>NC_083536.1:10000000-11200000 GCF_032362555.1 Amyelois transitella | reverse complement strand
AAATAAAAACGTTGAAGAAGTTCTTCTTTTATATTTTTTTAACATTTTATACGTAAAATTTTCATAAATATCATATTTGCATCTTCCCTATTATTACAACTAATAGGTGTTTTAGTATCTGCGTGCCCAGCGGTACGGTATGGCTGGCTGTACACTAAGACTTTTTTGACACAAAGGTCAAACTTCGTACCAATATTTTGGAAGACCTAAATTGGTGGTTGCAAAATATTTTTAAAACAAGCAACCCACTCAAAACCCCCAACTACGCAATGGAAATTTTTACCGACGCGTCTCGTACTGGTTGGGGAGCATACTATAATGGGTTACGGGTCAACGGTGCGTGGAAGGATTGCGAAATTAGTTTTCATATTAATTACTTAGAATTACTCTCGATATTTTTGGCTCTCAAATGTTTTGCTCGTGATAAGACAAAATGTGCAATCTTACTTCGTGTGGATAATACTACAGCTATAAGCTATATCAATCGCATGGGCGGGATACAATTTCCCTCCCTCAACAACTTGGCTCGTGAAATTTGGCGCTGGTGCGAGTTGAGACAATTATGGTTATTCGCTTCATATATTAATACCAAAGAAAATATAGAAGCAGACGAGGAATCTCGTAGAATAAATAATGATTTAGAATGGGAATTATCTGCATCTGCATTTAACCTTATTGTGAAAAAATTTGGCCAACCTGAAATTGATTTGTTTGCGTCACGCACTAACGCCAAGTGTCACGAGTACGTATCCTGGAAACAGGACCCAGACGCCGTCACTGTGGATGCTTTTACCATTAACTGGAACCAAAAAATCTTTTACGCTTTTCCACCTTTTTCTTTGTTACTTAATTGTATACAAAAAATTATTGAAGACGAAGCCACGGGCATCCTTGTTTTTCCTATGTGGCCCGCACAGGCTTGGTACCCACAGCTTATGGACTTATTGATTTCTGATGTAATTGTTTTACAACCACGTCCCAATTTAGTATTATCGCATTTCAGACATCAACACTCTCTACACCAGACTCTTACCCTGGGAGCAGCGCTGCTCTCCGGTGCGCGTTCTCCCGCCGCGGCGTCCCACCGACCGCATTACGTATAATGCTGGCATCACTTTCCGATAATACCTTATAGCAGTACGGTATATGCTACAAGCTGTGGTACAAATACTGTGAGAATAATAATATTAATGTTTTAACGCTCCCATCTCACATGTGATTATTTTTTTGTCTGATCAGTTTGAAAAAGGTGCATCATATGGTACACTTAACAATCACCGCTCAGCCCTGGCTTTATTTTTAGGAAACAATTTAGCTGCAGATGAGAGTGTCAAACGCTTGCTTAAAGGAATATTTAGGTTGAGACCATCTTTACCAAAATACTCATCCACCTGGGACCCTCAGGTAGTACTAACTCATGTTTCCGAATGGGTTCCCCATAGCAAACTAGATTTAGACAAACTTACCAGAAAACTTGTTGTTTTATTAGCGTTGTGTACTGAACACAGAGTGCAGACGTTATCATTAATTAAAATTCAAAACATAGTTATCAATGACAACATCATAAAAATAAGTATCACCGATATGATTAAAACGTCAGGGGTAGGTCGAGAGCAACCGCTCTTGCTATTACCCTTTTTTAAAGAAAATCCATCGATTTGCCCAGCTACTACACTTGTAGATTTAATGTCGGTAACTGATAAACTTAGGCCACCAGGTTTAGACCGCCTCTTAATGACTGTGAAGCGTCCTCACAAGAACGCGACAGCACAGACGATAAGCAGGTGGATCAAACAAACGTTGAGCGCGAGCGGCGTCGACGTGGCGGTGTACGGCGCACACAGCACGCGGCACGCCGCCACCTCGAAGGCACGCGTCGCTGGCCTTAGCTTAGACGTGATTCGGAAAACTGCCGGTTGGACGGCAACTTCCCAAACCTTTGCCAAATTTTACAATATTATCCTATCAATAAAGAATCGAACGTTATGTTCGCGAATTCTGTTTGTTCTCCAAATGATTGAAATTTATTTTGTTATACCTAGTTCTTATAAAATCGTCCAGAAGATTGTTTTTCTTTGTTAAAAAAAAAAAAACCTATGATTTATCAATCTCGTGTTTTAATCGTAGCGTTTTCCTTGCGTCACACTACAAACAATGACAAAACTTGTCTCTAAACATCTACGTGTTAATTTATATCGAAAATGAAACCACGAAATATTATATATGATCAAACCAACTTCTAGAAGTGAAGTTCGATCGATATAATATGAGTGGTTTCATTTGAAGATATAAATTACCCATCCCACCCATAACCCCATTATGTAGAAACACGAGAAATCCATAAACTTACTCTAAAAAGAATGAGGCAAGACGGCCGTCCGATGTAGGTAGGAAGGAGAAAAATCGATTGTTTTATCGATTTCAAAAACGAGAATCGATTTTTGATATCTAATAAAATCAAATCTTAAACGTGCAAAAGTTGCCTTGTAGGTCAAAGGACTACGTGTTAATTTATTCTTCAAATGAAACCACTCATATTATATCGATCCAACTTCACTTCTAGAAGTTCGTTTGATCATATAAAATATTTGTTTTACGAATAACGTTACCTTCATGCAGAGATTTTTCATAATCTGATACATAAAATCACGTACAATGTTTCTCTTAATTCCTTTTGCTTTTTTAAAAGTGCTATTGGTGGTTTTAATACAATATAACTTCGATCAAAGTCCAACAAATTCGGTTATAACTTTAGTCCCCATTTCAAGTTTAAATAGACCAGGAACTTTTTTATTTTGAATTGGTAAACTATATTCATTACTTTCACAATTACTAGTATCAAAATAATGTAAAAAGTATTTTTTAAATCATAATAAAAGTTATTTGTTTGTATATGATATATAAAACTATCTGTATCAGTGTAACACATCTTAACGTGACTTTTGTAATGGGGTTGTATAAATGAGTAATGAAAATCATACATATGACTTTTAGAAAGTTCTAACACAGTAAAACCAATGTAAATGGGTTTGTTCAAAATAATTTCTTCAGGGTTTAATTGAACAGCTACTAAATTATCAGAAAAAACTGTTGCACTGTGGAAATTTGGACGTGCGATAAGTTTTTGAGCACAATTTCTTTTTTTAGTAAGATTTTCATTATCATCCCACTGATTAACCAGGTGCACATTAACTCGCTTCTCATTGTTTTCTAAAGTTTTTCCAAAAACGCTATTGTTCAACAGTTTAAAAAAATCTTGTTCTTGCAGTTTGTTACCGCTTCTTCTGCACTGACGCCTTGGAAGCGGCAGTAAACTTAGTTTTTAAGTAATTTATTTGACGTCAACCAAGTTGTTAAACCATACGACAATTATTAAGCGATATAATAGTATCCTATAATAATGAATAAAAAATTTTGAATTTTTGAATTTTGAATTTTTTTGAATTTTGTTCAAAAGCGGATGAACTTTTTTGTCTTAAAGTAGTATTCAAATCAATAAATTGTTTTAAATACGGTTTTTGTCTAAATGTTATTACCCTATGTATTTTTTTCAAAATCAGTCCATGTTTTAACCAAGTTTTTAAATGAATGTAATGAATTACATAATAAAATTTATCATATAAATTCGGAATGAGTTTATGATTTTTACCACCAGGTGGAATGCATTTTTCTGGACAAAATGGTAAATCATTATGTAAATTATGCAAGTGCTTAGGATAAACTAGGTCTACCTCTAGTATAAACCCATAGTCAGCATCATTTTCTACTTGAATTATATCCAATGTATTGATTTCATTTTGATTAAGAAACCTAAAATTGGATAATGGTAAATATTGACACATACTGAACCCATATAAATTGTTGCAGTCGATATAAGTAATATACGATGTAGGCTCTAAGGGTTTGTAATCAGGTAAGAAGGAATTATTTGCTTTAGCATGTCTATGGGAACATAGGCACACACCGCCGCGAATGCCCTGTTGTAACATTCGAATCATAGATAAATCATTGATAAGCTCTAACTGAACGCCTGTTTTAAGCAACATTGCATCAAAAGATAGACTAGGTGCGGTCAAATAAAATGCTGGATCCAACTGATAATGCTGTTTGCAAGTCCGACGAAAATTTTCAAAAATATCTGATAGTAATAGCACATCAGTTTTCAAATAGAGATCCGTATATGAACCTAGGTCTGAAATTTTAAAGGTTGACCAAATTAAATTCGCATGCCTGTAATCCTCATCGGAGATATGTTCGTCATTCAGCGAACTGTAAAATAATTCTTTTGGTGGAAGTTGACTTTCTTGATAACGTTCCCATGAGCTCATGTACTCGTACGGATATACACCTTTACGAGTAAGTAACTGAAATTTCTCATCACAGGGGTAAAAATTTTTAAGGTATTTAAAGTCATCTGGTTTCAAAGTGTCTGATAATTTACTTAAACTTGTAGCTAGAAATTAAAATGAATCAACAAAACGAAGCTGATAAAACTGATCATTTGAAACCGGTACAAATTTGGTTAATGAAACATAGTTTTAGATATAATTTTTATGTCACCAGGAACTTAAGCCAAAGCTTTAATGAATAAGTGACAGTCATAACCGGCCAGGTTGTGGAAAAAGATGGGTACAAATGAGAGACGTTTAAATTGCAAATTGCATTGTGGGTGGGCAGGTCCTCTATAGCGACCGGTAACATGACAATGGTCGCGTACCCGGTCCGAAAATACAAAGTTGTTACAAATATGACAGCGAGTTGCTTTGATAAACTCCGTTTATTTTATTTATTCTTTATTAGAATAGAATAGAATAGAATAGAATAGAATAGAATAGAATAGAATAGAATAGAATAGAATAGAATAGAATAGAATAGAATAGAATAGAATAGAATAGAATAGAATAGAATAGAATAGAATAGAATAGAATAGAATAGAATAGAATAGAATAGAATAGAATAGAATAGAATAGAATAGAATAGAATAGAATAGAATAGAATAGAATAGAATAGAATAGAATAGAATAGAATAGAATAGAATAGAATAGAATAGAATAGAATAGAATAGAATAGAATAGAATAGAATAGAATAGAATAGAATAGAATAGAATAGAATAGAATAGAATAGAATAGAATAGAATAGAATAGAATAGAATAGAATAGAATAGAATAGAATAGAATAGAATAGAATAGAATAGAATAGAATAGAATAGAATAGAATAGAATAGAATAGAATAGAATAGAATAGAATAGAATAGATTTATTTTCAAAATTGGATACAAGATATCACTTATTGACGTCACATAACTTAAATCTAATTATTACTACCGCTTCCAAAGCGCATGTGTAGAAGAAGTGGCGGAACAAACTACACTGCAGCATTTTCATAGGACATGAATTTACAAATATAGATCCCATAAATCTAAATCGTGGACGAATGCACATTGTCTACATTAAAAAACATGTATGAATGTAGAACTGATTACGTCAATAAAAATATTTCGTCAAATAAAATAAATATAAAATAAAATATGTACATACTGTACAAATTATGTCAAGATCATGTCAAAAATACACAATCATTTAAGAGGCCATTATGTCCAGCTCGGGCCACACATGTTTATCATTAATATAATCATCCGTGCTATAATAGGCTTTCCTACAAAGCTCAACTTTAATATACTGTTTGAATTTTCTATCATTCATTTCAAGAACACTTTTTGGTAATTTATTATAAAATCTTATACAATTAATTAGAAATGATTTCCCTACCTTAGCCAGCCGATGTGCTGGGATCGACAACTTGTAATTGTTCCGCAGTGATCTACTAGTACAGTCACCTACTTTTTTGAAAGAGTCTAAGTTTTTCCTAACATGCATGATGTTATCGAATATGTATTGGGAGGGCAAAGTTAAAATATTTAGGTTTTTGAAAAAATCTCTAAGGGAATCTCTTTGTTTAAGACCGTAGATATATCGAATTGCCCTTTTTTGTAAAATGAAAATAGTTTGTATGTCTGCTGCTGATCCCCAAAGCAGTAGACGATATGACATTAAACTATGAAAATAACTAAAATATACTAGCTTAGCAGTTGCCACATCCGTCAAATGCCTAATACGACGAATAGCGTATGCTGCAGAACTAAGCCTTTTATAAAGTTTTAAAATGTGAGCATGCCATCTCAAATTTGAATCTAATGTTTTTCCTAAGAAAGTAGTACTATCAACAAAATCTAATCTTTTACTACTTATACTAATATCCACATTTGCCTGCCGCACATTGGGAAGTGTAAACTTAATGCATTGGGTCTTATTTGCATTTAACAGTAAGTTGTTGATTGTAAACCAGTTAGAGATGGCGGCTAAAGTGCTATTCACATCATCACAGATTTCGCTACGGCGGTTCATTTTAAAAATTAGTGACGTGTCATCTGCAAACAACACGATGCCAGTCTGTTTCTCAATCATGCAAGGCAGGTCGTTGATATAAATCAGAAAGAGAAAAGGTCTCAAAATGGAACCTTGCGGTACCCCAATTTTTACCGTCGCTCCTTTCGATTTTGTATTATTTAAATCTACCGTCTGTAATCTATCACTAAGATATGATTTAATTAGTTCAACGGCAGCAGTATCGAACCCGTAATGAGCGAGCTTGAGCAGAAGAGTTCTATGATCTACGCAATCAAATGCTTTGGTCAGATCGCAAAACACTCCGATGGCATCCTGTGAGTCTTCCCATGCATTGAGAATATGAGTGACAAGAGCCACACCTGCATCTGTTGTACATTTCCCCTCAGTAAAGCCGTATTGCTGACTATGAAATAATTTATTAGACTTAAAGTAACGCTGCATTTGATTAAGCATGATTCTCTCGAACACCTTGCTCAAAATTGGTAAAATTGAGATTGGTCTATAATTACCAGGATCTAATTTTTCTACAATTTACTGTTACAATTACAATTTGTAAAGTACAATAGGCGGACTTAATGCTAATAGCATTATCTAACAGTCTACCATTGGGTTAAGCGGAGAACCTTTGTGTGGGTGATAATAATAATGTACAATAAACATACTTACCTACTATATGATATATACTAAAAACCTATACATAATATATACCTATATAATATACTACAGTAAACATACATATACATAAATACATATATATATATGTAATCTGCTGCAAATATATATATATTTGCATATTATATATATTTGCATATATATATACATATATATATATATATATATATATATATATATATATATATATATATATATATATATATATATATATATATATATATATATATATATATATATATTTGCAGCAGATTACATACAGAGATTACTCTGTCATGACTGAGTCAGAAACAACAATTAAGATTCGTACGTTGTCGGATGGGCAGCCACTTAAGCTGAGAACGGAATTCAGAGACATGGTCATACTTACGAAGACAGAAAATAAATCTGATACAATTATTGAGAAGACGTTCAAGCTTATTAAGTAAGTTGTTCTTCAGTTAGATCCAGACAACACACATCAGCATAATCAATAATGGGTATAACAAGTGCTTGAGCCAACATTACTTTAGTTTTGATGGGAAGAAAATGTTTCAGACGTTGCAGGTAATGTAGAGACCCGTAGACCTTTCGACTGAGCTCAACGACATATGGGTTCCAGCAAAGGTTTGAATCGATGAGAAGACCGAGGTCTTTGACAGTAGGACTAAAAGGTATTAGAATCCCGTCGAACATCAGAGGCAGCGTACTATTGATGTCTATGTTATTTATTTGATAGGTACTTCCAACTACAACCGCCTGACACTTTTTTACATTAACCTGGATCCCAAAGTTTTTAGACCACCCCAGTATAATGTTTAAATTGTTATTTATTATGGATATTGACTTATCTATGTCTAAACTAGTATGTGTATAAAGCTGCAAGTCGTCTGCATAAAAGTGATAAGAAGTACATGTAATATGAGACGACAGAAGATTAATAAAAATAGAAAAAAGGATAGGAGATAAAATGCCGCCTTGCGGTACGCCGGCTTTCAGATCACACCAGTCAGATGTCTCCGCGCCGTTGCGAACCTGCTGCCGACGACCGCGAAGATAACTCGAGAACCAATCAATCACCGAAGGGGAGACGTTGCAACGGGTTAGAATAGTTAGTAAAATATTGATATCGACAGTATTAAACGCGTTACTAAAATCAATTAACACCAATATGGTAACTTTTTGGTTTTCCATGCCCTTTCTTATGTCATCAGTAACACGAAGCAGTGCAGTAGTTGTGCTGTGTCCGGGCCTAAAACCAGACTGATATCGATTGAGAAGATTGTTGTCAATCAAGTGTTTTAAAAACTGATTAAACGAAGAGGCTTCGAGGATTTTAGACAGGAAGGAAAGGATGGAAATGGGACGCACATCATTTAAACGGATAGGATCAGGAATCTTGGGGAGAGGACGAACATAAGCATTAAGCCATGAGGTAGGAAAACGATGTTCTATAAAACTGGTATTTATAATGTGCGTGATGACAGGGAGAATAAAACTGAGAATTGGGATCAGCATCCCGCGACTGATTTCATCCGGCCCGACAGCATTAGAAGTTATGGATTGGATGGTTTTTGAAACGTCGTCCTCGGTGACTGTGGAAAATTCGAATAAACTACCATCAGGAACAGGCAAATCAAAAATATAAGAAATAATACAGTTTTTAACTGTGTGATCCAAGAGTGGGACAGTTGTAAAATGATTGTTGAGAGCATTTAAGGAAAAAGGTATTTTTGAAGATTCATTTTTTATTTTGCCTTTGCCCTGAGAATTGAGAAATTTCCAGAGATTGGCAGTAGAAACATTTTCGATGTTGTCAGTGAAATAGCGGCGTTTAGCGTTTCTACAAAATTGGTTGCATCGATTCCTTGCAGCTTTATACAATGACCAATTTTCATCACTGCACCCCCGTTTAAACCTACGAAAAGCATTGTTCCGTCGTCTCATGGCTATACGAACTGCATTAGTTATCCACGGTGCGGGAAGACGCCTTATTTTGACTGCTCTCACTGGAGCATGCGCATCATACAGAGCCAAGATTTTATTGTTAAACAGAGAAATTTTCTCGTCGACTGTATTCGCTGCAGTCACCGGAGACCAGTCAATATTAGAGGCGTCAGTTATTAAGGCCTTGTGGTCTATTTTTGAGAAGCAGCGCAGTTGGAGGATTGTAGGCTTTATTTTGGGAATTCTAAGCTTGTAAGAGACATAGATTAAGTCATGATGGGAAAACCCCGGGGCCGGTATTTGACCATGACTGGCGACAAGCTTTTCTGAAGAAGTGATTATCAAGTCAAGCAAGGTAGGTCCATGTTCTGTGAAGTGAGTTGGCCCAGATGGGAGAATAGAAAAATTAACCGACTTGACAATATTTAGTAATTTAGAAGTTCTAGAATTTCCCTTCAAAAGGCACGTGTTAAAATCCCCAAGGATCAGATGATGAGCATAGTCTGAACAAACCGATTCCAGAAGCGACTCAAAGGTAGAAAAATAATCTATTCTTAAAGAAGGGGAAAAAGCTTCAACGAGGTCAGAGTAATGAAGTGGAAGGACGGTGGAAGGACGGTGGAAGGCGTCCCTGACAAATTCCCCCAGTGTCCCTGAAGAGCCATGAGAGGAAAAACTGGAGGAACCAGAGTCCTCTGCAGTGCATAAGGAATCATTATTGTTAAATGAAAATTGCTGTTGCTGCATAATTAATAAACACAATAAATATATATATGGTTCTTACAAACTAACTATTAATATAAGGGTGTATTTAGTTTGACGAACTAAAGTAAAAGTTCTCGTCAAACCCGCCAGCCGGACCTTACAAACAAGAAAATAAAAAAGTAAAAACAATTTATCACAAACCGAAGCAAGAACACCATGGCTGTATGTAAGAAACAACCAAGCATACAATTAACTGAAGTTGACAGTTAAGTTGACATCGACATTCACGAAATGAACGGCGAACGACAATAGAAAAGAAAGAAAAACAAAGCAAAATATTTAAATAACGCCTGTGAAGTGCCATTTTACAAAACAAATAACTATAAATTTTAAAACTGTCTACCCGTTAGTAAATAAAATAAAACTATGTATTAAAAAGTTCTGAGTTTGTACGCTAGCTACCTACGTTTTACAATAAAAATAGCCTACAGGCGAAAGTACACAAACTAAACAGTACAATAATGAGACGTTACACCTTTTACTTGGACTTGCCTGCCTGCATCTGACGACGAGTCATGTTTTTAGCAGCAATGGTGGCAGTTTTTTTGGAAGGCTGCGTCTGCAACAAGAAGCTCCGCGGTTGATCGGTTCGCTGCTTGTTTTCCACTGGCGACACTCGGTTGTTATCAGCATCTACAGCAGGAAACCTCTTCGTCAAAACAGCCAACTCAGCAGCTGTGGTGAACTTCACGCGGTCACCCGCCGGAGTCCTGACACAAATTACGCCATCCATAGTCCAACACCGCCTCATACCAAAGTGCAATCGAGTAGCCATGAACACCTCCTGTCTGGCACGAGTGAGGAACTCTGAGATAATTATTGGAGATCCTTTTAAAACAGTTTTTTTGTTCCACACAGTTGTTCTGGCATCTGTCGAATTGAATCGGACAAGAACAGGTCTTGCACGATCCGGTTTAGTAGCTCCTAAGCGGTGACATACTTTGATGTGACTACTAACATCAGTGAAACCAAATTGACCAGTAAGAATGCTGCATATTGTATGTGAGATATTTTCATTGGAGTCCTCCTGTATGCCATTAAACAGCAAAACTTTCCTACGAGTCCTCATCTCAATGGAGCTTTGCTGCTCAAATTATGGATCTGTTGTTTCAACAGAAGGAAGATTGAGTGCACAATATTTTTAAAGTCTGAGTACTCTTCCCGCAACTGACTATCCTCTGCAGCAGGAGTGATGGTGGGCCGCTTCTCAAAATTGGCCATGCGATCAGCCAGTGACTTCTCCAGTTGCTTCTGTGTCATCTGTACTTGCTCTAATTCAGAGTGGTTTGATGTCTCCATTGCGATAAATTGTGTTGTGATGTGGAAGTCCAGAAAGGCAGGCTAGCGCAGAATTTATTATATGTACATAAACCTAAAGTTATTGTTTATATGTATATATAAACAATAATATATGTGATCTTTGACGGAACTATAGTTGAATTTAGTACGACGGTTAAAAACCTTGGCCTACATATTGATACCAACTTACATTGGGATTCACACGTTGTTGCAACCAGTCGGAAAGTTTACAGTGTTCTGCATTATCTGCAACGCTTAAAACATTTTCTTCCAACAAAGACGAAGATTATGCTTGCCCAAGCACTTCTTCTGCCTATAATTGATTATGCTGATGTGTGTTATCTGGATTTAACTGAAGAGCATCTCAACAAATAAGACGTCTTCTAAACAATTGTATCAGTTTTGTATTCTACCTTCGGAAGTACGATCATATTTCTGAATACCGTTCTCAGCTAAAATGGCTCCCCATCCGTAACCGTAGAAATCTTCACATTTTATGTCAGCTCTATACCATTCTCAATAATCAGCTTGACCCAGACTATCTTAAAAAAGACTTCCAACTATTAAGTTCTACTCACGAAAAAATCCTACGTTCTTCAAATAAGTTAACTCTTGCGATCCCTTTTCACTGTACAGGTATTGCCTCCAATTCTTTCGCCGTTATGGCTGTTAGATTCTGGAATTCACTTCCCGAGTCCATCAGGACATCCCCAAGTCGTTCTAGTTTCAAATCGCGGGTATACGGGTTTTTCTTGAGTCGCGAGGGTATTTAATATCGCCTTTTCACTCATTTCGGTAATCGCTGCACCTATTTATTTATGTATATTGTTTATCTATTGTAGTTTTTATGTATGTATATTATAATTATTTTATTTTATATTTTGTGTAGGTATAAATATATTTATTTAGTTTAACCCCACATGAAGTTTTCTGTAAGACCCAATGGTTGACTGGTAGATAATGCTTCTAGCATTAAGTCCGCCAATTGTACTATACATTTGTATCTTGTGCAATGAAGTTTAAGTAAATAAATAAATATTTTTTTCAAAAATTTTTATGTTATGAAATGTAACAGGAAATGACATACCGCTTGTATCAAAAAGATCGTAAAAATGTGGATATGACGATGTTCTGTTAGGCCGTTTCTTGGTTGGATATAAAGCTGCTGTCACGCACCATAAAAAGCAATACTGATCCTTATTTATAATATTTAAACATGCTTTTTTAGATTTAATTGATTTAGGTAAACTTATAAAACTGGAACCGGCTAGAGGTTGGTATTTATTAAGATTGACCTCCATATATAAAATGTTTAAAAATGACCACCCACGGTCGCGATGTTCGAATTCCTCAATACTTTTTTTAAATTTCAAAACTGTCTCTAAATACAATTTGTTGAAATCATAATCAAAATATAATATTTTCTTTTTGGTAATAAATGACTTAACTGATTGCGAGTTATCTTAGAATTGTACGAATGTACCAAATAATTCAAAATTCACTTTTACACACGTGTGTTGTCCCAGGTATTTATCTAAAAGCGATTTTAACTTATCATGAATTTCATTAAAAAATACATCTAAAGAGAATGATTGAGATTCAGTATTCGCTATTATTTTGTAAGTTAAAATACGATTTCGAAATGCAGTGCTGACCATTTCTATACCATCATCATATTTTATAGTATGATTATTCTTTTTATGTAAATTGCTTCTCATATGACCAACCCATGATTTATTGTGTATAGATGAGTTACACACAGTACAGAAAGGCATGGTAAAGGATTTTTTGATGAAACTTGAATCCAAAATAAAGGAATAATTTATTACTTATTATACTACTTACATTGAAAACATTTAAGACGAAAATTAACACAAAAGTAATAGGTAATTTATGCCGAAGGAAGGAGTCTTATTTGTTTACTTAAAATTAACCTTGTGACTATAGTACACGGGTTCTACCTCCTCAAATAGACTCCAAGCTCGTCCTAGGAAGGCTTGTAGTGATTCCCAAGACGTGGATTCATCACACTGTAGCTTCACCGTTATAAGAGCCTTTTTATAACGAGCATCAGCAGGGTTGTTCACGTAATCCTGTGTTTTGTAGACCTTAAGTTCCACAAAATAATCACCCTCGGTCTTTAAAGCACGTCGAGAGGTCCCCGTCGAAACTTTGCTGGAGAAACTTGACGTTACTTCTCCACCGCGATTCCTTGGTTTGCTGCAACCGGCTTTCTCAGCTTGGAGGATGTTAAAAATGTTCTTTTTTGTTCTGTAAAATTAAAAAATATTTTTAATTTTTTAATAATTATTTTTTGCAAGTAAGAGACATAGGAAAAATTGTGTTGAGTTAACAAGCCTTGACCGGCTTCTATACGTTCCGCATGAAGATAAGCATTTTCCCTAAACAAGAAAATAAATTAATAAAGTAATGATGAACAAAATGTTAATTGATGTTTTTGCGACAAAAAAAAGGAGTTATATTATTTACCTGTTAGTTGAGATAAAATCAGGTGGTGGTGACGTAGCCAAAGACCGTAGACCAAAGATGAAAATACATATTTAATACTTACTAACATTTTTCAAATTAATGAAAAATATGCAGTATTTATACAGTAGTTCTTTTGGCGCAGCGGTTCCGGAGCACTCACAAATAATAATTTAATTTTCTTCATTAAACTATTTAAACAGAAAATATCACTTGCTCATCAAAAAAATTGGTCAAGCGTAGGTTGATTCTTTAATTATTGATAATCAATATCTTAGACTAATTTGAACCTTAACAACTAACGGTGAAGGTATATTTTTTTTTAATACTTGATAAAAAAGTAGGTTTATATTTAAATAAAAATACGTAGTTCAAACCGATACATGTATTAATATTTTAATTTTTATAATTTGAGTACTAAGTAAAGATGATAATATTGTCAACTATCAATTTATTTTTTAAAATACTTATCTCCAACATTTGGTTTGAAGATAAAATCGAATCATAATGTAAGCAGAATATATAAATCCCAGATCCAGATACTTACATTACATACATAAACTCACGCCTCTTTCCCGGAGGGGTAGGCAGAGACTACCTCTTTCCACTTGCCACGATCCCTGCATACTTCCTTTGCTTCATCCACATTTATAACTCTCTTCATGCAAGCTCGGCGGTTTCGGGCACTTTTGACCTGACCCTTCACCAGGACGTCCTTAATTTGATCAAGATATGTTCGTCTAGGTCTTCCCACCCCGACCTTTCCCTCCACACTCTCCTTGTATATCTGCTTAGTCAACCTGTTTTCATTCATCCTCTCCACATGACCGAACCATCTCAACATACCCTTTTCTATTCCTGTAACTACATCTTCTTTCACATCACAACATTCCCTTATCACGCTGTTCCTTATCCGGTCACTCAATTTCACACCCAACATACTCCTTAACGCTCTCATTTCCACTGCATTTATTCTGCTTTCGTGCTTCTTTTGCCATACCCAACTTTCACTCCCATACATTAATGTCGGGACCAACACGCCCCTGTGCACAGCCAGTCGAGCCTTTTTGGATAGTTTCTGACTGCTCATAAAGGCATGCAAAGCTCCATTCACCATGTTCCCCGCGTTCACTCTCCTTTCAATATCACTATCACACTTGCCATCTGATGTAAACTTTGATCCTAGATATACAAACTCTTTCACTTGCTCAACTTTTTCTCCTCCAATCAAAATATTACATGCTGTCATTTCTTTCTCCATTTCAAAAACCAGTGTTTTAGTTTTACTTACGTTCACTTTCATTCCTTTCTCTTTTAAAGCTTCATGCATACAGTTTACCATCTCCTGTAACTCCTCCGCTGATGACGCCAGTATAACCTGATCGTCGGCATAGAGCAGACATTTGACGAGTAATTAATTAATCCTTAATCCACTTTCAGACTCTTTCAAATCTGTCAAACAACTATCCATAAATAGGTTGAACAGCCACGGTGACGCAACACATCCTTGCCTAACGCCTTTCTTAATCTTAAACCACTCAGTGTGCGCTCCGTTTATCCTGACACAAGCACTCGAATCCTCATATAAGGATTTCAGTGCTCGTATCAAGAGACTGCTCACCCCATGCATAGAAAGTGCTGACCACAATTCATTCCTCTCAACTCTGTCATAGGCCTTTTCCAAATCCACGAATGTGCAATAGACTTTTTGACTCTTGGCCAAAAACTTTTCGGCTATGCACCGCAAAGAAAAGACCTGATCAGTACATCCCATTCCCTTTCGAAATCCCGCTTGAGCATCCCATATTTTGTCATCAGTTTCATTCCTGACTCTATTAATCAATACCTTAGCATACAATTTGCCGACGACGCTAAGCAGGCTTATACCACGATAATTTTTGCAGTCCAGTTGTGACCCTTTTCCTTTGTAAAGTGGCACAATAACAGCCTTACACCAATCTTTTGGTACTCGGCCGCTTCTCCAACACAAATTGAAAAGGCAGTACAACTGTCTAGCTACGACGCCTTTTCCTGCTTTAAGCATCTCGACCGACACTCTATCATACCCGGCAGCCTTACCCGCTTTCATACTCTTAAGTGCTTCCAAAATTTCAAACATTTCAATTTCGCCTTCCATCTCATTCTCTTTTTCTTCGCTATAGCAGAACTCTTTCTTATTTTCTTCCTTTTTTTCAAATAAACTCTCAAAATAGTCCTTCCATATCTTTAGCACACATTCTTCTCCTTTCACAACGCTACCATCCTGGCATCTGATCCTAGTCAGCTCTCTGGTTATAGTTTTTCCTCGGGCTGACCTTACGGATTTCCAGAATACTTTCAGATTTGACTGAAAGTCTTCTGATAGCCTTTTATCAAAATCCTCTTTATACTCTTCTTTCTTTCTAATCACAGCTTTCTTAACCAAATCTTTCATTTTTTTATATTCCTTACGTGCTTCATTCACATCCTCATCTATAACCTCTTGCATTCTTAAGTTAGCTTTTGCTGCTAACAAATCCAGCCATGCTTTCTTCTTTAATCGCACAAGTTCTTGCACATCTTTACTCATCCACGCATTTTTGTGATTTTTCCCTTTCCTTCTTCTACTTACACCACACACTTCAACAGCTACTTTCACAATTCTTTCTTTAAATTCCTTCCATCCATCTTCAATATTGCTCCTCTCATCTAAATCTTCAATTTCATCCTTCAGTCTATTAATATACTTCTTACCTACATCCATATCTTGCAAATTTTCTACTTTCACTCTTTCCAAAGCGCTGGTTTGCTCCCTTACCCTGTGCCGCCAGCGATTGAAGATACCCCTTATCCGGGATATCACCAGTAAATGGTCCGAGTCAATGCCAGCACCGCGATATGCACGGGTATCCAGCACTTTGTTCTTCAATCTTTCATCTACAATCACAAAGTCTATCATACTTTTTAAAATACCTTCCACTCTTGTATAGGTGTGGATCTCTTTATGTTGAAACATTGAGTTCGACACAAAAAGATCCCACTCTAGACAAATTTCTAATACACTTCTTCCATTATCATTCACCTTTTCGTCACCAAACGCACCAAGCACCTTTTCATATCCATCACGCTTTACACCCACCCATCCATTAAAATCACCTAACATAATAATCTTCTCATTTGGCTTGGTAACTTTCAATACTTCTCTTACACTATTCCAGAACTCCTCGTTTTCGCTTTTTGCTGATGTTGTACCCCTCGAACCCACATCCCACGGTGCATAAACACCTAAAACGAAGATCCGAGTGATTCCAACTTTCAGCCTAATCCATAGAAGACGAGGGCTGACACACTCATACTCATTCACACACTCAGCCATTCGTGCAGAAAGAATTAGACCGACCCCTTGACAGCCTCGGCTGGTACTGGAAATTCCAGACCAATACGCCGTGTAAGGGCCGTGCTGCGTCGCGTCGCATCCTTTCCGCTTCGTTTCATTCACGCACAACACATCCAAACGTCTTTCATCCATCATCTGGCATACTTCCTCAATCTTTTCCTTCATTCCTCCTCTTACATTCATCGTCGCAAAGCGGCTTTCAGCAGACCGCATACCGCTCCCGCCGGGAACGAGACGTGATGGGGTGCGGACACCATCGCCGCCATTTAGGTGCTCTTTCAAAAAATTTGCATCCATGCGATTCCCACGAGACGCAAGGGAACAATTTTGTCCGCCCCAGCAGAGCCCCGCATGCCAGGGTAAGGCTAGCCATTACCTGGGGGTCGCCCAACCCCATGGCGGAAGTGGCACGCTCGAGACTAGGCTCGCCCCTAGCCATGCATCCATCGGCGCGGCAGACCTTAGATTGGCATACATCCAGATACTTAAATGTAAAAAAAATTTAAGTATATCTTAATTCAGTTGTGATCGAACCCGAGACCTCAAGTTACGGGCAGACTTGTTAACCACTATGTCACGAGGGTCATCATTGCATTCGAATACGATGACTACATAATTTGCTGTACAAGAATAATATTTTATATCAGGAATCGTGTGGTGCTGACAGAGTAGAATAACACCACCCAATATCTGCCTGCGGGCATTGTAAGAGGTGATTAAGGGGGAGGTCATTGGATGCTGTTCTTCTTGTATTAGACATTGTAGGTTGAACATAAAAAAGTCTTCAACCCTGGTCGTTGTCTTTGACAATGGGTAAACTATGTTAGTAACCATTAATCAGGGGTAGACAGAGCTAACAGATTTAAAAAGACTGAAAGGTCACATTTGATAGAATAGAGATTCAAATAGTAGCAAGTTGATAGCTCATAATATACAAAAAGAATTCCAACTTTATTAGCCTAATTCTTTCCTAAAGCAAGTCATTATAGATAATATTGTTTGTTATGAATAGAAAATATTTTTATCGCATAAACTATTCAACCGATTTATATAGGATATACATACATATGTATAATCACGCCCATATCTCTTTTGGGTCGACAGAGCCCACATTTTTTTCAAAATATAGATTATATAATTTATGAGAACGATGGAGACATAGGATTTATAATGATTACCATACCCCATTCAAAATCAATATTAATTAGATTAAAATGAAGAAATTCATGAAAAAGGTTTTAATGTAAAATGTATAGAATAGAATAGAATAGATAGATAGATAGATAGATAGATAGATAATTCATTTATTTGATTTGCTACACACAGTTTACAATTTCATATGATATACAAATTAATTAGGGTGTGAGTTGCAGCAAACAAAGACTCGTGTCGTGATCGTGACTTAAAAGTTTCATTTGTATAAGTGTGATAAATGTAGCGGCTTAATAACCAAAAGAGTATCCCAAAATATTTGAAAATTCAACACATGCCCCGGCATTGCTTGTGTAACGTTATAAACCTTTTTCTTGAAACATTTATTAAAATATATAATGGGAATGGAATAAAAGAGTACATGAGAAGCAGAAACCGCCATCAGTTCCGAATATGCAAGTTCTGCAGATCCAAAAGATGCCTGCGTAATTTAATTTTGAACAAAGTGATAGATGCTTGAAGCCTAATGGGGGGAGGTATATTATCCAACATTTAGTGGCCTGGTAGCGGAAGCTGCCCCTGAATGCAGCCGTTTTGTGTCGATAAGTTAGTAATGGGGGCCGACATGATCTCGCGTTATGCTGGGTGTTGAATTTTATTTTAGAGTGGAGATACTCAGGGATCCCGTGTCTTATAACTCCGAATAATAAACTAGCAAGATGTAGTTGCCTGCGCGAGTCCATATTTAACATGGAGGCCTTGTTAAGGTATGGCGTAATGCGACTTCGAGGTGGAATATCAAAACAAAATCGGCAGCATGCATTTTGGACACGTTGAATTAATCGCCGAGTTCTCTCCAATAAGCGAGGCCCATAGACAACATCCCCGTAATTGAGCCGCGATAAAACCAGAGCCTCACACAACCTAATACGTACATTCTCTGACAAAAAATTTCTAACCCTGTATAAAACCTTCATACGAAAGAAGCAGTTTCTGACGACCTCCAACACGTGTTTTTCGAAACGAAGCTCACCATCCATAACTATGCCCAGGTTTTTCGCCTCATCGACTCTTTCCACAGCTGAACCTAGCAATGTTATTTTAGGATTACTGCTTATAGTCTTCTGAATTTGGACTCTAGTACCAAGGATTAGCGTTTTAGTCTTCGAAGGGTTAAGTACTAACGAGTTTTTAGCTGACCAATCGGCGATAAGTTCCAGGTCCTCATTCATTTTAACCACTGCAGATGATACTTCTTCTGGCTTATGTGAAATGTATAACTGTACGTCATCCGCGTAACAGTGATATCTGCAATGCCTAATGACGTTAGTTAGATCGGCACTATAGATTATGAAGAGGAGGGGCCCGAGTATAGATCCTTGAGGGATCCCACGGTTCACTGGTTTGGGAGTAGACATGAGGTATGAACCATCCTCTTTTGTCAGTTTAACTCGCTGCGATCTGCCCAAAAGGTAGCTATGAAACCATCTGACGCAATGATGATCTAGGCCGTAATACGCTAACTTTGAAAGAAGCAGAGAGATGTCAAGGCTATCAAAAGCACGCGAATAATCCAGTAAAGTGAGCAAAGTACCACGACCCTCATCCTGCTCAGCAAATATATTATCAGTGACGTCAATCAAAGCAGTGAGGGTGCCACGGCTCCTGCGAAAACCAGACTGTAACGTAGGCAATATTTTATTTGCTTCGATGTATTTCGAAAGTTGTAACTGTGCTGCTTTTTCAAGAACCTTCGAAAGATAAGATAGCAGGCTTATTGGTCTAAGGTCAGATAAGCTACTGGGATTGTTAGTCTTAGGGATCGGAGTAACCACAGCCTCCCTCCATTGAGGAGGAAACTCGCCTGAAAGAAGAGACAAATTAATGATCCTGGTAATAAATATAAATAAATAACTGATGACAAAATATGGGATGCTCAAGCGGGATTTCGAAAGGGAATGGGATGTACTGATCAGGTCTTTTCCTTACGGTGCATAGCCGAAAAGTTTTTGGCCAAGAGTCAAAAAGTCTATTGCACATTCGTAGATCTGGAAAAGGCCTATGACAGAGTTGAGAGGAATGAATTGTGGTCAGCACTTTCTATGCATGGGGTGAGCAGTCTCTTAATACGAGCACTGAAATCCTTATATGAGGATTCGAGTGCTTGTGTCAGGATAAACGGAGCGCACACTGAGTGGTTTAAGATTGAGAAAGGCGTTAGGCAAGGATGTGTTGCGTCACCGTGGCTGTTCAACCTATTTATGGATAGCTGTTTGACAGATTTGAAAGAGTCTAAAAGTGGATTAAGGATGAATGAGTTACTCGTCAAATGTCTGCTCTATGCCGACGATCAGGTTATACTGGCGTCATCAGCGGAGGAGTTACAGGAGATGGTAAACTGTATGCATGAAGCTTTAAAAGAGAAAGGAATGAAAGTGAACGTAAGTAAAACTAAAACACTGGTTTTTGAAATGGAGAAAGAAATGACAGCATGTAATATTTTGATTGGAGGAGAAAAAGTTGAGCAAGTGAAAGAGTTTGTATATCTAGGATCAAAGTTTACATCAGATGGCAAGTATGATAGTGATATTGAAAGGAGAGTGAACGCGGGGAACATGGTGAATGGAGCTTTGCATGCCTTTATGAGCAGTCAGAAACTATCCAAAAAGGCTCGACTGGCTGTGCACAGGGGCGTGTTGGTCCCGACATTAATGTATGGGAGTGAAAGTTGGGTATGGCAAAAGAAGCACGAAAGCAGAATAAATGCAGTGGAAATGAGAGCGTTAAGGAGTATGTTGGGTGTGAAATTGAGTGACCGGATAAGGAACAGCGTGATAAGGGAATGTTGTGATGTGAAAGAAGATGTAGTTACAGGAATAGAAAAGGGTATGTTGAGATGGTTCGGTCATGTGGAGAGGATGAATGAAAGCAGGTTGACTAAGCAGATATACAAGGAGAGTGTGGAGGGAAAGGTCGGAGTGGGAAGACCTAGACGAACGTATCTTGATCAAATTAAGGACGTCCTGGTAAAGGGTCAGGTCAAAAGTACCCGAAACCGCCGAGCTTGTATGAAGAGAGTTATGAATGTGGACGAAGCGAAAGAAGTATGCAGAGATCGTGGCAAGTGGAAAGAGGTAGTCTCTGCCTACCCCTCCGGGAAAGAGGCGTGATTTTATGTATGTATGTATGTAAATAAATAAATTTCATTTATTTCAGACAACAAAGATCCATATACAATTTTCAATAAAAATCAAATAGATAAAATTAAATCAATATTAAATTAAAAAATCAAATCTCCTCAGCGGCATAGACACCGCGACATGTCTTTCACAGCAACGCTGGGTGTATGGACAATCCAGTCTTTCAGCGATCATGTTTAAAATGACATTGGAACTGGCCCGTACTCTGCGCACTAAGGACGCGCTCCGCTTACGCATAGTTGTATAAAAGCAGTCCGTTCGCGCCTCCACAAACATACCCGAAGCACTACAGAATCGGGTAGACCCAATATCTCTGTAAGACCCAATGGTTGACTGGTAGATAATGCTTCTAGCATTAAGTCCGCCAATTGTGCTATACATTTGTATCTTGTGCAATGAAGTTTAAATAAATAAATAAATAAATAAATATCACTCTAAATGCGTTATTGTAAAAGACGCGGAGGGCATTGTAATTTTTCTTATTATAGTCAGCCCACAAACTTGAGGTATGAGGGTATCGACGTACAATAAGCCCTGAACAGCGCAATTTTGACCTGCTGTGAACATCTTGCAAACCTTCGGGCAATCATGTTGGCTCTAATTGACAACGCCCTCCGTTCCCTGTCAATGTCTGCGTTATCCCTAAGGTTGGCAGTTATAATGTGACCCAAATATTTAAATTGACCAACCCACTCCAGAGACGTGTCATTTATTTTTACCGGTGGTACATTCTTAGGACATTTAGTACCCGCTCCAAAGACCATACATTGACTTTTCCTAACATTGTATAATAGTCCGTGGCCACCCAAACCTACCTGCGTACCTCTCGCAAATCCCAACAAGCTTTCTAAGACCGCAAACCGACGCGCTCAGCAGCGCCATGTCATCCGCGTAGCTTAAATTGTTGACGCACACCTCGTCAACGTGACAGCCAACTGGCTGGCTGCTGAGCTCGGCGATCAGCTCATTAATATATAAATTAAAAAGGGAGGGAGATGTCAACCCGCCCTGTCTAACGCCGCAAGCCAACCCATACGAATCCGACATTGCACCCGCCCAACGCACGCTGTTAGTTTGATGAGCGTACCAGTATTGAAAGACGTTCACAAATTCTGGTGGTAGATTTACGCTCCTTAGCTTACTCCACAGTAAGTCGTATCGGACCAAGTCAAAAGCCTGTGACAGGTCGAGAAAGCAGGCGTACACAGGAGTGTTACGAGCAGTATAATACTTAACGGTATGCTTAAGACACAGAATGGCACTCTCAGTCGACAGTCGGGGTCGAAATCCAAATTGATTGTCATGAAGCACTATGTATTTGTCCAACTGTGTATCAAGCAGCCCGTCAAATACCTTGGCTATAATGGTAGCAAGAGATATGGGTCTATAGTTACTTTTATCAGTAAGATCACCCGTTATATTCTTCACTATAGGTACTACCACCGTTTTCATGAAATCTTCCGGGAGGTAGGAATGGCTCACGCACAGAGGATAGAACATAGCCAATACCCTATTAATATGAGGTCCAGCAAACAGCAAGTGCTCAATGCTGAGACCGTCGTGACCTGTAGACTTTCCTTTGGAGATGAGTTTAATTACTTTGGCAACGTCTTTTGCAAGAAATGACGCACCCACCTTTTTATTACCTAGGTCAGCATTGAGCACCTCCCCCGGCGGACCAAGCGGTGAGTGCACTGAAAAGTGATCTTTAAAAACGTTTGCAATATCCTTTGGATCACTACAACCAGCGACACTCACAGGAAGGCCAGGTCGTACATTCAATTTATTGGTGTCACTCCAGAAGCTACGAAAGTCGCCCTTGGAATACTTTTCCGCTAAGGCGTCCATTTTTAATCGGTCCTGATTTTTTTGACACCATTTTAACCTTCCTTTAAAAATTTGTTTACTTTTATACATTTCTTGGTAAACAATACCTGACTTCGGTTTTCCACATAGGACCCAATCCCTAAACTTAGACCTGGCATCCTCGCGAGCCTCTCTGACATGCTTGTTCCATCCCATAATGCGCGTACCACCCCCACCCCCACGCCCGCTACCTCGACCTACCACGGCAGCTTCGCGATGTGCGGTCACAACGTCGGAATAAAGCCTGTCCAGCGTACGCCTGTGTCCACGGTTACCACAATAATGATTTGCACATGTAACAAAATCCGAAGGAAAATCAATTTGTTTTAGTCTTTTATGACTCTCTGAGGTGTATTGTACTATCTGTTCCTCACTTCTACTACCCCACCGAACATTTTTATTGTCATCTTTCAAGTTGGACATTACTTTGAGGGATAGCAGTTTCAAATTACAATGTACAATAAGTGGGAAGTGATCCGACCACCAAGTGTCATACAAGACGTAAACGTTTGTAATCAATTGCGCAGCCGAATGAGTAGCAACACAATGGCCGAGCCAGCTGCGTGTTCCGTGCACATCACTAATAAAAGTAAATGTGTCAGAACGCAGCTTCTCCACGTCTACACACGACCACATTTGGTCATCACAAATACTAATAAGCTCTTTGTAAAACAACTCACCCGGATCCGCATTAAAATCTCCCATGATAAACACCGCATCAATTCCATATTCGTCAATAATCGCACTAACAATACTCAAACAATCGACAAATTCCGGTAGGTTTTCGGCACTATTTGTTGGCAAGTACACATTTAACACTATCACTGGCCCATTTCCCGTTGTGATTTTTATCGCACATATTCTATTATTATTGCACCGTAGCACTGTCACTTGTTGGAAAGCACTATACCGCCATAATACAGCCGTGCCTCCGTACGGCCGGCCCTTAAGGATGCCCGCAGACGTGTCGACCGCAGAGGTCGCCGTGTACCCAAATTACATACATACATACATACATATGATCACGTCTATATCCTTAGCGGGGTAGACAGAGCCACCAGTCTTGAAAAGACTGATAGGCCACGCTCAGCTGTTTGGCTTAGTGATAGAATTGAGATTCAAATAGAGACAGGTTGCTAGACCATCGCCTAAAAGAGGAATCCCAAGTTTATTAGCCTATCCCATAGTCGCCTTTTACGACATCCGTGGGAAGAGATGGAGTGGTCCTATTCTTTTTTGTAATGGTGCCGGGAACCACACGGCAAAACCCAAATTTGCTGTCAATAGTGCCTATAAAAGGAACTTCGTGCGGAAGCAGCCACGTTTCTTGAAGGCATATGACGTCACATGTCTCACATAATCTTCTGACATCCTCGATAGATCTTTTCACGTTTTTACAATTAAAAGTGGCGAATTTAGGTGAGAGACTATCCATTATTACATTTGTCCTGGCCGGATCCAAACGTTTTCTTTTGTTTAAAGTTAACAAAGCGTCTAAATATTACTCCAGCTGGCCACATCGCTTCATCCATATATATTGGTAAGTTAACTTCCGATATAAAAAACTTATAAGCTTTGTGCCCTCTTTCCACCTTCATATTAATTTTCTCAAGACAAACTATTTCTTTTGTCTTTTTAAATATATAGTCTACTATGTCTTTTTCCCTTGTGGACATATGTACATTGGTAATAAACATGGGAAGTTTTACGTCTGCCGCCTTAAATGTGCATTCCGAATCTCTTGCAATTCCCGATTTTCCCGCATATCGGTATTTTTTTGCTTTTTCCGATAAGTGATCTCTTGCCATTCATTATTTTCATTATCGCAATTCGTAGTTTGCTGCATCGACGAAATACCTTGTCTACGGCCGGCCTTATTCTTATCAGCCAGCTGATCTACTAGCTGTGAATCTGACGTCACAGCGGAACCGGTTTGGGCGCTCACCTCGTCACTTGCGCTTGAAGAGCCCCCTCCCGCACCGCTCGCCGTCTCCTCGCTCGCCTGCGCTACGCCTGTTCTACAGACCGTTGCCTCTCGTTCAACTCACGATCGACATTTTCTTCTGTTACCCTCAAGCTTCCATAACGTAAAATTGGTTCTGTTCCCAGAGAATGATTTACGTTGTTCACATGCTTATCGCTGCTTTCATTGTTGAAATCATCGTTAGAGAGCCCAATCGGACCACTGTCCAGCCAAGCGCCACGATTTGTATTAATATTGAAAGCCGATGTTGGTGGCAAGGAGTGTGTTTTTATCAAATTGATTTCGGACCTTAATTCATGTACGCTGTCGCTCGTAGCATACGTCGATTTAATGTAATCGACTTCAGCCTTTATCTTCATCATATCCTTCAGAAGCTTGGAACAATCTAAGTGATCGAATGAAATAGGTGGGAGTTTATTTAAATTTCTCGCTACAAAAATAGGCATTATATCTGGCTCTGTGGATTTAATTAGATTTATAATATCGCCAACCTCGCGCTCTTCTTTTCCCTTATTTTCCGTTGTATTTTCCTCACATCTGTTGGAATAGACTCGAATAGAAGTGACTTAGAGTTTTTGATTTCGTCACTTGAAAACGTCGAAGTACGCACAAGAGTTTCCTCATCAGCTATCGACACTTTGTTCTGTATGAAACATAACAATTCGTCAATGACGATATTACATGCACTGCACTTCACAACGTCCGTCATTTTTCGATTATTTATTTAAGAGCAAAACACGCCCGTCGCGGGGGGTGCGTGCGCGCGACTGATAATATAGTAGCGTAATAATGCTTAAAGTAGAAGGAAGAGTAAGGATGATCATATCTCGACTGATCCCATCATATCCAACGGCATTTGACTTAATTGCAAGAATAATTTTGCCAACGTCATTCTCAGATATAGGTTTAAATTGGAAAAAAATTGAATCATTAAATCGATTAAATTCATAAGTTGTTAGATTAGATAAATTAGCTACATTACTGACAGGAATATTGAGAAAATGATTATTTATTACGTGGGGATTGTTAAAACTACTAGGTAAGCTGTCATTTCTGCTGGCATCCACAAGAATTTTTTCCTTCAAATTGCTCCAAAAGGTTTTGCTGTTACTTATCTGTGAGTTAATGTAGTGATTGAAATAAGCAGTCAGTAGTAATTTTCAATACTAGTCTTAACCAGTTTTTTAAATTCAATATAATGTTTTCTATCAGCGTCAGATTTTGATTTCCTAAATTTTTTGAGGGCCTCATCACGTAGATCTATCATAAGCCTACAGGTATCCGTTACCCAAGGGAGAGAGTGACCATGAACAATTTTTGTTTTCTTTACTGGAGCATGTTTATCAAAGATCTCAAGCACAGTTCTACTGAATTTGTCGACCAAAGCCCCGATATCAGCTATATCAGAAAGAGATGTCCAATCTACTAAAGCCAAGTCACCATTAAATTCATTCATATCGATTTTTTTCAAGGGCCGATAATAAATATATTTTGAGGGTTCTTTAGCCTTTTTTAAAAGCATCTCGACGTTGATCATCGCGTGACCATCCACACAACCAGTTATATTAGTAACTGAGACTTTACGAGTAGGGGCATTTGTGCAGACCACATCAATAAGTTTTGCAGAGTGCGAAGTGAAGTGAGTAGGTTCATTGACTACTTGGTTAAGGTCCATACAATCCAGATAATTTAGGAATTTCAATGTGTTATCCTCTGCCGGATTTAACATGTCAATGTTAACGTCACCAAGGAATACAACAAGATCATGATCAGAGAAAAATACAGTCGACTCAGTCAGAGCATCAATAAACATGTCGACCTTCACCCGCTGAGATCTATATGAATAGAATAGATTTATTTTCAAAATTGGATACAAGGTATCACTTATTGACGTCACATCACTTAAATCTAATTATAACTACTACCGCTTCCAAAGCGCATGTGTAGAAGAAGCGGCGGAACAAACTACACTGCAGCATTTTCATCGGACGTCAATGTACAAATATAGATCTCTTAAATCTAAATCATGGACGAATACACATTGTCTACATTAAAAAACATGTATGAATGTAGAACTGATTACGTCAATAAAAATATTTCGTCAAATAAAATAAATATAAAATAAAATATGTACATACTGTACAAATTATGTCAAGATCATGTCAAAAATACACAAGCATTTAAGAGGCCATTATGTCCAGCTCGGGCCACACATGTTTATCATTAATATAATCATCCGTGCTATAATAGGCTTTCCTACAAAGCTCATCTTTAATGTACTTTTTGAATTTTCCATCATTCATTTCAAGAACACTTTTTGGTAATTTATTATAAAATCTTATACAATTAATCAGCAATGATTTCCCTACCTTAGCCAGCCGATGCGCTGGGATCGACAACTTGTTATTGTTCCGCAGTGATCTACTAGTACATTCACCTACTTTTTTGAAAGCGTCTAAGTTTTTCCTAACATGCATAATGTTATCGAAAATGTATTGTGAGGGCAATGTTAAAATATTAAGGGTTTTGAAAAAATCTCTAAGTGAATCTCTTTGTTTTAAGCCGTAGATGGCTCGAATTGCCCTTTTTTGTAGAATGAAAATAGTTTGTATGTCTGCTGCTGCTCCCCAAAGCAGCAGACCATAAGGCATTAAACTATGAAAATAAATAAAATATACTAACTTAGCAGTTGCCACAGTTTGTTTTGTTTGTTTGTTTGTTTGTTTGTTTGTTTAAACGCGCTAATCTCAGGAACTACTGAACCGATTTGAATAATTCTTTCACTGTTAGATAGTCTATTTATCGAGGAAGGCTATAGGCTATATTTTATCCCGGATTTCCTACGGGAAACGTCAACAATGCAGGTGAAAGTTGAATGAGTCGGCCATCTGCGAGTTTTCCACGCGAACGCTGCGCAAACCAACAAAGATATAGTAAAACAATGTACTAAAGATGTGAAGTACTCATTTTTTGCCACAAAAAAGTCCGCGAGAGCATATATCTATCTCTTAAGGTTTACTTACAATAATCACTTTTATGTTCATTTTTTAAGATTATATTTTCATTATAAACATAAGTTATTTTGAAACCAATTTTCTTTAATTCAGTATTAATCCTTATCCAAATAAATATGTTTATTACTTTCGGCTTTTCGTGTAGACTAAAATTGCCATTTACAGTATATAAATCAGACGAATAGGTTTTGAGATATAGTCGTTATAAGCAATTTGCAGCAAAACATTTGATACGACGAACCAGCGTTCTTTCTAATACACGTACAGCCTGTAAGATCCCACTACTGGGCAAAGGCCTCTCATCTCACTATATACGGTCTCCGTTCCGTCGCGGGTAATGATTTGGGCCAAGTCGTCGCCAAGTCGCATAACAATTAGCAGCTATAATTGATAAAGCCGAGGAGGATGTTTGCAAAAATAAATATGATGCCCAAAATAACTATTCCACGCGGACGAAGTCGCGGGCACAGCTAGTGCCTAATACGACGAATAGCGTAGGCTGCAGAACTAAGCCTTTTAGAAAGTTTTAAAATGTGAGCACTCCATTTCAAATTTGAATCTAATGTTATTCCTAAGAAAGTAGTACTATCAACAAAATCTAATCTTTTATTACTTATACTAATATCTACATTTGCCTGCCGCACATTGGGAAGTGTAAACTTAATGCAATGTATGCGTTGAAAGCTTTGAGAAACATTTAATATTGGTATAAACAAAATGTAGCGGACCCCAGGCTCCCAAGCCATACCCTTGAGGATGCAACCAGGAACACGCTCTATTGAGAAATAGTCCATTCATCCATATAATCACGTCTACATCCCTGACGGGGTAGACAGAGCCAACAACCTTAAAAGGCTGACAGACCACGCTGAAGCCTATTTCTTACTCGCCTCTTGCGACATCCATGGGAAAAAGATGGAGAGGTCCTATTTTTCATTGGTGCCAGGAACCACACGGCGGATGAGAGATCGGTATAAACAAATTATGTATTTTGTTACAAAACTTACTTTGATATTCGATCACCGTCATTCTACAAAGCACATCCGCTAATGCTTGGACATAATTTTTATTATATTGCATTTGCATGTCTGCATATTGTTATTAGGACGACTACACACTTAATTTACTTACAAACTCAAAGTATGGTATTGATATTCTGTGTTACATACATACCTATGAAATCCTTAAGTAGGTAGCAGTTGTCCAATTACATCTACAAGTTTCAATAGGGATTCATGTTATTCTCTAATAATAATATTGATTACGTAGACTTAACCATAAGAACGCTGGAATGTAGCCCAAATTCTAGTACATATACCTATGAGTACATACCGGAAAGTGGTTTTGTCTTTCAAACAAATTACAATTGATATAAAAGTGTTTACTCAGTAAGTGTGTAAACACCCTTAATTACTGTGTATCTGCTTACTTTGCGTATTTCACTCGTTCGTACATTAGACCATTTTGTTGCTAAGAACTAAGTTGTGATGTTGTGTTGTGTGTGATAATTTATTAAGATTATAATGTCGGTCTGTTTATTTATAATTTAAAGTTTCTGCTATTATTGTTAACCAAAATGAATTAGGAAGTGTGGTCGGTGCGTGATCTTACCACGGGCTCGCAGAAAGTTACTTACCACGGTGCTTTCAACCGATCATCAGTTAGGAATTAGGAAGTGTTATCGGTGCGTGATCTTATCAAGGGCTCGCAGAAACTTACTAACCACGTTGCTTCCAACCGGTGAACAGTTATGTGTAAAAAGTGTGTTCGGTGTGTGATCTTTCCACGAGCTCGCGGGTGATTCTTATCAATTTTATAATGGAGTCAGGTGAGTGCATTCGACTAATGTTTTGTGTTTAGAATGAATCGAATTTTGTTTATTGGGAATTCTGGGACACAAAAGTGTCCCAGAATTCCCATCCCATCCCAAACATCTACTGGCTTGGTAACTTTCGATACTTCTCTTACACTATTCCAGAACTCCTCGTTTTCGCTTTTTGCTGATGTTGTACCCCTCGAACCCACATCCCACGGTGCATAAACACCTAGAACGAAGATCCGAGTGATTCCAACTTTCAGCCTAATCCATAGAAGACGAGGGCTGACACACTCATACTCATTCACACACTCAGCCATTCGTGCAGAAAGAATATTTATTATATATTTTTTTAAAATACATTATCTTCAGTAGTAATCTCTGCGCTCTTTCAACCTCTAAGAAGCGTGTTTTCAAAGCACCGCCCCAGACTGGGATGCAGTAAATGATGACAGATTGAACTAAAGAGATATAAACGTAATTTAAGAGTTTAGCAGGGACTGTATGACGCAAGGTCCTAAACATCCATACAAATTTTCGTATTCTGGCTGTTATGTGTTCAATTTGAGGATACCAAGTTAACCTGACATCAAGGACACTACCCAGGTATTTGGTTTGGTTTGCCTTGTGAATTGAAGGGCAGTTGCAGTTGGGATTGGGGGTTGTGCCACATGAATGTATTTTTTATTTTAAGACTTTGTAAGGGCTGCGTGTTGCTATAGATGCCATGACATATATAATTTGTTTTAGATGTGTTAAGTGTCAGAAGGTTATCTTTAAGCCATTCAGCTACCCGAGCCAGACCAGTTTCCGTACTTCTATGAACATCGTCCCAATTTGATCCATAAAAGACGATAGCGGTGTCATCCGCGTAAGAAAAAATGTTAGCGTTTTTAAGTGTTAGGTTGCACAAATCATTTATATAAATGAGGAATAGGGTTGGGCCAAGGACAATCCCTTGCGGAACACCGTAATTTACGCTAATGCTTTCACTGATATTGCCGTCAAGTTTAACTCTCTGAGTACGACCTGCTAGGTTGTCCTGGAAAAGCGATAATTGCTTGCCCCTTATTCCAATCTTTTCAAGCTTGTGCACTATGATATTAATGGAAACTGTATCGAAAGCTTTCCTGAGATCAATGAAGCAGGATATACATTTTTTACCTTGGTCCAAATTATTAGTAATTGTAGAGGTTAGGGATACCACAGCGTCTTCAGTTGAAATCCCATTTCGGAAGCCGAATTGAGTTTTTGAAATAATGTTATGTTTATTTAAATAATTAAGTAGTCTAGAGTTTATTAATTTTTCTAATATCTTTGTTAAAACCGTCAATACAGATATAGGTCTGTAATTGTTTATGTCTTCTCCATTTCCGCTTTTATGTATAGGACTTATTATAGATTCTTTAAGTATCGATGGAAAAGCAAGATGTGTAATAATAGGTGTAAACTCATATCCTATGTATTGGATGAATTTAGTTGGAATATTATCCTATCCCGGAGCACTATCTGGTTTTAAATTTTTAATTATATTATAGACTTCCGCACTGTCCGTTTCCATAAGAACAAATGATTGGGATTCGCTAGGTAAGTCATTTAAGTATTTATCTATATTATCCTGTGGTATAGTAGCTTTAATATCATTAGCTAGCTGACTGCCAATATTTGAAAAGTATTTATTTACATAATTTGCTGATTCAAGAGGGGTTGGTTGTAAGTCAATTAAGTTAGAAATTTGATTACTACTTTTACTAGTGTAAGTAAGCGTTTTAATATTACTTCATAATTGCTTGTTGTTTTTGATAGAACTGTTAATTAAATTTCTTTCGTAATTTCTTTTAGTTTTTTTTTATTAAACCATTTAAGAAGTTTCTAATCCTAGTATAAGTAACTTTCTTAATGGCATTTTCAGGGTCCATGCTAAGTTGTTTTTGCAATTTATTACGATTCTTAATGCATTTTAGAAAGAAAGAAAGAAAGAAAAATATTTTATTTGATATCACAAACTTAACTATACTAAGTAACAGATTTTACAATTTGTGCGTTTTTGTGAATATCAAAAAGGCTTCCTCTCAGCATAATGTTGCGGTGGTAACCACAACGCTGGTCTTCCGAGGACACCTTTTTTTAAAAATTAAAATTATACACTAATAGTCTAAAACAAAAAGATAAAACAAGCACACTGTGTCTACTTAATGCAATAAAATTTACAAGGTATAAATAATTAAAATATATAAATAGGTATATATATATATATATATATATATATAATATATACAATTATATAATATATAGTATGAAATTGTAGTTGTATGTATTATATACAATATAGATATATACTACTCTGTCAAGAAAGTAGCAGGAAAAGATCAATAATACACAAACTGTTTGTTATTCATCCAAATTTATTTTATCACCTTCAAAATATGCTCCTTTAGAAACGATACACTTACGCCAACGAATAATCCAATCATCAAAACATTTTTTAAACGCTGTTTCCGGAATTGAGGTCAGTTCTCGCCGCGAATTCTCTTTTATGTCTTCTACCGATTGAAAACGGGTGCCACGAAGTGGTAATTTGAGTTTAGGAAAAAGAAAAAAGTCGGCTGGAGCCATATCTGGTGAATATGGTGGTTGCTCGATGGTATTTGTTGAGTGTTTGGTAAAAAATTCGTTCACAATGATGGCCTTGTGCGAAGGTGCATTATCATGGTGCAAAATCCAAGAATTTTCTTTCCACAAATCTGGCCTTTTTCGTCGGATTTGCTCTCTTAAACGCCGCATAACACTCAAATAATATTCCTTATTTACCGTTTGACCTTCCGGCAAGAATTCCGAGTGCACAACACCGCAAAGAAAACAGTCAACATGACTTTGACTTTTGAACGACTTTGGCGTGGTTTTTTCGGTTTCGGTTCAGTTGGAAGGCGCCACTCCGAAGCTTGTTGACTAGTTTGCATGTCAAACTCGTAAACCCACGTCTCGTCACCAGTAACAATGCGTTTCATGAATGTTGGGTCGGAATTGACTCGTTCTAGCATGTCCTCAGCGACTCTCATGCGATTGAGTTTTTGAAAAAAATTCAGGTCTTTTGGGACTAGCCGAGCGGCAACATGTTTCATACCCAAATTATTAGTTAAAATGGTACGGATCGACTCGTGAGATACAGAAAGTTCGGTGGCTATCTTTCTCAAAGTTGAATGAGGATTTTCAGTCACTATTTCCTTCACTTTTGCGATGTTAACTTCAGTTGCAGACGTTGATGGCCTACCAGAGCGAGGCAAATCTTCCATCACATCTCGACCGCTTTTGAACAGAATAGAATAGAATAGAATAGAATAGAATAGATTTATTTTCAAAATTGGATACAAGGTACCACTTATTGACGTCACATAACTTAAATCTAATTATAACTACTACCGCTTCCAAAGCGCATGTGTAGAAGAAGCGGCGGAACAAAACGCTTTGTACCACTCATAAGCACGAGTTTTTGATAAAGTCGATTCACCGTAAGCCTTCTGTAACATTTTCAGTGACTCCGAACACGATATTCCATTGGCAATGCAAAATTTAAGACAAACTCTTTGTTCGATGTTTTTATCCATTATGAAATTAGCAATACACACTAGATATGATATAACTAAAAATAGCACTGTATTTAATGTAAACAACAGATGCAACTCAAACTCCGCGCCAAAATGGAAAACAGTTGTGCCAATCTAACAACAACAAAAAAAACAAAAATTTGAATTTGGAACCATAAATAAATAATCCATTCCCGATACTTTTTTGACTGAATGTATAAGCATAAATGGGTGTGTGTGACAAATATAATAATACTAATATTATGAAAAAAATAAGCATTTCAGGTAAACGCTGCACGTTAAGACTTTTGAGCATTTAAAATGTATTCTTTGAATTTAACTTTAAAAGTTTTAATGGTCATAGAATGCCTAATAGGCGGTGGAATGTTGTTCCAACAACGCGTCGCAGCGTACCTGAAACTACCTCGGAACGCAGCAGTCCTGTGCGCGGGAAATAATAAGCGGTCTGCAACTCTAGCTCTTTGACTGAATTTTAACTTATCGTACAAGTATGATGGGTTTTTGTTTTTAATTACACCAAAAATAAGAGAAGCCAAGTGAAGATTGCGCCTAGATTCCATATTAAGAAGATTGTTTTGATTTAGATAAGGTGATATATGAGCTCGACGGGGGATAGAAAAACAGTATCGAGCGCAGGAGTTTTGTAAACGCTGAATCAGATTTCTTGTACGGGCCAGTAAACACTTTCCCATCACAACATCAGCATAGTTCAGTTTGGACAGAATTAGTGACTCGCACAAGCAGATACGTGATTCTGTGCTTAAGTGCTCTCGAATCTGATACAGCACCTTCAGCCGGTAATAACAATTTCTAATGGTCTCAATAACATGTTTCTCGAAATGAAAATCACTATCCATCAAAACACCAAGGTTTCTAGCCTCAGATACCTCTTGTATATGGGTGTCTTTTAATTTAATTATTGGATCACATTCCCTTATACCAGTGGTCTGTGCTTTAGTACCTATGATTAGATATTTAGTCTTGGTTGGATTAAGTACGAGACCATTATCATCCGACCACTCAGCCACCCTCTTAAGATCCCTATTTATATTTTCCACCGCGGTCATGGTGTTACTCGGCTTAAAAGACTGGTATATTTGTAGGTCATCCGCATAAATATGATATTGACTGCTACTGATATATTGAGGCAAGTCAGCAGTATACAATATGAACAATATAGGCCCCAATATTGATCCCTGAGGAACACCTTTATTCACAGACACATTATTCGAAAGTAGTTTAGTACCATCACTATTGTTAATTTGTACCCGCTGAAATCGACCAGTTAAATAATTAGAAAACCATTTTATTGCAAGAGAATCAAAACCATAGTACACCAGTTTAGCCATGAGTAGTGTGTGATTGATTGTGTCAAAAGCACGTGAATAATCTAGCAACACCAGAATCGAGCCCTTACCCTCATCCCTTCCAGTCAATATGTCATCCACCACATCCAATAGTGCCGTGCCTGTGCTTCTGCCAGAACGAAAACCCGATTGCTTAGATGGTAAAATATTATTGTTGACCAGATATTCCACCATTTGCTTGCAGACGACTTTTTCTAATATCTTAGACAAAAATGGCAAAATACTAATTGCACGAAGATCATTAAAGTCCTTAGGATTACTGACTTTTGGAAGTGGCCCGATTATGGCATTTTTCCATAGATCTGGAAAAACCCCACTTGTAATGGACTTATTTATAATAGCGGTTATTGTAACTAATGTGCGCGGCAAGGTTAATATTATCATGTTCAGCGAAATACCATCAACGCCCTGAGCGTTGGTATCAATCTGTTTAATGATCTTAAATACAGTCTCCTCGTCAACGGTTTTCAGACTAAAAACCGTGGAACCAAATCTATGGAACCACAAATGAGTTAATTTTTCGATATTTATGGGATGATTACTACCAGGGACATCAAGAAAATGCTTGTTGATGAGATCTGGATTACTAATACTTCTAGGTAAATCTGTATGCTGTTTATTAAACTCAATATGGCGTTTAATATTTTTCCATAATTTCCCAAATTCTGATCTATTTTGTATCGAAAATAAGCAGTTTTTTCACTCTGTAAGGCTTCATTTACAACTTTTTTCAACTCTTTATATGCTGATTTATCTTGATCCGATTTAGTTTTCCTGCTTTTGGAATGTGCATCATCTCTAAGCCACATCATGTCCTTTATAGTTTGAGTTATCCAAGGGTAACTTTGTTCTTTAATATAAGAGGTTTTTACGGGAGCATGAAGGTCAAACAAAGCATTGATTTGATCAGTAAAGGCGGTAACCGAATCATTGACATTGTCACACAATAATTTTTCCCATTGTATAGTGCCCACATCAGCATTAAAGTCCTCAATGTTAATATCTTTGAGAGGGCGATAAGTTATCCAGCGAGGCATTATTTTAGGCTTTTTTATATTTAATTCGAATGAGATGAAAGCATGGTGACTTAACTCTGGTATATAGTCCACTACAACATTGAAGACTTCAGCACTGCTACACACAACATCCAATAGTTTGGCCGAATGATCAGTGAAATGCGTCGCCTCCTCCACGTATTGCCGAAGATTCATACAATCAACAAAATTGAGGAGTATTTTAGAGTCCCATTCAGTAGGTATTAGTAAGTTTATGTTAAAATCTCCAATTAAAACTATATGGTCGAATTGTGAAAATGAACTTAATGACTCGGTCATTGCATTTATAAACATATCAACTTTCATCCACTGGGGACGATAAGCGGTACCAATAGCGATTCTATAACCATTTAGTTTCAGACTAATCCACATCTGTTCTACATTTTGACAATAAGGATGATCCAACACACGCGCATTTATTCCACGCCGAAGATAAAAGCCAGCTCCGCCTCCTTTGTCTTTTGGGGCAAACACAGAGCGCGGCACGTGTCGTAGTCTGTACCCAGGTACATTGGGAGCGCGTGCATCTTCGCCTTCATAAATCCACGTTTCATTTATGGCCAGTACGTCGACTGCATGTCGCTGTATAGCGACCCGTAACTCGTCATGCTTACGTCGATTTCCGAGTGAACCAGGGTTCAAAAGTCCTATTGTGAAATTTTTCCGCTGTATAAACCTTATAACAAAACTAAACGAAAGCTGTATATAAAAGCAGTTATCTAGGAGTAATTTTAAAACCGTTAAGTGGCGCCAAATAAGACGATAAATAGATACAACTATTATATATATATTTATTATAAAAAAGGTACCCTGATATATATTATGATACATAGTATAATACGTAGTATAATATATAGTATGATACATATTATAATATAACAGTCCATATAACATTAGTTCATCATATCTTGTGATTTCATATACTCTTTTGGAATAACATAGCCGTGGATAGACCGTCAATAACATGCATCTCAATATTAGGCAAACAATATTTTGTGAGAGACAACGTAGGAAATGATGAAGCTTGTTCAAAAAAATATTACTAATATAAGTATATAACAAACATATAACACATATACCGGATGTATAAGCATTTTTTAATACATCAATCAGAAAATATATCTTAAAGTAGACCAACAAAATTCCCAAAAAACCCACAAAACAGTACAATAAAATATTAAAACAAATTAACATGAAACATATAGTATCCAGAAAAATAGCTTTGTTTTTGTTAAAAAATAGTAATACTATGTTATTGCATATTTCCATATTCGGACCCAACATTTTTTTTTTTTTTAAGTAATAGTTTATTTATTTTCTCCACAATAATTTATACAAAATACAGTTGACAAAATATACAGTTCACAAGTCTAGTAGATAGTAAACAAACAATTGTGGAGAACTGGTGCCCATGCTAGGCTCCTGAGGATCCTGTATTACGGGTCACCAGGTCTCTCCCAATATTCAATGTACAAAAAGAAAAAGAAAAACTTATCTTTATTAAACACAAAAGATAGAAAAATCCAAAACTAATATACTAAGTAGAAGGTGGAGTGCAGCGTGAGTGTAGCGCAGTGTATTACAGCGCAAGTTAATTACACCCTTAGATATATATATGTAAATATTAGTAGATTACACTTCGAGTTCGCTTAGTTGGCCATCGCATACAAGGCAATATCTAAGCAATGAAGCCGAGCACGCAATAATCAACACAAACGAGCAATATACGACATTTTTCCAAACAATTTGCAGGCAAGAAACCTCACGCAGACATAAGCATTCGAAAATGAAAATTTAAATATTAAAGGCAAAATTGTGTAATTATAAAAAATGGCAATTTGTGAATTATTGATGGTATACGAATACACTGATGTTATTTGCAATCCTTGACAGTTAGATTTAATTGGATTAATTTAGATTACCGCACTAGTGCGGAATATTATTAACAAGTTCATAATTTGAACCATTATTAAACTCAATACGAAGACATAATACCAGCTTTATAAGCAATGGTGCTGAAAAATATTATTATTACAAAGCAGATATCATTAAATTTTCAGTTTCCCCGTAGGTCAGCGATTTCAACCATTCACCCACCCTTTTCCTACAGTTAAATCTATTGAGGGCGTAGATTGGTATCTGCGAATGAATTTTTTTATAAAAATAAGGTCCGAGATAGTGAAAGAATCTTTTCATGAATTCCGTCTCAACTTCAGGAAGAGGGATTCTAAGTCTATTATTTCTGATTTCAGGCTGAGCAATAAAGGGCATTTGTGAGTGTTGTTGCATTATTGTTGCAAGAATAAAGAGTTGCCTCACAGTGTGCACTCCACAGAATTCATATAGTTCAGACGTGGGATATCTGAACGGTTTAAAAGTACACACTTTTAACACAGCTCTTTGAGCCCTTTCTGCTAGTAGGAGATGAGTTTTTGCTGCACCTCCCCATGCAGTAATACAATATATAAGTACAGACTGACATAATGCAAGGTACGACATACGCAGAACGTTTGAGTCTGCTATATAGCGCAATTTTCTAAAAATATATATGAGTTTTCTAATGCGTTTAGATAGCAGGGTAATGTGGGGTTCAAAGTTTAGGTGTTTATCAATAGTAATGCCAAGGTATTTGGTGGTGTTCATACTCTCTAGTCTAGGGCATTGGCATGAATTGTTATTGCAGGAAACAGACTGATAACCGTGAGCAACCAAACAGTGGTTCGCAGGATCGGGACGGTTGACGTTTCTAATGCTAAACGCAATATAGTTTGTTTTGTTGACATTCAACGTTAAAGAATTGTCATTTAACCAATCTTTTACACGATCAAAACCTGCCTGAGCCGTTCGGAAAGTTTCGGTCCAAGTAGAACCCGTGAAAATAAGGGCTGTATCGTCTGCATATGACACTATTTTGCCATTTGACAAAGGGAGATTGCACAAATCATTCACATATACCAGAAATAGGCAAGGCCCCAATATACTCCCCTGCGGAACACCATAATTTATCTTTTGGTCAGAGCTGATGAACTTTCCTATTTTGACACGCTGTACACGATCACTCAAGTAATCCCTAAGCAAATTGAGTTGCATCCCCCTTACCCCGATATTCTCAAGCTTTGTTATAAGAAGTGGAACTGATACTGTATCAAAAGCTTTTCTAAAATCGAGAAACATGACAATACATTTTTGCTTGGAATCTAGTGCCTTGGCAACAGTATCAGTGATCAAATCAACGGCTTGGGAGGTAGACATATTAGGTCGAAACCCATATTGATTTTTGGACAGAAGGGAGTGTCGCTCAAGATACCTTATTAAGGCAGTGTGGATAATGCGCTCAAGAATTTTAGATAGTGTCGTCAATATACTAATCGGTCGATAGTTGTCGACAACTTCACTTCCACCAGATTTGTGAATCGGATGTACCACAGCAATTTTAAGTAGTCTAGGAAAGACACCCTGACTAATACACAGATTACATATATGTGAGATAGCTGGAGCAAATTGCTCTTTATATCTTTTAAGTAGTTTGGCCGAGATATTGTCCCACCCTGGGGCAGCATCCGTTCTTAATGAATCAATAATGTGGTATATTTCTATTTCGTCTATATTACTGAGTACAAAAGAGGCTGATGAAGACGAAGATGATGACCATGTAGAGGATGATTTGGATGAGATATTGGAAGCCAATGTTTTACCAATGCTTGAAAAATAATCATTTACATAGTTGACAGACTCTTCAGGTGTGTGTTTAATAGATAGGAGAGATTCAGACTGGTAACTTTGTTTGTTCATATTAGTTGTTTTACGTATTGCGTCCCAGAGTTTTTTTGTGTTTTTGCCTGCTTTTTTAATTTCCTCCTTGTCATGTAATCTTTTTAACTTTTTAACTAAATTGCAGAGATAATTCCGGTATCGCGTGTAGGTCAATTTAAGTGTATCGTTGTTAGGGTTTAGTTTCAGGGTTCTGTGCATGTTGTCTCTATTCTGCATGCATCTTATAAGTCCTGGAGTTATCCAGGGTTTTAAGATCCGCTTGCGGCACGAAGTATATGTGTATTTTGAGCTTGATTTGATGCATGTATTTATATTATCAATGAGATAAGACGCTGCATGGTCTGGATCACGTGACTCAAATAAGGGACAGAAATCAATATTATTAATTGTATCATCTAATGCCGAGTAGTTAATATTAAGATGTTTAGCCGGAGTTTTATTTACTTTTTTAGTTGAAAGAGCTAGTATCGCAGGATGGTGATCTGTTATTACCGTATCAACTACAACGGCCAATGCGGGTGAGCTAGTCTTAAGCATGATATGATCCAGACAGGCGCCTTCACGTGTTGGAAAGCTGTGTCCGGGAAGAATACCATGATAAGCTAGTAGATTTAAATATGAGCCAGCATTATCATCACTACTATTTGCTATGTTGATATTTATATCACCAATTATAATTATATTTTTGAAAGACCTTAACTTAGTGAGGGTACTGTCCAGAGAACAGAAGAAATTTGTAGTATCTCGGAAAGATACACACACACAACACATGATCACGTCTATATCCCTTGCGGGGTAGACAGAGCCAACAGTCTTGAAAAGACTGAATGGCCACGTTCAGCTATTTGGCTCAATGATAGAACCGAGATTCAAATAGTGACAGGTTGCTAGCCCATCGCCTAAAAGAGGAATCCTAAGTTTATAAGCCTATCCCTTAGTCGCCTTTTACGACATCCATGGGAAAGAGATGGAGTGGTCCTATTCTTTTTTGTAATAGTGCCGGGAACCACACGGCATCCATCTCGGAAAGATGGAGAACGATATATCGCTATTATAACAGTATGTTGTCCCAATCTTATTATGACATTATTTGAGTCAAGTAGATCGTGGGACATTGTCACAGCATTTTTGATGGAGTCATTTACGTAAACCACAACCCCGTCATTTTGCAACGTATTATTTGTACTGAAATAATATGAGTAATTAGCCAAACTAGGAATGAGAGGGTTGGATAAAAGCCAACACTCACTAAGCACGAGAATATCCAGGTGAATATCTAATCTTGTTAGCAGTACTAAAAGTTCGGAGATGTTTGCTGAAATGCTGCGTATATTTTGGCTTAGTACAGTCAAAAAGTTGGTTGAACTTTTTACCACACATGATACTTGTTCAGGTAGACACGTAATAGACTTAGATATTGAAATCTCATCTATTTGATTTAGAATTTCATCCATTGTGAAAATTCTTGATTATTGAAGTAAGTTGTGACGTATTTGCAAACTGTATTTGAGTTTGTTAAGAACGTGAGTGTGAAAATTGGTGTTACGAAAAGAACTAACAATAAAATTTGTATGTGCAACAATGTGAATGCAATGAGTATACTTTATGTTACGTATAAAAAATAACCACGGGAAAAAAGCAAGTTAAGGCTACAAAAGTTACTGGGTACTTAAAGTATTAAGGTCGTCTTCACAGGCTATACGTATCTGCGGTGTTCCTTCAGATTTGCGAAGGTAGACCCTGCCGTTATAGGTCCAGCAGAATTTGTATCCGCCAGCAGTAGCTGCGTTCCTGGCCAAATAAAATAATTTCTTTGTTTTGGGGGGCAGACTTTCAGACAGGTACACTGGTGCAGACGGTCCGTTTATTTTCAAATTTGTGGTAGAGAACTTACTTCCCGGATTACTCTTATTGTAAGTTTTGACAGCACGAATTAGGCTATCTTTCAGCACAATGCTATTCAGTTCAGCTACTATTGGTCGTCTACCCTCAGTCTTGCCGTGCACTCTATATATGTCTTTGATATCTGAGTCCCGAACTGGAAGGGACAGCGCCGATCCAGTGGCTTTCACAAGTTTCACCAAATCTTCTTTAGTTTCGTTCTTCTGGGCTGGTACGTTGCGTAGTTCAATAGAAGAGTATTTTAATTGCCGCTCTAAGTTCTCAACCCTCGCCTCCAGTATTTTTATATAATCACGATCGTGTTTACGTTCTTCTTCCAGCAAATTTAACCTAATAGCCATATCGTCATACCTTGACGACATAAATTCAATTGAACTGCGTATATCATTATTCTGTTCCTTTATCTCAGAGACTGTTTCAATCAAAGTATTCAATTTGGAATTCTGTTCTTGTTTAGATGTGGTAACAATGTCCAGCAGGTACTCTTTTAGTTCTGCAAAATCGTCTCGGGGACGTTTCAGGCTTCTTTGAGTCACATATTCATGTGGTGATCGGGTATCATGAGAATCACACTCCAAAGTGTTTATATTCGGTGCAGATACTGAGTTAGGAGTATGCGGTGGTGTGCGCTTCAACATGTCAAATAGTTATAGTAGGCGAAAGGGTATAAATTGTAGTGTCGATCAGATACAGCAAACTATTGCACCCCTGTAACGCAGGCGATAAGTACATACGACGTAGCACTAATTAGGTGATTGATAACGAGAGCCGTCGTCAGTGCCACGAGAAACTGGTTCGCTCGTAGACCGTCGATACTCCGTCCCGCTCCCACTCGTGGATTAAGATGGTCTGGCGACCGAAGGCGGGGAACAACAATGCAGCTACGCCGTAGGCCTCCGTAGTTCCGACGGTGTATGTGCTACGACGCTCTCGTAGCCGCCGCCGCTGGTACAGATGGTGGGGACCACAACGTAGCTAATGGCGATGACAGGGACGAAAAATAGCAGCCGTTACTTCTCGCGGGGGTGAGGGCAGGGTTCCCGCACTCGCTTACTCGATCCGCGGACTGTCAAGACGGCTTGATGCAGTGGAATTTTTATAGAATACGCAAATCGTTTACTGGGATTATCGCACTTAAACTGATGAACTTAAAAAGCCTTGTTGTTCGCACTTAGATTTATTAAAAATTGCAAAAATCGCGACACGTCCACACTCAACTAAGGCGCAAAGGCGAGAGGCGACATTACAGTCTTCAAAAACCCTGACTATGTCACAATCCGTGCGAAGCCGGATACTTGCCGTTCCCTGCTCTTTCCTTGTATATATTTTACCCTCACGGGTCCATACGAATCTGAAATTTGCGCGCTTTGCCGCCTCTCGCGCCTTTTGAAATAGGCGTCTGTTTACTTTGGTGAGCCTCTCGTTTACATAAAACTTACGTGATGGACCCGGAGCCTGGAGATCCATGCCCTCCGTAGTGACGCCGCGACGCACGCGCGCCGCGCGCAGCAGCGAGTCGCGGGTATCGCGCCGCGCCAGCCGCACCACGAGAGGCCGCGGTCGCCGCACCGCGCCTTCCTCCGCGGGCGCAGGCACCGGCCCCACTCGTTGCGCCTTAACTACATCACGCTCTTCCAGTTCTACGCCTAGCTTTTTGGCTACTGTCAAGATCAAATGGGTCGTGTTTTCATTTTTTCCCTCTGGGAAGCTAGCGATTTCAATATCGTTTCCGAGTACCTCTTGATCCCGATCCTGAATTTCTAATTTTAGTTGAGACACTGTTTCCTCTAGCGCAATTATTCTACAACTTTCAAATTCTGTTTTCTTGTTTTCAAGAGAATCTATTCTCGCCTCCATCCTGTCCATTCGCATATTGACTGTGTTGGCAAAAGAGTCAATTTTGTCGATTTTATCGCACATCCTGCTAATCTCTCGTCGCATAGCTCGAAGTTCCTCCGCTAATGCCTTCACATCCGTCATAGGATCCTGTGAGTTTATAGATTCGTCCCTTGAGTCATTTAATACGAACTCCTCCACAGCAGGTGTAGGTTTCATCCTCAGTGTCACGTTTTGGTTGTCACCAGATGGGCCCGTAGAGGTCGTCATACTCTCATCACTGTTGCTGACTGGTATCGACTGCTGTACACGGACTGGAGTAGTAAGGTTTCCTTGTTTTGGTATTTTATTTACACATTCAGGACACCTCCAGGTCTTCTTTTTCTCTGAATCTGCAGAATAAAATGAGCGGTAACGTTGAACGCTTATATTTAAACAAATTATATCATATGCCGATTTACAAAGTACACAGCGCAGATATTCCTTCTTCGACAATGAATTTGAACAGGCAGCACAGTTTTCAGCCATGGTAAACTTTAACGATGACGGTTTCATTTTATGGATTTACTTTATACCAGTGTCGCCCTCTGTGAGTGAATGACTGAGACTGCAAATATCTGCCCTATACCACTTATATCTTAGTTCTCACAATACAATGTAGATGGCGGTAAATTTATCTTCACGATCAGCGCCCTCTGCCGTGGAGTAGCGAAAAGTTAATGGCGCCGCTATAGTAAATAATACGTTAATATTGAAAATTTAAAATTAATGTATGTTTCACTGCTCTAAAGTTTATTGATAGTGTGTATCCAGTTCAAGTATAAGTCACTGCTAATATATACACAAAAATGTTAATGTAAAGTGTTCATTCCCTGACGTTATAGTAACTTATCTGAAAGTCCCGTTATTTCCATAATCCAATGGTATTTTGTGTCACAAACACTCACACTTGGCTATTGCAGTTTAAGAATCAAATTTATATTGTCACTTGGCTAGTTCAATAACATTAAGTATTTTAAAAATTTAAATTCTACGGAGCACTGTGTTGATGTTACGCCACCTAGCGGCCGATCCTAGATGCCTTTTGTCATCCAGGTTTTTACAGTACGCTGGCTTTTGGGGATTCTTATAGTGGTGGAAGTTGCATTCAAGGATTCAATAATGTTTTTTGTTAATGTAGTTGCAACAATATTAGGATCGTTGCAGAAAAGCAGGTTTGATAAATTTTTCTGTTGTAAATATGCTTTCGCATTTACGTAATTATGTTTTATTTTTGTTTTACATGTATGATTGTTTACTTTAGATTTAGTTATGGCTAAGAAAGTCGTATAATGATCAGTTACAGTAGTGTGCAGTATAGATATGAATGTTTTCAGTTTTTTCCCGTTTATTTTAAGCATGAGGTGATCTAAACATCTTTTTCCTCGAGTAGGTAAATTATGGCCAGGCAGTATTCCGTGGCTAGAAAACATAACGAGGTAAGAAAATCTTTGATATATTTCATCAAGCCTGTCTTTCGGTGTTAATATTTATATCACCTGCTATAATAATATTATGTGCTGATTTTATTCTTGTTAAATGATTGCAGAGTGCGTTGATAAAATTTTCGGGATAAGATGTAGATGGAGATCGATAAATACCAAGTAGGGTTAGGTTTAGTATGTCTAATTGTAAGCAAGATACATGTGTTAGTCTTATTTCTTTAATGTTTGGCTTGAGTGTCTTTTTTGCATAGATGACAACTCCGTCGCACTGATTTAGGTGATGGGTTGTAGCCAAAGAACAATAATTATCTAAAATGGGTATTGGTTTTACAGGGTCAAGATGGCATTCACTTAGTACTATAATATCAGGTTCAAAGGTAAGCAAAGACAAGTTTGTCATAAAGTCATCAAAATTATGATAAATACTACGAACATTTTGAGCGATTATTGTTAGGTAGGTTTTATTAGTCTGATAATGTTTAATTAAATCTTTAGGGTCACATGCTATGGTTCGCGAGATATTAGGATCATCCATGTCGGCAATAACATGAGTCGTGTCACACATATTGGAATATTAACAAATACGCAGTGCATGATGAGTAGTGGGATGAATCTGTCGTATTGATAAGTGAAAATGAGACTGAAGTTATATATCGTAGTGTTATACTTGGACTAGAATTTAAGACATATGACATAATAAATAATCTTTTTATTTGTAGAATAATATTTTATTCTCATGTGTGGTAAGATAATATGGAGTTGATTGTATGTTATCTTATTGTTTGCTCTTATTATACAAAGTTTTTTACACTTATTATTTATGGAAAAGCGATATGATATAGTAGTATAATTAAAGGGGTTATTTTTATTTTGGGAGTAGCAGTAAATATCAGGTAGTATAAGACTTATTTTCGTATTTATAATAGTGCTATTTAATTGAGTGAGAAATGTAAAATGTTTGTTACATATTATTATATGTTTTAATAATGTTATTACATATTTCAGGTTAGTGTTAAAGTACAGTAGATTGCACTTTTTACGATTGAATATTTTTGTGCATTCGCAATATCCTAAATGGAGATAGTGGAAAACAATTTGGTTAGAACAAAAAATGTGATTATTTAAATAGATTACAAAACTAAATATAAACAAGAAATTGAATAAAAGACAAAACCAAGAGTAAGTACACAAATCTAGTCAATATTCAATTCTAAGTTGTTGTACTTGGACTTCGCTGTTTATTTGGATGACCGGCGAGTTATCTTCTTTTCTGAGTGTCTTCGCCAATTATTTATTTTTTAATATATTTTTTATAAACGCAACACTACATACACGCACTCTTTCACGCACGCACTCAATCCTATTCCTGTCCCACTCTCACTCCTTTCACAAATGTCAAAATAATTTAAAAAGAAAACGTTCTAATTCGTCTCCGCGCGCAACTGCACCGCTCTCTGCATCGGTTGTGAATATTCGCAAAATTCATCAAAGACGCTAAAACTTTATTAATTACGCACCCCGGGGTTAGTTTGTGAAGTGCAGTGATTTGTGTTTCCCAAAAACTACCCTTTGGATCGTGGAAGATACCGGCGCTGGACGAGAGCTCGAGCTACGGATCAAAGGTACTCCTTGTCCATATCCTTCCGCGACACCAAGTGTTCCTCACGAGCCGTATCCCTATCTGCTATCCTCACATTACTCTTCTTCAACGCAATACTTCTCACACGCTATTAATATCGTATATTTTACTTAATTCCAACGCACCACGCAACGCATCTCATTACTACATACTTAAATACCTACATTACGCTACACTTTCATTCGCTTAAACACTCATAAACTCATATGTTTCTCTTAAATATAATAATTTATTATCTTATATATTCACAATAGAATATATATTACGCATAACAAATATTCGTTCAATTGTATTTTTCGAGATAATTTGATATCTTTTGTTACGAATTTGCGTCAAATTATTTATCGACATCGCCGCCATATTTATTTTCACCGATTTATTTTATAAATTTATTTTCTAGTTAAAGTAATTTTTTACATATTTTCAATTTAAAATGTCGAAACAAAAGTCTGAATGTGCATATTCTCCCGAAATTGTTCGATTAACAGCAAAAAAGGAACATCTTTTTGCTATTATTCAAGACGCATATACACTTAGTAAAGATATTTCCGATGAAACAAACAAAGAGCAGTTCTTGATAATGATACAATCGCTTGAAAAAACTAGGACTGATTTTATGCAAACGCTCGATGATTTAGCCATTGCTCAAATCTCTTTTGATCCAAAATCAAAACCGGATTACTCCAGTATGAAATCTTTTGACCAACTTTATTGTCATATTAAAGCTTGCGAAAATAAATACAACTGTATATATTTATAGGAAAAACGTATATTACATGTGCATACAGATTTTTAATAAACTACCAAATAATATAAAAATTTTGGACAAAAAGAAATTTAAAAAAGAATTGACGGAATGGTTGAATGAAAAAAGATTTTATAGCATTAAAGAGTATATGGACGATAAACATTGAATTTAACTATTTACTTATGATTTACTTAAAATGTATTAAAAAAAAAAAACAAATGTAATCCTAATTTTGAGTTTATACCTATCATTAATATTTGCGCGCCTGCATGCAGGTTGATTTATATGTAAAAAATATGTGAATCATGCAAATAAATTATTCTATTCTATTCTATTCTATTCTATTCTGTAAGATTTCCAGGTGCGATCAAAAGTTTGAATTGTTGAATAAGAAATTACCCCCGCTTAATTTAATATCATTTGATGGTACCCCCACAAAATGGTCACTCTTTTATGAAAACTTTAAGAGTTTAATTCACGAAAATCCCCGCTTGACGGATGCGGAGAAGGTTCAGTATCTGGTAGGCAAACTAACAGGTAAAGCCCTAACAGTATGTTCCGGTATACCTCCCACGTCAGACAATTATTTGATTATTTGGAACGCGCTTTTGAAGAAATACCAAGATATCAGAGTCCAAGCGTCATTTTATATTGACCAAATGATTAATTTTAAGACTGGCCAATCGCTTGATACATTCTTGGAGCAATTTTGCTCGGCCGAATCTGCGTTACGCAGATTAAAAATCGATAACTTGTCCGATTATATTTTTACGCATATAGCACTCAATAAACTTGACAAAGAAACAGTAAGGTTATTTGAGCAAATGCATTCATGTGTTGAGATACCTACTTTTTCTCAAATAACGCAATTTGTCAATCATCAAAACAAGATACAAACGCTTCGTTCGTCTGCCTATACTATGAACAAAACGCTACCCTCGAACGCTAATAAAAATACTAACAAAAATAAAGCAACGCATAATTATTTCGCTAACACCGATCAGATAAATACCAAAACAGACATACGTAATTCTAATTCTAAAAACTCACTATCTTACAATTGTTTGATATGCAATTCTCAACCTTCACACGCATTGTATAAGTGTCAATATTTCTTGAATCAGACTCCAGTTTCCAGAAATAATTTAGTCACTAAGTACAATTTTTGTATTAATTGCCTCGGATTTCATAATATTGCAGTCTGTCGTTCTCAACGTAACTGTAATATTTGTCAGCAAAGACATCATTCTTTGTTGCACATGCATGATACTCAAAGTGCTATCACACCGTCTAGTCACAAGGCGACGTCAGTGAGCTATCCGTCTCACTCGCACGCACCGTATTCAGCCCCTGTTGCCGATACGCTCACACAGTCGGATTCTATGCAGCAAGTACACGCAGACTCGAATACGCGCGCAAATTTAAATAATGTTGCGCTGTCGGTTGTTACTTCGTCTCGTTGTAATGAGCTAGATAATACCGTTGTTTTACCTACTGCTTCCGTTTATGTTTTTAATAAGAATAAGCGACATAATTTACGTCTTTTTTTAGATTGTGGATCTATGAGCCACTTCATCACAAAATCTTGCTGTGATCGATTAAATTTAAAAATAACTCCCGCTTCCTCCTCGATTAAAGGTATCGGTCAGACCGAAAGTGTATCATACGGAGTCACTACTCTGAAATTCCATTCCCGTTTCGATCCTATATGTTCGTATGATATAGTTGCGCGTGTTATTGACTCGATCACCGACCACCTACCCAACTATGAGTTAGATATTTCTAAATTAACTCACTTTAGTGACTTACCAATGGCTGACTATAATTACCACACGCCCGGCGAGGTGGATTGTTTAATTGGTAACGAGCTCTTCCCGTTTCTGTTAGGAAGTGACAAAGTGACTTCACCGCATTCTTCCGTAGTTGCGTTAGAAACTACTCTTGGATATGTAGCCATGGGTAAGGCTGCTGTTACGCGCATCAAGCCCTGTCGCAATGCTAATAATAAAACTTTCTTTTGTTTTACTGAACAAACCTCAACGCTAGAATCAATTACTCAACGCTTTTGGGAACTCGACAATGTCCCTCATAAAATTCATATGAGCCCTGACGATCAGGCCTGTGAAGAAATCTTTAAGTCAACTTATTCTCGAGATAGTACCGGTCGTTATACTGTGCATCTCCCGTTTAAACATAATCCTTCAGAATTAGGAAATTCTCATTTTATCGCTAAACGCCGTTTACTGAATTTAGAGAAAAAACTTGATAGTAATCCTGATTTACGTACAAATTACAACGACACTTTGCAAAGTTATATTGATAAAGGTTACTTATCTAAGGTTGAAAATGCATCGTCGGATGATAGCTCTTATTATATTCCGCACAGAGCTGTTTATCGCCCCGACAAACTCACTTCGAAAACTCGTATCGTTATTGACGCCAGTAGTAAAACTACTAGTGGAAAGTCCCTTAATGACCTTCTTTATACAGGTCCAAATTTACAGACAAGTATATTTGACCTTTTATTAAATTTACGCATGTTCTCTGTGGCCCTATCTGCAGACATTGAAAAGATGTATTTTCAATTGAAACTTACTCCCACTCATCACGTTTTTCAACGTATTTTATATCGATTCGATTCTAGATCTGATATCGATACATTCGAGTTCAATCGTGTATCTTTCGGTATATCAAGTTCCCCTTACCTTGCCATGAGAGTCATTCGCCAGCTAGCTGCCGATAGCCGCGATCAATTTCCTCTCGCCGCCACAGAAGCTGAAAGTCACATGTACATGGATGATTTCATCACATCTATGGATGGCGTAGACGTCGCTCTAAAGGCCAAGTCCGAGTTGATCCAAATGTTTGCCTCTGGTGGTTTTAATCTCACGAAGTGGATTTCTAATAGTCCCGACCTCTTGGACAAGTCGTCCGCAATGCAAAGTGAAGACGTCATACAATTTGATACTAACGCTTCAACTCCACATAAGATAGTAGGAATGCAGTGGTTACCTACTACTGATCATTTTCAATTCTCAACGAACGCTGATATGCAAGAGTGCACCAAGCGCTTCATTCTCTCGATTACTGCGCGCTTGTTCGACCCATTAGGGCTACTAGGCCCGGTGGTCACATACATGAAACTGCTCGTTCAAGAATGCTGGATGGCTGGCCTTGATTGGGACGATCCAGTGCCTCCCGCGATCTTAAATAAATGGACACAGTTTCATAATGAACTTGCTTATCTAGAACAAATAAAAATTCCGCGACATGTCGGATTACGTTCTCCGCATGTCATTCTTCTAGGTTTCGCAGACGCAAGTGAAAGGTGCTATGGCGCTAATGTGTACATTCGCGTTAGTCAAGACTCATACTCACCCGGCTCTGTCCACTTGCTCGCTTCTAAGTCTCGCGTAGCTTCATTATCTAAAATGCCACTCGCACGACTAGAGCTGTGCGCCGCTCTTCTTCTCGCTAACCTTCTAGACGCCGTTAGACATACTCTTTCTCAGAGATGTCATATCAACGAAATATACTCGTTTTCAGATTCATCTGTGGCGCTTACGTGGATTCATTCTCCGCCGTATAAATTCCATACATTTGTGGCTAATAGAATTACTGAGATTAACTCAAAACTTCCCGCTAAGCATTGGTTTCATGTAAAAGGCATTGAAAATCCCGCAGATATTATATCTCGCCCTGTAACGCCTAAAGCTCTAGTCAACAATCAACTTTGGTTTAATGGTCCCGATTGGCTAAGCCTTAGTTGTTCGGATTGGCCATTGAAACCTTTTACGATTAATCCTAATGGTTGTTTAGGAAATTTAGAGACTAAAACAATAAGTTTAGTCGTTCAAAGTCCTGAAGATATTCAGACTTCTCATCCAATTGAAATTATGGCTGAAAGAATTTCAAACTGGTTGAAATTATTACGCTCGGTTGTTTATATGTTACGTTTTATACAAAAATTTAAATCTCAACAACCTATTTCTGTACAAGATTTAGAATTTTCTGAACTTTATATAATCCGCTTTGTTCAAAATAGGCATTTCTCTAAAGAAATTACCGCTTTACGAAATGGGAAATTATCTGATAGTTCTCTACTCAAGTTAAACCCTTTCATCGACAAGGAAGGCCTTCTAAGAGTCGGTGGGAGATTATCAAACTCTGAACTCGATTTCGGTCAAAAGCATCCCATTTTATTACCTTCTAAAAATTTAATAACTCAATTGATTATTGATTATTATCACGTAACTAACCTTCATACAGGACCTTCACTATTACTCGCTCTTATAAGACAAAAGTTTTGGATACTATCCGCCAGAAACTTAATTCGTCAACGCGTACATAAATGCAATATTTGTTTCAAACTTAAACCGAAATTCACTTACCCTCGCATGGGAGATTTACCTACCTTTCGCATTTCAAAAGTTAAGTGTTTCGTTAATACTGCTGTAGATTATTTAGGCCCCTTTTTTATTACACATATTCGACGCCGTGGAATCAAAAGCCACAAGGCATATGTTTGTCTATTTGTGTGTCTCGCCACCAAGGCGTTACATTTAGAATTAGTTTCTGATCTCAGTTCAGAATTGTTTGTCGACGCTTTCAAACGCTTTATAAGTAGAAGAGGTCCGATTTCTATGATCAATAGCGATGGCGGAACCAACTTTATCGGCGCTAAACGAAAACTTAGTGAAATTTATGATTTATTACAGTCCACAGCTCACCAAAATTATATCAGTAATTATTTATTGACAAATAAAATTCAATTTAAACATAGCCCGCCGTACGGTCCTCATTTTAACGGTCTAAGTGAGGCTAATGTTAAGAGTGTTAAAACTCATATACTCAAAACTGTAGGCTCTCAGATCTTAACTTACGAAGAGTTCACAACTGTCTTAGTTCAAATAGAGGGTTTGCTGAACAGTAGACCCCTTTGTGTGCTAGGTACTGAACCTGAAGCAACTGCTCTCACTCCAAATCATTTTTTAAATGTTACTCCTATAAAATTTCTTCCCGCTGAAAATTACCTTGAATCGCCTGATAATCGCTTATCACGTTATCAATTGTTATGTAAACTCACGCATGATTTCTGGCGTCGTTGGAGCCAGGAATATCTCACTTCCCTTCAACAAAGAGAAAAATGGACTAAGTCCTCAGAAAATATAAAACTGGGTACTGTAGTCATACTCAAAGACAATAATACGCATCCTCATTGTTGGCCCCTGGGAGTCATTACAGATGTTTACCCGGGTAAAGACAATATAGTTCGAACCGTCAAGGTTCGCACTTCTTCTGGGAGTTATATACGTCCAGTAATCCGGGTTTGCCATTGCCTGTAAATATTATTTCCTAGATTTATATATTTTAGGTTGTAAGTTTTAATTTTTTTTGTTATTACTTACGTATCTACTAAAAAACTTGCAATTGTATTCATTCCTAGTTCCTGTATGTTGTTTCATGTAATATAGAGGAAACCTCTAGGCCGGCAGACTTGTCTTCGCCAATTATTTATTTTTTAATATATTTTTTATAAACGCAACACTACATACACGCACTCTTTCACGCACGCACTCAATCCTATTCCTGTCCCACTCTCACTCCTTTCACAAATGTCAAAATAATTTAAAAAGAAAACGTTCTAATTCGTCTCCGCGCGCAACTGCACCGCTCTCTGCATCGGTTGTGAATATTCGCAAAATTCATCAAAGACGCTAAAACTTTATTAATTACGCACCCCGGGGTTAGTTTGTGAAGTGCAGTGATTTGTGTTTCCCAAAAACTACTCTTTGGATCGTGGAAGATACCGGCGCTGGACGAGAGCTCGAGCTACGGATCAAAGGTTCTCCTTGTCCATTTCCTTCCGCGAGACCACTGAGATATACACGCCCATAGGCAGTCCAGCAATACTTATATAATTTCGCCTTGACCAGGTCGCGGGCAAGAAAGTGTAGGCGTGCGGCTCGGGGGGTAAGTTGCTCGGCCACAAAGATCGGCGTGTCTTCCTGGGTGTGCATGCTCAAGTGCTTGGCGGCTAACTTTGCTTGCTGTCTTATGTTGTAGGCCTTACAGGACCTGAGTAAGTCATTTTTAACAAGTGTCGAGTTAGTTTCAACAACGATGGGTGTGTTTTTTGTATTGGAGTCGTGCTTACTGCGAACTCTATAGATATCGCGTACGGCCGATCTCTCAAGATTGCATCCTACAGATTTGGATAAATTAATAGCCATGGAAATGAGATCTCCCTTGGTTTCATTTGGTTTTTTCGAAACATTTTTTATTTCGAAATTAGATTTTCTATATTCTTGTTGAGCAATCTCCAGCTTTTCTTCCAGTATTGATATATATTTTTTATCCTCACCAGATTTTTTCTCTAATGTTTCAATCTTTCTTTTTAGCTCTTCATCTTACATCTCACGTCTCAGTGTAGGACTATTGCATTTTTTTTTAATTCTCGCGCGTGAGAATCTTGCAGACTATCGAACATACTCTGTATTTCGGTCTTAAATCTGGTAAGTTCTGGGCTATAGTCAACCTCTCTTCGTCGCTTAAATCTGGTTGAGATAAAAGTTGGAGGTGTAGTGTCTCGGGACGGAGGCTGGAAGCTAACGCTGGCTGCTTCCGAATCAGATAAAGATTTATTCATATTCAAGTCCACACTATCAGATGACATTATATTATGCGGCCGTAATTAAAATATAACAACAAACAAAAGTCAGTGCAGGGGTACCTTGTAGATACGTTGTCCTCATCTACGAAATAGTTCGTAGCTAAGATGAGTTTCGTAGGCCGTGCGAAGGGTCGTAGCGTCTCGTAGCAGCTCGCAACACTGTTGTTGTCTCATCCGTCGCGCGAGCCGACGTGAATACTTGTGACGTGAGGCGCCGGGGAGTGGGGATAAAAAATCGCAACTGTCCCTTATCACAGCGGAGGTGAGATTAGACCCCGCACTCGCTGCAACTTGGCGCCGACGGGTGGGAGTGAGCGGCCGGTCAATTCTTGCTTGACGATATCACAGGGAATTCTTACACTTAGTACGCAATTATTATACAGTAGAATTGCGTGCACTGATTATAATTATTCCAGGCAAAAATTGCTACACGTCTGCTCTCTAACAAGATCACCTGCGAAGAGGAAGAATTAGACCGACCCCTTGACAGCCTCAGCTGATACTGGAAATTCCAGACCAATACGCCGTGTAAGGGCCGTGCTGCGTCGCGTCGCATCCTTTCCGCTTCGTTTCATTCACGCACAACACATCCAAACGTCTTTCATTCATCATCTGGCATACTTCCTCAATCTTATCCTTCATTCCTCCTCTTACATTCATCGTCGCAAAGCGGCTTTCAGCAGACCGCATACCGCTCCCGCCGGGAACGAGACGTGATGGGGTGCGGACACCATCGCCGCCATTTAGGTGCTTTTTACGGTTCATCATGCGATTCCCACGAGACGCAAGGGAAAAATTTTGTCCGCCCCAGCAGAGCCCCGCATGCCAGGGTAAGGCTAGCCATTACCTGGGGGTCGCCCACCCATGGCGGAAGTGGCACGCTCGAGACTAGGCTCGCCCCTAGCCATGCATCCATCGGCGCGGCAGACCTTAGATTGGCAGGCATTAAAAGAGGAATCCCAAGTCTATCCCTTAGTCGGCTTTTACGACATCCATGGGAAAGAGATGGAGTGGTCCTATTCTTTTGTATTGGTGCCGGGAACCACACGGTATAAGAATTCAGAAGAATTCAACAGAAATAACAGAAGAATTCAGTAAAAAACTTATAGAGAAAGTTCATTATAAACATTGTCACATCGGAACACAACAAATGAAAAATAAAATCAAACGATTCTATACAGCCAAAAATTTATCATACAACATACAAAGATTTTGTGAAAACTGCGAAACCTGCATAAAGAACAAATCAAGAGGAAAGTACAATTTTGGACAAATGTCTCACCTGGGTCCTGCTACTTATCCTTTTGAGATAGTGTCAATAGATACTGTGGGCGGATTGGGTGGCTCACGATCCACTAAAACATATTTACATTTATTGGTAGATCATTTTTCAAGATATGCTTTCATATTGACTTCAAAAACACAAAATTCAACTGAGTTTATAAAACTGATTCAAAAAGTTCCACAGGGAAATAAGATTGGTCTCATTCTTTCTGATCAATATCCGGGTATCAATTCCAAAGAATTTAAGAATTATTTAAATAGAGAAAATATACCTATTGTTTTCACTGCTGTAAATGCGCCTTTTTCAAATAGTTTAAATGAGAGATTAAACCAAACTTTGGTTAACAAAATAAGATGTAGGTTAAATGAGAAGAAAAATAAACTTTCTTGGACAACTATTGCTCATGAATGTACCCAAATGTATAATGAAACAGAACACACGGTAACAGGGTTTTCCCCAAGTTATCTTTTAGAAGGGAAAAATACTGATATTTTACCGGAGGAATTAAAATATGATAATTGTAATGATTTGACGAAAGATAGAAAAATTGCATTAGAAAATACTTTAAAATCACACAATTATAATAAAATTTACTTTGATAAAAACAGAATTAATTGTGACTTGAAAGTCGGAAATTTGGTTTATGTTGAAAATGGTAACCGACTGAACAGGAAAAAGTTAGATGAATTAAAAATAGGTCCTTATGAAATTTTACAGAAGCTTTCTAAATCAATTTATAGAATTGACACAGGTCATAAAAAGTGTGAATCAAATATTTTCCATATCACTGAACTAATTCCGATCCGAGAAAGCACTTTTTAGGGGGGGAGATGTAATGAACTCTTTGGTTCATCAGATATGATGAACTCTTTGGTTCATCATAGGATTTTAGAATATTTGTGACGTATGTCACTGTCAATTGATTAACCGGTAAAAATAATTCAAATATTCTCAAAACTATAAAATTGAATTACAAAATATCATAAATTAGTTAAAATAAATAAGTTCCATATTTTGTTATTTTAGAGTGAAATAATTGCATTATATGTCGTTTCTCTTTTTAGGTAAGAATATTACTTTTAAGTTGTTTTGTTTTAGTGTTTAATCTTACGTTCTACTTTTCAATAATAAATTTCTCTTTTTAGAGCAACACATCAGATTATTATTTCACCAAATTCATATCATTATATCAATATAGAGAGCGACCTCATCGTGACCGCCACCAGGGAAGCAGTCAAAGATCTCAGGGACAAGCTGACACTAAAGATCGGGAAAGAACGAGCTAAATAGCGAGTTCGAACCATGGCTTCACGAAACGTGCAACCGCCTCGTGGTAGACGAAGCCCTAATGAATCATTTCGGATTTCGGCTTTCGGATTCTGGCTGCTGCGATCTTAATGGCCATTACTATTAATGGCCATTAAGATCGCAGCAGCCAGTGAAACCATGCTGATCGGAGACCAAAACCAGCTGCCCTATATCGACCGACATAACTCAAAAAAAAATTCAAAATTCAAAATTTTTATTCATTATTATAGGATACTATTATATCGCTTAATAATTGTCGTATGGTTTAACAACATTGGTTGACGTCAAATAAATTACTTAAAAACTAAGTTTACTGCCGCTTCCAAGGCGTCAGTGCAGAAGAAGCGGTAACAAACTGCACTGCAGCATTTTCTTCAACAACGTCAACTTCACAATATTAAATTATACTTAGAATAGAATGTGGACGAGAGAATACATTGTTTAATTTTATATATTTATGAGATTTAATATTGAAAAAAGAAAAAAAAATATATATATACTACTCTGTCAAGAAAGTAGCAGGAAAAGATCAATAATACACAAACTGTTTGTTATTCATCCAAATTTATTTTATCACCTTCAAAATATGCTCCTTTAGAAACGATACACTTACGCCAACGAATAATCCAATCATCAAAACATTTTTTAAACGCTGTTTCCGGAATTGAGGTCAGTTCTCGCCGCGAATTCTCTTTTATGTCTTCTACCGATTGAAAACGGGTGCCACGAAGTGGTAATTTGAGTTTAGAAAAAAGAAAAAAGTCGGCTGGAGCCATATCTGGTGAATATGGTGGTTGCTCGATGGTATTTGTTGAGTGTTTGGTTAAAAATTCGTTCACAATGATGGCCTTGTGCGAAGGTGCATTATCATGGTGCAAAATACAAGAATTTTCTTTCCACAAATCTGGCCTTTTTCGTCGGATTTGCTCTCTTAAACGCCGCATAACACTCAAATAATATTCCTTATTTACCGTTTGACCTTCCGGCAAGAATTCCGAGTGCACAACACCGCGATAGTCCAAGAAAACAGTCAACATGACTTTGACTTTTGAACGACTTTGGCGTGGTTTTTTCGGTTTCGGTTCAGTTGGAAGGCGCCACTCCGAAGCTTATTGACTAGTTTGCATGTCAAACTCGTAAACCCACGTCTCGTCACCAGTAACAATGCGTTTCATGAATGTTGGGTCGGAATTGACTCGTTCTAGCATGTCCTCAGCGACTCTCATGCGATTGAGTTTTTGAAAAAAATTCAGGTCTTTTGGGACTAACCGAGCGGCAACATGTTTCATACCCAAATTATTAGTTAAAATGGTACGGATCGACTCGTGAGATACAGAAAGTTCGGTGGCTATCTCTCTCAAAGTTGAATGAGGATTTTCAGTCACTATTTCCTTCACTTTTGCGATGTTAACTTCAGTTGCAGACGTTGATGGCCTACCAGAGCGAGGCAAATCTTCCATCACATCTCGACCGCTTTTGAACGCTTTGTACCACTCATAAGCACGAGTTTTTGATAAAGTCGATTCACCGTAAGCCTTCTGTAACATTTTCAGTGACTCCGAACACGATATTCCATTGGCAATGCAAAATTTAAGACAAACTCTTTGTTCGATGTTTTTATCCATTATGAAATTAGCAATACACACTAGATATGATATAACTAAAAATAGCACTGTATTTAATGTAAACAACAGATGCAACTCAAACTCCGCGCCAAAATGGAAAACAGTTGTGCCAATCTAACAACAACAAAAAAAACAAAAATTTGAATTTGGAACCATAAATAAATAATCCATTCCCGATACTTTTCTGACTGAATGTATATATATATTTTATGGATTGCCAATTTTAAAAAGATTTATGTACAGAGTGTACTGAAATTTTGATTTAAGTTCAAATTAAACTACAAATAATTACGAGGTTCCTGTGCCAAGCTCGAGCCAGATGTTTTTATCATTAAGGTAATCATCAGTCCTATAATAAGCCTTCTCACAAAGTACTTTCTTTACATACTCTTTGAATTTTCGGTTGGGCATATCAAGAACAGACTCCGGCAACCTATTATAAAATCGTATACAGTTCCCCATAAATGATTTACTGACTTTGCTAAGCCTATGAAACGGCATGACTAATTTATGTTTATTACGTAAATTTCTATCAGTTGTGGCACTAACTTTTTGAAAAAAAGAGGTATTTTTCCTAACATACATTATAAGATCAAAAATGTACTGGGACGCTACTGTAGGTATGTTTATTTTCTTAAAGAGTTGTCTTAACGAGTCTCTTGGTCCTAAGCCGTAAATTGCGCGAACGGCCCTTTTCTGAATTATAAAAATAGTTTGTATATCAGCCGCGCTACCCCATAAAAGTAAACCATAAGATAACAAGCTATGAAAATAGCTGAAATAAACAAGCCTAGCTGTAGCTACATCTGTCAATTGTCGGATCCTCCTAACAGCATAAGCGGCAGAGCTAAGTCTATTGGATAGTTTAGAAATATGAGCACCCCACTGTAGCTTTGCATCAATTATAATTCCTAAAAACTTTGTATTTTTAACAAATTCTAATTTCTGGCCTTCCAGTATTATGTCAGTATTGGCTTGCCTTACGTTTGGAAGGGTAAATTTAATGCATTGGGTCTTATTAGCATTTAAAAGAAGATTGTTGGTTGAGAACCAGATAGATATGGCAGACAGTATATTATTAACCGAACTTACATTTTCGCTATGGCGATCTAATTTAAATATTAAAGAAGTGTCATCGGCAAACAGCACTATACCCGCCTGTTTTTCCACCATAAAAGGCAGGTCATTGACATATACCAAGAAGAGGAATGGTCCTAAAATTGAGCCCTGAGGAACACCCATTGAGACGCTTGATCCGCTTGACTTTACTCCATTAATATCTACAGTTTGAAGCCTATCAGTCAAATAAGATGCCATTAGTTTAGTTGATTTGTGGTCAAAACCCATATTGACGAAGTTTACGCAAAAGTGTCTGATGATCTACGCAATCAAATGCTTTAGAGAGATCGCAAAAGACTCCAACTGAATCCTGTGAACTCTCCCACGCGTCATAGATTTGAGTAACAAGTGCTACTCCCGCATCAGTGGTGGATTTCCCGGCAGTGAACCCATATTGTTGGGAATGGAAAATGTTATTGATTTTAAAATATTGTTGCATTTGATTAAGCATCATCTTCTCAAACATCTTGCTCAAAACTGGCAATATAGAAATAGGTCTATAATTGCCAAGGACTGTTTTCTCCCCTTTTTTGAATAGAGGTATTAATTTGCTACATTTCATTAAATTTGGGAAAATACCCTCATCAATACATTCATTAAATATAAAAGCTAGATCAGATGCAATAATATCTATGATTTGACTTATGATACTAACAGACATACCCCAATGGTCTTCAGACTTTTTCAAATTAAGTTGTTTGAACGCCTTTAATATATTATCAGAGTTAACATATTTAAATTTAAAGACAGATTTGATGGGAGTTGTGTTATTATTAAGTAGGGTTTCAGCGCGCAATGGACAAGAGTCAACGTCAGAAGTTAGCTCCACAGGGATTTTTGCAAAGAAATTATGAAAAGCATTTACTGAGTTTCAGAAATACTTTTGTTACCGGATGATATTAGTTTAATACTGTCTCTATCTTTGAATTTGCCAGATTCTTTATTAATAATGTTCCATGTTTCTTTATTTTTATTTGGTGCGTTGTTTATTTTACTACTTATGTGAAAAGACTTGGCTTGCGTGCAAACTTTTTTAAATAATTTTGAATAATTTTTGACATATTCTACAAAACTGGGGTCAAAATTGTATTGTTTCTGGGCATATAAGTCATATAACTTTTTCCTACTCTTGTGAATACCTAATGTAGCCCATTCACTGAACTGTAATCTATTACGAATATTGACTTGTTTCTGCTTGAACCTTTTTGAGTATTCAGCAGAAATCATATTAAATAAATTGTTATAATGTTCATTAGGATTATTTCCAGAATATGTTAAAGTATTTAATTGATTTGCAATGTTTATTTTAAATTTTCTTATGTTATGTATTTTTGCAAAAAAAATTATCCAGACACTTGGCAGATGTAGATGTTATTCGGGTTGGTTCAAAAAAAACATACTCTAAATTATAAGATTTAAACAAATTAATAAATTGTATACTAGCAGTTGATTTAACTAAAATGTCAATGTTAAAATCACCACAAATAATTAATTTTTTATTACATTTTGAGGTAACATGTAACACTTGATCCATTATTTTTAAAAATTGTTTAAATTCACTGTTTGGGGGACTGTACACACAAACAATTATATGATGATCTAGCTCGGCACAGGTCACTTCGGCACACCGCTCAACCGAAAGTCTGGTTATGTCTGTTCGCTCTTTACAGCGAAGACCGCATTTGATAAATATCATAGACCCACCTCTAATTGCAGACTTTCTGTTTAAGCAGCTCACAATATTATAATTGTTTAGGCTGATCATCATCTCCCCCTCCATGAGCCAATGCTCAGTCAAACATAAAATGTCCACATTTAATTCTTCTAAAACTAGTTGTACTTCTAATTCTTTGCCGGGAAGACCTTGTATATTTTGATGGATAATTCTTAACCCTCGAGGGTTTCCCGTTGTCTGAGTGTGCAGTTTAAATTAACTGTCAAGTCAACAGAGTTACCATCACACAGAGTTGGCAATTCTGTAGTCAACTTATAATTAATATTTCGCTTACAATGTAAACTCGTCCAAACATTAATATTACTAGCTACCAATGTAGCAATTTTGTTCTTATGGTATCTGGATAGAAATATTCTATCATTGGTCTTAAAACAATCACCTATGAAATTGTTTGTGTCAAAAAACACAAATTTGTCACTGTGACGACATGTCAACGAATGCATAAAATTATTGAGTAGGTGAATGTTTTTATTAAATTTTGGAGACTGGCAACTCATATATGGAATAGCACATAAAATTATTTGGTTAACTTTTAATTTATTCAAAGATTCAAAACAGTTAATTATATCTTTCCTGCCAATTTTAAAACTATCACCAATTAATATTACTATGGTGGATTTATTATTTAAATTCACATTATTAATTCTCTCAATAATTTGGGTAAAAGATGCATTTGGCATGCAGTAATTTATAAAAGACTGATTTAGGGTATCACAAAAATATTTACCCATATTGCTACCAATACCGTCTGAAAATAGCATTATATTATAATTATAATGAGGTTTACAGGGTTCAGAGTTGGAATAAGTATCAAGCAAATTACCGGCACTGGGAGTGGGTGAAAGCAAGGTAGAATCATTGATATCGGGCTATCCTGGAGAACCTGTTTCTTCTGAAATACTGCAGACACCATAAAGTCACGTCCATCACGAAAGAATTGTGTACGTACAGAAACCCGCAAGACGTGGCATATGCCCTAGGAGAAATCTATAGCGGCATCTACTCGGCCAAGAATCTCACACGCTTCCTGAAGCTGAAGGAGTTTGGAGGGGCTGTTATCCCGAAGTTGAATGATACATTGTATCTTACCCACACCCAGGCTGAGAAGGAACTCCTAAATGGCCAGGGATACGGAACCAACTCGGGCTCTTGCACCCTTACTATACATGAAGCACAAGGTCGAACGTTCGAGACAGTGGTGATTGTACGTACAACAACAAAAAAATCCAAACTGCTTACGATTTTCCCCCACGCGGTGGTTGCGATCTCCAGACACACGAAGACCTGTGTGTACTACATGGGTAACACAAAGAACGACGCAATAGCTCGTTTTATCCAACGTGCAGAGAGAGAGCAACTGACGTTTCCATCAGGGACTACAACCTCAAGATGGCAATCTGGAACGGTGACGACGCAACGAGGGACAGCATACTCGCTTTCGAAGCGGGGCTGGAGGAAGCCTGAAACATCCCCCTCAAATCACAGACAGCAGCCACCTGCACAACACACGTGACTTTTAATTCAACTGCATAAATTTAACTGTTAAGTGTACTCATCAAAAGGATATTTAAAAACGTTAAAAGAAAAATATCTGTTCATATTTCCTAGTGATGTGCGTGTACATGCCTACGGACGAGAATCCGAACTTACCTGAGTTCACGGACGTCTTTAGTGCGGTAAGTGCTATAATAGACACTTGTAATATAGACTCAGTATATATATTGGGAGATTTTAACGCCCATCCCAACGCACAGTTTTATTATGAACTATTAAATTTTTGTTCGGATCTTGAGTGGTCTTGTGTTGACTTGGATATGTTGGGTTTAGCGAGTAGTACGCATACCTATGTTAGTGAGATAAACGGGGTTAGGAGATGGTTGTATCATATATTAACTAGTAAAGCTGTTGTTAACTCGATTCAGTCTGTATATGTAATCTACGACGTCTATTGGTCGGATCACTATCCCCTAGCAATGGAGTGCAACTTAGACATTGTTTTGCCTACTAAAATGAATAGTATCACGCGACAAAATGATGTTGTTTGGGGAGAAAGAACACATGAGCAAATAGATTTGTATAGGCAAGAATGCAATCAGAGGTTAAAGCTTTGACTTTTCTCCTAAATTAAGTAACTGTTGTGATAATATGTGTAATAACAGTAGTCATAAAACTGTAATTGACAATTTATATCGAGATGCAGTGCTGGCACTTAAGGAATCCTCCATAATTAGTAAAAAATGGAAAAAACCGAAAAGGAGATTGATTGCGGGCTGGAATAAACATGTGGCTGACGCTCATGAAAAGGCTAGGCTTAAATTTCAACTTTGGGAATCACTGGGCAAGCCGGCAACCGGTGATGTCTATAACGAGATGTGTGAGGCTAGAAAAATATTTAAATCACGTCTAAAATGGTGTCAAGTTCATGTGACGCAAATAGAAATGGATATTCTGGCCTCTCATCATGCTAAAAATGACTTTTCGTCTTTTTGGTAACACACCAATCTGTTGCAGTGTAGGCCGGGCCAACCCGTGAGCGTCGTTGGAGTGAGTGAGCCCGTAGATATAGCTAATATATTTGTAGATCGTTTCAAAGTAAATTCCCCCCTCGGGCCCGCGACTTCAACTCTGAATACTGAGCCCGACATGGAAAGAAAAATATCCTTTTCGATCAAAGATATAGCTCTCGCGATTAAGTCTATGACTAAAGGTATATCACCTGGCCACGACGGGCTCAGTATTGAGCATCTCAGGTTTGCTGGCCCGCATCTTCCTCGTGTGCTGTTTTTGTTATTTAATTATTGTTTAGCACACAGTTACATGCCAGATAACATGATACGGACAATAGTAGTGCCAATAGTTAAAAACAAAACAGGAGATCTTGCAGACAAAAATAACTATAGGCCTATATCGTTAGCAACGGTAATATCAAAAGTGTTTGATAGTGTGCTTAACAAACATTTGAATAGTCATGTGATGTTGCACGGCAATCAATTTGGGTTCCGACCCAAGTTATCTACTGAAAGCGCTGTCCTATGTGTTAAGCACACTATCTCATACTATGTGGAGCGAAAAACACCAGTTTTAGCCTGCTTCCTTGACTTGTCGCAGGCATTTGACCTGGTTTCTTATGATATTTTGTGGGATAAACTACAAAAAGCTCACTTACCAGTAGAGCTTATCAATCTACTCAAATACTGGTACGAAAACCAGGTAAATAGCGTGCGATGGGATGGGGCTATGTCGACATCGTACAGGTTGGAATGCGGGGTGCGGCAGGGGGGGTTGAGTTCGCCCACGCTTTAACCTGTACGTGAATGACCTGATTGAGGAACTGAGCAGCACCGGAGACGGCACCTGTCATATAGACGGCATCTGCGTTAGTAATATCAGTTACGCAGACGACATGGTGCTGCTGAGTGCGCCAATCTGTGGGCTGCGTAGACTGGTGTCAATTTGTGAAAAATATGCCTCATCACATGGTTTGGCTTATAATGTAAAAAAGAGCCAAATAATGGTCTTTGGGGACGGTAGTAAAAGATATGACCACATACCACCTGTGCGAATGAACGGTAATACCTTACAAAGAGTGTTCAAATTTAAATATGTGGGTCATATATTGACTCCTGACCTCAAAGACGACGAAGATGTTGAAAGAGAACGGAGAGCGTTGTCAGTGAGAGCGAACATGCTAGCTCGCAGGTTTGCACGTTGTTCGCGAGAGGTTAAGATTATGTTGTTTAGAGCCTTCTGCACATCTTTCTACACGTGCTGCCTGTGGGCTTGATATACTCAAAAAGCTTACAACGCTCTCCGTGTACAGTATAATAACGCATTCAGGATGCTACTTCGACTGCCCCGCTTTTGTAGTGCATCGGGGATGTTCGTCGTAGCAGGTGTAGACTGTTTCTAAACAACAATGCGCAAACGGTGCGCGTCCCTGGTGCGCAGGGTGCGGGCCAGCGATAACGGCACCCTGAATATGATTGCAGGCAGGCTAGACTGCCTATATGTCAACCATTCTTGCGCCATTCCGGGGGGAGTGGTGCAAGAATGGCCACTTTAGAAATCATGCTGTCCCTAGGTACTAACATAGTTTGTAAGCATCACTAATACAAATGAGTCCTTGTTACTTATATAAATAAAATTCATTAATTTCAGAAAGTACGAAACAAAATAAAAGTATCAAAATCCACGATCCTAAATACGTCATATCACCCCGGCCGGCGGAAAAGCGACGCGTAAGATTCAGAGGTCAACGACACAATTCATTCAGCTGAGCCATCTCGACAACTCTGTATTTTACTTGATCTAGATACTAGAAAAATAATTTATTTTTCAGACATTTATTTACATGTTTAGTTTAAATTACTTTTTGTAGTATTTGTCTTCAATAAAGTGTGTGACGTAGTTTTTGAGGGTTTTTTAAATGTGAAAATGATGACGTTTAATTTAAATAAAAATAGGCTCAAACAGCTCAGAAGCATGGTTATTTATTTAAACTTCATTGCACAAAATACAAATGTATAGCACAATTGGCGGACTTAATACTAGAAGCATTATCTACCAGTCAACCATTGGGTCTTACAGAGAACTTAATGTGGGGTTAAACTAAATAAATATATTTACTACAAAATGGGTTTCCCAAGAACTTCTCCTATACAGTACTCACCGGCTGTTAGTCAATTGCTGGAAAGCACTCCAATTTCTAAAAGCGGACATACGAACATATTACACACACAAACCTATAGCGTCACCAAACAAGCGACTGATGCTAACAACTCAGCTACAAACGAAATTTTGGCGAAAGATACAAAAATACCAACAAGCTTAAATACAGACAAACAAAACAAGAAAAGGAAACCTAAAATAATAATACTCGGAGATCAATATGTTGTTGGTATATCCGAACAGCTCAGAGATATGACTGAGTTGAACAACTACGAAATTACAGGCTACGTTAAGCCATATGCAACATCCAAAGAAATCCTCAACAGTTATCCGCAACTACTTGAAGAAATCTTCGGCGACGATCACATTGTTTTATGTACTGGTAGCAATGACAAAATCCCAACATAACTATTTAAAGAGTTAAGCTCGTTTTTGAAAAAATTTAAAAATGTTAATGTATATACTGTGAGCGTTAAATATAACAAATACATTGAATCGAATTCTTTGAATAATTACATATATATGGTGTCCAGATATTTTCGGAATTGTACGTACATTAATTTACACAACAACTATAACATTATAAGCTCCCGTTATCAATTGGCAAGACGAATTTCTTTAGAAATTAAGACAAAATCATACCTAATAAAAAGTATTGCTCAAGCAGTATCTTGTTGCAAAAATAATAAGCCATGTAAAAACTCAATATTGTACTATTTTAAAAAAAATCCCAAACCAAACAATCCAGCAAATATGAACAGTAAGTCTGAAGCTGCTAACAAACATATTGAAAGAGATGAACTTTACGTTGAATCGTTTCATAATTCCTTTCGTCCCTAAAACTTGCAATAAACTTACAGTGTTTCATCAAAATATAGCCGGAGTCTTATCAAAACGTGAAGAACTGGAAATAGTCTTACAGAAATTTGAAGATAGTAATAAAATATTTGATATCCTTTGCTTCACTGAAACATTTCTACTTTCAGAAACTGAAAATAATTTACACTTGAATAATTACGAATTAGCATCTTTTTTCTCAAGAACTGATAAACAAAGGGGTGGAGTGGCTATTCTGACAAGACGAAACCTAGAATATAACGAATTGTCCTTCGTGAAAGATATGGCAATAGCAAAAGAATTTGAATGCTGTGCAATAGAGATTTTAAATACAAATTTTATTATAGTATGCATATATAGGATACCTAACTCAGACGTAAATGTTTTATTCGAAAAATTGCATAGTTTATTGAAAATTCTTTCATTGAAAAAAACAAAACGTATTATCTAAGCAGGAGACTTTAACATAAATATTTTGGAATCCAATAAAATTACACAGGAATACAATTTCTTATTAGATAGCTTTAATATGCAACACCATATAAACACTCCAACACGTAAACATAGATGCATAGATCATATTGTTAGCAATATTGACAATGTACGAGCAGAAACTCATCAATTGGGTCTCTCCGACCATAACACAGGTCAAGTGATCGAAGTAGATCTAAACATTAAAAAAACTCCTCATTATTATTTCGTAAAAAGGAGAGACTATAGCAGAGAAAACATGGAAAAATTTAAATATTGTTTAAGTCAACTTACCTTTACTGAAATCTATACCAATGAATGCGCTAACAAAGGCTTCACAGCATTCCATGATCTCTTATGCCTGTTTCACAATCTATGTTTTCCGGTAATTAACGTTAAAATTCACTCAACTGCCAAAAAAACAACCTGGATTTCAAAAAACATTAAAAAATGCTGTAAAACTAAAAGAGCATTATACTTTAAATGTTTTAAGACCTCACCGAATAAGGAAGAAAATAAAAATAAATACTTACAATACAACACCAGGCTCAAAAACTTCAAAATCTACAGTTTCTATCAAAAGCAACTAACAAATTTAAAGCAAGTTGGCAAATAATTAAAAAGAATTTCAATTCAGTATTTAGTAAGGACATTACATCTATTCTAACCCCAGATAAAAAACAATAAATAATCCAATTCAAATTGCAAATGAATTTAACAGTTATTTTATCAATAATCACATAAGTAACGAATCTCCAAAAGATTATAATAATTTAAAATATACTAAAACAGAATCAAATAGAGAAAGCATGTTTGTAACTCCTACTACACCAGATGAAATTTATAATATAATAAAATCACTAAAAAATACTAAAACGACCGGTTATGATGAAATTCCCACAGTGATGCTCAAAGAAATTGCTAATATTATCTGCTTTCCTTTGTCTTACTTAATCAATTTGTCAATTGAACAAGGTACTACTCTGTCAAGAAAGTAGCAGGAAAAGATCAATAATACACAAACTGTTTGTTATTCATCCAAATTTATTTTATCACCTTCAAAATATGCTCCTTTAGAAACGATACACTTACGCCAACGAATAATCCAATCATCAAAACATTTTTTAAACGCTGTTTCCGGAATTGAGGTCAGTTCTCGCCGCGAATTCTCTTTTATGTCTTCTACCGATTGAAAACGGGTGCCACGAAGTGGTAATTTGAGTTTAGGAAAAAGAAAAAAGTCGGCTGGAGCCATATCTGGTGAATATGGTGGTTGCTCGATGGTATTTGTTGAGTGTTTGGTTAAAAATTCGTTCACAATGATGGCCTTGTGCGAAGGTGCATTATCATGGTGCAAAATCCAAGAATTTTCTTTCCACAAATCTGGCCTTTTTCGTCGGATTTGCTCTCTTTAACGCCGCATAACACTCAAATAATATTCCTTATTTACCGTTTGACCTTCCGGCAAGAATTCCGAGTGCACAACACCGCGATAGTCAAAGAAAACAGTCAACATGACTTTGACTTTTGAACGACTTTGGCGTGGTTTTTTCGGTTTCGGTTCAGTTGGAAGGCGCCACTCCGAAGCTTGTTGACTAGTTTGCATGTCAAACTCGTAAACCCACGTCTCGTCACCAGTAACAATGCGTTTCATGAATGTTGGGTCGGAATTGACTCGTTCTAGCATGTCCTCAGCGACTCTCATGCGATTGAGTTTTTGAAAAAAATTCAGGTCTTTTGGGACTAGCCGAGCGGCAACATGTTTCATACGCAAATTATTAGTTAAAATGGTACGGATCGACTCGTGAGATACAGAAAGTTCGGTGGCTATCTCTCTCAAAGTTGAATGAGGATTTTCAGTCACTATTTCCTTCACTTTTGCGATGTTAACTTCAGTTGCAGACGTTGATGGCCTACCAGAGCGAGGCAAATCTTCCATCACATCTCGACCGCTTTTGAACGCTTTGTACCACTCATAAGCACGAGTTTTTGATAAAGTCGATTCACCGTAAGCCTTCTGTAACATTTTCAGTGACTCCGAACACGATATTCCATTGGCAATGCAAAATTTAAGACAAACTCTTTGTTCGATGTTTTTATCCATTATGAAATTAGCAATACACACTAGATATGATATAACTAAAAATAGCACTGTATTTAATGTAAACAACAGATGCAACTCAAACTCCGCGCCAAAATGGAAAACAGTTGTGCCAATCTAACAACAACAAAAAAAACAAAAATTTGAATTTGGAACCATAAATAAATAATCCATTCCCGATACTTTTCTGACTGAATGTATATATCCTCAAAATTTAAAAAAGTCGATAGTTAAACCACTTTTCAAAAAAGGTAAACGATGTGAACTGGAAAACTACCGACCAATTAGCGTAAAGTACCCAATGTCCGACAGACCACCAATGATCGACACATAAAAAGTAAAATAAAAAAAGGATATACTAATGTTGTGTATTTGAACGTAAACGAAGCATAGGTTAAAGACAAGGTTCATCCAGCTTTCATTGCAAGTGTCACTTTCTACATTCGGTTATTTTGATAAAAATGGTGGAGCTTTAAATATCGACCGGCAGAAGTTTTTAGCGGAAAGCCAGTTTTATTAGCGAAATCACTAAGGAAGTAAGTAAGGTTTATTGCTCATAACTTTTTTCGGTTTAAAGCTACCATTCTAAATTTTTAGGCTGGGTGCACGATTAATGGACCGTTAAATATTAGGTGTCCATAAATAGAACATGTCGATTACTAGATCTCGATTATTGGAACATGTCGAAAACCGGTTGTCGGTAAATGGATTTCTGCAGTTGAATATAAGACCAAAAATACCATAAATATATCTTGTAAATTTTTATATCACATTTCTACTTTAATATATCATGGAAAAAATCCCTAAAATTTTACTCAAAACTTCAAAATATGATAAAATAATAAAAATAATACAAATATTGTAAAAATACTAGAGTTCGTGCGTTAAAGTGTCGATGATTGGGGGTTTTACCGTACTCTCATATCAGTATTATCTAAAATTTACGAAAAAGCTATGTACATTCGTCTGGAAGAATTCTTGTCAAGATCAGCATTTTTCAAATCAGAACAACACGGATTTAGAAAAAACCAATCTACAACCTTAGCATGCTTTAAACTTATCGATGCCATAACAAAGCACGTTGACAACCGGACTCAGGTAGGCGTCCTATTTCTGGATATGAGTAAAGCTTTTGACACGGTAGACCATAACATACTTTTAAAAAAATTGGATGCTGGTGGTGTAAGAGGTGTAGTTCTAACGTGGTTTACAAGTTACCTCAAAGCACGCCTACAGTGCGTTCAAACTACAGGGCAAGATGGATTGTATCAAACTAAATATCAATCATCATACCAAGAAAATTTATTTGGTGTTCCCCAAGGCAGTATACTGGGACCATTGTTATTTTTGGTATATATAAATGACCTTCCTAATGCAACTAAACATCAATGTATACTATTCGCTGACGACACAACAATAATAATCAAAAACAATAAAAATGATAATTTTGAATATGACATTAATAGCGCCCTTAATGATATAATAATTTGGTTGACTAATAATAACTTAAAAATTAATTTATCCAAAACACAATTTATGCAATTCCAAACTCATCAAGCAACACCACTTAAATTATATGTAAACAATAATAACACAACCATCCAAGAAGTAACGACAACTAAATTCTTGGGTATCACTTTGGATTCGCATTGTAACTGGAAAGAACACATTTCGATCCTTATAAAAAAAATTTGCAAATTTGTCTATGCACTTTGGAGGCTAAAAAAACCGTATCTCAAAAAGCTGCACTTTTAGCATACTATGGCTATGTACATTCAATACTGAGATACGGCATTACTTTATGGGGAAACTCTGTCAATTCCGATGGAGCATTCATAGCACAAAAAAAATGTATTCGTGCAATCTGTGGCCTGGGATATCGTGACACATATGTACCATTGTTCAAAGAACTTCGAATTCTAACTGTCCCTTCACTATATATATTTGAATCTGCATTTTTTGAAAAAAAATATTGTCTTCGCCAATTATTTATTTTTTAATATATTTTTTATAAACGCAACACTACATACACGCACTCTTTCACGCACGCACTCAATCTTATTCCTGTCCCACTCTCACTCCTTTCACAAATGTCAAAATAATTTTAAAAAAAACGTTCTAATTCGTCTCCGCGCGCATCTGCATCGGTTGTGAATATTCTCAAAATTCATCAAAGACGCTAAAACCTTATTAACTACGCACCCCGGGGTTAATTTGTGAAGTGCAGTGATTTGTGTTTCCCAAAAACTACCCTTTGGATCGTGGAAGATACCGGCGCTGGACGAGAGCTCGAGTTACGGATCAAAGGTCCATATCCTTCCGCGAGACCAAGAGTTCCTCACGAGCCGTATCCCTATCTGCTATCCTCACATTACTCTTCTTCAACGCAATACTTCTCACACGCTATTAATATCGTATATTTTACTTAATTCCAACGCACCACGCAACGCATCTCATTACTACATACTTAACTACCTACATTACGCTACACTTTCATTCGCTTAAAAACTCATAAACTCATATGGTTCCCTTATATATAATAATTTATTATCTTATATATTCACAATAGAATATATATTACGCATAGCAACTATTCGTTCAATTGTATTTTTCGAGATAATTTGATATTTTTGTTTGTTTGTTTGTTTGTTAACTCTTTATTGCACATAAAAATAAATATAACAAAATCAGAACAGTCATTGAATATAAAAAAATATGTACGATCGCGTTCATATCTGCAGTCATAGTTTTAAAATTCTTACGGGTTAAAATAGCGTGCACTGTGGTTCCACTAGATACACACACACATGCATATTTAAAAAGAATAATTATTCCATCAAATGAATACGGTCTTTAATACCAATGATTACTAAGTAAAACAGTTTATTATTCTATGACATATAACATAACAAAACAGAAAGAGACGGTAATCAACGATGGCCGAACTGGGCCCGATAATTGTCGATCGAGATATCGTCGTCTCTCATTATTTGCATAAGATTTGCCTATAGAGGGAAGCCTGCGACTGCCAGACTTATGACATTTCAATAAGGTTGAAAGTTTATCTGCACACGACCCTAATATAGTGGTTCCTTTGAAAGTTATTGGGTAGCAATTTTATTACTTGTGTGAGCAAGTGAGATCTAAGATATATTAGATAATCTCGCTTGCTCACACTCGCTTGTTCTAGTTACTAGCGTTACTTGGATTCCGAAGTTATTCAAGGATTTTTTTGCCTATAAAAAAATAATGTTGTGTTACTCACAATTTTTAATGTTTAAAGGTGTCATTTGAACTAAGTAACTGACTGACTAACTAACTGATATCTAAGAATTACAAACACGGAAAGTTGTCTTCAAACACGGAAATCAGCAAGAAATATTAAATAAGGGGGAGAAAATAAAACATTCAATAATTAAAATTAGTAAATTTTATTGAAACAGTTTTCCTATAGTTTTGTTTACATATTGATGATTATATAAAGCTATACATACAGCATATTACACTAATTGTATCATCTACTTATCTCCTATTATTAAGGTTACAGCTTAATTATTCGTTTTCATAAAGAAAAGATATTGAAGCTGTCCTTAAATACTATCTAAGTAATTAGTAGTTTTAATAGGTATAAACTGGCAGAACCTTTCACGCACTATATGGACTCGATGCACAGGGCACAAATGATATTGTTGGCATATCATCAATCGGAAAAATATACCGCACAGTTGGTAACATGGTTTCTTCCAGCACTTGCACATAATGAGCAGCTGTAGCGCGTCCTGCTATCCACACCTGTTCCCCAAGTCCAGCAGCACTCATCCAGCCCCACATATTTACAAATATGTGTCCAGACTCCATATTTGGCAAAATATTTTTTTTCGAGTTGCATTTCTTTTCCATAAATGAAGCCTACCGTGTTGTGATGACATAAACCAACTTTTCGTCTGTAAATATCGCTTCTTTCCAGTCAAAATCCAAATACTGCCGAGCAAATTCTAAACGTCTTTGCTTATTTATTTCGGATAAATACGGCTTTCTTGCTGGCTGTCTGTGGTGTAGTCCCTCACGATGCAAACTCGACGAACAGTAACCACTAATGTGTCGAACTGTTCCGCAAATATTCTGGTCGGTATGAAGCCATTATTTTCGTACTGTTCCACCATGGATCTCCGCTGTGTGGCGTGTCGCTGTGTTGATTATTAGCGGACGACGGTCGCTGCGCGGTCGACTTTTTACACTACCCTCTTCTTGATGGCGCGTTACCCAACGTTTCACCGCTTGTTGTTTATTGTGTGAATGTGTGAGTGATAGCAGCGGTGCAAGCTATAAAGTTTTGTGAACTATGACTGCAATTATGAACGCGACCGTACAATGGCGGACTTATCCCAATCGGGATTTCTTCCACCACCAATAACAATGGCCTGTGACTTGGACAATGGCCTGTGACTTTTTTGTTACGAATCTGCGTCAAATTATTTATCGACATCGCCGCCATATTTATTTTCACCGATTTATTTTATAAATTTATATTTAAGTAATTTTTTACATATTTTCAATTTAAAATGTCGAAACAAAAGTCTGAATGTGCATATTCTCCCGAAATTGTTCGATTAACAGCAAAAAAGGAACATCTTTTTGCTATTATTCAAGACGCATATACACTGAGTAAAGATATTTCCAATGAAACAAACAAAGAGCAGTTCTTGATAATGGTACCGTCGCTTGAAAAAACTAGGACTGATTTTATGCAAACGCTCGATGATTTAGCCATAGCTCAAATCTCTTTTGATCCAAAATCAAAACCGGATTACTCCAGTATGAAATCTTTTGACCAACTTTATTGTCATATTAAAGCTTGCGAAAATAAATACAACTGTAAGATTTCCAGGTGCGATCAAAAGTTTGAATTGTTGAATAAGAAATTACCCCCGCTTAATTTGATATCATTTGATGGTACCCCCACAAAATGGTCACTCTTTTATGAAAACTGTCATTCACGAAAATCCCCGCTTGACGGATGCGGAGAAGGTTCAGTATCTAGTAGGCAAACTAACAGGTAAAGCCCTAACAGTATGTTCCGGTATACCTCCCACGTCAGACAATTATTTGATTATTTGGAACGCGCTTTTGAAGAAATACCAAGATATCAGAGTCCAAGCGTCATTGTATATTGACCAAATGATTAATTTTAAGACTGGCCAATCGCTTGATACATTCTTGGAGCAATTTTGCTCGGCCGAATCTGCGTTACGCAGATTAAAAATCGATAACTTGTCCGATTATATTTTTACGCATATAGCACTCAATAAACTTGACAAAGAGACAGTAAGGTTATTTGAGCAAATGCATTCATGTGTTGAGATACCTACTTTTTCTCAAATAACGCAATTTGTCAATCATCAAAACAAGATACAAACACTTCGTTCGTCTGCCTATACTATGAACAAAACGCTACCCTCGAACGCTAATAAAAATACTAACAAAAATAAAGCAACGCATAATTATTTCGCTAACACCGATCAGATAAATACCAAAACAGACATACGTAATTCTAATTCTAAAAACTCACTATCTTACAATTGTTTGATATGCAATTCTCAACCTTCACACGCATTGTATAAGTGTCAATATTTCTTGAATCAGACTCCAGTTTCCAGAAATAATTTAGTCACTAAGTACAATTTTTGTATTAATTGCCTCGGATTTCATAATATTGCAGTCTGTCGTTCTCAACGTAACTGTAATATTTGTCAGCAAAGACATCATTCTTTGTTGCACATGCATGATACTCAAAGTGCTATCACGCCGTCTAGTCACAAGGCGACGTCAGTGAGCTATCCGTCTCACTCGCATGCACCGTATTCAGCCCCTGTTGCCGATACGCTCACACAGTCGAATTCTATGCAGCAAGTACACGCAGACTCGAATACGCACGCAAATTTAAATAATGTTGCGCTGTCGGTTGTTACTTCGTCTCGTTGTAATGAGCTAGGTAATACCGTTGTTTTACCTACTGCTTCCATTTATGTTTTTAATAAGAATAAGCGACATAATTTACGTCTATTTTTAGATTGTGGATCTATGAGCCACTTCATCACAAAATCTTGCTGTGATCGATTAAATTTAAAAATAACTCCCGCTTCCTCCTCGATTAAAGGTATCGGTCAGACCGAAAGTGTATCATACGGAGTCACTACTCTGAAATTCCATTCCCGTTTCGATCCTATGTGTTCGTATGATATAGTTGCGCGTGTTATTGACTCGATCACCGACCACCTACCCAACTATGAGTTAGATATTTCTAAATTAACTCACTTTAGTGACTTACCAATGGCTGACTATAATTACCACACGCCCGGCGAGGTGGATTGTTTAATTGGTAACGAGCTCTTCCCGTTTCTGTTAGGAAGTGACAAAGTGACTTCACCGCATTCTTCCGTAGTTGCGTTAGAAACTACTCTTGGATATGTAGCCATGGGTAAGGCTGCTGCTACGCGCATCAAGCCCTGTCGCAATGCTAATAATAAAACTTTCTTTTGTTTTACTGAACAAACCTCAACGCTAGAATCAATTACTCAACGCTTTTGGGAACTCGACAATGTCCCTCATAAAATTCATATGAGTCCTGACGATCAGGCCTGTGAAGAAATCTTCAAGTCAGCTTATTCTCGAGATAGTACCGGTCGTTATACTGTGCATCTCCCGTTTAAACATAATCCTTCAGAATTAGGAAATTCTCATTTTATCGCTAAACGCCGTTTACTGAATTTAGAGAAAAAACTTGATAGTAATCCTGATTTACGTACGAATTACAACGACACTTTGCAAAGTTATATTGATAAAGGTTACTTATCTAAGGTTGAAAATGCATCGTCAGATGATAGCTCTTATTATATTCCGCACAGAGCTGTTTATCGCCCCGACAAACTAACTTCGAAAACTCGTATCGTTATTGACGCCAGTAGTAAAACTACTAGTGGAAAGTCCCTTAATGACCTTCTTTATACAGGTCCAAATTTACAGACAAGTATATTTGACCTTTTATTAAATTTACGCATGTTCTCTGTGGCCCTATCTGCAGACATTGAAAAGATGTATTTTCAATTGAAACTTACTCCCATTCATCACGCTTTACAACGTATTTTATATCGATTCGATTCTAGATCTGATATCGATACATTCGAGTTCAATCGTGTATCTTTCGGTATATCAAGTTCCCCTTACCTTGCCATGAGAGTCATTCGCCAGCTAGCTGCCGATAGCCGCGATCAATTTCCTCTCGCCGCCACAGAAGCTGAAAGTCACATGTACATGGATGATTTCATCACATCTATGGATGACGTAGACGTCGCTCTAAAGGCCAAGTCCGAGTTGATCCAAATGTTTGCCTCTGGTGGCTTTAACCTCACGAAGTGGATTTCTAATAGTCCCGACCTCATGGACAAGTCGTCCGCAATGCAAAGTGAAGACGTCATACAATTTGATACTAACGCTTCAACTCTACATAAGATAGTAGGAATGCAGTGGTTACCTACTACTGATCATTTTCAATTCTCAACGAACGCTGATATGCAAGAGTGCACCAAGCGCTTCATTCTCTCGATTACTGCGCGCTTGTTCGACCCATTAGGACTACTAGGCCCGGTGGTCACATACATGAAACTGCTCGTTCAAGAATGCTGGATGGCTGGCCTTGATTGGGACGATCCAGTGCCTCCCGCGATCTTAAATAAATGGACACAGTTTCATAATGAACTTGCTTATCTTGAACAAATAAAAATTCCGCGACATGTCGGATTACGTTCTCCGCATGTCATTCTTCTAGGTTTCGCAGACGCAAGTGAAAGGTGCTATGGCGCTAATGTGTACATTCGCGTTAGTCAAGACTCATACTAATAATATAATAATAATAATAATATAGACTTTATTTCCACTTCACAAAAAAAAAAAAAAAAAACAGATACAATTACAGTTTTACACAAGTAAAGAAGATTACAGCAATTTTGGCTTACAGATATTTAGGTACATAAAAGTTATATTTGTGAAGCGGCTAGTCCCTGAAATAGGTTCCTGTAGGAACCTGTACTACAGGTAACTAGGCCTTTTCCCTCCTATAACAATTCATTTATGACCATGAGATAATGTTACTCGTGAAAAGTGATTATTCTGTTTTATAAGCTATTTGAGCCAAACTAACAAAAAATTAGAAAAAGAAATAAAAAAAAATATGAGTCAATTATTGTCTAAGAACTAGAAACTAATGATAAATTAGAGTTTGAGAGAGGGATGACGAGGACTCGTATTTTTGACGGCCTCCGTGGCGCAGCGGTCATCACGCTAGACTGCGGCGAGTGGCACGAAAGGTCCTGGGTTCGAATCCCGGTCAGGTCAAGATGGAAAAAGATCTTTTCAAATTGACCTGGGTCTTGGATGTTTATCTATACATGTACATGTTATAGAATATAGTATCGTTGAGTTAGTATCCCATAACACAAGTTTCGAACTTACTTTGGGGCTAACTCAATCTGTGTGATTTGTCCACATATATTTATTTATTTATTTATTTATTTATTTATTTTGGTGAGTGTTGATGTAGAGTGTGTGGAGTGTGTATGTGTAATGTGTGTGTGTAAGTGAGTGGCGATGATGAATGAGTGCGGGTGAGGATGTGGTGGGTAGCGGTACTATAATTATACGATGGGTGTGAGTAGGTTTTCAGTGGACGCGTAGTCTAGTGTTTTTAAATACTGCGTCAGTAAGAGTTTGCATTTAAATTTATGGAGGGGATATATGGAGTGGGATTTATTAATTTTGTTATAGAGATATGGTCCTAGAAAGCAAAAGAAGTTTTTAGAGGTTTTGGTGTTTAGTTGGGTAGTGGGACAGGCCATTCCTCTACGGCGTGTTACTTTGGTAACGTTGGGATTATAAGGAAGGAGAGAGTGTTGTTTCAAGATGGTATACAGTACAAAAAGCTGCCGAACGGTGAGTACATCCCAGTATTTGTAGAGCTCTGTTGTCGGATGGCGGAAGTTAAAGCCTGCTGCAACCTTAAGAATAGCTCTTTGGGCTCTCTCCACTACTAAAACTTTGTTTTTGTGAGTTCCGCCCCAAGTTGTGATGCAGTACAATATGAGCGATTGGGCTAGGGCACTGTATACCATTTTGATGACATGACGATTTGCTACATGCCTAAGGTTTTTAAAAATATACATTAATTTACGTAGTCGAGAAGACAAAGCTTCAACGTGTTCGGAGAAAGATAGGGTCTGGTCAATTATGACGCCTAGATAATTTAAGCTTTCTGTTCTGGTTAGAGAGGGGCATGGGCAAGATTGCATGTTGGTGCATTCGTGTGCGGTGATGTGTAAGGAGTCTGGAGGTAGATGGTTTGTTTTAAGCGAAAAGGCTATATATTTGGTTTTGCTTATATTTAGGGTTAATAGGTTGGACGATAACCAGTTACTGACGATATTGAATCCATTTTGAGCGTTTTGGAAGGTCTCTTCCCATGTGTCTCCGCAGAAAAATAAGGCCGAGTCGTCGGCGAATGCTTGGACTTTTCCACCCGGGAGTCTTAGTCGACATAGGCTATCTATGTAAACGAGAAATAGGGTGGGTGAGACTATGCTGCCCTGAGGCACCCCAAACGAGATGTAACTTTCGTCACTGGTCCAATCTCCTATTTTAGTACGTTGGGCCCTTTCGCTAAGGAAATCTTTAAAAAGTTTAAGGGGTAGCCCTCTCACCCCTATTTTTTCAAGTTTGTCTAAAAGGTGTGGAATGGAGACAGTATCAAAAGCTTTGGAATTATCTAGAAAAATGGTCAAGCATTTCTGTTTACCATCTAGTGATGTGATGATAGAGTTTACCAAATCGAGGACCGCATCGCTAGTTGACTTACCTGCACGAAAGCCGTATTGCGATGGTGATAAGAGATTGTTTGATTCAAGAAATTTGATCAGCCTGGCATTCATAATGCGCTCTAATATTTTAGATAGGACCGGCAGGATGGAAATTGGTCTATAATTATCGACTTTGTCTTTGTCACCTTTTTTGTGAATCGGCTTGATTAAGGCTTTTTTGAAAGCGGAGGGAAAATTACCCTGTGAAATAGAGAGGTTGCAAACGTGAGTGATTGGCTTAACAAGTAATAGTGCGTATCTTTTGACAACTTTGGTAGATATATTATCTAAGCCAGCCGCACATCTATCTTTTAGACCCATAATTATCTGAAAGACATCTTCTTCCAGAACTTCAGCCATGAGCAGGCTTTGACTTGGGGAGGAAGTACTGAAGTTTTGGATGGTATTAGTAGTAGAGGTGTTTTGGGGTGGTATTTTACTAGCAAGGTTCTTTCCCACATTTGCAAAGCAATCATTTACTTTGTTGATACTGTCTTTTGGGTCCGTATCAAGGAGGGATAGGGAATGGTCATGTGAGCGATTTGTGCCACTTATGTTTTTTATAACTTCCCAAAGGTGTTTGTGACTGCCACGTGCATTTTCTATTTGTTGCCTGTCGTGGGACTTCTTAGCCTTTTTAAGGATTTGAGCACAAAAATTCCTGTAGCGTTTGTAAGTGGTACAAACAACTTCGTTTTCGGGATCTTTCTTCCATTTCTTGTGGAGGTTGTCTCTATTTTTAATACAGCGCAGTAGACCCTTCGTAATCCAGGGTTTATATATAATTTTCCGTTTCGGGGTTTTGGATGGTTTGGAGGATTTACTTATAGAGGAAGAAAGAGATTCGGTTAAAAGGTTAGCAGCCTTATTAGCATCAGCACAGTTTAGGACGGGGCTAAAATCGAAATCTTGAATAGCTTGATCCAGCTGATCAAAGTCAATTTGGTTACCTCTTTTTTCCCTAAATTTAATCTTGTGCTTGAGGTCTAAAGATAGGGCCACCGTAAAGTGGTCTGTCAGAGTTGACTCCACTACAAGACATGTGGCCTCAAGTTTGGATTTAATAATCATGTGGTCATAGCATGTACGAACGTGGGTTGGGATGGTGTGCCCAGGAAGCATGCCATGGCCAGCTAGCATATTAAGATATTCATGATGGATTCTGCTCGTGTTTGTTGGGGTAATATCAATGTTAATATCGCCGCATATTATAATATTTTTAAAACTTTTTAGTTTAGAAAGAGTTTGATCGAGGGAGTTTATGAAGTTTGTGGCGTCTTTGTGTGCAGGGGGCCGATAAATACCAATTATACAGGTAGACTGGTCTAGTTTTAGGATAAGACAGTTAGCGTCTTCAACTTTGGGTTCTTCGAAGGTGGCATGAAGATGATTGTTACAATAAATAGCGACTCCTTCGTTTTGTGTGTAGTTGCGGGAGGTTGTAGCCTGTGTATAGTTGTCTAGTTCTGGAATGCGTTGAGCGGAAGGTAGCCAACATTCGGACAGAACAATGACATCCCAATAGACCTGCGAGGATTGGACAAGTGCAGTGAAACCGGGCATGTTGTGGTTAATGCTACGTATGTTTTGAGAAATTATGTTTAATTGGTGGTTGTTATGAAATATGTGGTCTTTCATTTCATCAGTATCGCACTTGATCACTCGTGCAATAGACATGGTATCGAGATTTGAGGCCAAGAGTTCAATATTTTCCATTTAGCTTTATGTAATAATTATAATAGAGTGTTTAATTGTCACGGGATACGCGTGACAATGGTATAAAAGGTTTAAAAAGGGTGAACTGGCCTGTAATCGGGACACCTGTCTCGCTTGTATATGTATAGTATGTGTGGAGTGTAGGAAAGTAGTGTGGGATAGAGAAAATAGTGTGTAGTGTGTGAAAATGGACCCAAAGTTGCATACCTTCTCAAATAATAATAGTTTATAATAGTAAAGATACGAAATAATATAATTAGCATGCGATAGAATTATGCTTGAATTGATAACTAAAAAATATACAAAACAAAATAAGGAATAAAAATAAAAAAGGAATATGGGTCTTTCTTGCTGTACAAAGCAACGCCGCCAGAAGGGGGCACATGGGGCTAGTCACATATTGGGGGTAGTAGAAGGGAGATCGCCTACTTCTTTGATGAGAATGGGCCTTCCTGTATCTTCTTTTTTAATGTACAGCTTTCCGAAGGAAGTCCATGCCGCTGTTATTTTCTTGTTCTTGACACATTCACGCGCCGTGTAGAATAGATGTTTGGTATGACCAGTCAACGACTCTGATATATAGACAGGGTTTATAGGACCGGCGAGTTGCAGATGGCCCGAGTTCAGCGTGGGCTCGGATTGTTGCCTTTTTGTCTTGTTAAAGGATTTGTAGCAAGAGATGAGTGCTTCTTTACGAAGGGTGGTAGTCAAATCGACTACTATCGTTTCTGATTTCACTCGGTATATATTATTAATCTCAGCTTCAGAAATTGGTTTTTCCATCTCCAAGGTAACCGAGATGTCCTTGACGAATTTTATGAGAGACTCCTTTTTTTCATCCTGAAGTTTTGGAAGAATACGAATTTCAAGGGAGCTACTCAGGCGGGCGCTTTCTAATGATTCAATCTTATTCTCTAGATATGTAATTCGATTTTTATATGTACTATTTTCTTGCTCCAATTTAGAAACTTTTGAAAGTAATTCTTCCTGCTTGTTTGACATGATTTTGATGATATTTTGGTTGTCTTGATTTTGTTGAATGATCGTCGTTAAGGTATTGTTGATTGATTCAAATTTGTTTTCAACTAAAGCTATTATTTCAGAGTTGTTGTTGGTAGAAGTGTTGTGGGTAATGTCCTCAAACGAGCGCTTATGACGCTTTGTAATGTTGAGGTAGATATCCTGGGTGCTGCTATTACTTATGGAGTTAAGTGCGGAATCCGAATTGGAAAGTTCCATGTTAGTTTTACTCATCGCAGATGGTATAAGCAGTGTGCGAGTAGGGGAGAGCGGAGGCGAGCGCTGTACCGACATTTTATATTTATGAGTAAACTTGCGGATACGCCGAAGCCTCGATATAGTTGCGCTTGCGATGTATCTACGGCAGTACTAGGAGATCACAAGCAATGCAGAAATCACACGTCCAGAGTAGCTGTGTTAAGGGGCAGGGGTCTTCATTAAGTGGTGGCTATCGAGGAATTCATACAAAAAGTCTTTCCGTCCAGTATAAGATGACCCGTCATCTGGGTAGAAACAAAGTAATATGAGGCTATCTCACCGCACAGGTGTGGATTGCGTTGTCGCCGTCCTTTTCTGTGTTCCCCTGTTGTGTCAGCTGCGTCAGACTGTTTGCTCGGCCGACCTCTTCGTGTTGTATGCACTCCTATTTTCTTGAATGAATTTTTGTTGATGAAAATAATTAATATGGCAATTTTATGAATTCGATAACAGGTTAGAGGCACGTCTGCTCTTGTCAGAGGTCCGGGGGGAAAAGTGACTCACCACCATACTCACCCGGCTCTGTCCATTTGCTCGCTTCTAAGTCTCGCGTAGCTTCACTATCTAAAATGCCACTCGCACGACTAGAGCTGTGCGCCGCTCTACTTCTCGCTAACCTTCTAGACTCCGTTAGACATACTCTTTCCCAGAGATGTCATATCAACGAAATATACTCGTTTTCAGATTCATCTGTGGCGCTTACGTGGATTCATTCTCCGCCGTACAAATTCCATACATTTGTGGCTAATAGAATTACTGAGATTAACTCAAATCTTCCCGCTAAGCATTGGTTTCATGTGAGAGGCATTGAAAATCCTGCAGATATTATATCTCGCCCTGTAACGCCTAAAGCTCTAGTCAACAATCAATTTTGGTTTAATGGTCCCAATTGGCTAAGCCTTAGTTGTTCTGATTGGCCATTGAAACCTTTTACGATTAATCCTAATGGTTGTTTAGAAAATTTAGAGACTAAAACAATTAGTTTAGTCGTTCAAAGTCCTGAAGATATTCAGACTTCTCATCCAATTGAAATTATGGCTGAAAGAATTTCAAACTGGTTGAAATTATTACGCTCGGTTGTTTATATGTTACGTTTTATACAAAAATTAAAATCTCAACAACCTATTTCTGTACAAGATTTAGAATTTTCTGAACTTTATATAATCCGCTTTGTTTAAAATAAGCATTTATCTAAAGAAATTACCGCTTTACGAAATGGGAAATTATCTGATAGTTCTCTACTCAAGTTAAACCCTTTCATCGACAAGGAAGGCCTTCTAAGAGTCGGTGGGAGATTATCAAACTCTGAACTCGATTTCGGTCAAAAGCATCCCATTTTATTACCTTCTAAAAATTTAATAACTCAATTGATTATTGATTATTATCACGTTACTAACCTTCATACAGGACCTTCACTATTACTCGCTCTTATAAGACAAAAGTTTTGGATACTATCCGCTAGAAACTTAATTCGTCAACGCGTACATAAATGCAATATTTGTTTCAAACTTAAACCGAAATTCACTTACCCTCGCATGGGAGATTTACCTACCTTTCGCATTTCAAAAGTTAAGTGTTTCGTTAACACTGCTGTGGATTATTTAGGCCCCTTTTTTATTACACATATTCGACGCCGTGGAATCAAAAGCCACAAGGCATATGTTTGTCTATTTGTGTGTCTCGCCACCAAGGCGTTACATTTAGAATTAGTTTCTGATCTCAGTTCAGAATTGTTTGTCGACACTTTCAAACGCTTTATAAGTAGAAGAGGTCCGGTTTCTATGATCTATACCGATGGCGGAACCAACTTTATCGGCGCTAAACGAAAACTTAGTGAAATTTATGATTTATTAATGTGAAAAATCACAAAAATGCGTGGATGAGTAAAGATGTGCAAGAACTTGTGCGATTAAAGAAGAAAGCATGGCTGGATTTGTTAGCAGCAAAAGCTAACTTAAGAATGCAAGAGGTTATAGATGAGGATGTGAATGAAGCACGTAAGGAATATAAAAAAAATGAAAGATTTGGTTAAGAAAGCTGTGATTAGAAAGAAAGAAGAGTATAAAGAGGATTTTGATAAAAGGCTATCAGAAGACTTTCAGTCAAATCTGAAAGTATTCTGGAAATCCGTAAGGTCAGCCCGAGGAAAAACTATAACCAGAGAGCTGACTAGGATCAGATGCCAGGATGGTAGCGTTGTGAAAGGAGAAGAATGTGTGCTAAAAATATGGAAGGACTATTTTGAGAGTTTATTTGAAAAAAAGGAAGAAAATAAGAAAGAGTTCTGCTATAGCGAAGAAAAAGAGAATGAGATGGAAGGCGAAATTGAAATGTTTGAAATTGTGGAAGCACTTAAGAGTATGAAAGCGGGTAAGGCTGCCGGGTATGATAGAGTGTCGGTCGAGATGCTTAAAGCAGGAAAAGGCGTCGTAGCTAGACAGTTGTACTGCCTTTTCAATTTGTGTTGGAGAAGCGGCCGAGTACCAAAAGATTGGTGTAAGGCTGTTATTGTGCCACTTTACAAAGGAAAAGGGTCACAACTGGACTGCAAAAATTATCGTGGTATAAGCCTGCTTAGCGTCGTCGGCAAATTGTATGCTAAGGTATTGATTAATAGAGTCAGGAATGAAACTGATGACAAAATATGGGATGCTCAAGCGGGATTTCGAAAGGGAATGGGATGTACTGATCAGGTCTTTTCTTTGCGGTGCATAGCCGAAAAGTTTTTGGCCAAGAGTCAAAAAGTCTATTGCACATTCGTGGATTTGGAAAAGGCCTATGACAGAGTTGAGAGGAATGAATTGTGGTCAGCACTTTCTATGCATGGGGTGAGCAGTCTCTTGATACGAGCACTGAAATCCTTATATGAGGATTCGAGTGCTTGTGTCAGGATAAACGGAACGCACACTGAGTGGTTTAAGATTGAGAAAGGTGTTAGGCAGGGATGTGTTGCGTCACCGTGGCTGTTCAACCTATTTATGGGTAGTTGTTTGACAGATTTGAAAGAGTCTGAAAGTGGATTAAGGATGAATGAATTACTCGTCAAATGTCTGCTCTATGCCGACGATCAGGTTATACTGGCGTCATCAGCGGAGGAGTTACAGGAGATGGTAAACTGTATGCATGAAGCTTTAAAAGAGAAAGGAATGAAAGTGAACGTAAGTAAAACTAAAACACTGGTTTTTGAAATGGAGAAAGAAATGACAGCATGTAATATTTTGATTGGAGGAGAAAAAGTTGAGCAAGTGAAAGAGTTTGTATATCTAAGATCAAAGTTTACATCAGATGGCAAGTGTGATAGTGATATTGAAAGGAGAGTGAACGCGGGGAACATGGTGAATGGAGCTTTGCATGCCTTTATGAGCAGTCAGAAGCTATCCAAAAAGGCTCGACTGGCTGTGCACAGGGGCGTGTTGGTCCCGACATTAATGTATGGGAGTGAAAGTTGGGTATGGCAAAAGAAGCACGAAAGCAGAATAAATGCAGTGGAAATGAGAGCGTTAAGGAGTATGTTGGGTGTGAAATTGAGTGACCGGATAAGGAACAGCGTGATAAGGGAATGTTGTGATGTGAAAGAAGATGTAGTTACAGGAATAGAAAAGGGTATGTTGAGATGGTTCGGTCATGTGGAGAGGATGAATGAAAACAGGTTGACTAAGCAGATATACAAGGAGAGTGTGGAGGGAAAGGTCGGAGTGGAAAGACCTAGACGAACATATCTTGATCAAATTAAGGACGTCCTGGTGAAGGGTCAGGTCAAAAGTGCCCGAAACCGCCGAGCTTGCATGAAGAGAGTTATGAATGTGGATGAAGCAAAGGAAGTATGCAGGGATCGTGGCAAGTGGAAAGAGGCAGTCTCTGCCTACCCCTCCGGGAAAGAGGCGTGAGTTTATGTATGTATGTATGCACAGCTCACCAAAATTATATCAGTAATTATTTATTGACAAATAAAATTCAATTTAAACATAGCCCGCCGTACGGTCCTCATTTTAATGGTCTAAGTGAGGCTAATGTTAAGAGTGTTAAAACTCATATACTCAAAACTGTAAGCTCTCAGATCTTAACTTACGAGGAGTTCACAACTGTCTTAGTTCAAATAGAGGGTTTGCTAAACAGTAGACCCCTTTGTGTGCTAGGTACTGAACCTGAAGCAACTGCTCTCACTCCAAATCATTTTTTGAATGTTACTCCTATAAAATTTCTTCCCGCTGAAAATTACCTTGAAACGCCTGATAATCGCTTATCACGTTATCAATTGTTATGTAAACTCACGCATGATTTCTGGCGTCGTTGGAGCCAGGAATATCTCACTTCCCTTCAACAAAGAGAAAAATGGACTAAGTCCTCAGAAAATATAAAACTGTTACTGTAGTCATACTCAAAGACAATAATACGCATCCTCATTGTTGGCCCCTGGGAGTCATTACAGATGTTTACCCGGGTAAAGACAATATATATAGTTCGAACCGTCAAGGTTCGCACTTCTTCTGGGAGTTATATACGTCCAGTAATCCGGGTTTGCCCATTGCCTACTCAGTAAATATTATTATCTAGATTTATATATTTTAGGTTGTAAGTTTTAATTTTTTGTTATTAGTTACGTATCTACTTAAAACTTGCAATTGTATTCATTCCTAGTTCCTGTATGTTGTTTCATGTAATATAGAGGAAACCTCTAGGCCGGCAGACTTGTCTTCGCCAATTATTTATTTTTTAATATATTTTTTATAAACGCAACACTACATACACGCACTCTTTCACGCACGCACTCAATCCTATTCCTGTCCCACTCTCACTCCTTTCACAAATGTCAAAATAATTTAAAAAAAAAACGTTCGTATTCGTCTCCGCGCGCATCTGCACCGCTCTCTGCATCGGTTGTGAATATTCTCAAAATTCATCAAAGACGCTAAAACCTTATTAACTACGCACCCCGGGGTTAATTTGTGAAGTGCAGTGATTTGTGTTTCCCAAAAACTACCCTTTGGATCGTGGAAGATACCGGCGCTGGACGAGAGCTCGAGTTACGGATCAAAGGTACTCGTTGTCCATATCCTTCCGCGAGACCAAATATCAAAACTTATTTGATAAACGTGATGATCAAATACAACGATCGAACAGGCGCAAATTTAATTTAGTGGTTCCCAGTACCAATCTACGATTTAGAAGTAGGAGTTCATATTGCATGTGCATTAAAATATATAATAAACTACCGGACTCATACAAGTCTTTGCCAATTAATAAATTTAAGAATAGACTGCATGAATTTTTAATATTTCATTGTTTTTATTCCATTGATGATTATTTTAATTTTAAATTTTAAATTGTATAATTACTAATTTTTAAATTATTAATTTTGAAATTAATTTATTACAAAACAATATTTACATGCCATACTTCTGGCGGAACATGTAAGATCACATATTTTTCTAACACCAATTTGTACCATGTTTCAAGTAAATAAAGAATATTTCATTTAATTTCATTTTATACCTACACAAAATATAAAATAAAATAATTATCATATAATTACAATAGATAAACAATATACATAAATAAATAGGTGCAGCGATTACCGAAATGAGTGAAAAGGCGATATTAAATACCCTCGCGACTCAAGAAAAACCTGTATACCCGCGATTTGAAACTAGAACGACTTGGCGATGTCCTGATGGACTCAGGAAGTGAATTCCAGAGCCTAACAGCCATAACGGCGAAAGAATTGGAGGCAATACCTGTACGGTGAAAAGGGATAGCAAGAGTTAACTTATTTGAAGAACGTAGGATTTTTTCGTGAGTAGAACTTAATAGTTGGAAGTCTTTTTTAAGATAGTCTGGGGCAAGCTAATTATTGAGAATGGTATAGAGCTGACATAAAATGTGAAGATTTCTACGGTTACGGATGGGGAGCCATTTTAGCTGAGAACGGTATTCAGAAATATGATCGTACTTCCGAAGGCAGAATACAAACCTGATACAATTGTTTAGAAGACGTTCTAATTTGTTGAGATGCTCTTCAGTTAAATCCAGATAACACACATCAGCATAATCAATTATAGGCAGAAGAAGTGCATGGGCAAGCAAAATCTTCGTCTTTGTTGGAAGAAAATGTTTTAAGCGTTGCAGATAATACAGACTGTACTGTAAACTTTCCGACTGGTTGCAACAACGTGTGAATCCCAATGTAAATTGGTATCAATATGTAAGCCAAGGTTTTTAACAGTCGTACTTGTTGCGTAAACTAATGCTTGTTGATATAAATTAACACCCAAAATAGAAACAATGCCGACTAAAAGGAAGGGGTAGGTACTTACAGGTAATTTTTTTGTGAATTTGGCTTGCTGTTAATCTTCTGTCCCGGGGGCACTGTTCCTTGTCTTAGAGGTGAATGAATTGAATAATTATCACACAGCAGTAATCACTTTTGGGTATTTTTGAGTATTTTTAATTTTGTTATGCGCGCGAGCTTGCGTGACTTCGATTTTTTTTCGACTACTTGTTGGCGCGACCGCCCGGGAGGGGGTTGCAATCTTGACGTGTAGATGTCACAGGAAGATACTAGATGGCGTTGTAGGTAAGGAAAAGGATTTTAGTCGGTTACCTAACATTTCCCCCCACCGAAATCAACATTGATTTCAAAATGGATAAACACAGAATAAATAATGTTTTGAGTACAATACGAGAACTTACGAGATCAGTGTACCTGTTCGAGATAAAATAGGTATTATCTAGATATAGAATACTTTAAGTGGACTGTATAAATGTGGATATAAATATAAATATACTATATATAACTATAAATATTATTTAACTTTATTACTTAACCCTTCATTTGGCAGAGCAAAAAGGGTTTCAATATTATTTTGATTTGCACATATTGTGGTTATAGGCCTACAATGTACATGAAAAAAATAATAAAAAAAATATTTTGTTGGTACTTTCGCGAAAAATCGATGTTAAGTATACTTAACATAATCAGTTCATAGGTAAAATAAAAAGAAAAATCGATGTTAAGTATACTTAACAAAGTTGATTGATTGGAGTAGTAAATACAGAGACAATCGTTAAGTATACTAAACATAATCAGTTCATAGGTAAAATAAAAAATGTGTATAGTTAAAAAAATTTATTCTAAAACAAAGACATTTAAATGGTATCATCATAAGCAGAGTATTTTTAATTGAAAAACGCTCTTCCTACTTATGATGATAGTTAAAGAAATACTTTCTATCTTTTACAAAACAAAGTTTGAGCTCACATTTCAGGCATTTTACAGTCGTGAATCCTTTCTTACAATAAGCACATCTACCATACTCTGCACCATGTTGAGGGAAATGGTCAATTTTGTCATAACGCACATCATCTGCAGGTCTAGAGCGTTTTGGCTTTTGTATTTTTTCAGCTGTGGGTAAATCTTCCACATTGATATTTTTCATTGATTTTCCTTTCTTTAGCAAAGACTTAAAAATTTCCAGCCGAAATTTCTTCAGGCCCTTATACTTTTTTTCTCCTCTTCTTTTGTTATCACGCCTGTATGTCAACCACGCGTTATTTACGCATATATCAACAAGCTGCGAAAAGATTGATAGGTACCACTTCTTGCTTTTAATTTCCGTTCTATATAAAGCTATTAACATATCCGCCAGGTCTACGCCGCCCATATGAGCATTATAGTGTTTCACAATATTCGGGTAAAGTACCTCCACTCTTTGTTTTTTAACTTTACAATATCGCTTTATTTTTGTTGTCGGGTAAGCATCGACATAGCTTGAACCTAAGATAACACACTTGTTATCGTTCCATTTTACTAAAGACAGTTTTGTCTTGTTACATACAACCTGACTAAAAGCCCCTCTGCCATGAATTTTAAGAAATTTGTCAGATTTCAATTTTTCGGCTCCACTTTTTATACGGTTAGCCCGAAACGTACCGAGGCTGAATATTCCATATTCGTGTCTGAGGTGATACATTAATTCAAGCGAAGAGAAAAAATTATCGAAATATACAACACACGGTTTTTTTGTGATAGTTTTGCAGAGTCGTAAGACGGCCTTAGCACCCCATCCTAAACCCTCTTCTTCTTCGGAAAAATTACAATCCTCAAACGTATCATTTCCGGCATAAAGAAAAAAATCGTAAATTATTCCGGAAGCTCCTGCTCGAACTAAATTCTTAAATCCCCTCTTACGGGGTTTTCTAGGATTATATTAAAGATCGGCCGGTTGTCTGAACGGCATGCATATTTGTAAATTGACAAGTATCTTCTAAAATGTCGTCAGACAAAAAGTCGCTAAAATATTCTAGTGGGAATTTTTCATCTGGTAGTGGACTTACAAAAACATCTGGCTCTAGTTCTGCACGATGTTGGAAATGTCTCTTTGTCCATTGAAAATGTAATGCTATTTTCTTGTTGACTACACGACGAGGTCTACGAACAATGTTTGGTCTAATAAGAGCTTTTGCTGCTCTAGTACGTCTTGGATGTGGTGATGAGGCTATAGCTTGTGGAGACTGCTGTGATGGAGCAACGTTTTGAGGAGATTGTTGAGGTGAGCCACTTATTTGATTGAGTATGAATGACGGTGTGACTGATGGAATGTTCGACAATGGAGAAATTATTGGCAAAGAACTGATGGATGGAAGTGAATAATCATAAACTTGTTCATCAGCTGTGTTGATTATATTAGTTAGTAGTGATAGAGAGGAATTCCGGTCATCCTCCAAAGAGGAATCCAATATGTTTAGCCTTTCAAACGATGAGTCAATTGACGGGGCATCAGATGATTCAGTTGCAACATGAGCAAGCAGAGCTTCTTCATTTTCAGGTTCCGACTCGCCACTTACGTCTGATGGAGCGTTTACCTCAGGAACGAGAGCCAATATTTGTTTCGAACGCGAGTTCTGAAAATAAATTGAATGGTTGCAAGAAGCCATGCTAAACAATAAAATAAAAATAAAAAACATTATTTCTGCACTGTAACACCGTTTAATAAATACGTGTGCAAACCATCCAACAAAGCTCCTTAAAAAAGCGTTAACTATTAATTTTATAAACAGGCAAAGGCACAACTTAATTTCTCGTCTAAAATCCAAGAGTTTAATTAATTGTAAATGTTAATTGCATGCTAAGGGTTAACATATTTTCGATACGAACAAACGGAACCATATAAAGTTAGTTAAAAAAGCACCCATCGTAATAAAAGCACGAAAGAACAATCATGGCTAAATTAAAAACCCAAAATGTATTTGATTCACACTGTCTCATCATGCGATTTTGTTAAGCATGCTTAACAAACAGTTTTATAACTAAAATTCCCACCACCGAAATATGTTAAGTATACATAACGTTTGGGTAACAGACCTGATTACACTTTTATCCAACCGTGGTTTGGCTTGAAAAATACAAGATACATCTGATTATACATTATTCAACAAAATACAAATAAAATATTCTTCAAAAACACCCAGAATACACACAAAAACATATAATTACCTGCAGAATCCGCAGAGCGCGTTGCTTCGCCGCCATTGTCACTCGCTAATTTGACACACGGTGCTGCCAATGCTATGAACTAAATTTACTCTACTTCAGAATAATATGATGTTACCATATAAATGGCAAAATTATTACAGAGTAAATTAAATGCACGTATAGATTTTTTTAATTTTAATGTTAACTATACTTAACAATACCAAATAAAGGGTTAACTATATATATATGTATGTTATATTGAATGAATTTGAAAATGATAATGTATCTATTCATCCTGCTCTTTTGGGAGAGGACTCAATTTAGTGACAGGGCGCTGCAGTCGCGAATTTTGCGTTCGAACGGTAACAACGCGAACCCTTCCATCAAGTCCGGGATGAATTTTTTCGACACGTCCTAGGCTCCATTGTTGGCATGGAATGTTGTCGTTATGGATCAAAACTAAGTCATCTACGGATAAGTTAGGTGTGTCAACTAGCCATTTTTGTCTTTGCTGCAATGTATGTAGGTATTCACCTTTCCACCGACGCCAAAAGTGCAGCGTGGCCTGCTGAATACATTGCCATCGCGTTAAGCGATTAAGAGACGTATTCGAGGAGTCGTAAGTAGGAGTCGACACTAATTGACGACCAACTAAAAAATGTCCTGGGGTCAAGACGTCGAATTCGTTGGGATCGTTTGACAAACTGCACAGAGGCCGCGAGTTTAAAATCGCTTCTATATTAGAAAATAAAGTGCACAGTTCTTCGAACGACAAAGCACGTGTACCAAGTACGCGTTTTAAATGATATTTAGCCGATTTAATTCCGGCTTCAAACATTCCGCCAAAATGACTTCCTGCCGGAGGATTATATTTCCACGTTACCTTCCTGACTGTAAACTTATCAGTTAGTTGATGTTGATTTTTATTGTAGAAGTTAAATAATTCATTGAAATGCTTGCCGGCAGCCACAAAATTTTTACCGTTATCGGAATAGACCGTATGCGGAAGGCCACGTCGACCCGTAAATCGGTCGAATGCAGCCAAGAAGCATCTCCTCCAAAGCAACGTGTTGTTTACAAAGGGCTAAACTATGATAAACTATACAAATTTATGGAAAATACTATTAATGATAGAGATAAGATAAGTATTGCTCAACTTGAAACAAAGATTAAAGAAAGCATCAACCAAAGCAAAGACACAAAAATCAAAACACTAAACTTACCCCGAAATGACTGGATACAAAGCAGTATTTTACAAGAAATTAACGAAAGAAATGTGCTTTGGGCGAACTTAAAAAATGATCCGAAGAACAAAATTCTGCAAGAAGCTTATAATAGGAAAAACGACTCTGTGGCTGCTGAGATTAAAAACAAAAAGGCAGAGTATTACTGCGACGAATTTAGAAAATGTGATAGAAAGCCGAAGAAGACGTGGGAACTTATAAATCATCTTGCTAAAAATGAAATTAAACAGAACTGTGCTCCCCCAAAACTATCAATCAAAAATAAAACTATTGTCGATCCTTTAGAAATTTGTAATACATTTAATGAATACTTCTCCACAATTGGTTCACTATTGGCAAATGAAATTATCTCAAAAAACTCGCACCGAAACCAAACAAATATGCACACTCAATCAACAACAAGCATCAATGGCCTCACAACTTTAACGCCTTATACTGTTGATGAAATATCTGAAATCATTGACAGTTTGGATTCTAACACTAGCACTGGTATCGACGGAATTAGTACTAAAGCACTAAAATGCCTAAAACCACTTATAGTCGATAAACTCACTGCCTGCCTTAACGATCTCTTAAGCATAGGATACTTTCCCGAATCAATGAAAACAGCCAAAGTTACCCCAATACACAAATCAGGCTCCAAAGCCGATCCCGGAAACTATAGACCGATCTCTGTCCTGCCAGTATTGTCAAAAATATTAGAAAAAGTTCTTTACAAACGCCTAATAGAACATTTGGATTCACATGAAATAATTTCGGAACGTCAATTTGGCTTTAGACCCAAAAGTAATACATTGGCAGCTACAGTAGACTTAGTCACAAAAATCAAAAGCAATATAGATGGAAAGAATGTGGTACTTGGTGTTTTCATTGATTTTAAGAAGGCTTTTGACACAGTTAGTCATGAAATTTTACTGAAAAAACTTCAACGGATCGGTATAACAGGCATTGCCCTTAAAATGTTCGAATCTTACCTTAGGGATCGCAGTCAAATTGTCAAAATTAATGAATATGAAAGTACACCACTTCCGGTTACATATGGAATCCCTCAAGGATCGATCTTGGGTCCATTACTCTTTCTCGTTTATATCAATGATGTGCAAGATTTAGGGCTACAAGGTCATCTTACTCTATACGCAGATGATACGTGCTTATTTTATTTTGGCCCTAAGATAACTGAAATAATTCCATGTGTTCAACAAGATCTTGACGTTCTTTTTAGCTGGCTTCAAACTAATCTTCTCACGATAAATATATCTAAAACCTCATATATTATTTTCAAAGCTAAAAACAAACAAATTCCACTATACAATAAATTAACTATTAATAACATCCCCTTGAATGAAAAATCAAATGAAAAATATCTAGGTTTGAGAATAGATAACCAACTGACATGGCAATTTCAAATTGATTATCTAAAAAAAAAACTATCGGCACTAATGGCTTCACTACGCGGAGTTGTTCGTTGTTTCCCCCGAAAATTACGATTATCTATCTATAATGCTACGGTAAAATCACATCTTATATATCTGATTGAGATATGGGGTACCGCCTCAAAAACTAGACTTGCCAAACTACAAATTGCACAAAATAAAATTATAAAATTGTTATTTCATTATCCATATCTTAGCTCTTGTACTAAAATCTATAAAGAAACCAAACTTATGACTCTTCAACAATTGTATAAATACCACACATGCATACTCGTACGTAAAGTATTAAACAAGACCATCCACACCTCGATCACACTCACACAAACAAAACATGTGACTAAGCGACTCACACGACGGGCTAGTTATCTTGTTCTACCCAAAGTTCGCACAAAGTATGGCAAGCGAATGTTTACGTTTGAGGGAGCACAGATTTTTAACAAACTACCATCAGATATAAAAAATATCAAATCTCTTGGAGCTTTTAAAAGCAAATTAGCCCAGCATATTGTAAATTTATAGTTGTAACAAAATATTCATTTAATTTTTTTTTTTTTTTTCTTTTTATTAATTGTTATTAAGTACATAGTGATCTGTTCTTTATTAAGTGTTTTGAACATTATTATCAACCTAAAATTAATTCTCATGTAAGTGGCGTTGTAAAAGTCTTAATGAGAATAAAGTTCTTTAAACCGAAGCATTCAGTAGTTAACGCAGAGACTACTTCGAGATGTACTGCTCGCGTTGAGTAACAAACAAAAAGACATAAATACGCCTTTTATAGCGGGCAACATTGTAGGCCCTTCCGGGGAGACATCGCGTCACCCTCCGCCCCCCTCGTCCATACCACGCCCAAAAATAGTTTCGTGTACCATAAAAAAAGGAACCGTTGTTTGGGTACGTGAACAGTTAACGTACCTAAATACTCTTTTGTGTTGAGACTTTACCTACCTGCAGTGAACAAAAACTTACCAAAAAGTTTTAGTGTACCCAAAAAAAAAAAAAACCGTTTGGGAACCTATCGCGACAGTGTTTCTGTTTTGTTTTGCGATACATGTGTAGGTACTACAATAGTTACGACTTTTTTTACGCGGCCTGACTTTTTAAGACTTTTTATACAACTATTGTGTGTGTTGGACATTATTTATAAAGACTGGTGAACGTTGTGATAGTGCGTCTGGACTTTCGTGAACTCTTATTTCGACATACACGTATTGCTTCATCGTGTTACCATGGTGCTTACGAGATCTCGCGCAGATAGTCCGTCGGCGGGCGCGGCCCAAGCTAATGTGGTGTCGTCGCCGCCGCCCACTCCGGAGGCTGTACAACAACCTGCACCTGCGCCAGAGGCTGTTTCATTGCCTCCGCTTGCTCCGATCATGATAACAACCGAGCAGCTGAGATTTTTAATGGAAAGGGTAAATGGCCCACCAACTTTAAGTAGTTCCTTACATGGAAATTTCGCAAAATGCACAACACGATTCGACGGCGAGAAGTCAAGCAACGTGGAATCTTTTGTAGACGCCATAGAGGTCTATAAAGATTGTGTTGGAGTAAGCGACGAAAACGCCTTGCGTGGCTTGCCTATGTTACTCACCGGGTTGGCTGCGATATGGTGGCAGGGTGTGAAGGATCATACCCCAACCTGGTCTGCCGCCATCGAAGCACTCAAACAGACGTTTGGACCAAGGTTGCCCCCACACAAAATTTATAGAAAAATATTTGAAAGGGAACAGCGTAGTAACGAAGCTACAGACCTTTTCATATGTCACATCAGGGCATTAATGTCACAGTTACCCCTTCATTCCCTGTCGATGACCGTGCAATTAGATATGACGTACGGTTTGCTACATTTAAAGAAAGAATTGTGAAAGTAGCTGTTGAAGTGTGTGGTGTAAGTAGAAGAAGGAAAGGAAAAAATCACAAAAATGCGTGGATGAGTAAAGATGTGCAAGAACTTGTGCGATTAAAGAAGAAAGCATGGCTGGATTTGTTAGCAGCAAAAGCTAACTTAAGAATGCAAGAGGTTATAGATGAAGATGTGAATGAAGCACGTAAGGAATATAAGAAAATGAAAGATTTGGTTAAGAAAGCTGTGATTAGAAAGAAAGAAGAGTATAAAGAGGATTTTGATAAAAGGCTATCAGAAGACTTTCAGTCAAATCTGAAAGTATTCTGGAAATCCGTAAGGTCAGCCCGAGGAAATACTATAACCAGAGAGCTGACTAGGATCAGATGCCAGGATGGTAGCGTTGTGAAAGGAGAAGAATGTGTACTAAAGATATGGAAGGACTATTTTGAAAGTTTATTTGAAAAAAAGGAAGGAAATAAGAAAGATTTCTGCTATAGCGAAGGAAAAGAGAATGAGATGGAAGGCGAAATTGAAATGTTCGAAATTGTGGAAGCACTTAAGAGTATGAAAGCGGGAAAGGCTGCTGGGTGTGATAGAGTGTCGGTCGAGATGCTTAAAGCAGGAAAAGGCGTAGTAGCTAGTCAGTTGTACTGCCTTTTCAATTTGTGTTGGAGAAGCGGCCGAGTACCAAAAGATTGGTGTAAGGCTGTTATCGTGCCACTTTACAAAGGAAAAGGGTCACAGCTGGACTGCAAAAATTATCGTGGTATAAGCCTGCTTAGCGTCGTCGGCAAATTGTATGCTAAGGTATTGATTAATAGAGTCAGGAATGAAACTGATGACAAAATATGGGATGCTCAAGCGGGATTTCGAAAGGGAATGGGATGTACTGATCAGGTCTTTTCCTTGCGGTGCATAGCCGAAAAGTTTTTGGCCAAGAGTCAAAAAGTCTATTGCACATTCGTAGATCTGGAAAAGGCCTATGACAGAGTTGAGAGGAATAAATTGTGGTCAGCACTTTCTATGCATGGGGTGAGCAGTCTCTTAATACGAGCACTGAAATCCTTATATGAGGATTCGAGTGCTTGTGTCAGGATAAACGGAGCGCACACTGAGTGGTTTAAGATTGAGAAAGGCGTTAGGCAAGGATGTGTTGCGTCACCGTGGCTGTTCAACCTATTTATGGATAGCTGTTTGACAGATTTGAAAGAGTCTAAAAGTGGATTAAGGATGAATGAGTTACTCGTCAAATGTCTGCTCTATGCCGACGATCAGGTTATACTGGCGTCATCAGCGGAGGAGTTACAGGAGATGGTAAACTGTATGCATGAAGCTTTAAAAGAGAAAGGAATGAAAGTGAACGTAAGTAAAACTAAAACACTGGTTTTTGAAATGGAGAAAGAAATGACAGCATGTAATATTTTGATTGGAGGAGAAAAAGTGGAGCAAGTGAAAGAGTTTGTATATCTAGGATCAAAGTTTACATCAGATGGCAAGTATGATAGTGATATTGAAAGGAGAGTGAACGCGGGGAACATGGTGAATGGAGCTTTGCATGCCTTTATGAGCAGTCAGAAACTATCCAAAAAGGCTCGACTGGCTGTGCACAGGGGCGTGTTGGTCCCGACATTAATGTATGGGAGTGAAAGTTGGGTATGGCAAAAGAAGCATGAAAGCAGAATAAATGCAGTGGAAATGAGAGCGTTAAGGAGTATGATGGGTGTGAAATTGAGTGACAGGATAAGGAACAGCGTGATAAGGGAATGTTGTGATGTGAAAGAAGATGTAGTTACAGGAATAGAAAAGGGTATGTTAAGATGGTTCGGTCATGTGGAGAGGATGAATGAAAGCAGGTTGACTAAGCAGATATACAAGGAGAGTGTGGAGGGAAAGGTCGGAGTGGGAAGACCTAGACGAACGTATCTTGATCAAATTAAGGACGTCCTGGTAAAGGGTCAGGTCAAAAGTACCCGAAACCGCCGAGCTTGTATGAAGAGAGTTATGAATGTGGACGAAGCGAAAGAAGTATGCAGAGATCGTGGCAAGTGGAAAGAGGTAGTCTCTGCCTACCCCTCCGGGAAAGAGGCGTGATTTTATGTATGTATGTATGTTTGCTACATCGACGTATTCGTGAAAAGGTTTCGCGTTTGGAATTTTCTACCTTCGCTGAGCTTATTACTATGGCCCGTCGCATTGAAGATATTTTGGATGAAAGCCGAACATCGACCAGTGATGTTAAACCGTTATGTTCGACCGCAAAGCCTACTACTGTACCTATTTCTCCGACGGCTTCGCAGTCGACAATATCTTATAAGAATAAATCTCGGCCACACTGAAATTACTGTAAAAAGTATGGTCATCTGAAATATGCCTGTGAAAAGTTAGCCAAACAGAAACTTGGCACTGATGGAGAACCACGCGTCTCAACTATCGCGTGTTTCGGGTGCGGTGCGCCTGGCGTGATCCGATCCAACTGCTCGACTTGTAAAAAGACAGAACCGGTTCTAGTACGAGATCCGGCTGCAAAATCACTACGTTCATCGCGTAGTTAATCAAACTCACATTTTAACATACATTTATGAATAGGATAATACATAGATAATAGGGTGCCAGTCAATAAGTGGCCGCAAGTAATTTTAATTAAATTAATGTTAATTAATTTTCCAAAAAAAATTTCGTTCACTTGTTTTTTAAATAAAATATCATCCACATCATAGAAATGTATGTAAAGAATTCGAAAATCAATGGGTGCCGTTACACACTCGGCCGCAACTACTACGCAGCCAGGTGTAAACAGGTAATATTTTGGTCTATTTATACGTTCATGTCGTACACGCATGTTTTTTATATCAAATTAAAGCTAATTTTTTTTTTAATATGATGATATATCGCTGCCTGTGAATAAATGGCCGCAAATTAGGGTTGCTAGCTGTTAAAAACTCGAGGTATCCGAGATAAAGTGAAAGAGAGTTAGCGCGTAACGCCACTTGTTAGACAAGGATGGCGAGTACCAGCTGTGCGAGTATTTGAAGCCATTGCGCACGCGTATAGATAGGGTTCTCAACAGTTTGGAGTCAAGAGAATAAATTATTGAGCCAAGAAATTGTTTGTTTGTTTGTTTGTTTGTAAACTCTTTATTGCACATAAAAATAAATAAAACAAATTGCAAAACAGTTATTGGATTTAGAAGAATATGCGGTACAATGGCGGACTTATCCCCAATGGGATTTCTTCCAGTCAACCAAAATATAAAGGAAAATCCATAATTAAAAGGCAGCGCACATAAAAAGCATTGAGATGCAGAGAAATTATTCTGGATCTGAGTTAATTTTTCTTGGTTCTATGCGTAGTATCTTTTTTGTAAAAAAAATAAAACATACTCAAAATTCTATTCTTTATAAGTACGCTTTTTTCATTTTTACTTGATCAATAAACAATGTTTTATTATGAAATAAATATTTTCTTATTTTCATTTTTTTTTGCAGAATATTAATTACTTAATTATAATTTTGGAGTAAATGTAAAGTCGTTCGTATTACTGTTTGCATCGCTGGCTGAGAACCCAATCTATTGACGCGTGCGCAATGGCTTCAAATACTCGCACAGCTGGTACTCGCCATCCTTGTCTAACAAGTGGCGTTACGCGCTAACTCTCTTTCACTTTATCTCGGATACCTCGAGTTTTTAACAGCTAGCAACCCTAATTTGCGGCCATTTATTCACAGGCAGCGATATATCATCATATTAAAAAAAAAATTAGCTTTAATTTGATATAAAAAACATGCGTGTACGACATGAACGTATAAATAGACCAAAATATTACCTGTTTACACCTGGCTGCGTAGTAGTTGCGGCCGAGTGTGTAACGGCACCCATTGATTTTCGAATTCTTTACATACATTTCTATGATGTGGATGATATTTTATTTAAAAAACAAGTGAACGAAATTTTTTTTGGAAAATTAATTAACATTAATTTAATTAAAATTACTTGCGGCCACTTATTGACTGGCACCCTATTATCTATGTATTATCCTATTCATAAATGTATGTTAAAATGTGAGTTTGATTAACTACGCGATGAACGTAGTGATTTTGCAGCCGGATCTTAGACTATTCCGTCCGTATCAACTTCGTTTCAATCTGTTTCTGCAAATAGTGTTAATATAGATTCGCGAGTGCGACCTTTGTTAGAAATAGAAATTTATGGTGAACGTGGTAAAGTGCTTATAGACACAGGTGCCAAACATTGTATAGGCAGTGTTAGTCTTAGAGCTCATTTAGTTAAGTATGGCCATAAGTTTGAAAATGTATTTACTGAGCTTAAATACGCGGACGGGCGGGCAGTTGCGCAAATTGTTGAACGTACGCAAGTTAGGGTTAGGGTACGCGATGTCTCTTTAGATGTTATGTTTATAATGTTGCCCAATGCTACTGAAAGTTTGTTGGGAATGAATTTTATTCAGGACGCTGGCATGGTATTAGATTTTTCTCGCGGTATATGGTTTACGAACCACGATAGGGCCCCTCAGCCCATCGTGTTTGAACCTAATGGTGGTAGGTCATACGTACCTCTGCATTGCTCGTCTGTGGATCTTCGCGAGGATGAAGGATTCCACTTAGGTAAGGACGAACGACAGCAGCTGTCCAACCTTCTAAATGTCAATGAGGACATTTTCACTCCAGGGGGAGGACCCACTCAGTTTGCTGTTCACCACATTGATACCGGAGATGCCAGCGCCTTAACGCGTTACGTGGGTAAATCTCCTGTTATTGCGCATCAGCGCCATCGCGGTAGACCAGCCAAGTCACAGTCGGGTCGACCATGTAACTTGGAGGGGGAGGATATAGCGGGCAACATTGTAGGCCCTTCCGGGGAGACATCGCGTCACCCTCCGCCCCCCTCGTCCATACCACGCCGTTCCCAGCGCCCGCGCAGAGGACCGCCCGTGCGCCTCATTGAACAAGTCAGTCTTTAAACAACGCGCGGACCGGTGCGGTGTGCACCTCTTATTAGCGAGCGAGTTTTGTTATTTCTTTTTATAAGTTACCGAAGTAAAGTTGTTATCCCGCAGTTGGCTTTTACTTCTCAATCTCGCCCCGCTATACTTTGATATTTTTGCGTTACGTCGAGTTGACTCTTTAATGTAAAATGGACCTCCCATATCGACACCGACTGTGTGAAATGGGTATACATCTTGTAAACGGCATTTAGGTAAAGAACCCATCTTAGGTTGATTAATAGAGGGCCTATTTTTAAAGCATCTAATACATCTTGACAGACGAGACCGTATTATACACCTGGCAGCTACAATCCAATATCTTTGAGCTAGTATATTTTGAAGTGACCTAGGCCCAGTATGTAAATAGACAGTGTGATAATAGTCTATCAAAATATTAGTAAAGTGCGAATTTTTAGGCAAAATCACTGGGTGACGTTGAGTAAATGGCAAGTCTGCTTGTGAAAGTCTACCCCCCACCATGAGGAGACCACGGCTATCTATGAACGGGTCGAGTTTACGTAGACTTTGAGAGCATTGATTGCCTTTCTTTAAAGATTCAATGTCATGTTGAAAATGATTAAGTTGAACTATTTGAATAACTTTATCATGAGATTGATTTAATTCAGCGGTAAGCAAGGCACCTTTTGTTCTATTAAGGGAAGAAACTATAGAATTATTTATGAATCTCAGACACCAAGCAAATACACGCAATAATCGATTAAAATTTGAAAATTTAAGAATTATTGAGTAAAAATCCGTTTTTACGTTGGAACCTTCACTCAGCAATGTATAATTATGTTTGACAGGTTTGAGTTCTAATGGTTCACCTCTAAACTCATCAATTGTCCGCACCGGCCATGTTTGTCGTGGTTCATACAACCAGTGTGGGCCACGGAGCCACTGATCCGCGATCTCAAGTAATTGCGCCGGGGTGGCACCGCGAGAGCACACATCGGCGGGATTATCAGTACCATTGACGTGATACCACTGCAGCTCATATGGATTTTCATTAATTTTAGTAACCCTGTTAGCAATAAAGGTTTTTAACTTGAATGCAGGCGTATTTATCCACGTCAGTGCCACCGAACTGTCGGTGAACGCTAACACCTCATCGATCTGCACGTCTTTAGACAACATAGCCACCACATAGCATAGAACCTTTGACAATAAATGAGCAGCTATCAATTCAAGACGAGGGATTGATACTGTTTTTAAGGGCGAGACCTTAGATTTAGATAACAGTAAACTCACGCTCACATTCCCATGTGCATCCTGACTGCGAATATACACGGTGGCTGCGAATCCAGCCACTGAAGCATCACAAAAACCTACTACTTGAGCTACCGTATGGTGTTTGATAAAAAGATGCCGATTATGTCTCAATTTCGATAACAACGGTATTTGAGATGAATAGGTTAACCATTCATCAAGTAAAGTCTTAGGGAGAGAATCATCCCATCCTAGTTGCGCGCACCATAGTTTTTGCATAAAATGCTTAGCAAGGAATGTGCATGGCGCAGCGAATCCCAAGGGATCAAATAGCTTAGCTATTTCAGAAAGCACCGAACGTTTCGTGACATTCGTTGTCATCTGTGTAGTACGGAAAGAAAATGCGTCTTCTTCCGGTAACCAATGTAAACCAAGGATTTTAATCGACAAGGTTTTACCATCATCAAATTGAACCGGGGGCTCGAGTTGATCGCTAGGCAGTTTTTTGAGTACCTGAACGCTATTACTCGACCATTTACGCAATTCAAATCCGCCCAATTTGAGTAATTCAACAAGCTCTTGCTGAAGTTTCAATGCTTCTTCTACACTATCTACTGACCAAAGGAAATCGTCGACATAAAACCCTTCGCGCAGAGCGCGGGCAGCGTCGGGAAAGCGACTGCCTTCGTCCGCAGCTAACTGTTGCAACGTACGGATCGCCAAAAACGGGCTACTCACTACCCCGTACGTCACTGTGCACAGTTCGTACACCTTTATAGGTTCGCTGGGCGAATCACGCCACAGTATATGCTGAAATTTACGTTGAGATGTATCAATCAATATACAACGGTACATCTTTGAAATGTCACCGCACAATGAAATTTCACGTAATCGAAAACGAATTAATAATTCCACAAGGTCAGCTTGCAGTTTTGGACCTGTGTATAAAACAGAATTTAAAGATTTATCGTTTGTAGTTGGACAGGAGGCGTCAAAAACTACACGAAGTTTTGTACTACTACTGTCAGGCTTGTGAACACAGTGGTGAGGGATTACGTACCCTGACTCCACTTGTGAGACGTCACCGACACAAACCATGTGACCGAGTGAAACGTACTCATCCATGAACTTTTTATACTCTCCTCGCAAAAGAGGTAAACGCGATAATTTTCGTTCTAAATTTTGATATCTTTTCAATGCAATTTGTTTCGAATCACCTAAATCAGCGTTTGGTTTAAACGGGTAACTCACCACGTATCGACCGGTACTATCCCGTTTATGTTCCTTAACAAACATATGTTCGGATATGACGTCTTCCGGGTTTTTAGGTAAGTCACAAGCTAAAGTTTCAGTCTCCCAAAAAGATTGAATTAAGTCATGAACCTCTGCTGAACTAGTAAACATGCAAGTCGACACATTTTGAGTATTATTATTTAATGTCATCTGACCGGTAATCACGTAACCAAACGCACTACTTAACGCCAAAGGTAATCCCTGTCGTGACGGATGATATTTACCACCGTCATAAATTAATGGAAATACGTCACTGCCGAGCAGCATATCGATGCGGCTCGGGTAATAAAAGGTAGGGTCAGCTAACACCAAATGTTTATATTCGAATTTTAATTCTTCCGACAAATCGACCGATGGCATATCACCAGAAATTTTTGGAATTACTACCGTTTTAATATTGAAAATGGGGTTGTTGGATATGGTTGGTTTGATTTGACATAAAACCACACCTTGATCACGAACAGCTGTTCCTCCTAAACCCAACAACTGAGTGTTGCACTTTTGACGCGAAAGTCCTAAACGTTGTGCACAATCATTTGTCATAAAACTGGTTTGAGAACCACTGTCGATCACTACACGTACGGGCTGATATTTGCCTAAAACATCAGATACATGAACAACCGCAGTACCTAAAATTACTGTGGACCCAGTAGAACACGTCAATGAAACTTGAGTCCCATGATTATTGTTAACATTATCATAACAAGAACGATCACTATCCGTACTCACTAAATTCATTTTAGAATCAACATGTAACGTGTGATGATGTTTACTTTTGCATACCGTACACGTTATCTTTGACGGACACTCGCTAAGCGCGTGACCTTGACGGAGACAGTTCTCGCACAAGCGGAGTTCCTTTATTTTGTTTACTCGTTGCACCGGTGTCAACGCAATGTATTCGTAACATTTATAAATTGAATGAAAAGGTTTATTGCAATACAAACAGCCTTTGTTTGTAGGCTCAGCCTTAACAGTGGCCGCATTACTAGCCAAACACGTTTTTGTATTGATATTTTTCGTGTTAGGTTTACCACTAGATTTATTTGAAAACGAAGACATAGACAACTTACTAACACCGGGCTTAAAGGTACTTGTACTTGTTGACATTTCTAACATACGGGTTTGATTGTTGACAAAATCGATTAATGTTCTAATAATAGGTATTTCCTTAGAATCAATTTTTTGTTCGAATTCACGTCTAGAAACCGGGTCTAAATTACGAAGTCCGATATAACATAGAATAAATCCCGCTAAATCATTTATTTTCAACAATTCAAGGGCCTGAACACACTCCTGAAATGTTTCTAAAAATGAATTTAATCCGTTTACAGACTCATTAGGCAACGGCTTAAACGCAAACAACTTATCCAAATAACGCGTGGCTATAGCACGTTTGTTTTCGTACCTGTCACATAGACTTGTCCACACGATGGTATAATTATCATTCGATACAGGCAAACTTTTAACGATTTGAAGCGCAGGTCCGCTGACTACTGACAATAGATAATAGAATTTTTCGATATCGCCTATCGCAGTATTTGTATGGATCAAACTCGAAAATGTATCACGAAATGTAACCCAATTCTCTAATTTTCCATCAAAATGCACTAACTCGATTTTAGGTAAACGAGGCTGGGCGCCGCGTTCCGATCCGTTTTTTATTTCACTATGTTTCGACGATTTTGAGCACGATTCATCAAACTTTTGAAGTATTCGTTTTATCTCGAAATAAAGATCATCGAAAGCATGTACTTCTTGATCAGAAATAATATAACTCGGGTCACGTTTCAATTGCAACGCGGTAATTTCATCGACAATTTTTTCAAATATCTCACGCGTGGACTCGAGGTCAGTGACCCGCACGGACAATTTGCTAAGTTCGAAACTATTGTTCTCTACACTTTTAGCTACATCATAATATTGTTGAACACGCCTAAAATATCGTTCTTTTCGACTAATAAGTGTATTAATTTTTATTTCAAGTTCCGACAACGGAGCCATTTTGAATTACGAACGAAAATGGTAGGTAGGTATAACGCGTGCCGCAACACAAAAATACACTAAATTGAGTCGTAAAGATATTAAATATGATAGAAATAGATAAGTATAGATGTATTACTACGTATATAACTATAATATTGCAACAAATAGAACTATTGAATGAATATTTGTGCAAAATATGAGTTGAATAAAACGTAAGTAGGTACCTACAAGGCGTAGGCTAACAAGTGAAATAATGTGTATTTATCTATTTTGATACCCTGTTGAAACGCCAATTACATATCCGGCTCGAAGAACCAAATTATGTTGCGTAAACTAATGCTTGTTGATATAAATTAACACCCAAAATAGAAACAATGCCGACTAAAAGGAAGGGGTAGGTACTTACAGGTAATTTTTTTGTGAATTTGGCTTGCTGTTAATCTTCTGTCCCCGGGGCACTGTTCCTTGTCTTAGAGGTGAATGAATTGAATAATTATCACACAGCAGTAATCACTTTTGGGTATTTTTGAGTATTTTTAATTTTGTTATGCGCGCGAGCTTGCGTGACTTCGATCTTTTATCGACTACTTGTTGGCGCGACCGCCCGGGAGGGGGTTGCAATCTTGACGTGTAGATGTCACAGGAAGATACTAGATGGCGTTGTAGGTAAGGAAAAGTATTTTAGTCGGTTACCTAACAGTACTAAATTCAATTATTATTTATAGTTCCGTCAAAGGTCAGCGGTGGCAAAGTGTTAATGTCAATATTATTAATCTGATAGAAACTGCCAACTACTATAGCCTGACACTTTTTAACATTAACAGAAATGCCAAATCGATTAGACCAGTCTAGGACTCCATTTAAGTTTTGATTCAGCAAATCAATGGCCTGTTCCATGTTATCAATATTCGTCTGTACGATCGCGTTCATATCTGCAGTCATAGTTTTAAAATTCTTACGGGTTAAAATAGCGTGCACTGTGGTTCCACTAGATACACACACACATGCATATTTAAACAGAATAAATATTCCATCAAATGAATACGGTCTTTAATACCAATGATTACTAAGTAAAACAGTTTATTATTCTATGACATATAACATAACAAAACAGAAAGAGACGGTAATCAACGATGGCCGAACTGGGCCCGATAATTGTCGATAGAGATATAGTCGTCTCTCATTATTTGCATAAGATTTGCCTATTAGAAGGAAGCCTGCGACTGCCAGACTTATATCATTTCAATAAGGTTGAAAGTTTGTCTGCACACGACCCTAACATAGGTAGTGGTTCCTTTGAAAGTTATTGGGTAGCAATTTTATTACTTCGTGTGAGCAAGTGAGATCTAAGATATATTAGATAATCTCGCTAGCTCACACTCGCTTGTGCTAGTTACTAGCGGTACTTGGATTCCGAAAAAAAAAAATTTTGTGTTACTGACAATTTTTAATGTTTCAAGGTGCCATTTGAACTAAGTTACTGACTGACTAACTAACTAATTTTGCTTATTTATTTCGGATAAATACGGCTTTCTTGCTGTCTGTCTGTGGTGTAGTCCCTCACGGTGCAAACTCGACGAACAATAACCACTGAAGCATCGAACTGTTCCGCAAATTTTCAGGTCGGTATGAAGCCATTATTTTCGTACTGTTCCACCATGGATCTCCGCTGTGTGGCGTGTCGCTGTGTTAATAAGCGAACGACGGCCGCTGCGCGGCGAATTTTTGCACTACCCTCTTCTTGATGACGCGTTACCCAACGCTTCACCGCTTGTTGTTTATTGTGTTATTTGTGTGAATGTGTGAGTGATAGCTGTGACTGCAAGCTATAAAGTTTTGCGAACTATGACTGCAATTATGAACGCGACCGTACATAAAGCTGCAAGTCGTTAGCATAGAAGTGATAGAAACAGTTAATATATGATGAAAGCAAGTTAAAAACTGAGAACAAAATAGGAGACAAAATACCGCCTTGTGGGACGCCAGCTTTCAATTCGCACCAATCTGATTCATCCGTACCGTTACGAACCTGTTGCCGGCGTCCATGAAGATAACTGGAGAACCAAGAAATCACTGAAGAAGAGACGTTGCAACGGGAAAGGGTGGCTAAAAGGATATCAATGTCAACAGTATTAAATGCGTTACTAAAGTCTATTAATACTAAAATTGTGACTTGTTTATGTTCCATGCCCGTTCTTATGTCTTTTAATATTGATCTCCTTGAGAACAAAAAAGATGCTATAGACTATAAAAGAGTGTTAAAAGAAGCTGATTATAAGATACTTAATTGCATAGATACCTACCACTGTACTAGAGAGAAAGATAACAAAAAATCCATAATTGATCACGTCTGCTCGAGCCTAAATCCCTACAAATTAACGATTATTGATGTACCGATATCTGATCACAAACAAAAAGTTGACTTATCGTTCAGACAGTCGGTCAAGGTAAAAAGTGTGTAACTGCTTTCTTAGATCTAAAGAAAGCCTTTGATACTGTCTCCATACCCATTCTTATGCAAAGAATGGAAACTATTGGTGTAAGAAGCCTCCCTTTGTCTTTATTCAACGATTTTCTCAGCAATCGTACACAAAGCGTAAAAGTAGGTAATTATATCAGTGAAGAATCTTCTGTTACATTTGGCGTTTCTCAAGGCAGTGTTCTGGGCCCCACACTCTTCCTTATCTATATAAACTCTCTTTGTAACTTAAAAATTTCAAATGGTAAAGTTTTCTGTTACGCTGACGACACAGCAATAGTGTTTTCGGGGGATACATGGGACGATGTCCGCAAAAGTACTGAAGAGGGCCTTACTAAGGTAGCCGATTGGCTGAGATGTAATTTATTAACTTTGAATACTACCAAAACTAATGATGTCACTTTCTCTAACTATAAAAGCTCTCAGCCAGTTAATTTTGAAATAAAATTACATACATGTGGCTCTGCAAAAATAGATTGTGACTGCGAAACTATCAATAAAACAGATAAAGTCAAATACTTAGGTGTACTTATTGACCAGCGACTTACTTGGCATGACCATCTGGACCTCGTCATAAGCAGAATTCGCAAAATGATATGGATTTTTAAATCTTTAAGACATGTCGCTAATAAGAAATTATTGAAACAAATTTATTTATCACTTGTGCAATCCATCATAGTTTAGTGTATTCCGGTATGGGGTGGAGCTACTAAAACGAAAATATTGGAGGTCGAAAGGTCCCAAAGAGCCTTATTAAAAGTTATGTGCTTTAAGCCATACACATTTTCCACTTCTTGTCTATATAGCCTGTGTGATCTACTCACGGTTCGTGGACTATATATTTTGAATACAGTCCTCAAATTCCATGGTACTGTTCCATTTCAACCAGATTTGTTACGCAGACGACGAAACCATGGCGTTGTCCCACTGCCTATTGTTAAGACCCTTTTTGCAAGACGTCAATACACTCGACAATCGGCACTTCTATATAATAGAGTAAATAGAAAAATAAATTTTTACCCCCACATTAAACATAATGCTAAAATAATTTTGACTACACATTTAAAATCTCTAAACTACGACGAAATTGAAACCCTGTGTGAACAATTAAACATATAAATAATAACGTAAAAAAAAATACACACATTTATACCTACACTTACATAAAACAGTTACTTAGTAAAATTGTATTAAACAAAATTAACATTTAGACTCAGTTAATATTTGTACTATTAATAATAATTAAGCTTTAAATATGTACTACGTAAACTTAAATACTTGTTGTTATTGAAGAGCGGGATCTCCTAACACAGGTAATTCCTTACTTAAAAGGAGATCTCGGTCACAAATATGTTTGATGTAAGTTGGTACAGAAATAAAGAAATTATTTATTTAATTTAATGTACCACAATCCTGGGTACAATTGCGGGATCGGTTTTTGTAGCCAAAATTTTTATTTCCCCGTTTGTTGTCAATTCTATAAGCTCTCCTTCCAGCTGAGATGACATTGCTGTGTTGACATTTGAAAACGGATCTAACACCCAGTCTGGTATTTTCAAGTTCAAAATGTCCTGGTATCGTTCGGTGAAATCAATGTGGAGGTTTTCCAAATGTTGGCAGTAGGCAAACAATTCGTCGTTACTGCATGATACTGATAAATTTGGGAAATTGTGAAACTCACGTCTGCCCAGATTCTTTTTGTGTAGAAGCAGTATGGCTGCGAAAGCAGCAACGACGTTTTTTGTTTTAATTAAATTTAGTTTATCGCCTTGCAGTTGAAGATTCATGTCGTTGAACAATTTATACAAGTCTGTCATGTAAGCTATATCATTCTTTGACGTTATGAGCTTGTCTTTCAATTCTGTATCTTTAGTTTCCAAGAACTCTATAACAGAGTCAAACAGGTTGTCAAATCGAGTCAGACAATTGCCTCTTGATAGCCAACGAACTTCAGTATGAAACAACAAACGGTTGAAATCCTCGTCATTAGTAACACAAAGCTGATGAAATAATCTATCATTCAAAGAGCTGTTGCGGATTTTATTGACTGCTTTGATGACATATTGCAGTGATTGAAATAGTTTTTCACTTAAGTTTCTAGCTACTAAATGTTGTCTATGAATAACGCAATGTACAGCAAGGACATCTGAAATTTTATTTTTTAAGTACGCTATGAAGCCTTTAAGGGGGGGGAAGCTAGGGTATGGTCTTGGTGGGAATTGCTGTTTGTGAGGACAGTGTTACCTACAAAATGCCAAGAAACCTTCTGCTGTGTTAAGTGGCGAAACACCTTTTTATAAAGCAGAACCCTGGCCAGTCCGAGTCATCCACGTCCACGCCGTCCCTCCTGGGAACTGCTGCAACCGCACCGCCGTGCGGCCGCCACCCTGAGGTGCAGCTGAGCTGAGGATGCAGGGCGAAAGGCGAATCTTCTGCGCCTTAAAACAGAATTTACTCACTAGGGAGGAAACCCGAAACAAAACCGAGCACGCTCGCATGCTCTAAGGTGGCAGCCCCACCAGCGGGCTAGGATATAGTGGGCTAATCACTCGCTTACCCGAATATACTTAAATTGATTATAGAAACAGAAATAGTGCAAAACCGGACCGATCATAATACGACGACCTTTGGCATGAAAAAACGGACACGAATTGCTTGCTGGAATGTGCGAACACTGAGCGAGGATAGCCGACTATCAGATGGAGTTGTATCTGGAACAGCCTACGTGAAATTGGAGTCCCCGAGAAAATCACGAACTTGATAAAGGCCCTCTACGGAAATTATTCTTGTAGAGTGACCCACAACGGCCTCGTCTCGGAGGACATACCGGTTCATGCTGGTGTGCGGCAGGGATGTCTTCTTTCGCCTCTCCTCTTCCTTGTCGTTCTCGATGGCATTATGCATGACACGACCAACAACAAGCGCCGCGGCATAGAGTGGGGCCTCTCCAATGTCTTAGAAGACTTGGACTATGCCGATGATCTATGCCTGTTGAGTCACACACGCGCCGACATGCAGGCCAAGCTGGACGACCTACGACGAGAGGCTTTGAAGGTTGGACTAAAAGTGAATATCAGGAAAACCCAGGAAATGAGGTGCGGGGCAACTGGCTATCGGCTACCATTGCTTATCGGCACAGAGGTTGTGGAGAGAGTCCAAAAGTTCACCTACCTCGGTAGCGTAGTGTCGGAAACTGGAGGGACCGAAGAGGACATCACTTCGAGAATCGCCAAGGCAAGAGCGACCTTCGCACAGCTCCGTCCTGTATGGCAATCACGGAAACTGACTAGAAGAGTTAAGCTCAAAATATTCTGGTCCAATGTGAAAACCGTTTTGCTGTATGGGTGTGAGACGTGGAAGGTCACTAAAGACATCTCGCACCGTCTCCAAGTCGTCATTAACCGCTGTCTTTGCCGTATTCTCGGTTTTTACTGGCCTGAGAAAATCTCCAACGTAGACCTGTGGGAACGCTGCGGTGAGACTCCGATCGACCAGCAGATCAAACGCCGCAAATGGAACTGGATCGGCCACACGCTCTGAAGGGACCCCGAACACATACCGAGGCAAGCCCTAGACTGGAATCCCCAAGGAAAGCGTAACGTGGCAGCCCTAAACAGACCTGGCGGCGGACAATCATCGCAGAGGTGAAGAATCTAGGGAAGACTTGGAGCGAAATAAAACGCGAAGCTCAAGACCGAGCGGGATGGCGACGCACTGTGGATGCCCTCTGCCCCAGCTAGGGGACATAGGACCTTAAGTCAAGTAAGTCATGAAGCCTTTATGGCATCCTGTTATAGCCGGAACGCCATCCGTAGCAACTGAAATAATATTTTTCAAAGGAATCCCTTTCTCATCGCTAAAATTTTCCAATGTATTGAATATGGTTTCACCTTTTGTATCGGTCTCTAAATTTCTAGCAAATAATAAATAGTTCTTCACATATTTTCTCATCTTTAATAAACCTCACGTAAGACAACAACAATGCTTCATTAGTTGGTAAAGTGGACTCATCGAGCTGAATTGAGAATTGACTTGTCCTCAGGTGATCGCACAATGATTTTTCAATGTTTTCTGCCATTTCATCAATTCGTTTTTGCACAGAATTATTACTCAAAGGAATTTTTCGGATAATATCTGCGGTTATGAAGCACAGTAATTATTACTTCATTTATTGCTGGCAATATTAACTCTTCTCCGATGTTATGTGGTTTGCCTTTTTGAGCAATTAACAAAGAGATATTGTACGAAGCTCGAAGTCCGTCGTCATCTTGCTTAGCAGCCGCCGAAAATAGTTTTGCTACACTTGGCTGAGTATTATGCTTCTTCCCTAGGTCTTGAAAATATGCTACATTCTTGTCTTTCTTATCTGGATGCATTTTATTTAAATGATCTTGCAGCCTTGAAGGCTTCATTGCTTCATTCGAAAATGTTTTTAGACATAGAACACAAAGGCGACGATGGGTTTGTGGGATTTTTAATAAATCCGAATTTGATATATTCCGCACTGTATTGCCGTCTCTTCTTTTTTACTTCCGACATTGTTTTGCTTTGAGAAATACGTTCAACTTCGCGAGTAGTGTAAAGGAGGCGTAAGTACTACTCATCTGTTTCGCGAAACCACAAATGAAAATAAAATAAATATTACATTGTTTATATAGGAATGCTTAGGCAACACGCACCGTCAGGAATAAAACAAACATGCATAAACTCGTTCATCTCATTCGACGCCAATGGTACTCAACAAGTCCGAACAAGTATTCAATGAACCAGCCGACTGATACAGGAATGCACGTTTTTGATAAATAACCCAAATTGTGCGCATTTTAATAGTTATTTAATAACTGTGTGTGAAAGTGTGTCTGTTGTCTTTTCATTTGTTTGTTTGTGTCTACTTTCATTACGAAACGGAGCGACCGATTGACATGATTTTAATTTTTTCTACATTCAATAAAATAGCACAGATATATAAACTACGGCGTACGTAGTTTATATACTACGTTACGCGGAGAGAAATATAGAACCGAGTTTGAGCAATCTTTTAATTCATATTAGTTGATATTCACAAGTTGTTGTTGTGAGTCGAGAGCTCTTGAAGTTCTTTAAGAGGCCTCCTAGCTAAATAAAATAACAAATCACTTCCCCCCGCCTCTACACAACGCCCCAATTTTCTTTCTGGGTCTCTTACCGCCTTGAGACCTGCAGCGCCCACAAGGGGGCGTTATCGCCCACTTTGAGAAAGACTGGTCTATAGTTACTTACATTGGTATTATATTTTTTTTAAATAATGGTTTTATGATAGATATTTTTAATTTCTCTGGAAAAATTCCACTTGCATTGCATTTATTCATAATGTCACTTAAAACGGAAGCTATAATAGGTGCCACTCTTTTAATATACGTGTCTGAATCTCATCATATCCAGTACTATTCGTATTTTTAAGATTCATTATAACTTTGACTAAGTCATCTGTTAAGTAGGCTGCATGAAAACGGATTTACTGGATTTAGAGTTGTAGATTGATTTATTACATTTCAATTTCGATACATTTCCTTGAGCTAATGTTGCATAGTAATTATTAAAATGATCCGCTATTAATTTTGCATTTGTTGTGTATTTCTTATCTATATGTATTCCTATTATATAGTTTTTAGGTATATTAGCTTTCATTGTATTAATCATTTTCCAAGTTGCCTTTGACTTATTACGATTTGTATAATGACTGTTTTGGGCTTTTTGAGTTAATTTAATAATTTGTTTATATCTTTCGTTGTATTGTTTAAACTTCATCTTCGTTGTTTTACATACATACATACATACATAAAATCACGCCTCTTTCCCGGAGGGGTAGGCAGAGACTACCTCTTTCCACTTGCCACGATCTCTGCATACTTCTTTCGCTTCGTCCACATTCATAACTCTCTTCATACAAGCTCGGCGGTTTCGGGTACTTTTGACCTGACCCTTTACCAGGACGTCCTTAATTTGATCAAGATACGTTCGTCTAGGTCTTCCCACTCCGACCTTTCCCTCCACACTCTCCTTGTATATCTGCTTAGTCAACCTGCTTTCATTCATCCTCTCCACATGACCGAACCATCTTAACATACCCTTTTCTATTCCTGTAACTACATCTTCTTTCAAATCACAACATTCCCTTATCACGCTGTTCCTTATCCTGTCACTCAATTTCACACCCATCATACTCCTTAACGCTCTCATTTCCACTGCATTTATTCTGCTTTCATGCTTCTTTTGCCATACCCAACTTTCACTCCCATACATTAATGTCGGGACCAACACGCCCCTGTGCACAGCCAGTCGAGCCTTTTTGGATAGTTTCTGACTGCTCATAAAGGCATGCAAAGCTCCATTCACCATGTTCCCCGCGTTCACTCTCCTTTCAATATCACTATCATACTTGCCATCTGATGTAAACTTTGATCCTAGATATACAAACTCTTTCACTTGCTCCACTTTTTCTCCTCCAATCAAAATATTACATGCTGTCATTTCTTTCTCCATTTCAAAAACCAGTGTTTTAGTTTTACTTACGTTCACTTTCATTCCTTTCTCTTTTAAAGCTTCATGCATACAGTTTACCATCTCCTGTAACTCCTCCGCTGATGACGCCAGTATAACCTGATCGTCGGCATAGAGCAGACATTTGACGAGTAACTCATTCATCCTTAATCCACTTTTAGACTCTTTCAAATCTGTCAAACAGCTATCCATAAATAGGTTGAACAGCCACGGTGACGCAACACATCCTTGCCTAACGCCTTTCTCAATCTTAAACCACTCAGTGTGCGCTCCGTTTATCCTGACACAAGCACTCGAATCCTCATATAAGGATTTCAGTGCTCGTATTAAGAGACTGCTCACCCCATGCATAGAAAGTGCTGACCACAATTCATTCCTCTCAACTCTGTCATAGGCCTTTTCCAGATCTACGAATGTGCAATAGACTTTTTGACTCTTGGCCAAAAACTTTTCGGCTATGCACCGCAAGGAAAAGACCTGATCAGTACATCCCATTCCCTTTCGAAATCCCGCTTGAGCATCCCATATTTTGTCATCAGTTTCATTCCTGACTCTATTAATCAATACCTTAGCATACAATTTGCCGACGACGCTAAGCAGGCTTATACCACGATAATTTTTGCAGTCCAGCTGTGACCCTTTTCCTTTGTAAAGTGGCACGATAACAGCCTTACACCAATCTTTTGGTACTCGGCCGCTTCTCCAACACAAATTGAAAAGGCAGTACAACTGACTAGCTACTACGCCTTTTCCTGCTTTAAGCATCTCGACCGACACTCTATCACACCCAGCAGCCTTTCCCGCTTTCATACTCTTAAGTGCTTCCACAATTTCGAACATTTCAATTTCGCCTTCCATCTCATTCTCTTTTTCTTCGCTATAGCAGAAATCTTTCTTATTTCCTTCCTTTTTTTCAAATAAACTTTCAAAATAGTCCTTCCATATCTTTAGTACACATTCTTCTCCTTTTACAACTCCTTTCGTTGTTTTATTTGGTTTTAATCTATATTTCCAAGGGATTTCACGCCTCTTTTTACTACATAGCTTAATGCCTCGAGTAAGCCACCTCGGTTTGACTTCTGTGGATACTTTACATCTAATTGTTGGGAAACATAAATTATAAAATAGTGTAAAAAGATTATAAAAACTGTCAAAGCTCTCGTTTGCATCATTTGATTTAAACGATTCAGAAAAACTTAAAGATTTTATTTAAACAATTTTTGAAGAAACTTGAACTTGACTATAATCAAGTTTAAATGTATACCCGTATTTAAAGTACAAGATTTTTTCACTGGACAAGTCATTAATTGAGCTGTGTGATCTGAAACACCCAGCTCAATTATTTTAAATTTGCTTCCACGTATGCTATACAGAATATTGTCGATACATGTCCCACTTTTGGATCTGGTGGGTGGTTTAATTGCAATTTTTAGATTAAATTCGTTGCTTAGACGCTGAAAGTTTAATGAAGTAGGAGAATCTTGAAGAATATTCATATTGAAATCACCGCAAATGATTACTTTCTTGCTATTATTATTTATTATAGCCAAACAATTGCAGTAACTTGTAAAATCTTTCAAAAAACCTTCCAATATTGCTTTGAATTGGTGATCTGTACAAACATCATTATATATAATAAAACTAAGTTGATAAAATGTGTGTGCTGATAAAACTTAAAAAGGATTCCCGATACGATAAAGGGACTTATATAGTGCAATAGCCCTTTATCCCCTCTCGAACAAGAAAGTTCCCGTTTTAACTTAAAGGGCGTATTTTTAAAGATATAAGGGCTTTTCCAATTCCTTAACTTGAAAATTAAGTGAAGTAGTAACGCCATCTGTTGTCGAGTAGTTGAACTCCATTCAGAACAACGAGTATTTGAGTTGCGTTTCGAAAGGCGCTGCGAGCAATTACAGCATGTGTAGCAAGGGCGCAAAATTTAAAATTCCAATTTCAACAAAGTCTTAAATTACAATTGTTTCAATAATAAAGTTATTAAATTTTGTGTATTTATACAGCATTAGGTAGCTTTTATTTTGGAGTTGAAGCGAGATAAATTTAGTTATTCAAATTATTAATTATTAATTCTGAAAATAATTTGAAATTTAAGTTTTCAAATTTCGCGCCTTTACTACTTATGCTATAGCTGCAGAACTTATTGTTACGGCGGATAATAATGTCGAGTATATTTTAGAAGGTGTAAAAGAATATATTCTCGAACTTTTCCGAATATCCTAGAGCCCAGCTCTCTGAATATATAAGGGCCCAGTATCACCCGCTAGAGTTAGGATCGTGCCAGTAGTCTTAGTGACAATACAGTGATCTGCGTACGAGCCCGAATCAAGAAATTTTGCGGAAAGTGCTGTGTCATCCGACTTTGTTTTGAAGTTTGGATGACAAGTCCCCTGCGCCAACATACAGGCGTAGGCGGGGATAGCCGCGCGCAAAACAAGAAAATCCCGGACCGCGAAGGCGAGTTTTCTCTTTCCCCCACTACCCGGCCTCCCACCAGCGGGTCTCACCGGGGAAGGGGGGAGGGGGGCTGCTCGCCCCGCGGCCCAACGGGCTGCGCACGGCAACTCCCCGCCCGCGCGTCTTTGGGCTCCGAAATGGAGCCCCAACCTACTACTGAAGAGGGTGCGCGCTCCCGCCGCCCCTCTCCTCACCCCGCCACCGCCATCGAATCTGTAGCCAGCCGTCCGAACTCACCACACGACGACTTTAAGACTCCGGAGGCTGAACCGACCGAAGACCACGCCGTCGCCTTTTGGGCGGCGAGTAAGCTGGGATTGAGGCGGCGCCCTCGCGACGATGAGCTGTCGCCTAAGGCAGGTGTGGAGCGCGATTATATCACGCTCCACAGCATAATCCAATGCGGCCTCCTTAGCGCGGCGGCACAAAGTTGGATGGCGCTATTCTTCCGGCTGAGAGACGCCGAAGAGTCTGGAAGCCGCCCTGATGATGAGGACATCGGGATCCTCAACCAAGCCTGCGCGGGACGGGTGTCGGCGGGACTAGCCATGCCCCCCACACCCCACACCCGCCCCCCTCCCCCCACCGCGCTCACCGCCGCTAACCGCACCGCCGGCCACCCCGCGCGCCGCGCCGCCGACCGCCCCGCTCACCGCGCCGCCGGCTGCTTTGCGCGCCGCGCCGCCTGCGGCTCCCTCCGCGTGGGGACTGCCGCGGCTGGTCGCCTCCTTACCGGCCACCGCGCCGCCTGCGGCTCCCCCCGCGCGGGGTCTGCCGCGGCAGGTCGCCGCTTGGCCAACTACGGCGCCACCTGCGCCCTCTGTCTGGGGCCGCTCTTACGCTGCTGCCAGCACAAGTGCGCCCAGCGCCGCCACCGCCACCACAGCGCCTAGCACCACCGCTTCAACACCCGCTGCCGCCCCTTCTAGAAACGACTGCGCAAGCACAGCCGCGCCCCCCTCCCAGGCCTCCCAGATGCCCAAGGCAAAATACCCGCCAATCATCGTGGAGAGGCTCCCTGACTGGATGGTGCATTTCAGGGAGCTCACCACAAAGTTGGGACGCCCACCATCAGCCCGCCCCTTCGGCGCAGGAGTAAGATTCTCGCCGAAGGATGATAAAGAATACCGCGTCATCCAGCGCTACCTCGACAGCATTGCGAGTCAGGACCAGCGAATTTCCTGGTTCTCATACTCCTTACCAGCAGAGAGGAGCTTGAAGATCGCCATCAGAGGCCTCCCCCTGGAAACCCCCGAGGAGGCTGTACAGGAAGCCCTCACTGACAAGGGCTACGAGGTCGAGTTCGTCAAAAACATCCGTGCCCGGGGCGGACGCCCCGGCTGCATCTTCTACGGCCTCCTAAAGAAGACCCCGGGTTTCCAGGACATATACCAAGTCGACGAGCTCCTCCTGATGCCAGGCGTCAGGATTGAGGCGTGGAGAGGGAAGAAGGGCCCGGCTCAATGCCACCGCTGCCAGCAGTTCCGGCACAGCAGCCACAATTGCCATCGCCCCCAGGCGTGCGTGCGTTGTGGGGAACCGCACGCCGCCAGTGACTACCCGCGCCCCCTCGAAGTACCGGCCACCTGCGCAAACTGCGGACGCCCGCACCCTGCCAACAACGCAGCGTGCCCGGTCTTCAAGCCGCAGACGTCGAGGAGGCAGCCTCCAACATGACCAGCCGCATCCAGGAAGCCCTTATCTCCAACACCAGAGAACTCGCAGCCGGCGCGAAACCCGATCCGCTGCCGCCGGCTCTCAAAAACCTGGTGGAGGAGAAGCGCGCAGTCCGAAGACAGTGGATGCGGACGAGATGCCCCCTCCTAAAATCACGTCTCAATCGCCTGGTGGAAGAAGTAAAAGACGCCATGAACGAGCACGCAGCCAAATCGTGGGAGAATCACCTGCTGACCGTGGGCGATGGCATCCCCTCTCTCCATCGCCTATGCCGTCAGCTCTCGCGAGAGCCCCAACTGACCAGGCCACTGTTGGGCCCTGACGGCCTCCCACGATTTCGTGCGAAAGATCGCGCGGACATCCTTATGGACCACCTGGAGCGCCAGTTTACGCCGAATCCCGTGACCGACCAGGAGCACAACCGGAGGATCACCGAACGGGTGCGGGAGCTGCTAGCACAGCCGCTCGAGCCAACGGAAGACCCGGTGGTCTTCTCTCCCGGCGAGGTGCAGCGACTACAGCCAAAACTGAAGCCAAGGAAAGCCCCGGGCGCGGACCAGATCACAAACGAGGCGCTACGCCATCTCCCGCCGCGAGCAATCGCGGCGATCACGCGCCTCTTTAATGGGATACTACGCTCGGGTCACTTTCCTTCAACATGGAAGAATGCGAAGACCATTATGCTGCCCAAACCGGGAAAGGATCACCCAATGGATTCCGGCCGATAGCGCTACTGAGCAAGCTCTTGCAGCTCTTCGAGCGCCTATTCCTCCGGCGACTGCTCCCCTTTGTTGAGCCGCGACCGGAACAATTCGGGTTTCGGCCCAACCAATCCACGACGCTCCAGGTCGCAAGACTACTCCACAAGATGTCCGAAAGCCACAATAAAAAGGAATGCGTGGCTGCCGTATTCCTTGATATGGAAATGGCCTTCGACAGGGTATGGCACGAGGGGCTGCTGTACAAGCTGTCGGAGGCCAAAGTGCCCCCAAGAATGGTCAGGGTTTTGGCCTCTTTCCTTACTGATCGCCGAGTCCATGTCGTAGTAGAAGACGCCGTCTCCTCCGTGCGCCCTGTGCGCGCGGGAGTTCCTCAAGGAAGCTGTCTGTCCCCGGCCTGCTACGCCGCGTTTACCGACGACATCCCTGCCGTCGGCCAGGTGGAGCTGGCGCTGTACGCTGACGATGCGGCGTACTACGCGTCGTCTATACGCCCGCTGTACGCCGCCAAGAGGCTGCAGCCCACACTAGAGGCTCTGCCGGGCTGGCTCTCCAAATGGAGGCTCTCGGTAAACGTCGGCAAGACTCAAGCCATCATGACGGGGACAAGACCCCACCCGCCTCCACTGCGACTGCTCGGCGAATCGGTGCCATGGCGACCACATGTCAAGTATCTGGGAGTAACCATTGACCGGCGTCTCACCTTCAAGAACCAAGTCGGAGACGTCGTGGCGAAGACCAAGGCAGCCAGGGAGAAGCTTCACGCAGTCCTCTCCTCCAGTCTCCCCCTGAGGAAGAAGCTCGGGATCTACCGAACATATGTCAGATCCCGCCTCACGTACGCGGCCCCGGCGTGGTACGCCTACTGCTCTGAGACCAACAAAAGAAGACTCAGAGCCCAGGAAAACCTCAGTCTCAGAGCAGTCGTCGGAGCCCCGCGTTACGTGAGGAACTCGACGATCCTCAGGGACCTGAAGTGGGAGGGCCTTGACGACTTTGTGGCCGTGCTGGCCACGAAGATGTTCGAGAGGGCGGAAAAATCTATATATACATATATACTCCAGACAATAAAATGAAAAATGTTGTTTATAAACAAATAGTGTAAACAATGAGCGAATGTTTTCAATATTTTTTTTTACTATCGCGTCAAAGTTTATTTTTTTATTTCACCTACCGTGTAATCTTATATCAACTCCCGGGCGAAGCCAGGTATTATAGCTAGTGTTTATAATAAGAATAAGCGACATAATCTACGTCTATTTTTAGATTGTGGATCTATGAGCCACTTCATCACAAAATCTTGCTGTGATCGATTAAATTTAAAAATAACTCCCGCTTCCTCCTCGATTAAAGGTATCGGTCAGACCGAAAGTGTATCATACGGAGTCACTACTTTGAAATTCCATTCCCGTTTCGATCCTATGTGTTCGTATGATATAGTTGCGCGTGTTATTGACTCGATCACCGACCACCTACCCAACTATGAGTTAGATATTTCTAAATTAACTCACCTTAGTGACTTACCAATGGCTGACTATAATTACCATACGCCCGGCGAGGTGGATTGTTTAATTGGTAACGAGCTCTTCCCGTTTCTGTTAGGAAGTGACAAAGTGACTTCACCGCATTCTTCCGTAGTTGCGTTAGAAACTACTCTTGGATATGTAGCCATGGGTAAGACTGCTGTTACGCGCATCAAGCCCTGTCGCAATGCTAATAATAAAACTTTCTTTTGTTTTACTGAACAAACTTCAACGCTAGAATCAATTACTCAACGCTTTTGGGAACTCGACAATGTCCCTCATAAAATTCATATGAGCCCTGACGATCGGGCCTGTAAAGAAATCTTCAAGTCAACTTATTCTCGAGATAGTACCGGTCGTTATACTGTGCATCTCCCGTTTAAAAATAATCCTTCAGAATTAGGAAATTCTCATTTTATCGCTAAACGCCGTTTACTGAATTTAGAGAAAAATCTTGATAGTAATCCTGATTTACGTACGAATTACAACGACACTTTGCAAAGTTATATTGATAAAGGTTACTTATCTAAGGTTGAAAATGCATCGTCGGATGATAGCTCTTATTATATTCCGCACAGGGCTGTTTATCGCCCCGACAAACTCACTTCGAAAACTCGTATCGTTATTGACGCCAGTAGTAAAACTACCTACTACTGATCATTTTCAATTCTTAACGAACGCTGATATGCAAGAGTGCACCAAGCGCTTCATTACCCGATTACTGCGCGCTTGTTCGACCCATTAGGACTACTAGGCCCGGTGGTCACATACATGAAACTGCTCGTTCAAGAATGCTGGATGGCTGGCCTTGATTGGGACGATCCAGTGCCTCCCGCGATCTTAAATAAATGGACACAGTTTCATAATGAACTTGCTTATCTTGAACAAATAAAAATTCCGCGACATGTCGGATTACGTTCTCCGCATGTCATTCTTCTAGGTTTCGCAGACGCAAGTGAAAAGTGCTATGGCGCTTATGTGTACATTCGCGTTAGTCAAGACTCATACTCACCCGGCTCTGTCCACTTGCTCGCTTCTTAGTCTCGCGTAGCTTCACTATCTAAAATGCCACTCGCACGACTAGAGCTGTGCGCCGCTTTTCTTTTCGCTAACCTTCTAGACGCCGTTAGACATACTCTTTCCCAGAGATGTCATATCAACGAAATATACTCGTTTTCAGATTCATCTGTGGCGCTTACGTGGATTTATTCTCCGCCGTACAAATTTCATACATTTGTGGCTAATAGAATTACTGAGATTAACTCAAAACTTCCCGCTAAGCATTGGTTTCATGTGAAGGGCATTGAAAATCCCGCAGATACTATATCTCGTCCTGTAACGCCTAAAGCTCTAGTCAACAATCAATTTTGATTTAATGGTCCCAATTGGCTAAGCCTTAGTTGTTCTGATTGGCCATTGAAACCTTTTACGATTAATCCTAGTGGTTGTTTAGAAAATTTAGAGACTAAAACAATTAGTTTATTCGTTCAAAGTCCTGAAAATATTCAGACTTCTCATCCAATTGAAATTATGGCTGAAAGAATTTCAAACTGGTTGAAATTATTACGCTCGGTTGTTTATATGTTACGTTTTATACAAAAATTAAAATCTCAACAACCTATTTCTGTACAAGATTTAGAATTTTCTGAACTTTATATAATCCGCTTTGTTCAAAATAAGCATTTCTCTAAAGAAATTACCGCTTTACGAAATGGGAAATTATCTGATAGTTCTCTACTCAAGTTAAACCCTTTCATCGACAAGGAAGACGCAGTATATATTGAAAGGCGATATTTTAGTGAGAGAAATAACAAACATTTTAGACAGGAAATATCTGCAATAGACTGGCGTCCATTAGGTATAAATGGTTTTCTTAAAAAAATTGTTGACGTATTCAAAAAGTGCTATAAAAAAAAGAAAAAGAAAATCAATAGGAACAAATATGGAAAAGTACAATGGATCACGAAAGGTTTACGTACGTCAAGCAAAATGAAAAGAGTCTTGTGCATATTAAACAGAAACCACAATGACTCCAGCATCTATGCTTACAGAATAAAGTACATCAGAATATATAGGAGGGTGCTCAGAGCTGCCAAAAGACTTTCTGTTCAGTCCAAGATAAAATTAAATAAGAATTCCACTAAACGTATTTGGGAAATTGTTAACGAAAGGCTTAAAAAGAACAAACCCAATTGTCAAAACATTTGTCTTAAGGTGAATGGCTCGATAATTACTGAATCAAATAGGATAGCAGAAATATTTGCTCACAATTTTGATCACAGTAATCAGTCTTCTTTTGGAAATGTCAATGAATCAGCCAACATTTTAAGGATATCCTCACAATCAACACCCTCTAATTTTAAATACCAAAGAGTGACAGAGACTGAAATAATAAATATTGTAAAAAAAATGGAAGACAAAAGATCTTCTGGCTATGACGACATTCCAATATCTATTATAAAAAATAACATTGACCTATTAGCGAAACCTCTGACACAATTTTATAATCAATGCTTTGACCTAGATTTATTTCCGGACCAATTAAAGATTGCTGTTCGATGTTCAAATGCATTGTCCAATTGATAGGAGTTGTCATTATGTGAATCAGTTGCAAATAAACAATCATCCCGTCTACACGTTGGTTTTCCTTTAAAGAGTAGTACAAACCATAGTAACCCTTATTCAACCGTACATATGGTCGCAATTCGGCCGGATGTTATCGTTACATAGACCAATGACTGAAGCTCTGCGTGAAAAATTGAACTATCGAAGTGAAGCTATTTTATAAAATAAATAACATCAAGTGGGTTTTCGTATTTAAATGTAAAGAAATAATATATTATCAAGTGATTGCCTTGTGATTTCGTAGGACTTTATTGGTAAAATATAAAGACATTTGCAATTTGACATTGTGACATTTTATAGTGAGTTTGCAATTACGCGTATGGAAAATGTTTTACATTTATGGACATATTAAACAAAATTAATGTAATTACCGTACGTTATGTGTGGACTTAGAACGTGAAATATATTGTTGGATAGTTACAAGTTTGCTAAGACAACCGAAACTTTCACTCACTCACTATGGAACAATTACGTGTCATAGAAAATCTTGCAAGCCAATTAAAGAAAACCCAATCAAATCTGAAAAAATGTCCTAAAACAAGACTCACAAAAGGATATATAGAGAGTAAATTAGAATGCATACATGAATATTGGGAGAAATTTCTCGAGGCACATTCATCATTGATTCAAGAAACGGACATAGAAAAGCATGACAAAATCCCGTATTTAGCCAATGAGGAATTCGACATAATCGAAGAACTTTATTTATGTATCAAAGGCGATTTGAAAGATATGCTGGAAAAGTTAACGCCGACAACGGTATCTTCGCGTAGTTCTCCTCAACATCCCTCGAATTTAAGCTGTGCAAAGTTACCAAAAATAGAACTTCAAAAATTTTTGGGGAAATATGAAGAATGGGCTAATTACGACGATTTATTTTCATCGCTTGTAGACAACGACAATTCACTGAGCAAAGTGCAAAAACTACACTATTTGAAAGCGAGTGTCACTGGTGAGGCTGAGGCATTATTAAGGCATGTTCAGGTGACTGAAGCTAATTATGATCAAGCACGAGAAATTCTTAAAAATCGTTACGCGAATAAACGCCTAGTTGTGAATTCTTTACTCAAACGTTTATTTGGACAAAAGAAATGTGCTAGTCAGACTGCAACTCAAATCAAGATGCTTCTAGACACTACCGAAGAATGTTTGAATGGCCTTATAAATGAAGGAATTTCTACTACTTCGTGGGATCCAGTTATTATTCATCATGTGGTGCAAAAATTAGATTTCGAGAGTCACAAGTCATGGGAAGAACACGCTTATAAATTGAAACCTAATGAATTACCTAGTTGGCGTGACTTGAAACAATTCCTAGAAGGGAAATTTAGAACACTGGAGCTGGTTACTAACACAAACAATCCGATAACTTCCATCACAAGAGAGAAGACTCAAGCATTTAAGGGCAAGTCATTTCACGTAGCGGCCGCAGCAACATCTTCGGTCCAGACCTGTATTAACTGTAATGAAGACCATACCTTAAGTCACTGCAAGGTATTTGGTAAACTGCAGCCGCGGGAAAGAAGTGAATTTGTAAGAAACAAAAGCCTATGCTTCAATTGTTTAGCTGAAGGTCATTCAGCATGGAAATGTCGTTTGCCGGTTACCTGTCGTATCTGTAAGAGAAAACACCACACTTTGCTTCACGAAAAGAGGGAATCCCAAACTACAGACAATGTACAAACTCACTACAGCCAACTTGATGACACAAAAGATGAACAACAGGAAGACGAAGAAACAAACGACGCAATAGCAACTCATTTCACAGCGAAGAAGTCTACAGCTTTGCTCGCTACCGCATTGGTCCCTGTAAGAGATGAGAAAGGATATGTAACAATATTGCGCGCGTTAGTAGATCCGGGATCCCAAGCTAATTTCATTAGCGAAAGAGCAACTCAAACATTAAAAGTAAAGAGAACATCGGCTAAAGGAAACATCACAGGTGTGGGTTCAACCAAGACTACAGTTAAGCACGTGGTACAGCTGGAACTTTTATCCAATCATGATGATACGTTCAAGCTCGGTATGAAAGCCTATGTTATGGCCACACAATTGACCACACACCTGCCAACAAAGACTATTAAGATACCATCAAACAATTGGACACATTTACGAGGACTCACCTTAGCTGATCCCAACTTTAATGAAGTAGGAAGAATCGACCTTCTTCTTGGTGTTGAAGTTTGTTCCCAAATTTTGAAGAATGAATTAATCAAAAGTCCCCTAGGGTCACCATGCGCTCAAAACACACACCTTGGTTGGATCTTATTTGGAGCAATACAAGACACATCTTCCTCTGAAGAAATAATTGTCATGCATCATCAGCTAGACATAGACAACATGCTGAAGAACTTTTGGGAAATAGAGCCTGACACAAAGAAGAAATATACAAAGGAGGAAGAGAGATGTGAACGTCTATTTGAAGAAACATATAGTAGACAAGAAGAAGGGAGATACGTGGTAAAATTACCATTTAAGACTGATAATCCTCAATGTCGAAACGGAAACACTAGAGAGATAGCTATTAGAAGATTAGAACAAATAGAAAAAAGATTTAGGAAGGACAAATTATTGAAGGAAGAATACACAAAAGTATTTGTAGAATATAAAACATTAAATCATCTAGAAGAAGTTCCGGAAAATGAAAAGAACAATCCAGCAGTATATCTTCCTCACCACGCAGTGATAAAACTAGATAGGGATACGTCTAAGGTCCGTATAGTGTTTGATGCATCATCAAAAGGTTCAAATCACGTATCTCTTAACGATGAACTGATGGTTGGACCACAAATACAGGAAGATATGAGATCGCTTATTATAAGGTGGAGAATGAAACGAGTTTGTTTTACGGCAGATGTCCAAATGATGTATAGGCAAATTTTAGTAACAAAAGAAGACGCAGACTTTCAACGTATCCTCTGGCGAGACTCCACTGGAACAATAAAAGACTATCGCCTTTTAAGAATTACTTTCGGCACAGCTTGTGCTCCTTACTTGGCGGTGAAGACGCTCCAACAAATCGCAAAAGATGAAGGCAAGGAACATCCAGTGGCAGCAAAAACGATCCACGAAGACTTTTATATGGATGACTTGATGTCTGGATCAGATACTGTGCCTGAAGCTTTAGACACAGCGATGAATATAGCTGAAATTCTTAAAAGAGGAGGTATGAATCTACAAAAATGGACATCTAATAGCTCAGAATTTCTTAAACAGATTAAGCCGTCTAACAGAAGTATAAAAGTAAAATTAGATATCAAGTTAGATGGGATGACGAAAGCACTTGGAGTTTCCTGGAATATGGGGGAAGACGTGTTTCAGTATCATTTTCAGTTGCCTTATTTAGAAAAAGTCATAAATAAAAGATCTATTTGCCAATCTAAGGTCTGCCGCGCCGATGGATGCATGGCTAGGGGCGAGCCTAGTCTCGAGCGTGCCACTTCCGCCATGGGGTTGGGCGACCCCCAGGTAATGGCTAGCCTTACCCTGGCATGCGGGGCTCTGCTGGGGCGGACAAAATTGTTCCCTTGCGTCTCGTGGGAATCGCATGATGATCCGTAAAAAGCACCTAAATGGCGGCGATGGTGTCCGCACCCCATCACGTCTCGTTCCCGGCGGGAGCGGTATGCGGTCTGCTGAAAGCCGTTTTGCGACGATGAATGTAAGAGGAGGAATGAAGGAAAAGATTGAGGAAGTATGCCAGATGATGGATGAAAGACGTTTGGATGTGTTGTGCGTGAATGAAACGAAGCGGAAAGGATGCGACGCGACGCAGCACGGCCCTTACACGGCGTATTGGTCTGGAATTTCCAGTACCAGCCGAGGCTGTCAAGGGGTCGGTCTAATTCTTTCTGCACGAATGGCTGAGTGTGTGAATGAGTATGAGTGTGTCAGCCCTCGTCTTCTATGGATTAGGCTGAAAGTTGGAATCACTCGGATCTTCGTTTTAGGTGTTTATGCACCGTGGGATGTGGGTTCGAGGGGTACAACATCAGCAAAAAGCGAAAACGAGGAGTTCTGGAATAGTGTAAGAGAAGTATTGAAAGTTACCAAGCCAAATGAGAAGATTATTATGTTAGGTGATTTTAATGGATGGGTGGGTGTAAAGCGTGATGGATATGAAAAGGTGCTTGGTGCGTTTGGTGACGAAAAGGTGAATGATAATGGAAGAAGTGTATTAGAAATTTGTCTAGAGTGGGATCTTTTTGTGTCGAACTCAATGTTTCAACATAAAGAGATCCACACCTATACAAGAGTGGAAGGTATTTTAAAAAGTATGATAGACTTTGTGATTGTAGATGAAAGATTGAAGAACAAAGTGCTGGATACCCGTGCATATCGCGGTGCTGGCATTGACTCGGACCATTTACTGGTGATATCCCGGATAAGGGGTATCTTCAATCGCTGGCGGCACAGGGTAAGGGAGCAAACCAGCGCTTTGGAAAGAGTGAAAGTAGAAAATTTGCAAGATATGGATGTAGGTAAGAAGTATATTAATAGACTGAAGGATGAAATTGAAGATTTAGATGAGAGGAGCAATATTGAAGATGGATGGAAGGAATTTAAAGAAAGAATTGTGAAAGTAGCTGTTGAAGTGTGTGGTGTAAGTAGAAGAAGGAAAGGGAAAAATCACAAAAATGCGTGGATGAGTAAAGATGTGCAAGAACTTGTGCGATTAAAGAAGAAAGCATGGCTGGATTTGTTAGCAGCAAAAGCTAACTTAAGAATGCAAGAGGTTATAGATGAGGATGTGAATGAAGCACGTAAGGAATATAAAAAAATGAAAGATTTGGTTAAGAAAGCTGTGATTAGAAAGAAAGAAGAGTATAAAGAGGATTTTGATAAAAGGCTATCAGAAGACTTTCAGTCAAATCTGAAAGTATTCTGGAAATCCGTAAGGTCAGCCCGAGGAAAAACTATAACCAGAGAGCTGACTAGGATCAGATGCCAGGATGGTAGCGTTGTGAAAGGAGAAGAATGTGTGCTAAAGATATGGAAGGACTATTTTGAGAGTTTATTTGAAAAAAAGGAAGAAAATAAGAAAGAGTTCTGCTATAGCGAAGAAAAAGAGAATGAGATGGAAGGCGAAATTGAAATGTTTGAAATTGTGGAAGCACTTAAGAGTATGAAAGCGGGTAAGGCTGCCGGGTATGATAGAGTGTCGGTCGAGATGCTTAAAGCAGGAAAAGGCGTCGTAGCTAGACAGTTGTACTGCCTTTTCAATTTGTGTTGGAGAAGCGGCCGAGTACCAAAAGATTGGTGTAAGGCTGTTATTGTGCCACTTTACAAAGGAAAAGGGTCACAACTGGACTGCAAAAATTATCGTGGTATAAGCCTGCTTAGCGTCGTCGGCAAATTGTATGCTAAGGTATTGATTAATAGAGTCAGGAATGAAACTGATGACAAAATATGGGATGCTCAAGCGGGATTTCGAAAGGGAATGGGATGTACTGATCAGGTCTTTTCTTTGCGGTGCATAGCCGAAAAGTTTTTGGCCAAGAGTCAAAAAGTCTATTGCACATTCGTGGATTTGGAAAAGGCCTATGACAGAGTTGAGAGGAATGAATTGTGGTCAGCACTTTCTATGCATGGGGTGAGCAGTCTCTTGATACGAGCACTGAAATCCTTATATGAGGATTCGAGTGCTTGTGTCAGGATAAACGGAGCGCACACTGAGTGGTTTAAGATTGAGAAAGGTGTTAGGCAGGGATGTGTTGCGTCACCGTGGCTGTTCAACCTATTTATGGGTAGTTGTTTGACAGATTTGAAAGAGTCTGAAAGTGGATTAAGGATGAATGAATTACTCGTCAAATGTCTGCTCTATGCCGACGATCAGGTTATACTGGCGTCATCAGCGGAGGAGTTACAGGAGATGGTAAACTGTATGCATGAAGCTTTAAAAGAGAAAGGAATGAAAGTGAACGTAAGTAAAACTAAAACACTGGTTTTTGAAATGGAGAAAGAAATGACAGCATGTAATATTTTGATTGGAGGAGAAAAAGTTGAGCAAGTGAAAGAGTTTGTATATCTAAGATCAAAGTTTACATCAGATGGCAAGTGTGATAGTGATATTGAAAGGAGAGTGAACGCGGGGAACATGGTGAATGGAGCTTTGCATGCCTTTATGAGCAGTCAGAAACTATCCAAAAAGGCTCGACTGGCTGTGCACAGGGGCGTGTTGGTCCCGACATTAATGTATGGGAGTGAAAGTTGGGTATGGCAAAAGAAGCACGAAAGCAGAATAAATGCAGTGGAAATGAGAGCGTTAAGGAGTATGTTGGGTGTGAAATTGAGTGACCGGATAAGGAACAGCGTGATAAGGGAATGTTGTGATGTGAAAGAAGATGTAGTTACAGGAATAGAAAAGGGTATGTTGAGATGGTTCGGTCATGTGGAGAGGATGAATGAAAACAGGTTGACTAAGCAGATATACAAGGAGAGTGTGGAGGGAAAGGTCGGGGTGGGAAGACCTAGACGAACATATCTTGATCAAATTAAGGACGTCCTGGTGAAGGGTCAGGTCAAAAGTGCCCGAAACCGCCGAGCTTGCATGAAGAGAGTTATGAATGTGGATGAAGCAAAGGAAGTATGCAGGGATCGTGGCAAGTGGAAAGAGGTAGTCTCTGCCTACCCCTCCGGGAAAGAGGCGTGAGTTTATGTATGTATGTAAAAGATCTATATTAGCAGAGATCCAACACCTCTTCGATCCGCTCGGTTGGCTGGCCCCTGCATTGCTTCCTGCAAAAATATTAATACAAAAGTTATGGTTAAAAGGAGTCGGCTGATCGGCGGATGATCTCGATTCTGAAACAAAAGAGGAATGGATTAATATAAGAAATAGTTATGAACACCTAAAACAAATAAAATTAAAGAGATGGATGAACACTACTCAAGACAATTTAAATGAGGTCACTGTGCATGGGTATTGCGATGCGTCTAATAAAGCTTATGGAGCAGTTGCTTACCTTAGAGCCCGAACTGATGATGGAAATTTTAAGATAAGCCTCATCGCTGCTCGAACAAGAGTTGCGCCAGTTAAGCCAGTATCTTTACCGAGGCTGGAATTGTGTGGTGCAGTTCTTTTATCTCAATTGCTGAAACAAATTAGTGAAGCTACTCGAATACCTAAAGATCAGTTTTTTGCATGGACTGACTCCACGATAGTTTTAGCATGGTTGGAAGGGGATCTGATTCGATGGCAAACTTTCGTCAGAAATAGAGTGATTACAATTTTAGACAACATTGGAAACAAATGGTATCATGTCCGAACTGATGAGAATCCCGCTGACCTGGCTTCTAGAGGTTTATTACTACCTGATTTACAAAACAATCTATTGTGTGTAAGAGCTACCTGTGAAGAAAATGAACAACTTAATAACAGAATTAGAGATAAGAAGAGATATATTAGTAAATACTAAAGTACAAGATAATTATATAGAAGAAGATAAAGATGATAAAGATTATTTACTTACCAAATTTGAAGATTTTGACACGTTGATAGAACTGTTAAAAACAATAACTTACTGCAAAAGATTTCTGAAGTATAAAAGTTGTGGATTCAAACTTTAGATGTACCTTTAACAACGGAAGAGTTGGAAAGCGCACTCGATGTGTGCATAAGAATTGTACAGAAAAAGGATTTTGAAGAAGAAATGGTTGATCTAAGGAAAAGAGGCAGGGTTAAAAGGAGAAGCAATCTTAAATCCTTACATCCTTTCATTGACGCAAATAATATTCTCAGGGTGGGCGGTAGGATTCGCCATGCTAATATGAATAACTCGAAGAAGCACCCAATAATAAAGCTTTTTTTTAAAGCTTTTTTTTCCTTTGCGGGTAGGCGCGGCGGAAATACGAAAAAAACATAGCTCCACATTAATAATTTATTAAAAATATTTAATCAAGAAAAACTCTGGCTAAAAGTAGATAACTTTGCTGCCAGACTCACCTGCGCTCATCTCACATTATAATCCTATCAAGTATCCTGCTTCAACACTAATCTGCATTATGGAGGCTACTTATGGGCTGAGCTTTGATGATCTTCAAAGAACATTCCAAACAAGAATGCAGGAATATGAGGACAAGCTGCTGCAGATTGCTTCAGGGACTTCGCCAAGACATCCTGATTTATCATCGCTTGCACGTGAGTTCAGTGATTTTAAGAAGTTTGTCTTGCAATCATTGTCTGTCATAAAATCGCAGATAGATTTGCTCTCTCTAGGTCAGGACAGACATGAAACCATGATGCGAAGAAAGGTACTGATGCTACATGGGGTTCCAGAGAAAGAAAATGAGAATGTCCAAGATTCTGTCCTTCACATACTTTGCGACAACATGAAATTGGGTAGTGTTGTAAAAACTGATTTAGCGGTTTGTCATAGGCTGGGTTCCCGTCGTGGCAGGATCCGACCGATTATCGTGCGTTTTTATAATATGGATTCTAGAACTCTTGTGTGGGATAGCAAAACCACTCTTAAAGGCTCTGGTGTTACGGTATCCGAATTTTTAACCAATGCCCGGCATAATAAAACAATATGACAACATTCCACCAGTACTTCTCAATAGCACTGAACTACAGAGAGTTTATAAATTCAAATATCTAGGTCATATGTTGACTCCCGACCTCAGGGATGATGAAGACATTCAGAGGGAGCGGAGGGCGTTGTCAGTCAGAGCGAACATGCTTGCCCGCAGATTTGCGCGCTGCACGAGGGAAGTCAAAGTCACCCTGTTTAAAGCTTACTGCTCTTCTTTTTATACGTGTGCACTGTGGGCAAGATATACTCAAAAATCTTACAACGCCCTTCGTGTTCAATGCAACAATGCGTTCAGGATGCTGATGGGGCTGCCTCGCTTCTGTAGCGCATCAGGGATGTTCGCAGATGCACGTCTAGACTGCTTTTACGCAATTATGAGGAAGAGATGTGCGTCCTTGGTGCGCAGGGTGCGGGAGAGCAACAACAGCATCCTGCGCATGGTGGCGAGCAGGCTGGATGGCCCATTTGTCAACCATTGCTGCACTATTGCCGGGGGGATGGTGCAGAAATGGGCTGAACAATGAAATTTTATTACTGTAATTTTATAAATTTAATTAATTATTATTAGTACTAACATAGCTTTAAGTTTACTAACATATTATGAGTCCTGGTTACTTAAATAAATACTATTTCATTCATTCATTCATTCATTCATTCATAAGACATTCATCACCGCACGTCGCCACTTTGGTGTGAGGAATTGCTGGACCGTCGAGGGAAAAATCATTGTCTTGCTCCCTAACAAGTCTCGTCATAAGCTGGAGTCCCTCTCCGAAGTGCAAGCCCTTATTGCTGCCCATCCGATTGCTGAAACAAGTTCCGATGGCAAAGAGACGGGCCCGGCAGTCACTCGCAAGCAAAAAGCTGGCTCCAGTAAGGCCCCTGTGGCCCCTAAAGCGAGCAGATTGCGTGGACGTGAGTGAATGACCGGTATTATTGTTAATGGGTTTTTCTGTGGTCCAAGGTGGCGGTACATTTATTGTTCACATCTATGTAGGTATTTCTTTAATTTTCTTTTTTGCATATCACCCTTACCTCTATTTTAAATATTAATTTTAAATAAAATTTACTGGTTATTGTTATAGAAATTCACTGTCACACCTCACAGTCTGTTATTGTCATGTTTTTAATCCAATTGTCATTATCATGATTGTCATTCACCTGTCACCTTGGACTAACAATTACTGCCACTGTCATTTCTGCTGTGGAGTTGTCATTGTCATCAGAGTATAATTATTAATTGCTGCGTTTTGTTCCAAGCCATAATATTTGTAGCACTTTTTCTTTGTTTCTCTTTTTTTCCTTAACTTGTAATTCTTTTATATTTGTAAAAATTTTGCGGAACTGTGATTATTAGATTTTGTGAGTAGTGAGCAATGGGTGAGTTTGGCGGGTAATTTATTGCCTATTAATATAGTCACATTATTTATTATTATAATATTATTATTATTTTTTTGTTAAATTATTAATATTTTGTTAATTGTCTTTTTATGGATATTAACGAGAGTTATTTTTCTTGCTCGTCTTCTTCTTGTAGTTTTCTCAGTGCGGATACGGATTTCACACCTGGACAGCTATTATGCGATGATCTGTCTAGGATTTTTTCTGACTATCCTCGAAATTTTAATATTGTACATATAAATGCACAAAGTATCCTTGGTCATTTCCCAGATTTCGTAACCTCTTTTGATTGTGCTCATTTAGATGCAATACTTGTTTCGGAATCTTTCCTAAAACCCTCACTACATTCTTCTCTTGTCGATTTAAATAATTTTAACCTTATTCGCAATGACAGAGTTGGTGCAGCTTGTGGTGGTGTTGCTGTTTACATCCGAAATTCAATTCCCTATAAAATTCTACGCAGTTCCCCCTCCACTTATTCAGCAACTGCTGAATTTATTTTCCTTGAATTGAATATGCTTCACGCTAAAATACTTCTTGCGGTATTTTATTCTCCTAGTCTCCATATTAATTATTTCAGTACATTTGATTCACTTTTAGATGAACTTCGTCCCATCTATGAACACATTGTTATAATGGGTGATTTTAATACGTGTCTCATAAAAAACGATTCTCGTTCCCTTCAGATTCAAAACATTGTGTCTTCTTATAATTTGAATATCTTACCACTTTCAACAACACATCATGCACCGGGCAACGTCCCATCCCTGTTAGACCTTATAATTACCTCTTCTCTTGACAATGTCGCCTGTCATGGTCAACTTACTGCTCCGTTTTCACATCACGATCTCCTTTACTTATCATATCTGATTCGTGCCCCTAAGCGTAAGTTACAGTACCGAACTGTCCGAAATTTCAAGGGTATTGACGTGGAGGCATTGACTAGGGACTCATTGACCATAGATTGGACCTTAATTTTCAATGAGAATAATATAAACAATAAAGTTGAAATTCTCAACACCATGATTCTTACATTATTTGATAGCCGTGCACCATTGCGTCGTGTCAAAGTAAAACATAAACCTGCCCCTTGGCTTACTTTGGAAATTAAGGAGTGGATGGCTCGCAGGGATAAAGCGAAACGGCGATATAAGAGATGTCCGTCTGAACGTAATTTGCAATTTTACAAGATGCTTCGCAACCGGTATACTCGCTCATGTCGTGACGCCAAGAGACGTTACTTCCACGAATCGCTTGTAAATCGAAGCCCTGCCGAGACGTGGAAACTTTTGAGGTCTGTTGGTGTGGGAAAATCCTCTTCTCCTACTTTCGCTCATTTTAACCTTAATGATCTCAATAAACATTTCTCACGTCCCCCTGTAAGTTTAGATCCAACTATTAAATCTGCTACTCTCTCCAAATTATTAGATGTACCCACCCCCACTTATCCTGCCTTTGAATTTTCTGCAGTTCTTCAAGATGAGGTTACTAAAGCAATTCAGCATATTTCTTCTGATGCAGTGGGAAACGACTTGGTATGCTCCAAGATGATCAGTTTACTTTTACCCATACTACTACCAGTACTAACTTACATCTTTAATTATTCATTTTCATCGGGTATGTTTCCTTTAGCTTGGAAGCGGGCTAATGTTATACCATTGCCAAAAACTTCTAATCCCTCATCCTTCTCTGACCTTCGTCCTATATCTATTTTACCATACCTCTCTAAAGTTCTTGAACATCTTTCACACAACCAGTTTTCTTCATTTCTTTATAAAAATAATCTTATTAGCCCATTTCAATCTGGTTTCAGACCTGGACATAGCACAGCCACCGCTCTAATTAATGTAACGGACGACATCCGTTGGGCAATGGAAAACAAGTCACTCACTTTGATTGTGTTACTGGATTTCACTAGTGCATTTAATTCAATTGACTTTGACGTTTTGTCGGGCATACTGCGGTCAAATAATATCTCTCCCTCTTCCCTTTCATGGTTTGATTCATATCTTCGCGATCGATCACAGCTAGTCCGTGTTGGTGAGTCGGCTTCTGATTGGTGTAAACTTAGTGCTGGTGTTCCTCAGGGCGGTATACTCTCGCCGTTGCTATTTTCGGTATTCATAACATCAGTCTCTAAACTACTGACATGCAAATACCATCTTTTCGCTGATGATTTACAGATATATTGTCATTTTAATGAGAAAGACTCCTTGACAGCCATTGCGGAGATGAATGCTGAACTTGATCGGGTTTCTGAATGGGCGAAGTATTATGGTCTTTTGGTTAATCCTGTCAAATCTAAGGCTATGATAATTGGTAGTTATTATATGTGTAATCAAATCAACATTGATATATTGCCAAGCCTGTACTATAATGGTTCTCCAATTGAATTCACCAAATCTGCAAGGAACCTTGGTCTTACTATAGATTCAAACCTAAACTGGTCGGCCCATATTAAGGAGGTTAGTCGTAAGATCTACTACTCTTTTCATACTCTAAGATGCCTTCAATATTTCTTACCTTTTCAAACAAGGGTCTCTCTCATGCAAAGCCTGATTCTTCCAATTCTGGACTATGCTGATGCGTGCTATCTTGATGCCACAGAGGAGCTACTGGATAAATTGGAACGGTTACAAAACCTCTGTATTCGTTTCATATTTGGCTTAAGAAAATACGATCATGTCTCCATTTACCGCTCTAAGCTGAAATGGCTTCCAATTCGCTTTCGTAGAAATACTCGCATTCTCTGTCTTCTTTTTAATATTTTATTTAATCCCGCCTTTCCTTCCTATCTTAAAGAACGTTTCTCTTTCCGTCATTCGTCAAATTCTCCTTGCAGATCTCATTTGCGCACCATTCTTACTATTCCTACCCACAAGACTTCCTTCTACTCTTTTTCCTTCTCTGCTCATGCTGTACGACTGTGGAATTCCTTACCGCATGATATTCGCGATTCCCAAACTCTTACTTCATTCAAACGACGAGTTAAAGACTATCTCTCCAAATAGACTTATATTATATTATATATATATATATATATATATATATATATATATATATAAATAAAATATACATAAACATACCAATATATATATATATATATATATATATATTGGTATGTTTATGTAGTTTATTACTGTCATTTATTTAATTGTTCCATGTTTAGTTAAATATGTTAAACGTTATTTATGCACACGCCATACCGCTCCAAAATTAATCTCTCCTCTCATGGGTCTACTGGAAGAGATTTCTTTTGAAATAAGTAGCACCTTTGTACTAGAATTACTGTAATAAATGCTTCTGTATATAATTTTGTGTACATAAATAAATAAATAAATAAATAATATTAAGTGCAAAGAATCCTTTAACATTACTTCTTGTGGCAGATGCTCATGTAAAGACATTACTCGGCGGAATTCAATTAATGTTGACATTTCTGAGGGAAAGGTACTGGATTATCAATGCTAAAAGAACAGTAAAAACCTGCATTCATCGATGTTTAATTTGTGCCAAACAGAGTGCTGCTACTAGAACACAACTCATGGGAGATCTACCGAAAGAACGTGTGACTCCAGCTAGACCCTTCTGTAATAGTGGCGTTGATTTTGCCGGTCCTTATCAGGTACTAATGTCAAAAGGTCGAGGTGCAAAAACCAGCAAGAGTTACATTTCAATTTTTATATGCATGGCTACGAAAGCTATTCACCTAGAACTTGTAGGTGATTTAACATCAGAAGCCTTTATAGGAGCTTTTAAGAGATTTGTAGCAAGAAGAGGCAAATGTACCAACCTGTGGAGTGATCAGGGACGTAATTTCATCGGCGCCAACAAAGAATTAGCACTGGAATGGAAAGAAGCTAAATTAGAGTTTGAAGGAGAAATTTCAGAAAAACTTGCATTGGACGGCACTCAGTGGCACTTCATCCCGGCGCATAGTCCCACCTTTGGCGGACTTTGGGAAGCAGGCGTCAAGTCTCTGAAATATCACATGAAAAGGATACTTAATACCCACCTGACTTTCGAAGAACTGAGTACAATTTTATGTCAGGTGGAAGCTTGTTTAAATTCGAGACCACTGTGCCCAGTTGATGATACAAATCCAGATAGTTTTGAAATTCTTACCCCTGGACATTTCTTGATTGGTGAGGCCCCTATAGTAGTACCGTCTCGCCAGAAAAATTTCACTTCTATGAGTCATTTATCCAGATGGCGTTATACGCAGAAATTACTTAATGAGTTTTGGACCAGATGGCATAATGAGTATTTGTCTCGACTTCAACAAAGACCCAAATGGTTAAGAAAGGTAGACGAGTTTAAAATCGGTCAAATAGTTCTTATCAAAACTGATGGGCTGCCTCCTGGTAAATGGCTACTTGGACGAGTAACGGAGAAACATCCCGGAACTGACGGTATAACCAGGGTTTACAGTGTTAAAAGCGGTGATAAAATTGTGAAAAGACCTATCACCAAGTTATGTCTTTTACCTATTGATAATGAATAATGAACTTTGTTTATTTTATAGAATTATTTTCATGTTTAGTTTCATTTAACGAAAGGGCTAATTTAATTTCATTATTTAGTTACAATATTGCATGTAGGTTTTATTTATAAATTGTTATAAGAAAGTTAAATAATTAATATTTAGTTTTATATACTTTTTGTTTTAAGTTTATTATAGCTGTTAGGTACTTAATGCAAATGTTGATTCTAAGAATAACATGTTCTTTCATTATTTTTGTTATTTAAAGGCCTGTAACAGCCCTTTGGCGGGCGGAATGTTCGATGTTCAAATGCATTGTCCAATTGATAGGAGTTGTCATTATGTGAATCAGTTGCAAATAAACAATCATCCCGTCTACACGTTGGTTTTCCTTTAAAGAGTAGTACAAACCATAGTAATCCTTATTCAAAAAAAGGTTTAAGGTTTAAAGAATTTATTTTCTCAAAAGAATTACATAATTCACTTACCGAGAAAATACAAAGATATAATTAAACTATTGTACGTACCTAATCAATAAGATTTTACATATCTTTCGTGCCATCTGGACATGTTTGCACTATATAAACTATCACTGATGACACATCACTTAACAATAAACAAAATAAAATGCAGCTAAGAATTAGGATTTCGGTATTAACTTTTAAACGAAACATTTCATTATTTTTTATGTGAAGCAAGCATCTGAACATAAAATACTCTTAAAAACTTAAAATCAATGAGCAAGTAACAAAGAGGGTAGACTGCATTCGTGTTCTAAAGACAACTACTTACACTTGTTTATTAAGGCGTGTACATTAGTGTATAAGCTGTAGCGGAATAGCATATTTCTATAACGAGTGATATATTTTTGCAAATTTAACAGTGATCTATAATTAGTTTATAACATAATTCAAATCACTATAATTATACGTATCAATATCAATATCCCTATCACAGTATATTATTTATTAGTAAAACGTTACATACTTATATAAATGCAAGTATAAATATTTAACATATATTATAAGAATTTGCTTTTTATACTTATTTTACATATGTATATACTATATTTATACATTTATACACATTATTATGAGAGGTCCTTTAATATGTGACTTTTTAGCAACTTTTTAAATGTGAAAAGTGATTTCGATTCTTTTATATCCTTTGGCAATTTGTTATAAGACTGTGCACCTTCATACATAATATTCTTTTTTCCATAGTTAGTCCTGGGAGTTCTTAAATATATGTTATTGGCTTGTCTAGTAATACGTTTTTGGATTTGTATCTTTTTTGTGAAGTTTATGTGCGAGTGTATATCTTTGGTGAGAATCTTTCTTATTAAAACACATGTGCTATATTTATACAGTTGCCGGAGATTGAGCAGCTTCGTTTCTTTATAAATTGTCATTGTTGGTGTTAAATAGGCATATTTAAATAAACGTTTTATTATTTTATTTTGCGATCTTTGAAGTTTTTCTAAGACTGTTTTACTCGCTGTTCCCCATATTTCAATTAAATAGTTTATTTGAGATTTTATTAAAGAATTATAGATTGTGTACCGTACATACTTTGGAAGGCATTTTGTTATACCTCGCAGGGCCCCTGTCAAGGATGAGAGCTTTGCCCGGATTTTATCAATATGTGGTCTCCATGTAAGTTGACTGTCCATAACTAGACCAAGATACTTTTCTTTCTTTACTCTTTGTATTATTTCACCATTTATTTGTAACTCATCATACGTGCCTATCGGTTTATTTTTGGCAGCAAAGATTATATATTTGGTCTTTGTAGTATTTATAGTTAGTAGGTTTGTCTGGAGCCAAGTATGCAAGATATTTAAATCATGTTGTGCGTGTTCAACTAATGTGTCTATGGACTGTCCAAAGTAAAAAAGACTAGTATCATCCGCATATAAAGTAACATCACCTTTCAATCCAATATCGTGCATACTGTTTATATAGATTAAAAACAATAATGGGCCCAAAATCGATCCCTGAGGGACACCACACGTTATTAATTGAGGTTTACTAAGTGTGTTTTCAATTTTAACGATTTGATATCTATTCGTCAGATACGATTCAAATATTTTATTGGCTGTTCCCGTTATACCCAAGTCTTCTAATTTATTAAGAAGCTTTTTATGACTGACTGTGTCAAAGGCTTTCTTTAAGTCTATGAAAATACCTAGTGCTATGTTTTTGTTATCAATATTATATTTTATGTTGGTAACTAGATCAACACAGGCTGACAGCGTGTTGGACTTAGGTCTGAAACCATATTGCTTTTTAAATATGAAATCTAAAGAAGTGAGGTATTTATCAAGACGGTTGTATATTATTTTTTCAAATATTTTGGATATAATAGGCAATACAGATACTGGACGATAGTTACCGGGATCTTTCTTATCTCCTGATTTGAAAATAGGAGTTACTTTGGCTGTTTTCAAAGAATTCGGAAAATAACCTATACAGAGACACTTATTAATACATGATGTTAATTTATCAGCGATTAAGTCCTTAATACATTTAATAACTTTAGTGCTTATTCCGTCTAACCCACAACTTGTGTTTGCTTTTAAATTATTTATTATTTGGATTACTTCATCAATTGTAGCTGGCCTTAGCTCAGTTAATCCTGCATGATCTATGGTAACTGTGCTAGAAGAAGTTTGATCGTTGTGATAATGTTTGGGTATTTTTTCAGCAAGTTCCGACCCTATGGTAGAAAAGAATACATTAAAACAGTTACATATTTCTTCAATATTTGTAATCTCACCTTCCGATGAATTTAGTTTCAAGGGGGCACATTGATTTTTACTTCTATTGGTTGCTAAATCATTTATGAGTTGCCACATTTTTAAAGGAGATCTCTTACAATTTTTGAATTCTTGGTAGTAATACAGATTCTTAGCTGATTGGATATTTTCATGTACTTTGTTTCTATGTTTTACAAAATCATTTTTTAGTGAATCGTCATTAGGAGCAAGTTTTAGTTTATGTCCAAGCATATTTCTTACATTAATCGATGCTATTAGGGTTTTGTTAATCCAATCCTTTCTTGGTTGGTTTTGTACCTTCATCTTGGTTACTTTATTTTTCGAAATTGCTTCAATGATATCACTTTCTAATTTTTCGTAATTATAATCTAAATTTGAGGACATGGTCTCCTTAATTGTTTCACGCAAATTAACATAGTCGATTGCTTCGTATTTCATTCGTTTTGGTCGTTCAGGTTTATTAATACTCATCTCAAAGTAAATTTGCCTGTGGTCCGATAAAGCATTCTCAATAATTGCGACATGAAATGTGTTATTTTGTAGGCTTGTGCAAATGTGATCTACAATTGTTGCTGTTTTGTCTGTTACACGAGTGCAATAGTTCTTATGTATTTTGTTTAGTACTTGTATTCCATTTTCTCGTAAAAGCATTTTATACTCTTTGACACATCCCTTGTTGCTTAGCAAGTTAAAATTGAAGTCACCAAATATAAGAACTCTTTTCCTTTTTGATATATGATTTGCATATGTTTCTAAGAAATTGGTTGTGTTGGCAGAAGGTGGTTTATATATAGCTCCAATGTCCAAAGAAAACTTCTTCAAGTGTATCCATAGATAATGATTGCCATTTTCATCTTGATCATCTAGTACTTCATGCTTTAGATCATTGTGCACATATATAGAAATTCCTCCACCTCCACCATCTCCCATATTTTTTGCTCTGTAATTATAATAATGTGTATAGTTTGGTATTTTTAGCTTTTGTGCATCCTGTTCAGTTTTTATCCATGTTTCTGCTACCACTAATACATGCATAGTTGATTTAAATGAATCTATAATACATCTAATCTCATCCAATTTTCCTTCCTTAACAAGACTGCATGCGTTTGCGTATAAAAATTTTAATGACTTATCTTTAGTCGTTATGTTAGAATAGTTGTCGACGACTTCATAGGTTATTGAATTTTCACCTTTTTTGGTGAAGCTTAATGTATTTTCTCTTGTAATTAGTTTTTTGGCTGGGATTTTATGATTTTAGGTATACCTTTTATATATTTTATGATAAGATTTTTCTCTCCATTTTTTTCACGCTCTTGTAGCTCGTATCTGAGATTTTTCATACATTCTTGTTCGTAAGGAGTCTTATCTGAGTAAATTTTCACTGTTTCATCTTTATTGTTTACTTTGTTCTTTAATATCGATAGTGTTACATCAGGGGATGCAAAGCAAACTTTCAATGGGCGCATTTTATTAGGATCATATTTGCCTAGTCGTATAATTTTGTCTGACTTTGGACACTCTGCATATATGGAAGATGTAATTTCGTGTACTTTCTCTCTATCAGCTTTTCTTTTTTCGGACATATCTTCACAGTGAGGTTCAGGAATACCGACTATTATTATATTCTTTTTCCGCTCTTCACGCTCTTGGAGTTCAGCAATTAGATCGTTGCACATGATTTGAATAGCTTTTTGTGCCAGCGGTGCTGTCGGTGTACTTGATTTGACCTGTTGAAAATCATTTTCTAGGGATTTTACCTTTTCATTTGTGGCATCAATGCTATTTGTCAAACTAAAGATTTGAACTTTGAAATTGGCGTTTTCCGCAATCAAGTGCTGGGTTGTGTTTTTAATCTCAGTTAATTGGTCTTTTATCGAAGAAACATTCATATTAATAGAGTCAATTTTTTCATTATGAGATTTGGCAGAATCCTTTAAGATACCCAAAATTTCTTTTTTAAATTCGATGAATTGGAATGAAAAACTATCATCTGGTACTTTTCTCTTTCGATAAGAGATATTTTTTGATTCTAAGTCTCTATCGCCCATTTTCGATAAGTCAGGTTGCGAGCTGCTATTGCCTTCCATAAAACTCATTTCCAAAGCGGACTATTGTTAAAACGCTCAGTTCGTCACTGTGTACGTACCTTATACGCACACTTCATACGGGGCGTCGCTCTGATGATTCTCAGGTAATAGGCGGGATAAGGCCGAACTGTAGGTTGTCCTTTTCGCACCGTAGGTTGCTCAGTGCCCACTAGTTGGTGGGGAATCCGCGCAGAGAAGCAATGTTATATGAACTCGATAGGTGTAATGCACTTTATGATTTTTAATTATAGTTCAGAATCGTGTGACAGCGTAATTACAATCTCGGAATTAACAAATGACACGTCTGCTCACTTCGGGTGTCGGTACGCAGAAAATTTCATATTCAAACGTACAATTGCAAAAATAATACCTTTACACAAGAAACACGCAAAAACAGATCCTAAAAATTTCAGAGCTATAGCTATGCTGTCGATATTTTCTAAGATTTTTGAAAAAATTATTAAAACAAGGATTATAAAACACCTCAAAGTTAATAACATACTTAACGAAAGGCAGTTTGGTTACCAAGAAGGGATCGGAACATCAGATGCCATTGATAGAATTATCGACGATGTAACCTTAAAATTAAATGAAAAATTTAAAGCAGCTGGCGTATTCTTAGACCTTAGTGCTGCCTTCGATTCGGTTGATCATGAAATCCTATTAATAAAATTAGCGCACTATGGAATACAAGGGAAACCTTTTAATATTATAAAATCTTATTTAAGTAATCGAAAACAGTACGTAGAGGTAACCGATAATAAAGGAGACTGTATAAATTCAAAGCAAATTTCTAAAATGGTAAAAGTAAATAGAGGTGTCCCACAAGGCTCAATTTTAGGACCAATTTTCTTTTTAATTTTTGTAAATGACTTAATTAATTATATATCTTTAGCGCAACCTGACATACAATTAGTTATTTTTGCTGACGACACAAATGCTGTACTGTGGGACAAGAATATTGATGATCTAAATACAAAGATTAAACATGCGATGCAATTGTTCCAACATTGGTTTACTGTCAATAACCTTAAGATAAATACTAGCAAAACTAATATACTGCTTTTCAAAACAACTGCTAGCAACAGAGATAAACTCAATGTTAGTCTAAACAATGACAATATTGAGCCGGTGAGCGTGGTGAAATTTTTAGGTATACAAATTGATGAGTATCTCAACTGGAAACCAGAACTGCAAGCTGTGGAAAAAAGTATTTGTAGTGCTTGCTGTGCTCTTAGGTCCTTGCGAGACGAATTGACAATGGATCAACTAAAATCGGTTTATTATTGCTTGGTCGAATCCAGATTACGCTACAGTATAAAATATTGGGGCCGAAGCTACCAATACAATATTAATAAAGCTTTTGTAGCACAAAAGAGAGCGAACCATGGTACGTATTGCACCATGGCAATCGTGCAAGGAACATTTTAAGAAGTTGCAGATTTTAACAGTACCAAGCCTGTATATATTTGTTCTACTAACGGACTTCATAAAAAAAAGAGACTCATTCGAATCAGAGGAGGAAATGTTACATCGCGAGAACACGAGACGGAAAGACTTAACCAGGGTGATAACACCATCGCTTAATATAGTATCCAGCTTTAAGACAAGTTGCTGGTTCAAGTCACAGTAACATACATCTCCATAGTCAATTGAAGATAGGATAAGGGATTGACAGAGTAATTTTTTGGTGTTCTGAGTGAGGAAATTTTTAAATCTGTAGAGAGAACGAAGCGTACCAGTTACTTTACGGCTTACTTCGGTAACTTGATTTACCCAGCTGAAAGTGGGGTCAACATGCAACCCAAGATCTTTGACGCTAGGGCAGTAAGGAATATTATTATGACCAAATTTAATAGGAGACACAGTTTCACAATTTAACTTGCTAAGTTGCCCAGAACTACCCACAATGATAACCTGACACTTTTTCGGGTTCACAAAGATACCAAACTCTTTCGACCACTCAGCAATGTGATACAGATCATTATTTAACAGCGCTACAGCTGAGTTAATATCGTTAGCATCGCATGAATGGTAAAGTTGAAGATCGTCAGCATATAGATGGTAAGAAGTGGAAAGTCGAGTCGTAAGGGAATCAATGAAAATAGAGAAGAGTAGTGGAGACAGGATTCCACCCTGAGGGACACCAGAAGACAGATCTCGCCACGTAGAAAGGGTCTGGTCGAGGCGGACAGCTTGTTGTCGACCGCGGAGATAGGATGACAGCCAATCTAGGACAGTCGTGGAGAGATTATAGAGTGACATAAGCGCTAGCAGGACTTCATAATCAACTGTGTTGAATGCGTTGGAGAAATCTATAAGGACAAGCACAGTTATCTTACCGTGGTCCATACCAAGTCTAATGTCCTCAGTAACCTTGAGCAGGGCAGTACTGGTGCTATGACCAAGGCGGAATCCAGACTGAAATGGCTAAGCAGGCTGTTGGACATGACAAGGGAAGATAATTGGGATAGAGCAAGTATTTCAAGAACTTTTGAAAAATAAGGCAAAATAGAAATGGGCCGAATGTCACTTAATGAAGTGGGGTTGGTGATTTTTGGCAAGGGCAGCACAAAAGCTTTACGCCACGAGGAAGGGAATGCTCCCGTACTCAGCAAAAAATTTATTATATGGGTAAGAACAGGGAGAATGAAATCAAGAAGGAGCAAAACCATTTGATGACTAATAGCATCATGACCAACAGCCTTAGATTTAATGGAAAATAATGCTTTGCGCACATCGTCAGAAGATACCAAAGAGAAAGAAAAAGAGTCGGAAAGAAGGAGTGGCATAGAAGTAATATTAGAAATGGTTTGTGTTCTAGTAGTATCATCAAGGCAGGAGGCAGACGAAAAGTGAGCATTGATGTCATCAGAGGAGAAAGGAAGGTTAAGAGCCTTGGATACACTTTTACCAAACCCAAGACTTTTGAGAAACTTCCAGGTATCTGCCGCGGATAAATTGGATATATGGTCATGAAAGTAATGACGTTTAGCAGATCTTACCATCTGGTTGCAACGATTTCTTGCCTCTTTGTAGAAAGTCCAGTTAATCTCTGAGCGTTTGCGCTTAAACTTGCTGAATGCTTTATTGCGATTTCTCATAGCCATTCGAACTCCCAGAGTGATCCATGGACATGGTGGTCTTTTAAGTTTAACCATACAAGCGGGGCATGACGATCAAACAGTGTAACAATGGTCTCATTCAATAGGCTTACCTTCTCATTTATGGAGTCGGCTGCCACGATCGTGCTCCAGTCAGTGCCAGCGGCGTCTACACAGAGGGCTTCCTTGTTGAGTCTAGCATAATTGCGCATCAACACAGCAGCAGGCTTGTGTTTCCTAGTATGAATGTTGTATGACGCATAGATAAGGTCATGAGCTGAGAACTCAGGGGCCGGATACTGACCGTGTAGAAGGACATCAGAGATTGAAGATGTTAAAATAAGGTCTAGCCAAGTGTCATCAGTATGTAGATTCTGATGTGTAGCGTTAAGGTGGAGAACAGAAAGGTTGAACGAATTAGAGAGTTGAAGAAATTTCGAAGAGAGGGAGTCGTCTAACATGTTATTATTAAAATTGCCGAGCAATAAGAAATGAGAGTGAAAAGCAACAAAAGGCTCCAAGGCTAATTCGAAACAAGAATAGAGATTAGAACGAGAAACATTGGGGGCGGAGTAAAAAACCCCAAGAAACAATTTTACCCGATTTACTTCCACTTCTAAAAAGAGGTACTCCGGGGATGCAGTGTGTGAATAAGTGGATTTGCTCAGTAACTTATACGGAAAGTGGCTACGTAAGTATATGGCCACACCACCGCCTCGACCAATACCTCGATCATTCCTTATGATTATAAATCCTGGAACTGTAAAAAAAGATGAGTTCAAACTAGAGTTAAGCCAAGTTTCAGAGATCAGAATTGCGTCAAGGTGTTCAACGGAAGCAAGATCCAGAAGACTTGAATAATGTGCTGGTACACTCTGTGCATTTATATGGCATACATTAAAATACCTTTTGACAGGTAACAGGTCATTATTTAAAAGAGTGTGAAGTGAATCACTGTCGTGAAATGTGGAGTCATTATCACTACAAGCAGTATGAAAAGAATCATCCATAATAATGTTATAATAATATAAATATGAATAAATAAAAAAAAATATATGTAAAACTAATTAAAATAAAATAAAAGCCAAATTCAGCATTGGTCTGCCGGCTTACACAAAAATTACGTCACGTCAACAGTTTAAAAAAACAATATTACCAAAATGTCAATGTCATTCACAAATGACACTGACAGCCCGTGACAGTTAACATACAAAACAAAGTAGGTAGCTATAGCGAACGGCGAAAAATGTAAACAAACTAAACAACACTAAATAAACAACTACCTACAAGAAATAGTAATATTTACCTAAAAGAGAAAAAAGAATTGAATAAGTACGTAATTAAAGCAATTTACTACTTAAGTTTGGTAGCCGCTCGTTTCGCTCGTTGCTGTCTGTCACCAGACCCAGGTGCAACTTCGCACGTCTTGGGGGGATGTTGGCGATGTTGTTTTAAAACCACCCCAGTCCCAGATGAGGAAGCAGCAGGTGCAGTTTCCGCAAATGCATTTCCGGCCCGGTCTAGATCCTCCAGTGCATTTATGCTGATGGGCTTCCCCGAGGGTGGTTTAACAAAAATGGAACCATCGTATGTCCAGCATTTGGTCATGCCGAATCGCCTACGAGCCTCGGTGAACAGAGCCTGCCGACGACGAGTGAGGAACTCGGAAACCACTGTCGTCGTTCCTTTGAGGACCGTCTTCCTACGCCACACAGCGTTCTTTATGGTAGGACAAACAAAACGCACAAGAATTGGCCTGGGACGGCTATTGTTCTTTGATCCCATTCTATGACACGCTTCAAAAGAACTAGAAGAGATCCCCTCCATATGAAACCTTTCACCTAGGATGGCGGAGATTACTGCAGAAGCATCTTCATTTGCGCCATTTTCAGCTTCCTTGATGCCTCCAAATAGTAAACATCTTCTCCGATGCCTCATCTCAATATTGTCTACGGATCTGACTAACTCCTCAAGCTGTTGTTGGAGAAGCTGCATGATATCACGGACATCACGCCACGTCAAATTCCTCAGACCAGACCCTTTCTTCGTGGCGAGATCTGTCTTCTGGTGTCCCTCAGGGTGGAATCCTGTCTCCACTACTCTTCTCTATTTTCATTGATTCCCTTACGACTCGACTTTCCACTTCTTACCATCTATATGCTGACGATCTTCAACTTTACCATTCATGCGATGCTAACGATATTAACTCAGCTGTAGCGCTGTTAAATAATGATCTGTATCACATTGCTGAGTGGTCGAAAGAGTTTGGTATCTTTGTGAACCCGAAAAAGTGTCAGGCTATCATTGTGGGTAGTTCTGGGCAACTTAGCAAGTTAAATTGTGAAACTGTGTCTCCTATTAAATTTGGTCATAATAATATTCCTTACTGCCCTAGCGTCAAAGATCTTGGGTTGCATGTTGACCCCACTTTCAGCTGGGTAAATCAAGTTACCGAAGTAAGCCGTAAAGTAACTGGTACGCTTCGTTCTCTCTACAGATTTAAAAATTTCCTCACTCAGAACACCAAAAAATTACTCTGTCAATCCCTTATCCTATCTTCAATTGACTATGGAGATGTACATTCAGTCAGAAAAGTATCGGGAATGGATTATTTATTTATGGTTCCAAATTCAAATTTTTGTTTTTTTTGTTGTTGTTAGATTGGCACAACTGTTTTCCATTTTGGCGCGGAGTTTGAGTTGCATCTGTTGTTTACATTAAATACAGTGCTATTTTTAGTTATATCATATCTAGTGTGTATTGCTAATTTCATAATGGATAAAAACATCGAACAAAGAGTTTGTCTTAAATTTTGCATTGCCAATGGAATATCGTGTTCGGAGTCACTGAAAATGTTACAGAAGGCTTACGGTGAATCGACTTTATCAAAAACTCGTGCTTATGAGTGGTACAAAGCGTTCAAAAGCGGTCGAGATGTGATGGAAGATTTGCCTCGCTCTGGTAGGCCATCAACGTCTGCAACTGAAGTTAACATCGCAAAAGTGAAGGAAATAGTGACTGAAAATCCTCATTCAACTTTGAGAGAGATAGCCACCGAACTTTCTGTATCTCACGAGTCGATCCGTACCATTTTAACTAATAATTTGGGTATGAAACATGTTGCCGCTCGGCTAGTCCCAAAAGACCTGATTTTTTTTCAAAAACTCAATCGCATGAGAGTCGCTGAGGACATGCTAGAACGAGTCAATTCCGACCCAACATTCATGAAACGCATTGTTACTGGTGACGAGACGTGGGTTTACGAGTTTGACATGCAAACTAGTCAACAAGCTTCGGAGTGGCGCCTTCCAACTGAACCGAAACCGAAAAAACCACGCCAAAGTCGTTCAAAAGTCAAAGTCATGTTGACTGTTTTCTTTGACTATCGCGGTGTTGTGCACTCGGAATTCTTGCCGGAAGGTCAAACGGTAAATAAGGAATATTATTTGAGTGTTATGCGGCGTTTAAGAGAGCAAATCCGACGAAAAAGGCCAGATTTGTGGAAAGAAAATTCTTGGATTTTGCACCATGATAATGCACCTTCGCACAAGGCCATCATTGTGAACGAATTTTTAACCAAACACTCAACAAATACCATCGAGCAACCACCATATTCACCAGATATGGCTCCAGCCGACTTTTTTCTTTTTCCTAAACTCAAATTACCACTTCGTGGCACCCGTTTTCAATCGGTAGAAGACATAAAAGAGAATTCGCGGCGAGAACTGACCTCAATTCCGGAAACAGCGTTTAAAAAATGTTTTGATGATTGGATTATTCGTTGGCGTAAGTGTATCGTTTCTAAAGGAGCATATTTTGAAGGTGATAAAATAAATTTGGATGAATAACAAACAGTTTGTGTATTATTGATCTTTTCCTGCTACTTTCTTGACAGAGTAGTATGTTACTGTGACTTGAACCAGCAACTTGTCTTAAAGCTGGATAGACTAGCCAATAATTGCATTCATTTCATATTTGGTTTACGAAAATATGACCATGTCCCCTCTTTTCGTTCTCAGCTTGGTTGGCTGCCTATTCCTCTTCGTCGCAAAGCTAGAATCCTATCCATGCTGTATACAATTCTCAACGACCCTTGCGCTCCAGATTATCTTAAATCGAAGTTCCCACTTTTAAGCGCTACCCACGCTCGATCTCTTCGTTCTTCTGAAAACCTTCTTCTGGCCACTCCTGCTCACCGCCTGGGATTCATGTCGAATTCATTTCAATTGCAAGCCATTAGATTGTGGAATTCTCTTCCTGAATCTATTCGGAAGGCGCCTAATAGATTTGCATTCAGGGAGCAAGTCCATGATCTTCTTTTTGACCAGTAGATTTCCTTAAACTTTACACAATCATCCAATGTATGTAGTATATGTATGTTTATTTTATATGGAGTATAATTATATATAATATAGTCATACTTATGTTTGTAATGTATTATATGCAAGTGTATTAAGTAACCTATTATTGTTCATATTTATAAAATTTTCTATTTTACAGTTATCGCACTACCCGTACATCCATCTCAGTTTGGTCCAAAGGTTCGACTGGCAGAGAATGCCTTGTGGCATTAAGTCCACCTGTTGTACATTTTACGTGCATGAAGTCTAAATAAATAAATAAATAAAAAATCGTAGTAACAGAGAAAAGAACGTTGTCTTGGTTTGCCTACCCGAACAAATTGCATCCACCACTGAAGAAAGGTCATCAAAAGACGAAGCTGATGTTCTTTAAACTATCTCCACAGTGAGTGAAGGCATTCCGAAACCTCCAAAGTTTGGGGGGAACACTCATCACCACGTGCTCCAACAACGAATTACGCGAACTCTTCCTGAATTTTATGTCTATTGCTTTTTCCTCCTCCTTGAGCTCTTTAAAAGTTTGCTATTTTGTTCTGTCAATTTACCAGCTATTTGTTAATTGGTATTACTTTTTAATACGTTTTTAAGAATGAGGAGTGGGTTTTAATTTTCCACCTCCTTTATTCGCAAATCTTTAATTGTACTTATTCTACCCTTCAATTTCTCCCTCCCTTCTTTGGTTTTGAAGCTAATTGTTAATTTTCTATCCCTTGTTTTCCTCACTCGTTCTATTTTTATCCATTCTCTGCCTTCGCTTACCTCTTCTCTTATCCTTTCGATGGCCTCTTCACTAGTTGCCATTCCCTTCTTGTCATCGACAATAACGGAATGCAACGTGATGGGCTTTCCTCCAGGAGCGGCTAGAACCTCTGAGTATGTCGGAGATTGTGAGGCTTGTGTTGGTATATTTTTTCCGTTATTTTCATTTTGGCGGTCCATCAATTCTTTCGGTTTCGGGAGTTTTCCTCAAATCTGTCCACCAATGGTTTCAGGAATTTTTCCAGCTCCCATGTTGTCGACTCCCGTGGGATAGGGGAGGTTTGTATGCGCACGCTGGGGTGTTGTCCTGGCGTGAAATTCTTCAATTCTTGGTAAATTGCCAAGTCGCACGTCAGGTCATCCACCTCTCTTATTTTAGTCTTAATGGAGTCTTTGGTTGCCTTTTTTATTCTTAAAGCCGCATCGACCTCTTCGTTCACCTCATTTAAGAGTTGTCGAATGCGACTGAGAGCTCATCCCTATCATGATCGATTAGGATCTTTCTACGGTTGCTTTCCTTCAGGAGTGGGGTTTTAGGGAGGTATTGGATGTATTCTCTATTTCTAGTATTTGGAGTCACCATATCTCCGAGGATAGCTTTGCGGGGGAGTCCGATGGGGAGTAACTCCTGCTGCTGAGTTATGTAGGCGATATTTGAAAAGCCTTAAAGGATACGGTCTTTGGTGTTTGGTTTTGCGTCATTGTTGAAAAGTAAAATTGGTAAAAGAGAAGAAAATATTGTAAAAGTAAAAAGTAAAAGGCAAAACGCCAGTCAATGTGTAATTCTAAGACCTTAATTGCTAAATGTGGACTAGGGACACAAAGGTCAGGAAATGGACAACACTATTTGAATCAGGGGGAATTTATGTAATCCATACAACGGCCAGTCGACGCAATAACGTGTAAAGGTGCGTGCCTTTTTAACAAGATACCCTCTGATATCAAAAATATACAAAAAAATATACCTCGTTCGATGTATTCAAGAGACAATTAGCCGAGCACATAATCTCAATTTACTAAACTTTTGCAACTATATTTCGTTTATTAGTGTGACAACGAACTTATGAATTTTTTTGTATTTTATGTTCTTATATAAGTGATGTAAAATATGTCTTTATAAGAATAAAAGTCTATAAACCTAAACCTAATGTAGGGCTTAAGTTTCTCGCTTTTTATGTTTAACTCGCACACTAGCATACAATGGCCATTATCATGTCCCATGTTGTCTAAAACTAAGTTCCTGGCCGGCAGATCTGTGCAGATTACTTCTAAGAGTTTTTGTAAATGGTCAGTAAAATGCGTTGGCAAGGTAACAAGTTGAGTCAAATTACTGTATCTAAGGAAAATGTTGAGTTTAACTGATTTCCAATCTTTTTCATTCAACAGATCCACATTATATTCACCCAACAGAATTATGCTATCATAATGTTGAAATGAGCTAATGGAGTCAGTTAAGGTTTCCAGATTTGTCCACTCAGGCTGATAAGCTGTGTCAATAATAATCCTTCTGCCGTTGATAGTCATTCTGAGCCACATTTGTTCAACAAGTGGGTGGGATCTAACGGGTGTTTGCGGGAGCCAGGAGACCGGACTGGATGCCACAATCGCTAGTCCGAGCTTACCACTTCCTTCCGTGGCTGACACTCCTACAGCTGATTTGGAGTCGCACTACTTGCGGCTAGAATTGAAGAAGTTTATTGGGGAAATAGGAAAGATGCGCAAGGATATGGAGGGAATAAGGCAGATCAAAACCTACGTGTCCGGTATATATGACACTTTTAATTTAAACATTTCTGGCTCAACGATAGGCTAGATAGTTTAGATCAGCGGTTGGGGGCCCTTGAGGGAAGGGTGGATGGAGTGGGAAGTGAGAAGATCTCTGAGCTAGAAGAAACAGTAGCTCAGCTCAAGTCTGATCTTAACGACCGCGATCAGGAGGCCTTGCTATCCGATCTCGACATCGGACAACTCCCTAAGGTGAGAGGTAAGAATATTTACCACACAGGTTCTAGCTGCCAAACTCGGAATCACTCTGAGGAGCGGGACGTCGTGTTCGCCGAACGAGTGGGTGCGGCGGTACACGCGGGCGGGTCGCCGGCAGGCGGCGCCAGCCGCACGACCACGCGCCGCCCGCGCGCCTTCTCGCCGGAAAGGAATAATTAATGATTTATTACTTATTACACTACTTACATTGAAAACATTTAAGACGAAAATTAACACAAAAGTAATAGGTAATTTATGCCGAAGGAAAGAATCTTATTTTTTTACTTAAAATTAACCTTGTGACTATAGTACACGGGTTCTACCTCCTCAAATAGACTCCAAGCTCGACCTAGGAAGGCTTGTAGTGATTCCCAAGACTTTGTGGATTCATCACACTGTAGCTTCACCGTTATAAGAGCCTTTTTATAACGAGCATCAGCAGGGTTGTTCACGTAATCCTGTGTTTTGTAGACCTTAAGATCCACAAAATAATCACCCTCGGTCTTCAAAGCACGTCGAGAGGTCCCCGTCGAAACTTTGCTGGAGAAACTTGACGTTACTTCTCCACCGCGATTCCTTGGTTTGCTGCAACCGGCTTCCTCTGCTTGGAGGATGTTAAAAATGTTCTTTTTTGTTCTGTAAAAAAAAAAATATTTTTAATTTTTTAATATATTTTAATAATTATTTTTTTGCAAGTAAGAGACATAGGAAAAATTGTGTTGAGTTAACAAGCCCTGACCGGCTTCTATACGTTCTGCATGAAGATAAACATTTTTCCCTAAACAAGAAAATAAATTAATAAAGTAATGATGAACAAAATGGAAAGAGGTAGTCTCTGCCTACCCCTCCGGGAAAGAGGCGTGAGTTTATGTATGTATGTATGTATGTATGAACAAAATGTAAATCGATGTTTTTGCGACAAAAAAAGAAAGGAGTTATATTATTTACCTGTTCGTTGAGGGAAAATCAGGTGGTGGTGACGTAGCTTTGCGCTTCGATCCAGCAGCCAAGCTACGAACAATTTCTGGATAAGGCGATATGTCTCGGGTCTGCTTCGCAGCAACGGTTTTGCGCTGGCTCGTTTTCTTGCTCGCTTTCTTTGGGGGAGCTACAGCAGATAACACTGACGAGGCTTCGAATTCTGAGTCAGACCTGTAAAAGATATTAAAATTTTAAGTTTTGATACATTCTTAAGTACCTGAAAAATAAAAATGTAAATTTCACCAAAGATGAAAATACATATTTAATACTTACTAACATTTTTCAAATTTATGAAAAATATGCAGTATTTATATAGCAGTTCTTTTGGCGCAGCGGTTCCGGAGCACTCACAAATAATAATTTAATTTTCTTCATTGCTCGACTATTTAAACAAAAAATATCACTTGCTCATCAAAAAAATTGGTCAAGCGTAGGTTGATTCTGAATTTAATTATTGATAATCAATATCTTAGACTAATATGAACCTTAACAACTAACGGTGAAGGTATATATTTTTTTAATACTTGATAAAAAAGTAAGGTTTATATTTAAAAAAAAATACGTAGTTCAAACCGATACATGTATTAATATTTTAATTTTTATAATTTGAGTACTAAGTAAAGATGATAATATTGTCAACTATCAATTTATTTTTTAAAATACTTATCTCCAACATTTGGTTTGAAGATAAAATCGAATCATAATGTAAGCAGAATATATAAATCCCAGATCCAGATATTTAAATGTAAAAAAAAAATGTAAGTATATCTTAATTCAGTTGTGATCGAACCCGAGACCTCAATTTACGGGCAGACTTGTTAACCACTATGTCACGAGGGTCATCATTGCATTCGAATACAATGACTACATAATTTGCTGTACAAGAATAATATTAAAATATCAGGAATCGTGTGGTGCTGACAGAGTAGAAAAACACCACCCAATATCTGCCCGCGGGCATTGTAAGAGGTGATTAAGGGGGAGGTCATCGGATGCTGTTCTTCTTGTATTAGACATTGTAGGTTGAACATAAAAAAGTCTTCAACCCTGGTCGTTGTCTTTGACAATGGGTAAACTATGTTAGTAACCATTAATCAGGGGTAGACAGAGCTAACAGATTTAAAAAGACTGAAAGGTCACATTTAACTGTAAGGGTTATGATAGAATAGAGATTCAAATAGTAGCAAGTTGATAGCTCATAATATACAAAAAGAATTCCAACTTTATTAGCCTAATTCTTTCCTAAAGCAAGTCATCATAGATAATATTGTTTGTTATGAATAGAAAATATTTTTATCGCATAAACTATTCAACCGATTTATATAGGATATACATACATAATTATGTATAATCACGCCCATATCTCTTTTGGGGTAGACAGAGCCCACAATTTTTTCAAAATATAGATTATATAATTTATGAGAACGATAGAGACATAGGATTTATAATGATTACCATACCCCATTCAAAATCAATATTAATTAGATTAAAATGAAGAAATTCATGAATAAGGTTTTAATGTTATGGATGTCTCTAATGAGAAATAGTCCATCCATCCATATAATTATTAATTATATAATCTATATTTTGAAAAAAAATGTGGGCTCTGTCTACCCCAAAAGAGATATGGGTGTGATTATACATATTATTATGTATGTATATCCTATATAAATCGGTTGAATAGTTTATGCGATAAAAATATTTTCTATTCATAACAAACAATATTATCTATGATGACTTGCTTTAGGAAAGAATTAGGCTAATAAAGTTAGAATTCTCTTTGTATATGATGGGCTATCAACTTGCCACTATTTGAATCTCAATTCTATCATAACTTTTACAGTTAAATGTGACCTACAGTCTTTTCAAAACTGTTAGCTCTGTCTACCCCTGATTAATGGTTACTAGCATAGTTTATCCATTGTCAAAGACAACGACCAGGGTTGAAGACTTTTTTTATGTTCAACCCACAATGTTTCTCCTAGTGGATGTCGTAAAAGGCGACTAAGGGATAGACTTACAAACTTGGGATTCTTTTTTAGGCGATGGGCTAGCAACCTGTCACTATTTGAATCTCAATTCTATCATTAAGCCAAATAGTTTAACGTGGCCATTCAGTCTTTTCAAGACTGTTGGCTCTGTCTACCCCGCAAGGGATATAGACGTGACCATATGTATGTATGTGTATGTACCTACAATGTTTCATACAAGAAGAACAACATCCAATGACCTCCCCCTTAATCACCTCTTACAATGCCTGCAGGCAGATATTGGGTGGTGTTATTCTACTCTGTCAGCACCACACGATTCCTGATATAAAATATTATTCTTGTACAGTTAATTATGTAGTCATCATATTCGAATGCAATGATGACCCTCGTGACATAGTGGTTAACAAGTCTGACCGTAACTTTTGGTCTCGGGTTCGATCACAACTGAATTAAGATATAATTTTTTTTTCACATTTAAGTTTCTGGATTTGGAATTTATATATTCTGCTTACAATATGATTCGATTTTATCTTCAAACCAAATGTTGGAGATAAGTATTTTTAAAAATAGATTGATAGTTGACTCTGTTATCATCTTTACTTAGTACTTGAATTATAAAAATTAAAATATTAATACATGTATCGGTTTGAACTACGTATTTTTATTTAATGTAAACCTAACTTTTTTATCAAGTATTAAAAAAATATATACCTTCACCGTTAGTTGTTAAGGTTCACATTAGTCTAAGATATTGATTATCAATAATTAAATTCAGAATCAACCTACGCTTGACCAATTTTTTTGATGAGCAAGTGATATTTTCTGTTTAAATAGTCGGGCAATGAAGAAAATTAAATTATTATTTGTGAGCGAACGATTATGACACAAAACATTTTGTGAAAGCCAAAATCGCGCTGCGCATGCATTTTTGCTTGTAATATTAGTTGTGCAGCGCGCAAACTGTATGACATTTTGTACCATCTAGCGCAAAGTCTACACCACAGGATGTTGCTTCCTTTAAATATAAGTATTTAAACAATGGTAAGTTGTTTTATATATTTAATTGTTTTTTATAGATATAAGATTGATTTGATGTTATTCTAAACTTGTGTTTTTTTTACAGACGCCGCAATACGTAGATGATGTGACTGCGAATTCAGATAATGAAACATTTATTCCATATTCTTTTGAACATGCTCAACGTCTATCAGATGGATTGAGTGAGGAATTATTTAAAATACAAGCTTTCGAAAAATCAAAATCAAAGCAAAGCATGAACAGAAGGTACCTGAAAATTTCTTTCTTTATTATTGATTTAAATAAGAAGGGATAAACCATACAGATTGAGCTAGCCCCATAGTTAGTGGTAAACTTGTGTCGCAGGATAAGTACTAACCTAACGATACTATAATTTTTAATAAATCCCACCCAGGTCAACCTGAAAAACACTATTTTTCCATGTTAGCCTGGTCGGGGATCAAACCTATTTTATTAGAATTATTGTTATGTGTATTTTTATTTTTTGTTACAGACAACAGGATGCGATAGATCTTTCCAGATAGTGAAACATTAATACCAGAGTCATTTCAATGTCTTCGAGATTCGTTTGGATTCTCCGAAGAACTTTTCAAGATACAGTCGTCCCACCGAACCATCAAAATTAAGTACTCATACACGGAAAATTAAGTTAAAGGGGGGTCGCAATAAGGTAGATTTTTCCAAAAAGATTGTCACATCACATGTTCCCCGTCAATCGTTTGTGATAAAAAGTGCTCCCGACAAAGGTCTTAAGACTGATCAAGATTCAAGTGCTTGACTTAGAGTGTAATCAAGTAATAAGTGACGGTTTTCAGGACGATAGGGTCTTATTGAGCTCTCAATATGTAGTAAAAGATGGTGGTGATGAAATTATGGACCAGACTGAAAAAAATATTAGAAATATTAAAAAAAAATTGTAACTATAGTTATACTAATTGGTTTTAAAATTATATATTAAAATGTATGTACAATTAATGTAATTTCCTTTATCAGTTTTTATGTCATTGTGTTATTTTTTTACAGATTTGTGTTATTTGCCTAGTATCAATAAACGTAAAATTTAAAAGATATGTGCCTTTATTTTATAGTTTAATTAGGAACCATAACCTAAATAATAATAATAAGAACACAGTATATTTTTTTCAGTAAATATTTTTACTATTCGAAAAATGTTATTATAATTGAAATAAAGAATTAAACACAAAATTGTCTTGACACCACTTTTTTAAACAGAGTGCATTTCTCAAAGCACACGTTTTTTATGATGAACACAATTTAACACCTAATTATTCTCCTCACAATAATCCTCATATAATTTAAGTAATTTAGGACAACCCTTTTCACCCAGTTCTATAATTTCACAATTGTTGCATAACTCTTGAATCCATACAATCTTCTCATTTCCTTTAACTAAGACATTTTTACTTTTTAAATATGGAATTATAACTCGCCGGAATTCTCGATAACCGATAAACCCTTCATACCAATGTAGTCCTCGATTATTTTCTAACCATCGAACTCGCTTTTTTTCTTCATCAGAAAGAGTTTTAAAAGAATAAGGTGCTTTAACCAAGAAAGTTTGTGTGTATTCCATAGTTGCAATCGAAAATTCCTTAACAATAAAATTATTTTTCAAATCCTTAAACCCTTGTAAATCTATGATTATTGTATTAGCATTCATGATAACTTCTTAACAATATTGCTCAATGGCTTGTATTCAAATATGCAATCGTTCAGTATCAGACAATATGCAGCCGTTTGATCGGGTATGTCTTGGTCAGATTCGAATTCAACTCTCACATCAATTGATCCCTTTAACATTTCATGCTGTCGTGAACAGTCTATAACAAATAACGGAGCTATGTCTCTAAATTCTTTTAATCCCATCAACGGCTCCGCTCGGCGACTATGATAAGACTGATGAAATCTTGCGTATTGTGCATATATTAATGAATATCTGTTGTCGGAGAAACTAATATTTAAACCTTCATACGGATTATGAAGAATTTAGAAATACTCTCACGTCTCGAATATGACAATGGTCGAACTCTGCCATCGACATTGTCGCATTACTTTTACGGTTTGTTTGTAAAGCAATAATAACAAATCTTGGTTTCTTCAACTGTGATGAAGTTTTAATGGACCAAGTATGTTTCCTGGTTTTGGGTAACAATGGGTACTCATACAAATCCCAGTTACGAAACGCTAAGGTTATCGCTCGATCTTTTTCTAAATGTTTAAGTAAATTGATTCTTTCACGGTCCGACACTCGAACATGAGGAACTCGCCAAACTACTTTATTTATAATTATATCTTCGACAATTTCTCCAGAACTTAGTAATAAGGAATTGAGATTTGTATTACTTCTCAATAGTACTAATTCATGGTTACAGTTCATTATGATTTTTTCATAATCTTCTGCAAAACCTAATATTTTATTTAACGGTATATACACAGAAAATCCTCCATCGGTGGTAATGCCTGAAGGAGACCAACCCCAAACTTTTGCGCTTTTGGATTCATTTTCATTCAATGATAGATAAGATTTAATTGTTGTGGTAATACCTGCATTTTTAACCTTATCTATTTCTATCCCATTTAGTTCATATCTTATATCTTGAAATAGAAATAGTACAGGGTTGTTTACGAAATGCACACTCGGCACTTTTTCTTTGCTAGCGTTATTTTGTTTATACACATCGACTCTGCCCTCAATATACAAACAGCTGAGTGCAGGCAACACATACAAGTCTTGTTGATTAATCGGTATCCGTATTTCATCATTTTTGTTAAAACTTGATACATAAGGCTTGTACGAATGATATTCAAAACTTTCTATGCTATTGTCGTAAGACGCTGGTTGGCATATATTTAAAATGTTCATATTAACAAACCTAGTAGCCTTAAAAAGTCTTTATTTTTGTTTGTTAGTTTTTTTTTAAATCGCAGCGATGTTTCTTTGTGAGGTGATCCTTTAGGACTGAGTCTTTTTATAGGAGTGAAGGTGTTTTTATGAAAATTTAACATTTTGGTTTAAAGTGCAAATACAACTGTACTTCTTCACCGCGTAAGTTAATTTGCTTGTTTTCTGCGTCTAACAACCTTATATTGAGTGAATTTATTGAGCTCTGATTGACAGGAAAGTAAATTAAATTCTTAGGTATTTCAATAATTCTGTAACCAGGGGGTACGTTAGGCACAAATTCATAAATAATATGGCTTGCTTTTCCGTTTACAAATGATCCGCTGATAACATCACATTCGATGCGTACGATAGTTGTAGCTAAAATGCTGACAGGATGCTGAGATTCTGCACTTATATTAGCTTTGATTGATTCTCTATTAAATCCTAATATTTTTCCGATTGAATTATTTTTATTAAAGTGTACATCTTTGGAACAAAAAATTCTTGTTTTTAACGTATTATTATTACAACTCAATTTCAACGCTGCATTCTTTATATTACTTTTCAGATAATCACAAATATCTTGAAACTCATACGATCCTTCAGGAATTTCAATAACTTCATCTTTTCCAAAGTAAAATTTGTTATTTTTTGCGTCTATGTTAGGTATAGAATTAAATGTAGAAAAATACAAAAGCCCACATTCGTACTCTCCATTCAGTTGTAATGTAGGGGAATAGTTAGTTGTTAAAAATTCTCCTCTGCCTGTTATTGACACAGTGAAAGACATTATTATACTGATACAAATATATTTTATTATATTATTTATACAAATGATGTTTCCAAAATTCTTTTAAAAACTTTAAAAAAAGGTGTCCACAGTTTATAGTACCATAAGATTGATATTGCAAATAATTATAATTTATAGTTAATGGACTTAAATAATTTACTAGTTCCAATGGTGATTTTAAATCACCAAAACTATCAAAATATTTACAGTAATTAATATATTTAACGTAGGCTACCCAATGTGTTCCAGAATTGTCAGAACTATCTAAATTTAATATAGCACACTCAATTTTTTTTGGTTTCCGAGGAAGAGTATCTCTCATATACACTCCGCGAAAGTAAGGAATATCAATAGCATGTTCCATTACTTATATCTAAATTGGTTAGTGCTCGTCTGGGTAGCCGCTTTTTCAGTTTTTTGAAGGACTTAGATATAATCCTGCTCCCTTTTTATATGGTTTTATATACAAAGCCTTTCCTAAAGCAACAGATTCCATCATCTTGTTATGTCGTTTAGACTCTTCAAAGTTTTTCTGAGCTACTTTGTTATCATTTTCATATTCATTATCTACACCACTATTGCCAGCCGCTCGTGATCCTAACAACAATTTTAATCGTTCTACCAGTTCGTTGGGATCATCCCAATAAACATAATCAGTATATTTTTTTACTTTTTTCAGAAGTGGAATACCTTTTCCTTGATGACTTTCTACACTTGAAGTCATAGTTTTTGAAAATTTAAATAAAGGCTTAATGACATTAATGTATTTAAAACCTTTGTTACTGTTTATAGGTTTAGATGACTCATAATTACGTCGATGTGCATTAGTATCAATTAGTAACAATTTATAATTTTGCAAGTCCTCCTCTCTGACTTTTTCTAGATCAGGTTTCCTTTTAAATAGTAACTCTCGTAAACCATCTGTCTTCTTTAAAATTCGAGTTCCTATTTTCAGAATGTTATAATTATCGAAAACACGAATATTGCCAAGCATTAGTTTTCCCCGCTCATGCCTAACTCCAAAAGGTATAGCATCCATTACTTCTGATGATGTAGACCACGACAAAGTTTGACGATTATCTGGAGAAGACGCAATAGATTTGAACGAACCTTCACTGACATTATGATCTTCAGAAGGTGTGGAAACTAAAGTTTTGTTGTAATTATTAGGAAAGTCGCTTTCAGAAACAGTGTCATTCGATTCTTCATTGGATAAATAAGACGATGTTCTTTCATTTTTACATTTTTTCCCAACAGAGGTGATGTAATTATTTTCATTCTCAACCCACTTTTCATTATTTTTATTGGCTATCAAATTAAGCGGATCAACAATAGGTTTGAAAATTTTCTCCAGTGCCATATTATTTACGTTTTTTGTATCGTTAATCATCCCCACTTTTCTTTTAACAGCTGCTGCTGACTTAACTATTTGTTTTTTAAATGTTTTTTCCATTTTACTGCTTGATATTGTGTTCAGTCGCAGATCACACTTTAAAGTGACCTTTTATTATCACTACATTGTATTAAGTATGTTAATCTAGAACTATAAAAGTGTCAAATGCTGACCTATAACATCCTTTGTTTTTATCACAATCCTTATTAATAACAAGATAATTAAAAGGCTTTTTCCAAACTTTTGAACACATTTCACGAAATTGATTCCATGACATATCAGACCCTACATGCTCATCATAAAAATGTTTCAAATTAATGTCATCTTGTTTAAATAATACAATCAAATTGGAATTGTCTCTCACTAGTTGTTTAGGTATTTTTGTATATGTTTGATTAATATAAAAACAATCAATTTTCTTATGTCGACCCATAGCAAAATAATCTCTAATGCTGTTCTGATTTTCGCAAGCTACATCATCAAATATTATAATAGAATCAGGTAGCGCTTCGTGAGGACTCAAAATTTCACAATTGTGATTGTATTTATGAAAGGTTGTACCAGAAACCATGTTCATAACTTTCTCTAAAAATAAGTATTTTGCTTGATATAAAGATTTTGAATAAACATATAAGTTACAAAATCGCGGACCATCTGTATGTAACAATAAACTTATTACTAAGTTGGTTTTTCCACAATTTGATGGACCACAAACGATACAACGTATTGTGTTCGGCAGAAGGTTTCCGTGTCGTTTTGGTTCTTGTGATGAAGCAGGACAAATACAATCTAATTTTAGTGAGTCTTTTTGTTTCACAAATTTCATTTCAAATTATTAGCATATGCTTAAACTCGTCTGCAGTACTCAACGAATTTGAGCGAAATGAATTTAGGTTTAACGAATACACACGTTTTATAATTTAACATGTAAAATCTTGTTGGTAGAACAGGAATCAGGAAAGTACAACAAAATAATGTTTGATGGTTAGAATGAATCATGTGTAAAAAGTGTGTTCGGTGTGTGATCTTTCCACGAGCTCGCGGGTGATTCTTATCAATTTTATAATGGATTCAGGTGAGTGCATTCGACTAATGTTTTGTGTTTAGAATGAATCGAATTTTGTTTATTTTACAAATTTGGAAAAATACCCTCATCAATACATTCATTAAATATAAAAGCTAGATCAGATGCAATAATGTCTATGATTTGACTTATGATACTAACAGACATACCTCAATGGTCTTCAGACTTTTTCAAATTAAGTTGTTTGAACGCCTTTAATATATTATCAGAGTTAACATATTTAAATTTAAAGACAGATTTCTTGGGAGTTGTGGTTTCAGCGCGCAATGTACAAGAGTCAACGTCAGAAGTTAGCTCCACAGGGTTTTTTGCAAAGAAATTATCAAAAGCATTTACTATGTGCCGTGTGGTTCCCGGCACTATTACAAAAAAGAATAGGACCACTCCATCTCTTTCCCATGGATGTCGTAAAAGGCGACTAAGGGATAGGCTTATAAACTTAGGATTCCTCTTTTAGGCGATGGGCTAGCAACCTGTCACTATTTGAATCTCGGTTCTATCATTAAGCCAAATAGCTGAACGTGGCCATTCAGTCTTTTCAAGACTGTTGGCTCTGTCTACCCCGCAAGGGATATAGACGTGATCATATGTATGTATGTATGTATGCATTTACTATGTCCTGAGTTTCAGAAATATTTTTGTTACCGGATGATATTTGTTTAATACTGTCTCTATCTTTGATTTTGCCAGATTCTTTATTAATAATGTTCCATGTTTCTTTAATTTTATTTGGTGCGTTGTTTATTTTACTACTAATGTGAAAAGACTTGGCTTGCCTGCAAACTTTTTTAAATAATTTTGAATAATTTTTGACATATTCTACAAAACTGGGGTCAAAATTGTATTGTTTCTGGGCATATAAGTCATATAACTTATTCCTACTCTTGTGAATACCTAATGTAGCCCATTCACTGAACTGTAATCTATCTATACTAATATACTTATACTAATATTATAAAGCTGAAGAGTTTGTTTTGTTTGTTTGTTTGTTTAAACGCGCTAATCTCAGAAACTACTGAACCGATTTGAATAATTCTTTCACTGTTAGATAGTTTTTTTATCGAGGAAGGCTATAGGCTACATTTTATCCCGGATTTCCTACGGAAAACGTTAACAATGCAGGTGAAAGTTGAATGAGTCGGCCATCTGCGAGCTTTCCACGCGAACGCTGCGCAAACCAACAAAGATATAGTAAAACAATGTACTAAAGATGTGAAGTACTCATTTTTTGCCACAAAAAAGTCCGCGAGAGCATACATCTATCTCTTAGGGTTTACTTACAATAACCACTTTTATGTTCATTTTTTAAGATTATTTTTTCATTATAAACGTAAGTTATTTTGAAACCAATTTTCTTCAATTCAGTATTAATCCTTATCCAAATAAATATGTTTGTTGCTTTCGGCTTTTCATGTAGACTAAAATTGCCATTTACAGTATATAAATCAGACGAATAGGTTTAGAGATATAGTCGTTATAAGCAATTTGCAGCGAAACATTTAATACGGCGAACCAGCGTTCTTTCTAATCCGCGTGACCGCCTGACCGCCCCGCCCCCCCCACTCACCCCGCATCTTTCGATCGCCCTGCTCTATCCTACTTCCTTCATATAGATATGTATCATTCTACTTATAATACTTCCTTTGTATGTAGCAGTGAAAACTGCATTCAAATTGAACCCGTGGTTTTGGAGATACATGCTAACATTCATTTATGTAAACAATTGTATACTGCAGCGCATCCTGGTGATTTGTAACCGTAATACCTATCTAAGAACATGCACCAATCAAATCTAAATCCAGTAGTAAAAACCGCATTAAAATCGGACCAGTAGTTTTGGAGATATATGCTAACATTGTTTTGCACAAAACACACAAACGCACAACCTCTCATCCTAAACGCATAAGTACGGTCTCCGTTCGGTCGCGGGTAATGATGTGGGCCAAGTCGCATAACAATTAGCAGCTATAATTGATAAAGCCGAGGAGGATGTTTGCAAAAATAAATATGATGCCCAAAATAACTATTCCACGCGGACGAAGTCGCGGGCACAGCTAGTTACGAATATTGACTTGTTTCTGCTTGAACCTTTTTGAGTATTCAGCAGAAATCATATTAAATAAATTGTTATAATGTTCATTAGGATTATTTCCAGAATATGTTAATGTATTTAATTGATTTGCAATCTATACTAATATTATAAAGCTGAAGAGTTTGTTTTGTTTGTTTGTTTGTTTGTTTGTTTGTTTGTTTGTTTAAACGCGCTAATCTCAGAAACTACTGAACCGATTTGAATAATTCTTTCACTGTTAGATTGTCTATTTATCGAGGAAGGCTATAGGCTACATTTTATCCCGGATTTCCTACGGGAAACGTCAACAATGCAGGTGAAAGTTGAATGAGTCGGCCATCTGCGAGCTTTCCACGCGAACGCTGCGCAAACCAACAAAGATATAGTAAAACAATGTACTAAAGATGTGAAGTACTCATTTTTTGCCACAAAAAAGTCCGCGAGAGCATATATCTATCTCTTAAGGTTTACTTATAATAACCACTTTTATGTTCATTTTTTAAGATCATTTTTTCATTATAAACGTAAGTTATTTTGAAACCAATTTTCTTTAATTCAGTATTAATCCTTATCCAAATAAATAAGTTTATTACTCTCGGCTTTTCATGTAGACTAAAATTGCCATTTACAGTATATAAATTAGACGAATAGGTTTTGAGATATAGTCGTTATAAGCAATTTGCAGCGAAACATTTAACACGGCGAACCAGCGTTCTTTCTAATACGCGTGACCGGCCCCCCCCCCCTCACCCTCTTTCGATCGCCTTATAATACTTCCTTTGTATGTAGCAGTAAAAACTGCATTCAAATTGAACCCGTGGTTTTGGAGATATATGCTAACATTGGTTTGCACAAACAAACACACAAACGCACAACCTCTCACCCTAAACGCATATATACGGTCTCCGTTCGGTCGCGGGTAATGATGTAGGCCAAGTCGTCGCCAAGTCGCGTAACAATTAGCAGCTATAATTGATAAAGCCGAGGAGGATGTTTGCAAAAATAAATATGATGCCCAAAATAACTATTCCACGCGGACGAAGTCGCGGGCACAGCTAGTACACTATAATCTCGTAGGCGTGCAAACCGTGAACGTAACTGGCGAGTCGGCCGCACGGACTTTTTGCTATTCGTCATATGGGCTTGAGCTTAAAAATCTATTCAATCTTTTGAACCCTTTCCGTGCGGCCAACTCGCCAGTTACGGCCACGGTTTGCACGCCTACGAGATTATAGTGGCAAAACTCTGCTACGCGCTACGAACTACGCAGTACGAGCTATGGCTGTAGTATTTCCCCGTAACTTGAGTTAGGACTTATCGATTTAGGGCTGGGCATGTGGGGTTAGAAATTTGGCTCTACACGAGATCTGATTACTTTTTGACAGTGCGAGCTATATGGTCTTGTATTGGAAACATTTAACATGAAATGTTTTTGTGGGATAAATTTGTCTTAACTACAAATCAAATCAAATCAAAATAATTTATTTGTAAATACAGGTAAATACAAAAAATAATGTGTCTATAATTGCCAAGGACTGTTTTCTCCCCTTTTTTGAATAAAGGTATTAATTTGCTACATTTCATTAAATTTGGAAAAATACCCTCATCAATACATTCATTAAATATAAAAGCTAGATCAGATGCAATAATGTCTATGATTTGACTTATGATACTAACAGACATACCCCAATGGTCTTCAGACTTTTTCAAATTAAGTTATTTGAACGCCTTTAATATATTATCAGAGTTAACATATTTAAATTTAAAGACAGATTTGATGGGAGTTGTGTTATTATTAAGTAGGGTTTCAGCGCGCAATGGACAAGAGTCAACGTCAGAAGTTAGCTCCACAGGGATTTTTGCAAAGAAATTATCAAAAGCATTTACTATGTCCTGAGTTTCAGAAATACTTTTGTTACCAGATGATATTTGTTTAATACTGTCTCTATCTTTGATTTTGCCAGATTCTTTATTAATAATGTTCCATGTTTCTGGAGGTGATCTGGTTGGTGCGTTGTTTATTTTACTACTTATGTGAAAAGACTTGGCTTGCCTGCAAACTTTTTTAAATAATTTTGAATATTTTTTGACATATTCTACAAAACTAGGGTCAAAATTGTATTGTTTCTGAGCATATAAGTCATATAACTTATTCCTACTCATGTGAATACCTAATGTAGCCCATTCACTGAACTGTAATCTATTACGAATATTGACTTGTTTCTGCTTGAACCTTTTTGAGTATTCAGCAGAAATCATATTAAATAAATTGTTATAATGTTCATTAGGATTATTTCCAGAATATGTTAAAGTATTTAATTGATTTGCAATGTTTATTTTAAATTTTCTTATGTTTTTGGAAGAAAGAGGTCTACACATAATTTTATCATTATTTAAATTGTTTAAGGACTCTTTCTCAAAGGTAACATATTGACCGGTGTGATCCGAGGGCAATTTGTGAATAATTGATTTCCGTACGTATATAAAGATTATTACAAAAAAAAATATCCAGACACTTGGCAGATGTAGATGTTATTCGGGTTGGTTCAAAAAAAATATACTCTAAATTATAAGATTTAAACAAATTAATAAATTGTATACTAGCAGTTGATTTAACTAAAATGTCAATGTTAAAATCACCACAAATAATTAATTTTTTATTACATTTTGAGGTAACATGTAACACTTGATCCATTATTTTTAAAAATTGTTTAAATTCACTGTTTGGGGGACTGTACACACAAACAATTATATGATGATCTAGCTCGGCACAGGTCACTTCGGCACACCGCTCAACCGAAAGTCTGGTTATGTCTGTTCGCTCTTTACAGCGAAGACCGCATTTGATAAATATCATAGACCCACCTCTAATTGCAGACTTTCTGTTTAAGCAGCTCACAATATTATAATTGTTTAGGCTGATCATCATCTCCCCCTCCATGAGCCAATGCTCAGTCAAACATAAAATGTCCACATTTAATTCTTCTAAAACTAGTTGTACTTCTAATTCTTTGCCGGGAAGACCTTGTATATTTTGATGGATAATTCTTAACCCTCGAGGGTTTCCCGTTGTCTGAGTGTGCAGTTTAAATTAACTGTCAAGTCAACAGAGTTACCATCACACAGAGTTGGCAATTCTGTAGTCAACTTATAATTAATATTTCGCTTACAATGTAAACTCGTCCAAAAATTAATATTACTAGCTACCAATGTAGCAATTTTGTTCTTATGGTATCTGGATAGAAGTATTCTATCATTGGTCTTAAAACAATCACCTATGAAATTGTTTGTGTCAAAAAACACAAATTTGTCACGACATGTCGACATGTCAACGAATGCATAAAATTATTGAGTAGGTGAATGTTTTTATTAAGTTTTGGAGACTGGCAACTCATATATGGAATAGCACACAAAATTATTTGGTTAACTTTTAATTTATTCAAAGATTCAAAACAGTTAATTATATCTTTCCTGCCAATTTTAAAACTATCACCAATTAATATTACTATGGTGGATTTATTATTTAAATTCACATTATTAATTCTCTCAATAATTTGGGTAAAAGATGCATTTGGCATGCAGTAATTTATAAAAGACTGATTTAGGGTATCACAAAAATATTTACCCATATTGCTACCAATATCGTCTGAAAATAGCACTGTATTATAATTATAATGAGGTTTACAGGGTTCAGAGTTGGAATAAGTATCAAGCAAATTACCGGCACTGGGAGTGGGTGAAAGCTTTTTATTCCCCTTCTTTAAGAATAGATTATTTTTCTACCTTTGAGTCGCTTCTGGAATCGGTTTTTTCAGACTATGCTCATCATCTGATCCTTGGGGATTTTTAACACGTGCCTTTTGAAGGGAAATTCTAGAACTTCTAAATTACTTAATATTGTCAAGTCGGTTAATTTTTCTATTCTCCCATCTGGGCCAACACACTTCACAGAACATGGACCTACCTTACTTGACTTGATAATCACCTCCTCAGAAAAGCTTGTCGCCAGTCATGGTCAAATACCGGCCCCGGAGTTTTCTCATAATGACTTAATTTATGTCTCTTACAAGCTTCTGTATACTCTCATTCCCTTGTATTCGGTGATATCAATACTAACCTCTTACTCGACACCTCTTCTTCTTGTAAACTTCGTGATATTGTTGACTCCTTCAATCTTTCGGTTCTTCCTTTTAATGACACTCACATCAATAAGGACTCCCCTGACACCTGGCTTGACCACATATTTACCTCATCACTCGATAATATCATGCTTCATGGTCAGCATCCTGCTCCAGCATTTTCTCGACATGATATCATCTACGCTTCTTACAAGATTCACACCACTATGATTAAGGCAAAGTCAGTTTGAATGCGCAACTTTGCTGGGCTGGATATTGAAGCGCTGCTTACTGATGCTGCTGGCACTGACTGAGATGCCATATTAGCTGCTGATACCGTGGAATACAAGGTTAGCCTTCTAAATAACTCAATTGTTTCTCTTTTTGATTGTCATGCTCCATTCCGTCGTGTAAAAATTAAACGACCTCCTTGTCCGTGGATGACCAGGGGAGTGCGCATGGCCATGGCAAAACGTAATCGAGCGTTCTTAAAATTTAAACGTGATCGTTCTGATGACAATTGGGATATATTTAAGAGGGCACGAAATCTTTGTAATCGTATGGTGAGGTCCGCGAAACCTCGATATTTCCATGAAAGCATATCGAATTCTTCTCCTGCTGATGTGTGGAAGTTCCTTAAAAGCCAAGGTGTAGGTAAGGGTAATTCCAAGGTATTCAATTCCTCCTTTTCTCTAGATGAGATAAATGATCATTTTACTTCCACTACTTCTCTGGATCCTTCCTCTAGGTTGCAAACTATTTCCTATTTAAACTCCTTACCTTGTTTGCTACCTGACACGTTTACCTTTTCTACAGTGACCATTGAAGACGTAAAAAAAATTGTCCTTTCAATAAAAACAAAAGCCATGGGGATCGATGGAATTAATCTCCGCATGATTCTTCTTCTTTTGGACTTCATTCTTCCGGATCTCACTCACATCATTAACTATTCCCTTAGTTCAGGTGTATTCCCTTCCTTATGGCGGAAGGCATTTGTGATTCTTCTACCTAAAACTAACAATCCTGGCAGTTTAAATCATTATCATCCTATATCTATTCTTCCATTTTTCTCTAAAATTCTTGAAGCAGTAGTGTATTCTCAACTATCCTCTCTTGTTCTTTCAAATGGACTGCTCAGTGAATTTCAATCGGGATACAGCACGGGTACTGCGTTGTTGAAGGTGACTGAGGACATCAGAAATGGCATGGAGCACGGCAAGGTGACCATCTTTGTACTTATTGATTTCTCCAATGCTTTTAATACGGTAGATTACGATGTTCTCCTTGCTTTACTTGCTCGCCTTAATATCTCTCCAGTGGTTCTCGATTGGTTCGCCTCTTATCTTTGTGGCCGACAGCAAGCAGTCTGTGTTGAGCAAAATATCTCAAGTTGGCGTGACCTTGTTTCTGGCGTTCCCCAAGGTGGTATATTGTCCCCTCTCCTGTTCTCCATCTTCATCAACTCTCTTACTTTACTCCTTTCTTCTTCTTTTCATCTATACGCAGACGACCTGCAACTCTACCACTCATGCGATTGTGAGTGTATTGACTCCTCGGTTGCGCTCATTAACAGGGATCTTAGCATTATTGCAGACTGGTCGACTAAGTACGGAGTAGTTGTAAACCCGGGTAAATGCCAGGCTATAATTATAGGAAGCTCCCGACAAATTTATCTATAATCCCGTTTTTTCCAATCCCAATTTATAATTTATAATCCCGTTAAATTTAATGATGCTACGATCCCTTACTGCCCCAGCGTAAAAGACCGTGGACTGCAGATCGATTCAACTTTTAGCTGGGTTCCTCACGTCACTGAGGTCTGCCGTAAAGTAACTGGTATGCTTCGTTCTCTTTATAGACTAAAGAACTTCCTTCCTCTGAGAACCAAAATCTCCCTCGTCCAATCCTTAGTCATTCCTACTATAGATTATGCCGACGTGTGTTACTGCGATCTTACTCAAGTCCTTCTTATTAAACTCAACAGATTAGCCAACAACTGTATTCGCTTTATTTTTAATATCCGTAAATACGATCATTTTTCTTCTTTTCGTTCGCAGTTATCATGGCTTCCTATTCCTGAACGTCGTCGCAAAGCCAGAATTCTTTGTTTGTTGTACTCTCTACTCAATGATGCTCACTCTCCTCTTTACTTAAAATCTAAATTCCCGCTTCTGAGTTCCGCCCATTCCCGTTCTCTACGCTCTGCAGACAACCTGACTCTGCGTACTCCTCTGTTCCGGTCTACTTTTTTGGAGAAATCTTTCCAGGTTCAGGCTGTGAGGCTCTGGAATGCTCTTCCTGAAATGATTAGGAGAGCTCCTAGTCGCTCTGCGTTCAAACATGCTGTGAAGGGGTTCTTTCTTCGGCAGATTAATGATGGGTCATCCTAATTATATATTCTTGGAAATAAGACCAAAAGTGATTTTTTTAAAAAGACAATTTTAATAAACTAAAGGAATTAAACAATTTCTTACAAAACAAGTTAAGTTTAACCAAGACAATTACTTTTTAAAAACTACCCGACCAAATTACTATGTTTCTTTCAAAACGATTTAATAACCATAATAACTACTTGTGTTGCTCAGCGACTGCGTGCGGCGCCGACGATACGCCACCCTTTATAGTCACTTTTGGTCTCTCATCCAATACGGCCTTTCCTGACAGGAGTCTGTCCTCGGGCTCCCTTCTCAAGCTTCTTCATCCAAGATTGGCATGGAGGGGTCCTCGCTGCCAGACGGTGTGCTGAGCGGCGTAGGAGATCCTTGCGCCAACCTCTGTGTCCCGTATGTACTAGGTTGGGGTTCATCAGCATCGGGTACCGCAGACTCCTCGCTCTCGTGGTCTGCCTCTGCACAGACGAAAACAACAGCACAAAAACATGTTCCTTTTTTTAAACATCTAAAAATAATAAGTAGCTGCAATACTATAAACTCCCAACCTATGCACAATGGATATAAAACAAACTGATATCTGTACTGATCACCCGGGGCAGTTCCCGTCGGGGGAGTGCCGCCTCACGACTCGCTAGAGATCTACGCGCACTTACGTGAGACATAACTTTGCGTGTGTGAATCAGTTCCACATAAAAGCATGTTTCAACCCAAACCATCAACATGAATCATTAAATCATCATTTTTAATTAAAATAGGCAGTATAGTCAAAACAATAGTTAACACAACACAACACATTGACACAACTTGTCAGAGGCCACCGCATGGCCCTGCAAGTACCAGAGCTCCAGGACCACATGTCTGAGCGACTCCAAGACAGTGTCCGAGCTCAAAAACCAAGCATGTTCCTTGAACCAGAATCGCATGTCTGAGCGCACTCCAAGACAGCATTCCAGGACACTGAACACACTTTATTCTGGAAATGCTATCCGTCAGCCTAGATAGCTTATCTAAGTACACGGACTTCAAGAAAGAGGCTATCCAGACAGCAAGATAAACACAACCGTCCATTGCACTCACTACATGGAGCACAAACATTGTTACCTACCCAAAACGATAACTAAATAAACGCTTTCTAAAATCACTGATCTTTAAAACAGACAGAGGCCCCGGCACAGGCTTGTCTCCAAAAAAAATAATATTTCACACAAGATCTATGGTAAGCCGAAATAATTAAATTCACTCACCGCTAAATAAAGCAGAACAGACATCAGGAGTCCATTCTCCGTGCCACGGCATCATATATTGTCTGCGTCGACTTGCCATATGAGCCGGCCAACAGCTGGAGCTCGTAGTGCCCTTGAGGCAGGATCTTCACCACACGATAAGGCCCTCGCATGCAGAAGTCCAACTTCCCCGTTGCTTGAGCCTGTTTTCTCACAAAAACAAATGAGTTTAATTCAAAGCCACGAGGTGCTTTGCGACCTTTATTCACATACTTATCTTGAGCCTCCTGGTTTGAGCGAAGACGTTCAGACACTCGCTGACGACTCATCTCCCTTAGAGCTTCCCTGTTTGGACTGGAACCCTCAATAGCCACATCACTTCGGATGAGTGGCGTTGCCGCATCAATACCAACCTTATCGTGACTCGGCCTTACCTGACCTTCACTAATTGTCCGTCCCAGGTATTTCTGTTGCGAAAACGAACACTTCAAGTTTATCAAAAAAACCGGCGTTTGTTAACGTTTCAAGAACATTCCGCAGTAAAATAAGACCTTGAACTACTGTCATGTACGATTTACATTCAACTCGCGTAAGCCGCTGATAGTTCTTGGTACGAACATACCTAACACCATCCCTATTTAAAACATCTGTGCCCAATATAACCGGAGTGTTCATGTATTGAGACGGCACAATAAATAAATCTACCTCGAGAGTCAAGCCATCAAACTCAATTGGTAACCGGACATAAGATGTACTTTCTACCTCCTGACTACCCAATCCTTTTAATATTCTAAATGCAGGTTTAACCGAACAGTTAAAATGCTTCAACAAAGATGATGACATGAGCGATATAGTCGAACCACTATCTATCAAAATATCTACAGGAACATTTTGGATAACCGCCACTACGACGTCGCTTTTTGTAGAAGTAACCAAAGCATATCAAAATTTAACCGTATCCTTGTTCGTTGCTTCAGACCTCTGTTTGGCCAAACAAGTTTCAACACTATGACCGGATTTCTTACAGAACGAACAGGGTTCAGACCTAGTCGGCACAAAAGTAGGTTTTGAAGACGGGCTCGTGGTAGCAGTCAGTTTACCTGATCCGTTTTAGAACGCTTAAAACAATTAGCCTGTCTGTGTCCTAGCTGACCACACGAAAAGCATTTAATATCACTATTACTTCTTTTCCGTGATGAATCCGTAGTTTGCTTATTCTGGGTGGCATTAAATGAAACTGATCGAGAGAAACTCTTTGTTAAACTAACCGGCTTAACATAAATCGAGAAAAATTCTATCAAGTCATTTGGCATCAGTTCCGCATTAGTTGCCGCTGCGCGAATATTGGGGTTGCTAATTCCGCGTATAATTATGGCTGAAATTAACTCATCACTAAGGCCTCGCACAATACGTAAGCGAAGTAAAGCACGACGCGCATAATCCGCATATGTAGGGTACTTACCAGTTGGTATTAATGACCTCAGCTAAAATATTCGCGATATCAGGTGTTTTTGGGCATAACGGCTTGAATTCTTTTTTGAACTTTGTCCAGGAACGGTCACTTGATACCCACTCGTTTAACAACGAGCGTGCATCACCTTTAAGGCAATTACCGATACGCGAAAGGCATTCATAGTCACTCCATTTATTACATGATTTTGCGCGATCTACCTCCGCACATCAATCGTCAAAATTATGTAAATTTGGATCGAAATTGGAAATATAAAAATGTTGACTCGACCTACCCGCATAGTTAATAGAAAGAATCGCGTCTACAATGCGGTCCATAACAGATGAATGTTCCAGCGTCGATCGAGTGGTATTCGAAATACGTCCTGAATGACGTGGCGATCTAGTTCCAGAACGTGGACGACGATCATGATTGTCGGTGAGCGTCATTCGCCAATCCCGTGATTGTCTCCTACTTCTATCGCGAGGAGGCGACGGTTCCCTATCTCATGTTCGCGACACACGTCTGCTTGGTGAAACTAACATACGCGTGGACCGAGTTGGCGATGGCCGCCGTTTACGTGAACGTAACGGTGGTACGGAAGGTGTTCGCTGAGATCGCGAAGAAACCCTAACCTGATCTTCTAATGCTTTGAGACGGGTCAATAGTTTCCATCTCGGAAGATCGATCACGGTACCTATCATGCCGGCTGTGACTATTGCGTCGATCACGGTCATGACGCGGGCTACGACTATCACGACGACGACTCACATTACGATCAGACCCGTGTTCTGGCATTCTAACTAACAACGATTCAAACAAAAGCCAATAATTTAAACACTTGTACAAAAAAAATACACCACACAAAAAATTTAAAAAGTAAGTCACAAAAATAAATCACCAATAAGTAATAACAAAAAAAAGACTTACCGAAAACGACGACAACAGCATACATACAAAACAATCGCACTCGTTATGATAAATACCGTGTAGGGTAGATTAATAATTGTAAAAACAAAACGAACTAAAACCAGTGAAATAAATTATGTGGGCTAGAGAGATCTATTCCACTTCTGATCTTGGAAATAAGACCAGAAGTGATTTTTTTAAAAAGACAATTTTAATAACCTAAAGGAATTAAACAATTTCTTACAAATCAAGTTAAGTTTAACCAAGACAATTACTTTTTAAAAACTACCCGACCAAATTACTATGTTTCTTACAAAACGATTTAATAACCAAAATAACGACTTCTAGATCAAAATAGACATAACTCATTAATTAATTAGCGACAAAACTAAATAATTAACAAAATAATGAAAACAATAACGCAACGTGTTTAAAATCAAAATCTAAACGGACAGAGTAACGACCGCGCGAGACGAGTGTTGCTCAGCGACTGCGTGCGGCGCCGACGATACGCCACCCTTTATAGTCACTTTTGGTCTCTCATCAAATTCAAAAAATTCAAAATTCAAAAAATATTTATTGTGGTACACAGGTATAAAAGATATAAAAATGATAAACATGTAAGGTGTCACTGTGGCCTGTCTATAATAGACGTACAATAATTAAGGTACTTAGTCGCTAAGTTCAAAAAAACAAAAAAATACCAATTGCTTCCAAACCATTAAAAAAGAAAGAAAAAAAAACACATACAAATATATCAATTCGTCAAAGTGGCTAATTCCAGTCCTTTAAATCGTCATTTAGAAAGTCATTTATATTATAATAGCATCTGTCTGTCAAAAATGATTTCAATTTATTTTTAAATGTCACAAAATCGAGAATTTTAATATTGTCGGGTATTTTATTAAAAATTATGGGAGCCATTCCGATAACATTTTTATTCATCATGGCAGTTTTAAATCCACCAGTTACCAACTTATATTTGTGTTGGGGTCTGATGTGATCTAACCTCATCCTAATGTCGGAAAGTTTTTTGAATAAATTCGAATTCAATTTCACAAAAATACATAATTCTAATATAAAAATACATGGAAGTGTCAATAATTTCAGTGATTTAAATATCGGTACACAACTGACTGTACTTTGCAAATTGCACATCGATCTTAAACACCTTTTTTGTGCCTTAAAAACTTTGTCATTACCACTCGAGTTACCCCAAAAAATAACGCCGTATCGTAAATGATAAATGGTGTAACTAAACCATGGTAAGCAGTTAATACCACTTCAATGTTAACTTTTTTTGACAATTTGAACAAAGCATATACTGCTTTATAAAGTTTTTTGCATACTTGCTCAGTGTGAGAGGACCATGTTAATTTGCTGTCAATCGAAAGTCCTAGAAATTTTGTTGATTGTACCTCCTCCAGCCTGTAGCCATTATAATTTATATTCAGATTAGGTGGTAATTTTCTTTGATGAAACTGCATTAATTTAGTTTTTTTGCAAATAAATTTTTAGATTGTTTGAGTCTAAGCACATTATAATATCATTTAAAACTGTATTTATATCACATTCGTATTCATTCGTATCGTCACATTTGATTATGGCCGTACTGTCGTCAGCAAATAAAACCATTTTATGTCGTATATATTTTGGAAGATCATTGATATAAATTAGAAACAGCAGTGGCCCCAGTACGCTTCCTTGAGGTACTCCGAATCTATTTATTCTAGATTCAGATCTGTGAACCTCTTCATTCTTTGATTTTGAACATAAACTTTTTACTTCTACATATTGACTCCTATTAAGAAGGTATGATTTAATTAAATTTAAAACATTTCCTCTAATACCATAAATACTCATTTTATTCAATAATCTTTTGTGATTGACATAATCAAATGCTTGTGTCATATCTGTATATAGTGCACACACGGGTGTCTTATTATCTACGTTTCTCATAACAATGTCAAATAAATCATAAATTGCCATATTAATTGTTCTATTTTTCCTAAATCCCTGTTGTTCGTCACATAAAATGTTATATTTTGGCAAGTAATTAAAAATAGATTCAAATAAATACTTTTCAAAAATTTTTGTGAAAATTGAACCCAAAGCTATTGGTCTAAAATTAGACATGTCTTTTTTGTCTCCTTTTCTATGTAGTGGTTTTATAACCGTAGTTTTAAAGCTATTTGGGTAGATTCCAGCAGTGATGCACAAATTTATTAAATGACATAAATGCCCCGATATATCATCACAAACAAATTTTATAACTTTTGTAGAAATATTATCATAACCTGTGCTAGTTTTATTTTTAAGTGATTTTATAATTTTAACAACATCCTCAGTCAGTATAGGCATCAGAAACATAGTTTGTGGCTGTAACGGTAAATCCACTCTGTCACTTAACATGTTTGATGATTTTTCTATTTTATCAATAAAATGTGTATTAAAAGCATTTGCAATTGTTTTTGGGTCTGAAATTACTTCTCCATTTTTTTCGATTTTTGTAATATATTCATTATTTTTATTTCTGTCGTTTATAATTTGCCAAGCTGCTTTTGATTTATTTTGTGATTTGGAGATATAATGTGTCCAATCCAATAATATTTTATGTATGTATATGTATTTATAGTGTATATTATGTATCTTGTATGTATTTACGATTTTTTTTTGTAAAGTATGTATTTTGTCAGTATGCATGTGCACTTTATCGCACCACCAACTTAAAGAGAATGCCAAACGGCATTAAGTCCGCCTTTTGTACATTTTTGTTTTTGTGCAATAAAGTTTAAATAAATAAATAAGCTTAGAGTTTCCAAAATAAAGCCTACAATCCTCCAACTGCGCTGCTTCCAAAAATAGACCACAAGGCCTTAATAACTGACGCCTCTAAAATTGACTGGTCTATGGTGACTGCAGCGAATACAGTCGATGAGAAAATTTCTCTGTTTAATAATAAAATCTTGGCTCTGTATGATGCGCATGCTCCAGTGAGAGCAGTCAAAACAAAGCGTCCTTTCGCACCGTGGATTACTAATGCAGTTCGTATAAGCATGTGACGACGGAACAATTATTCTCCCTGTCATCACGCACATTTTAAATACCAGCTTTATAGAACATCGTTTTCCTACCTCATGGCTTACGACTTTTGTTCGTCCTCTCCCGAAGATTCCTGATCCTATCCGTTTAAATGATGTGCGTCCCATTTCCATCCTTCCCTTTCTGTCTAAAATCCTCGAAGCATCTGTCTTTAATCAGTTTTTAAAACACTTATTGACAACAATCTTCTCAATCGATATCAGTCTGGTTTTAGGCCGGGACACAGCAGAATTACTGCACTGCTTCGTGTTACTGATGACATAAGAAAGGGTATGGAAAACCAAAAAGTTACCATATTGGTGTTAATTGATTTTAGTAACGCGTTGAATACTGTCGATATTGATATTTTAGATAGATAGATAGATAGATAGATAGATAAAACTCTTTATTGCACCATAAGAGTAAAACATACAAAACAACACAAAGCAGATGTAGATGGTACAAAGGCGGACTTATCGCTAAAGCAATCTCTTCCAGTCAACCTTTGGGTGGAAGGAAATCAAACAGGAGATTGGCGTTGGCGCAGAGCAAGATAAATAAATGTTTGAACATAATAAAATACATACATAATATATATCTATATATAATACATATAAATACATACAAATACGCATAAATACAGATAAATACATAATAATAACATATACTTAGGATAGAGTAGAAAGATAATGAGACCTAACGAGATTTTTGAAACTATTAATAGTCTGGGCTTTTCTGATATCTACAGGGAGAGCATTCCATAGACGGACAGCTTGTACAGTAAAAGAGTGGGAGTAAAAATTGGTATTGGATGTCGGTAGTCTTAATCGTAGGGTAACCGTGCTACGCAGACTGCGGGTGGCGCCTTGGGCATCGCTATAAAAATTGAAGCGCTCCTTTAAATAAGATGGAGAAAACGGATTAAATAAGACCGAATAGAGCATTGTCACAATATGCAAATTGCGACGGAGTCGGATAGGAAGGCACTTCAGCTGCGAACGGAAAGAAGAAACGTGATCATATTTGCGAAGCCCAAATATGAAACGTATAGAAAGATTTTTAAGACGCTCGAGTTTATTTAACTGTTCCTCAGTGACATCGAGATAAGCAGTATCAGCGTAATCAAGAAGAGGGAAAAGAAGAGATTGTGTCAGCGCAATTTTAGTATCAATAGGTAGAAAATTACGTAACCTTCTAAGCGAGCTGAATGCTAAGAACATTTTCCTGCTCACGTCATTAATATGATGCGACCATGACAAAGTTTTGTCGAATATTAAACCCAATTTTTTTACCTTGTCACTAAAAGGAATTACCACATTATTATTTTTTTTTTTTTTTTTGTTTGGTTCACAAAACTGACATGACACAGTAACAAAACAAAACATAAAAGTACAAAATACACGTACAAAAGTGGCAAGTCTTCTAGATGTGAACACATCGTGCATACAAAAATACAAATTTCTGTTAAAAATTACAGATACTAAAAAAAATTTTAAATTAGGTTTGCTTAATCAATTACTGACATTTAGCTAGCATTATGCTTTTAATTGAATTTATAGATGCACTAAATATATCAAACTGAGAAGAGACTTTATTGAATTCAGTGCACATGCGATTTATCGGCGAATATTCCAAATATAGAGTACGAGTGACTGGGACATGGAAGGTTTTTCTGTTATGAAGTCGACTACTCTGACGTGGAATAGATACGGAAATCTTACGGAGTAAGCTAGGACTGTCAATAATTCCCATCACTAATTTACGCAAAAACAGAAGATCGGCAACATTTCTTCTCTGATCCAATGGAATTACACCAAAATACTTTAGTCTAGAATCATACGACTCTAATTTACGGCATAAATTTTTAGCAAACGTAAGATGGTATAAAAATCTTTTTTGGATTCTCTCCAAACGTTTTGAATGTACCTGAAAAAAGGGGTTCCAGATTATACTACAATATTCCAGAAGTGACCTTACAAAACAGTTAAATAATAGAATAGTAATTTCTGGCTCATTGAAAAATTTTGATTTGCGTATTATAAATCCAGCTAGTTTCGCACCTTTCTTTGCAATATGATCAATATGTTCTCTAAAATCAAGGTTGCTATCCATTATCACACCAAGGTCACGTGTTTTAGAGACCTTTCTTAAACGAACATTATTGATGAAATAGTCAGAATTAAAACTAGTTTTTTTTCGTGTAAACTTTATATGAAAGCATTTCGCTTCGTTAAGGACCATTTCATTTTGAACACACCAGTTGCTAATTTTATTAATGTCATTTTGTAACTGAACAATATCATCGTTGTTGCGAATAATACGATACACTTTGAGATCATCAGCAAACAGTTGGTAACTTGATGATATTGCTTTACCAATGTCGTTAACGAAAACAAGGAAGAACAAAGGTCCAAGATGGGAGCCCTGCGGTACACCTGATAGTACACCCAAGCCGATTTAAAACCTCTTATTGTAACCAACTGAGATCGGTTCCTTAGGTACGACTCACACCATCTAAGCAATGACCCACAAATTCCCGCGTGACCCAGTTTCTGAATTAATAAAGAGTGATCAACCACATCGAATGCCTTTGAAAAATCAGTATAGATGGCATCAACCTCAGCTTTATCCTCCAAAGCATCATAGATGTCACAGACATAATCAAGAAGGTTCGAAGCGGTTGACCGACCCTGTAGAAATCCGTGCTGATGCGTGTCGATAATAGGTTTGACATGTGACATAATTTTAACCTGGACCAAGGATTCAAATAACTTAGGAAATGCAGACAGAATCGAAATAGGTCTAAAATTACGAATATTACAATTGTCTCCTTGTTTGTGTATGGGAATGACGTATGCAGTCTTCCACTGAGTGGGAAAGACGCCCCTATGAAGTGACTTATTAAAAGTAAGATATAGGGGCTTAACTAGCTCCACTGCACAATTTTTGAGAAATATAGGAGGAATAGAATCAGGCCCTGGTCCTTTATTGATATCAATTGATTGAAGTGATTTCAAGATTTCTTCTTCCGAAAGATGAAAATAACCAAGACATGAATAACACGATGGTGAATCTAACGCAAGGGATGGAGAAGATTGCTTTTGCTTATATACAGAATGAAAATAATCTGAGAAAAGGTCACAAATCTCTTTGCCGCCATGGGCAATATGGTCATCCAAAAACATTTCATCCGGAATGTCGCTGCTATTAGATCGGGTAGATTTTATGAATGTCCAGAAGTACTTTGGATCATTTTTGATGAAATTCTTTGAGTCAGATTTTAGTTTATTAACACAATCTTGGAGCAGTTTATCACACCGGGCACGCAGTATTTGATACGAAAGCAAGTCTCGGGGGTTAGAATATTTTTTGTATTTGCGGTGAAATTTCGCCTTTTCTTTTAATGCATTTATAAGTGAGCAACTAAACCAGCTTGGATAGCCACTACTGCCTTTGAAGTAAATAGGTACATGCTTCACGATTATAGAGTTTATGATGGTGTAAAATTGATCTACCATTTCATCGACTTTAATATTTGATCTGAATACATTGTCCCAATCGATCTGTTCCAACTCATCTTTAATCTTGGAGTAATCTGCTTTGGAAAAATTTAAAGATTTTACTTTATTAATTTTAGGAGGTCTGCAAGCAGGCAACTTAAATGAAACATTTAATGTGGGATGATTTGAATCCTCTGGAACTAACGGTTTACTACTACGTGATACCTTAAAGGAGTTAGCTGAATTGGTGATAATCAAGTCTAAAATACGGTCCCTTACGTTTAATATAGGATTTAATTGAAAAAGACCATTAAATGCGAGACTATCAATCAATAGGTTGTTTGTTTGATCCGACGTGATTTCGGGTAATAAAAAGTCGGAAGAAGGATTTGGTGACCAATTTATGCTAGGCCGATTGAAATCGCCTGCCAGTAACAATATAGAGTTTTGGGGCAGTTTATGCTGGATGACATTAGTTAAATTTGACATTGCATCTTTCATTTCAATGAAAGAAACTGGCGAAGGAAGATAAACTGTGCCTATGCAGATGGGAATAGTTGAACTGCCTCGCCGCACCCTAACAACTATCCACAAATCTTCGTCTGAAGATTCCCATTGAAGTTTACGAACGGGTGCATATTTTTTAAGGACAGCTATAATTACGCCCCCACCTTCATCCTTTTCAGAAGCTGACGAGTTACGATCACGCCTGAAGATTGTGTATCTATTATCAATTATTTCATGAGAAAAAACCGAATCATTTAGCCATGTCTCAGTCAAACAAATAATATCAGCCTCCTGCAAAAGTGCATTTCTCAAAACTATCTCAGTTTTAGTTTTAAGTCCTCTTACGTTTTGATACACTATATTAAGATTTAAAGATTTAAATAAAACCATAAATACTACAAACGAGAAACAATAGCAAAAATCAGATTATTGAACAAAATTTTCCAAGATTACAAGCTATTCAGGAAATCCAAGTCCTTGACAACAAAGCTTTTTGAGGCCGGATCTTTCCTCATGAACACCCTTCCGTTTCGAACCCACACGAACTGGAAATTCTTGTCTTTAGCGGCTTTCCGAGCAGCGGCGTGAAGCTGCTTGTTAGTCGGCGTCAAATGTTCGCATACGTAAATGGGTTGTTTATCCTTATCGGCTAAACCCAAATGAGCAGAATTTAATTTGTCGCTTTGGTGAGTCCTGTTGAAGGTTTTTACCGCTACGAGTAAAGAATCCCGAATCAATGGGCTCGAAAGCTTCACAATTATTGACTTAGGACGTTTCGTGTCTTTATTAATTTTAGCTACTCGGTGATAATTTAGGATCTCGTGCTCACGAAGAGGGTGACCAACGGTGCCTGCAAGCTGATTTATTACAGATTTCAGGTTTTCCGCCGAGTGTTCAGGCACGCACTGAATTTCTAAATTATTGTCCCGAGATAGTTGCTCAAACTGATTTAGTTTAGAACCAAGATCCTCGACTTGCGCCTGCAGAATACCTAAGTCCGACCGCAGTTCTTTATTTTCTGACCTCAATTGTTCGCAGTCTTTGGATTTCTGTTCAAGAGCTTCCTGGAGTTGATCGTACCTGTCTGACATATATTGTATGCTAGTGGTTAATTCCTGCAGTTTTGCGCGTGTATCAGCGCTATCAGCGGCAAAATCACGAATGATGTCCTTTCGCTGACGAGACAAGGCTTCTTCGAGACTTCTGTCAAAGTAACTTTTTAAGTCTGCAATATTGCTGATATCTGATGAATCGCCAGCATGCGAGGACGTCGCAGATGGAGAAAGAGTATCTGAGATATCACCTCGCCGATCAATTGACTTGCATTCAGTACACTTCCATGAACACTTGTAGGCCTTAGATTCCTTTGCAAAATTCTCTGGAGAAATATCCAGACACTGATAGTGATAGGTAGCGGCACATTTAGAACAGCCCTTGACATCTGTAGCCTTTATCTGTTTTTTACATTTCCTGCAGATAGACATATTTTCAACTCCCGATAAAGTAGGGACATTTTCTAATACGGGTAACACTAAGTAAATGTCAGATTCAAATTAGATATGTCAATTGAAGTTGACAGCTGTCAATTGAGTTTGGCAGTTCAGTTATTAGCCCAAATGTGGGTAGTTATTGACAACTTTATATTGAGGGTACAAAATACTACTTATCTTGGTAGTATTTAGTATGATTCCGTCGATGAAATCCTTGGATAACACTTAGGCAGCTATCAAACGTGTAGAACTAACTTTTAGTAATGTTTTCAGAGGAACCACAACTATTTTACAACAAAAAATATAAAAAATATCGGGCGTACACTATTACACAGAAATTCGGCAGGGTTGCCAGGAAAAAGGGTTTAAAAAAAATTATCAAAATTAAGAGGAGGCACTAATCTCCAATCAATACGAGAAACAAAATAAGGGCTACCGATTATGATTGCCTGCGTTTTAGACGGATTCACCTTAATTCCAAAAGGTCTGCTCCAGTCAGATATTCGCATCAAATCACCATTAATAGAGGAAATCGCGGAAGGTAAATCAGCTAATGGAGAGTGACAATAAATTTGCAGATCATCCGCATATAGATGGTAGGAAGACCGAAGGTTATCAGTGATACGGTTAATAAAAAGTGCGAACAACAAAGGAGAGAGCACACCGCCTTGAGGTACCCCAGCCGAGATGTGACACCATGATGATAGATTATCATCAATACGGATGCACTGCTGACGGCCACTGAGGTACGAACTGAACCAAATAATTACCGATGGAGATATGTTCACAGTGCGCATCAAACTGAGTAGAACATCATGATCGACAGTATTGAATGCATTTGTAAAATCAAGCAACGTGAGGATGGTCAACTGCGAATTGTCCATGGCAAGTCGTATGTCGTCACCGATAGTGATAAGTACAGAGGTGGTACTGTGCCCTGCACGAAATCCTGATTGGGAGGGATTAAGGATGTGATTTTGTCGAAGAAAATAATTTAATTGTGACTGAACTAAGCGTTCAAGGATTTTTGATAAAAATGGTAGAACAGATATAGGACGGTAATCGGAAAAGGACGGCGGCCTCGACGGCCTCTGTGGCTCAGCGGTAGTACGCTTGTCTGTGACACCGGAGGTCCCGGGTTCGAATCCCGGCCAGGGCATGATGAGAAAAGAACTTTTTCTGATTGGCCTGGGTCTTGGATGTTTATCTATATAAGTATTTATTATAAAATATAGTATCGTTGAGTTAGTATCTCGTAACACAAGTCTCGAACTTACTTCGAGGCTAACTCAATCAGTGTAATTTGTCCCGTATATATTTATTTATATTTATTTAAAGGACGATGGGGTGGGTTTTTTGGGTAAAGGAGTAATAAACGCATTTTTTCAAATAAAGGGAAAGCAACCAGTGGAAAGGGAGTTATTGAAGATTTGGGTTAAAGTGGGGAGGATAATGTCAAGTATGGGCAGAACCATTTTACGGCTCATCTCATCAGCCCCTACAGCATTCGAGGTTACAGCAAGAACGCACTTTTGAACATCACATTCGGTAATTAAATTAAACGAAAAAGGAGGATAGTCGGGAGGTGGAAAAGAATTAAGGTGGTTTAATATGGAACTTTTATCATTGCCATCAAAATTACAAGAAGAAGAGAAATGCCTATTGAGGCCATTAATATTAAGAGATTTGGAAACACTGTGGTTTCTCTTTCCTACTCCCAAAGATTTTAAAAACCTCCAGACTCTGCCTGGATCACCATTTTGAACAGACTTGTGAATGTGACGGCGTTGGGCCTCCCTACACATCTTGTTACAAGCGTTACGAACTTCTATATATTTGTCACGATATCTGACTGGATCAGACTTAAACCTAGTCTTAGCAGCGTGTTTTTTAGCAATACAAGCCCTAATGCTATCTATCAACCATGGAGCAGGAAAGTGCTTCACCCTTACAGGTCGAATAGGAGCGTGTTTGTTGTAAATGCCTATAACTAGGTCATTAAATTTATTGACTTGATCATTGACGGAGTCAGTATCAAACACTGAATCCCAATTACTTTCTATGGCATCATGACGCAACATATCAAGGTTAATGGCATTAAAATTACGCTGCAGAAGAATTTTGGATTTCGGTTTCGGAGGTTTAATTTTGATAGAAAGATATAAAAGGTCATGGTAGGAGAATATATCCGCATTGCATTGACCATGTTTGGATACAAGCTCAGGAGAGGACACAAGAATGAGATCGAGAAGAGAAGGAACGCGACCGGGAAAATGATGCGTAGGAAGGAGTGGAAGAATGGTCAGATTACAAGCATCAGTAATGGAAGATAGGGAATTTGCACGGTTATCGCAACGGTGCGGAGATATCCGACTGGTGTGATCTGAAAGCCGGCGTACCGCAAAGCGGCATTTTATCTCCTATCCTTTTTTCTATTTTTATTAATCTTCTCTCGTCTCAAATAACATGCTCTTATCACTTTTATGCACTTGCAGCTTTATACACATACTTATATAGACGACATAGATAGTTCAATTTCCATATTAAACCACAATTTAAACACTATACTAGGTGGTCTAAAAACTGTAGTAGTCTAAAAAGGTTGTAGTGGGAAGTGCCTTTCAAATAAATAATTAAGACCTCAATAGTACGCCGCCGCTGATGTTCGACGGCACTCCGATACCTTTTAGTCCTACTGTCAAAGACCTCGACAGAAGAGCTCGAAGAGAACTCGAAGAACAACTTAATAAGCTTGAACGTCTTCTCAATAACTGTATCAGATTTATATTCTGTCTTCGTAAGTATGACCATGTCTCTGAATTCCGTTCTCAGCTTAAGTGGCTGCCCATCCCACAACGTAGGAATCTTCATATTCTCTGTCAACTTTATTAATATTCCCCTAACTCCAGATTATCTTAGATCCGAATTTCAACTTTTAAGTTCCACCCATGAAAGAATCCTACGTTCCTCTAACAGGTTGACCCTTGCAACATCTTTTCACCGTACAGGTTTCTGTTCAAATTCTTTCGCTGCTACAGCTGTTAGACTTTGGAATGCACTTCCCGATTCCGTTCAAGCTTCTCCGAGCCGCGCCAGTTTTAAGTAGCACGGGGTCCAGTTGTTTCTGACTCAGTCATGAGAGAGTAAATAATCTCTGTGTGTAATCTGCTGCAAATATATATATATATATATATATATAAATGTATGTGTAGTGTAGTTTATATATATATATATATATTATATATATATTATATTTATATATTTTTATTATCACCCACACAAAGGTTCTCTGCTTAACCCAATGGTAGACTGTTAGATAATGCTATTAGCATTAAGTCCGCCTATTGTACTTTACAAATTGTAATTGTTACAATAAAGAAAAAATAAATAAATATAAAAAATCCTAAAGTGATTGTCTATCACCATCTTAAAGATCTTTTTTATATTAATAATGTACAAACCAATGTTTCTGCACTAAGAGAATTAGCTGACAATATATCAAAAAATCTTAGAATATAAAAATCTTTAATGTCCCTGCCCAAGATTAGGATCTTTTAGTAATATTTTTCCTGTCAGCTAAATTAGATCAACATATGCAAAGAAAATAATAAAATAACATACATACGTACTACATACATACATAAAATCACGCCACTTTCCCGGAGGGGTAGGCAGAGACTACCTCTTTCCACTTGCCACGATCCCTGCATACTTCCTTTGCTTCATCCACATTCATACTTCTCTTCATGCAAGCTCGGCGGTTTCGGGTACTTTTGACCTGACCCTTTACCAGGACGTCCTTAATTTGATCAAGATATGTTCGTCTAGGTCTTCCCACCCCGACCTTCTCCTCCACACTCTCCATGTATATCTGCTTAGTCAACCTGTTTTCATTCATCCTCTCCACATGACCGAACCATCTCAACATACCCTTTTCTATTCCTGTCTCTACATCTTCTTTCACATCACAACATTCCCTTATCACGCTGTTCCTTATCCGGTCACTCAATTTCACACCCAACATACTCCTTAACGCTCTCATTTCCACTGCATTTATTCTGCTTTCGTGCTTCTTTTGCCATACCCAACTTTCACTCCCATGCATTAATATCGGGACCAACACGCCCCTGTGCACAGCCAGTCGAGCCTTTTTGGATAGTTTCTGACTGCTCATAAAGGCATGCAAAGCTCCATTCACCATGTTCCCCGCGTTCACTCTCCTTTCAATATCACTAGCACACTTGCCATCTGATGTAAACTTTGATCCTAGATATACAAACTCTTTCACTTGCTCAACTTTTTCTCCTTCAATCAAAATATTACATGCTGTCATTTCATTCTCCATTTCAAAAACCAGTGTTTTAGTTTTACTTACGTTCACTTTCATTCCTTTCTCTTTTAAAGCTTCATGCATACAGTTCACCATCTCCTGTAACTCCTCCGCTGATGACGCCAGTATAACCTGATCGTCGGCATAGAGCAGACATTTGACGAGTAACTCATTCATCCTTAATCCACTTTCAGACTCTTTCAAATCTGTCAAAAAACTATCCATAAATAGGTTGAACAGCCACGGTGACGCAACACATCCTTGCCTAACGCCTTTCTCAATCTTAAACCACTCAGTGTGCGCTCCGTTTATCCTGACAAGCACTCGAATCCTCATATAAGGATTTCAGTGCTCGTATTAAGAGACTGCTCACCCCATGCATAGAAAGTGCTGACCACAATTCATTCCTCGCAACTCTGTCATAGGCCTTTTCCAAATCCACGAATGTGCAATAGACTTTTTGTCTCTTGGCCAAAAACTTTTCGGCTATGCACCGCAAAGAAAAGACCTGATCAGTACATCCCATTCCCTTTCGAAATCCCGCTTGAGCATCCCATATTTTGTCATCAGTTTCATTCCTGACTCTATTAATCAATACCTTAGCATACAATTTGCCGACGACGCTAAGCAGGCTTATACCACGATAATTTTTGCAGTCCAGTTGTGACCCTTTTCCTTTGTAAAGTGGCACGATAACAGCCTTACACCAATCTTTTGGTACTCGGCCGCTTCTCCAACACAAATTGAAAATGCAGTACAACTGTCTAGCTACGACGCCTTTTCCTGCTTTTAGCATCTCGACCGACACTCTATCATATCCAGCAGCCTTACCCGCTTTCATACTCTTAAGTGCTTCCACAATTTCAAACATTTCAATTTCGCCTTCCATCTCATTCTCTCTTAAAATAACATCTGGTATTTATAACCGCCGTAGTCAATGCCCTAGTTGCAAGAAAAGTCACTATCTTAATCGATGTCCTAAATTCTTGGCTCTAAATCCACAATCACGTATTCTTGTAGTTAATAAACTAAATCTATGTCAAAACTGCCTAGGTTCTAATCAAATCTTACCTAATTGCAAGGCTTCTCACTGTAGAACTTGCCAACGTAAACACCACACTCTTCTTCATATAATACCTAACAATACTCAAAGGCCTATTCTTACCAATATCAATACTAATTCTAATTCACAACAACCTACTTCAGCTTTGTCAACTTTACCCAACCCCGAACCGAGATTCGAAAACCAATCTGTCAACCTATTATCTAACCAAGTAGTAAATACAACAATGGGTATAGTTAACAATAGCTTACCAACACAATTAAAGCCTGTTAGTTCGTTCCACTGCATTAGTCACTGTACGAAATTTAACCAACTTCACAAAATGAAAGTACTTTTAGACTCACTCTCAATCAAATTATATCACAACTAGTGCATTTAATAAATTAAATTTACCAACGCAAACAATAAATATGGAAGTTATTGGGTTCAACGAGAACAAAACAAAAATTAACCAATTATGCAATTTTGAAATTAATTCTATAGACAATACCTACCTATTCAACTAATTTATCATGTTTTATCGTACCTACTATTTGCACTTTGCCATCTTACTTACCTACTCAATCAATTGACATCCCAAACCGACTTACATTAGCAGATACTAGTTATTATGGTGTGCGATGGTGGTGAAGTCGATATTATAATAGAAGCCGAGCTCTTTTACTAACTTCTCTGTATTGGTCAGCACCGCTTTGGTGAAGGGTTGCCAATCTTACAGAGAACTAGACTAGGATGGGTAGTTAGCTGCGCGCGGCACGTTCTAGTGACCGCTCGTATTATCTATCGCGTTATCTGTCCGCTAATTGTCATGTACAAATTTTCTTCGTCTACCCTCAATTACAATGAGTGAAATAAGTAAAGGCAACTCCTTTCAAATACAAAAAGTGATGACGAAGAACATCAGTGTCAGCAGCAGACTAACGATTTTGAGTGGGACAACACAGGAATAGAACTACCGCAGTAAACCGAACGTTTAGCAGAAAAAAAGGCTGAGGAACAGCAGTGAAGAAATTATAGACGACGAGGATTTCATTACAGTGGGAAGAAGTACGAAGAAATAAGCAAGAAGCTATTCAAAGGTCAGTGACAAAGATAATCAAAACATGAGAAATACGAGTATGAGTGATGATGAAATAAACTTCGAGGTTTGGCTTAATTCAATACAACCTTTACCGAAACAAGTTGCTTTAGCAAAGCTTTTGAACGCTGAAAACATAACAGAAGTACTGAGGATCAATTATAAGGGTCCCTATAAAGTATTAAGTAATTAAATTTGAAAAAAAAAGAAGAGGCAGATAAGTTGCTTAACTCTGCAAAAATTAAAGATATGGGTTGTAAATGCCAATCGACAGACGAAATTCGTTTCTCCTATGGAATAGTGAAACACATAGATAGCGATTTGAAAGAAGAAGAAATGAGTGAGATATTCAAATGTCAGAACAAAATACTATCAGTTAAAGAGACTAACAGGTGACGGACAATGGGTGGATTCTAAGACTATACGTAAGTAGATGTTTATTGGGAATTCTGGGACACTTTTGTGTCCCAGAATTCCCAATAAACAAAATTCGATTCATTCTAAACACAAAACATTAGTCGAATGCACTCACCTGACTCCATTATAAAATTGATAAGAATCACCCGCGAGCTCGTGGAAAGATCACACACCGAACACACTTTTTACACATGATTCATTCTAACCATCAAACATTATTTTGTTGTGCTTTCCTGATTCCTGTTTTACCAACAAGATTTTACATGTTAAATTATAAAACGTGTTTATTCGTTAAACCTAAATTCATTTCGCTCAAATTCGTTGAGTACTGCAGACGAGTTTAAGCACATGCTACTTAATAACTAGAAATGAAATTTGTGAAACAAAAAGACTCACTAAAATTAGATTGTATTTGTCCTGCTTCATCACAAGAACCAAAACGACACGGAAACCTTCTGCCGAACACAATACGTTGTATCGTTTGTGGTCCATCAAATTGTGGAAAAACCAACTTAGTAATAAGTTTATTGTTACATTCAGATGGTCCACGATTTTGTAACTTATATGTTTATTCAAAATCTTTATATCAAGCAAAATACTTATTTTTAGAGAAAGTTATGAACATGGTTTCTGGTACAACCTTTCATAAATACAATCACAATTGTGAAATTTTGAGTCCTCACGAAGCGCTACCTGATTCAATTATAATATTTGATGATGTAGCTTGCGAAAATCAGAACAGCATTAGAGATTATTTTGCTATGGGTCGACATAAGAAAATTGATTGTTTTTATATTAATCAAACATATACAAAAATACCTAAACAACTAGTGAGAGACAATTCCAATTTGATTGTATTATTTAAACAAGATGACATTAATTTGAAACATGTTTATGATGAGCATGTAGGGTCTGATATGTCATGGAATCAATTTCGTGAAATGTGTTCAAAAGTTTGGAAAAAGCCTTTTAATTATCTTGTTATTAATAAGGATTGTGATAAAAACAAAGGATGTTATAGGTCAGCATTTGACACTTTTATAGTTCTAGATTAACATACTTAATACAATGTAGTGATAATGAAAGGTCACTTTAAAGTGTGATCTGCGACTGAACACAATATCAAGCAGTAAAATGGAAAAAACATTTAAAAAACAAATAGTTAAGTCAGCAGCAGCTGTTAAAAGAAAAGTGGGGATGATTAACGATACAAAAAACGTAAATAATATGGCACTGGAGAAAATTTTCAAACCTATTGTTGATCCCCTTAATTTGATAGCCAATAAAAATAATGAAAAGTGGGTTGAGAATGAAAATAATTACATTCCCTCTGTTGGGAAAAAATGTAAAAATGAAAGTACATCGTCTTATTCATCCAATGAAGAATCGAATGACACTGTTTCTGAAAGCGACTTTCCTAATAATTACAACAAAACTTTAATTTCCACACCTTCTGAAGATCATAATGTCAGTGAAGGTTCGTTCAAATCTATTGCGTCTTCTCCAGATAATCGTCAAACTTTGTCGTGGTCTACATCATCAGAAGTAATGGATGCTATACCTTTTGGAGTAAGACATGAGCGGGGAAAACTAATGCTTGGCAATATTCGTGTTTTCGATAATGATAACATTCTGAAAATAGGAACTCGAATTTTAAAGAAGACAGATGGTTTAAGAGAGTTACTATTTAAAAGGAAACCTGATCTAGAAAAATTCAGAGAGGAGGACTTGCAAAATTATAAATTGTTACTAATTGATACTAATGCACATCGACGTAATTATGAGTCATCTAAACCTATAAACAGTAACAAAGGTTTTAAATACATTAATGTCATTAAGCCTTTATTTAAATTCTCAAAAAATATGACTTCAAGTGTAGAAAGTCTCCCTCAAGGAAAAGGTATTCCACTTCTGAAAAAAGTAAAAAAATATACTGATTATGTTTATTGGGATGATCCCAACGAACTGGTAGAACGATTAAAATTGTTGTTAGGATCACGAGCGGCTGGCAATAGTGGTGTAGATAATGAAATTATTGCAGTCATAGAAGAATTACGAGAAGCTGGAATTATAAATATAGAACATAAACAGCTATCGCCACAGAAAATGACCAGTATAATTCGAGATCTCTAATCATCTAGACAGCAATGAATGTAGATAAGTTCGGTCATCACGTCCATAAACGTTTGCGATTATTGGAATTTATCGACACTTTAAACGATACATTGGTGAAAACTGATGCTGGACACTATGATTTGAAAACATCTAAATTAAAAGGTCTTTCATCTCCAAATGAAGCCGATGAAGCAGTGAACAAAGCATACGTCGATAATATACTACAAGAGTTAAGAAAAGAAATAAGAGTGGTTAATGATAATATACAAGTATATTTAAAAAAATTGGAAAAAGCTACATCAGACCGTTTGTCAAAATCGTTTTATACAAAACAAGAAATAGATAATTTGATTGAACTTAAATTGAACCAACACAATGAGCAAAAAAAACATAGTGGATGAAATTCATAAAGCAGCAAGAAGAAATTTTCCTCGTCGATTTACAATTATAAAAGGAATAGACGACTTATGGCAAGCTGATCTTATGGATTTTCAGAAATATTCTTATTTTAACAAAGGATATAAATATGTTTTAGTTGTAATAGATACTTTTACAAAATATGTGTGGACATATCCTATAAAATCAAAAAACAAAAAATGTGTGACAAAAGCAATGTTTGAAATTGTATCTCGTTCAAAACGAAAACCTATAAATTTACAAACTGATTTAGGCAAAGAATTTTATAATGATGCTTTTAATAAATTGTGTAAGAAATATGACATTAATCATTATTCCACCTACTCCACCAAAAAAGCTTCTATTGTGGAAAGAGTTATTCGTACAATAAAATGTAATCTTTACAAAATGTTTAGTTTGTATGGTTGTTATAAATGGTTAGGACCAAATTTAAATTCCGTTGTAGAAAAATATAACAATACTACTCACCGTACTACTAAATTTAAACCAGTCGACGTAAATAAAGTAAACCAGATACATGTTAGATGTAACATATTGCGTGCACAAAAGCGAGTTTTATATCGCAAGCCTAAGTTCCACGTTGGTGATAGTGTTCGGATAAGTAAATTTAAAGGTGATTTTTATAAAGGATACACTCCCAACTGGTCGACAGAAATATTCGTTATTGTCAAGGTAAATGATACGAATCCACCAACATACCTATTAGAAGACAAACATAAACAGAAAATTTTGGGAGCTTTTTATGAATATGAATTACAAAAAACGAAATTTCCAGAACTTTATCTTATTGAAAGAGTTATTAAACGCAAAGGTCATAAACTTTATGTAAAGTGGTTAGGTTTAAGTGAAAAAGAAAATAGTTGGGTGGACAAGAATGCATTACTATTGTAATATAAAGTGAGCGTCATAATAAATATCTTCATTTCAAGAATATCTATGAAGAAGGGAAGAGGTATTTTAAATAACGTCATCAATAATTTACCTTTCGAACTACATATTCCTGGATATCAGTTTTGTGGACCAGGTACTAAACTTCAAAAACGATTATTAGGAGGTGAGCGAGGTATAAATAAATTGGATGAAGCTTGTATGTACCACGATATTGCATACAATAATAAGGATTTAAACATTCGACATAAAGCAGATTTAGACCTTTTGAATATGGCTAAGAAAAGAATAAAATCGAAGAGTGCTGGAAAAGGAGAAAAATTGGCTTCATGGATTGTAAAAAATGCAATGAAAGCAAAACTCAAAGCTGGCGCTGGAGTTCGTTCATTTATGAAAGTAGTGAAAAATATACAATCTAAGCTTAAAAATATTAAATCAAAGGACAAGCGTTCAACTATAAACTTTGCATATGCAACCGCAAAAAGACTATTTTCTAAAAATAACGGATCACGTACACGTTTACCACGATGTATACCCATTCCTAAATGCGGAGGCTTTTTACCGCTCATTCCCATCTTTGCCGGTCTGTCAGCTTTAGGTTCACTTGCTGGTGGCGCGGCAGGTATAGCAAAGGCTGTTAATGATTACAAAGTAGCTCAGAAAAACTTTGAAGAGTCTAAACGACATAACAAGATGATGGAATCTGTTGCTTTAGGAAAGGCCTTGTATATAAAACCATATAAAAAGGGAGCAGGATTATATCTAAGTCCTTCAAAAAACTGAAAAAGCGGCTACCCAGACGAGCACTAACCAATTTAGATATAATGGAACATGCTATTGATATTCCTTACTTTCGCGGAGTGTATATGAGAGATACTCTTCCTCGGAAACCAAAAAAAATTGAGTGTGCTATATTAAATTTAGATAGTTCTGACAATCCTGGAACACATTGGGTAGCCTACGTTAAATATATTAATTACTGTGAATATTTTGATAGTTTTGGTGATTTAAAACCACCATTGGAACTAGTAAATTATTTAAGTCCTTTAACTATAAATTATAATTATTTGCAATATCAATCTTATGGTACTATAAACTGCGGACACCTTTGTTTAAAGTTTTTAAAAGAATTTTGGAAACATCATTTGTATAAATAATATAATAAAAATATATTTGTATCAGTATAATAATGTCTTTCACTGTGTCAATAACAGGCAGAGGAGAATTTTTAACAACTAACTATTCCCCTACATTACAACTGAATGGAGAGTACGAATGTGGGCTTTTGTATTTTTCTACATTTAATTCTATACCTAACATAGACGCAAAAAATAACAAATTTTACTATGGAAAAGATGAAGTTATTGAAATTCCTGAAGGATCGTATGAGTTTCAAGATATTTGTGATTATCTGAAAAGTAACATAAAGAATGCAGCGTTGAAATTGGGTTGTAATAATAATACGTTAAAAACAAGAATTTTTTGTTCCAAAGATGTACACTTTAATAAAAATAATTCAATCGGAAAAATATTAGGATTTAATAGAGAATCAATCAAAGCTAATATAAGTACTGAATCTCAGCATCCTGTCAGCATTTTAGCTACAACTATCGTACGCATCGAATGTGATGTTATCAGCGGATCATTTGTAAACGGAAAAGCAAGCCATATTATTTATGAATTTGTGCCTAACGTACCCCCTGGTTACAGAATTATTGAAATACCTAAGAATTTAATTTACTTTCCTGTCAATCAGAGCTCAATAAATTCACTCAATATAAGGTTGTTAGACGCAGAAAATAAGCAAATTAACTTACGCGGTGAAGAAGTACAGTTGTATTTGCACTTTAAACCAAAATGTTAAATTTTCATAAAAACACCTTCACTCCTATTAAAAGACTCAGTCCTAAAGGATCACCTCACAAAGAAACATCGCTGCGATTAAAAAAAAACTAACAAAAAAAAATAAAGACTTTTTAAGGCTACTAGGTTTGTTAATATGAACATTTTAAATATATGCCAACCCGCGTCTTATGACAATAGCATAGAAAGTTTTGAATATCATTCGTATAAGCCTTATGTATCAAGTTTTAACAAAAATGATGAAATACGGATACCGATTAATCAACAAGACTTGTATGTGTTGCCTGCACTCAGCTGTTTGTATATTGAGGGCCGAGTCGATGTGTATAAACAAAATAACGCTGGCAAAGAAAAAGTGCCGAGTGTGCATTTCGTAAACAACCCTGTACTATTTCTATTTCAAGATATAAGATATGAACTAAATGGGATAGAAATAGATAAGATTAAAAATGCAGGTATTACCACAACAATTAAATCTTATCTATCATTGAACGAAAATGAATCCAAAAGCGCAAAAGTTTGGGGTTGGTCTCCTTCAGGCATTACCTCTGATGGAGGATTTTCTGTGTATATACCGTTAAATAAAATATTAGGTTTTGCAGAAGATTATGAAAAAATCATAATGAACTGTAAACATGAATTAGTACTATTGAGAAGTAATACAAATCTCAATTCCTTATTACTAAGTTCTGGAGAAATTGTTGAAGATATAATTATAAATAAAATAGTTTGGCGAGTTCCTCATGTTCGAGTGTCGGACCGTGAAAGAATCAATTTACTTAAACATTTAGAAAAAGATCGAGCGATAACCTTAGCGTTTCGTAACTGGGATTTGTATGAGTACCCATTGTTACCCAAAACCAGGAAACATACTTGGTCCATTAAAACTTCATCACAGTTGGAGAAACCAAGATTTGTTATTATTGCTTTACAAACAAACCGTAAAAGTAATGCAACAATGTCGATGGCAGAGTTCGACCATTGTCATATTCGAGACGTAAGAGTATTTCTAAATTCTTCATATTATCCGTATGAAGGTTTAAATATTAGTTTCGCAGACAACAGATATTCATTAATATATGAACAATACGCAAGATTTCATCAGTCTTATCATAGTCGCCGAGCGGAGCCGTTGATGGGATTAAAAGAATTTAGAGACATAGCTCCGTTATTTGTTATAGACTGTTCACGACAGCATGAAATGTTAAAGGGATCAATTGATGTGAGAGTTGAATTCGAATCTGACCAAGACATACCCGATCAAACGGCTGCATATTGTCTGATACTAAACGATTGCATATTTGAATACAAGCCATTGAGCAATATTGTTAAGAAGTTATCATGAATGCTAATACAATAATCATAGATTTACAAGGGTTTAAGGATTTGAAAAATAATTTTATTGTTAAGGAATTTTCGATTGCAACTATGGAATACACACAAACTTTCTTGGTTAAAGCACCTTATTCTTTTAAAACTCTTTCTGATGAAGAAAAAAAGCGAGTTCGATGGTTAGAAAATAATCTGGGACTACATTGGTATGAAGGATTTATCGATTATCGAGAATTCCGGCGAGTTATAATTCCATATTTAAAAAGTAAAAATGTCTTAATTAAAGGAAATGAGAAGATTGTATGGATTCAAGAGTTATGCAACGATTGTGAAATTATAGAACTGGGTGAAAAGGGTTGTCCTAAATTACTTAAATTATATGAGGATTATTGTGAGGAGAATAATCAGGTGTTAAATTGTGTTCATCATAAAAAAGGTGTGCTTTGAAAAATGCACTCTGTTTAAAAAAGTGGTGTCAAGACAATTTTGTGTTTAATTCTTTATTTAAATTATAATAAGATTTTTCGAATAATAAAAATATTTTACTGAATAAAATATACTGTGTTTTTTTTAATTTATTTAGGTTATGGTTCCTAATTAAACTATAAAATAAAGGCACATATATTTTAAATTTTACGTTTATTGATACTAGTCAAATAACACAAATCTGTAAAAAATAACACAATGACATGAAAACTGATAAAGGAAATTACATTAATTGACATACATTTATATATAATTTTAAACCAATTGGTATAACTATAGTTACAAATTTTTTTTGAAATATTACTAATAATTTTTTCAGTCTGGTCCATAATTTCATCACCAACATCTTTTACCACATATTGAGAGCTCAATAAGACCCTATCGTCCTGAAGACAGTCACTTATTACTTGATTACACTCTAAGTCAAGCACTTGAATCTTGATCAGTCTAAGACCTTTGTGGGGAGCACTTTTTATCACAAACGATTGATGGGGAACATGTGATTTGACAATCTTTTTGGAAAAATCTACCTTATTGCAACCCCCCTTTAACTTCATTTTCCGTTTATGAGTACTTAATTTTGATTGTTCGGTGGGACGACTCTGTATCTTGAAAAGTTCTTCGGAGAATCCAAACGAATCTCGAGGACATTGAAATGACTCTGGTATTAATGTTTCACTATCTGGAAAGATAGCGATATCGCGTCCTGTTGTCTGTAACAAAAAATAAAAATACACATAACAATAATTCTAATAAAACGGGTTTGATCCCCGACCAGGCTAACATGGAAAAATAGTGTTCATCTTATTTAAATTAATAATAAAGAAAGAATTTTTTTGGTACCTTCTGTTCACGCGCCTTTGCTTTTGATTTTTCGAAAGCTTGTATTTTAATTAATTCCTCAGTCAATCCATCTGATAGACGTTGAGCATGTTCAAAAGAATCGGGAATAAATGTTTCATTATCTGAATTCGCAGTCACATCATCTACGTATTGCGGCGTCTGTAAAAAAACATAAATTTAGAATAACATTAAATCAATCTTATATCTATAAGACACAATTAAATATATAAAGCAACTTACCATTGTTTTAGTTTTTAAATACTTAAATTTATTGGAAGCAACGTCCTGGGGTGTGGACTATGCGCTTGATCGTACAAAAGTGATACATGTCACATACAGTTTGCGCACTGCACTCAAATAAAAATGCATGCGCGGCGCGATTTTGTCCTTGCTAAAATGTTTTGTGTCATAGTCGTTCAAATTACTATTCACGTTAGAACACGTTCATTCATATTGTAATTAGATACCAAGGTATATCAATAAAATTTATTACAATGAACAAAAAATACATGCACAGAACGCTTCGTCCACACAGCGGTTTGACGAGCTCCGTGGCTCAGCGGTTATCAAGCTGAACTGAGACACGGAGACCTCGGGTTCGATCCCCGACCGGGTCAAGATGTAAAACGATCTTTTTTTTCAGTTTGTCCCGAGTATGGTTTTCTATACGTGAATCAACAAAATATAGTATTGTTGAGTTAGTATTTTGCGACTCAAGTTTACAACTTACTGTAGGGCTCAATCTATGTAATTTATCCCTTGTGAGCATGTTCATAGTATTCTTTCGTTATTAGTTTCTTTATAAAACTTTTTATTTTAAAAATATGAATTAATAAAACAATTTTTTTTTTTATTATACCCATTTTATTCTTTTTCCTACATATTTACAAACAATACAGACATTTTCTGACTTAGAATATAAACAAAATATGAAATATGTTACAAATATGTATGTTCTTTTAAAACATTTAAATTTAACAAATAAGTATCCATTTTCAAAACCTGTTAAAAATTAAATACACTTGTGTGCCCCCATGCTTTAGTCGAAATCTTATTCTTTGATATGGCTCTCTTATCATCATCAGCTGATAAAGCAATTTTATTTACGGCACATGTAAATAATTCATGTTTAATTGATTTAAATAAAATATTTGTTTTACGAATTACGTTACCTTCATGCAGAGATTTTTCATAATCCGATACATTAAAATCACGCACAATATTTCTCTTAATTCCTTTTGCTTTTTTTATTGTGCTATTGGTGGTTTTAATACAATATAACTTCGATCGAAGTCCAACAAATTCGGTTATAACTTTAGTCCCCATTTCAAGTTTAAATAGACCAGGAACTTTTTTATTTTGAATTGGTAAACTATATTCATTACTTTCACAATTACTAGTATCAAAATAATGTAAAAAGTATTTTTTTAAATCATAATAAAAGTTATTTGTTTGTATATGATATATAAAACTATCTGTATCAGTGTAACACATCTTAACATGACTTTTGTAATGGGGTTGTATAACTGAGTAATGAAAATCATACATATGACTTTTAGAAAGTTCTAAAACAGTAAAACCAATGTAAATGGGTTTGTTCAAAATAATTTCTTCAGGGTTTAATTGAACAGCTACTAAATTATCAGAAAAAACTGTTGCACTGTGGAAATTTGGACGTGCGATAAGTTTTTGAGCACAATTTCTTTTTTTAGTAAGATTTTCATTATCATCCCACTGATTAACCAGGTGCACATTAACTCGCTTCTCATTGTTTTCTAAAGTTTTTCCAAAAACGCTATTGTTCAATAGTTTAAAAGAATCTTGTTCAAAAGCGGATGAACTTTTTTGTCTTAAAGTAGTATTCAAATCAATATATTGTTTTAAATACGGTCTTTGTCTAAATGTTATTACCCTATGTATCTTTTTCAAAATCAGTCCATGTTTTAAACAAGTTTTTAAATGAATGTAATGAATTACATAATAAAATTTATCATATAAATTCGGAATGAGTTTGTGATTTTTACCACCAGGTGGAATACATTTTTCTGGACAAAATGGTAAATCATTATGTAAATTATGCAAGTGCTTAGGATAAATTAGGTCTACCTCTAGTATAAACCCATAGTCAGCATCATTTTCTACTTGAATTATATCCAATGTATTGATTTCATTTTGATTAAGAAACCTAAAATTGGATAATGGTAAATATTGACACATACTGAACCCATATAAATTGTTGCAGTCGATATAAGTAATATACGATGTAGGCTCTAAGGGTTTGTAATCAGGTAAGAAAGAATTATTTGCTTTAGCATGTCTATGGGAACATAAGCACACACCGCCGCGAATGCCCTGTTGTAACATTCGAATCATAGATAAATCATTGATAAGCTCTAACTGAACGCCTGTTTTAAGCAACATTGCATCAAAAGATAGACTAGGTGCGGTCAAATAAAATGCTGGATCCAACTGATAATGCTGTTTGCAAGTCCGACGAAAATTTTCAAAAATATCTGATAGTAATAGCACATCAGTTTTCAAATAGAAATCCGTATATAAACCTAGGTCAGAAATTTTAAAGGTTGACCAAATTAAATTCGCATGCCTGTAATCCTCATCGGAGATATGTTCGTCATTCAGCGAACTGTAAAATAATTCTTTTGGTGGAAGTTGACTTTCTTGATAACGTTCCCATGAGCTCATGTACTCGTACGGATATACACCTTTACGAGTAAGTAACTGAAATTTCTCATCACAGGGGTAAAAATTTTTAAGGTATTTAAAGTCATCTGGTTTCAAAGTGTCTGATAATTTACTTAAACTTGTAGCTAGAAATTAAAATGAATCAACAAAACGAAGCTGATAAAACTGATCATTTGAAACCGGTACAAATTTGGTGAATGAAACATAGTTTTCTTTAGTTTTGGGTATAATTTTTATGTCACCAGGAACTTCAGCCAAAGCTTTAATGAATAAGTGACAGTCATAACCGGCTAGGTTGTGGAAAAAGATGGGTACAAACGAAGGACGTTTAAATTGCAAATTGCATTGTGGGTGGGCAGGTCCTCTGTAGCGACCGGTAACATGACAATGGTCGCGTACCCGGTCCGAAAATACAAAGTTGTTACAAATATGGCAGCGAGTTGCTTTGATAAACTCCGTTTCATCATCATCAGTAAATATCATTGGGACTGGTTCGTTAACTATATCATATATTTTCTTTACGTCTTTGATAATAGACTCTACAAACCTTCTAGCACAATCTGGGCCGCGGCATGATACGTAACTATTATAGTCAGTATTGTCACAACAAACAATATGGTATGCAAACGCTATAGGTATGTGTTTGTTCAAAGTCATAGTGTTATTAGAAGAGCAGCTTATGTCAGCGTTAGTTTGGAGCATGGATTCAAAATCAGCATAAATACAAAAGGGCATATTTTGTTTACGCTCATAATTTTTAAATTGTATCAGTGACCCGTTGTCAGGCAAAACGGTCACTACACCTCCACATGGATGAGTGTCAACTTCTTCTAAAGTCCCAAAATTTAGTAAACAAAAATCACAAAAATAAACCTTACCGTGATGTGATGTGATTTGACTTCTAAAAAGTCTAGAACAGTCTTTTATTAAACAATAATGAGAGGAATTTTTATTTTCTAAAAAGAGTAAATGAATAATTTTGAAATTTCTGTTCCTATCCATTTCTGATTTGTATAAAGGGCCTACAATAGATTTGTTATTTTTTAAACCATATATGATAAACTTAATATTTGAGTTATTTTTTTCAAAAATTTTTATGTCATGAAAAGTAACAGGAAATGACATACCGCTTGTATCAAAAAGATCGTAAAAATGTGGATATGACGATGTTCGGTTAGGCCGTTTCTTGGTTGGATATAAAGCTGCTGTCACGCACCATAAAAAGCAATACTGATCCTTATTTATAATATTTAAACATGCTTTTTTAGATTGAATTGATTTAGGTAAACTTATAAAACTGGAACCGGCTAGAGGTTGGTATTTATTAAGATTGACCTCCATATATAAAATGTTTAAAAATGACCACCCACTGTCGCGATGTTCGAATTCCTCAATACTTTTTTTAAATTTTAAAACTGTCTCTAAATACAATTTGTTGAAATCATAATCAAAATATAATATTTTGTTTTTGGTAATAAATGACTTAACTGATTGCGAGTTATCTTTGAATTGTACGAATGTACCAAATAATTCAAAATTCACTTTCACACACGTGTGTTGTCCCAGGTATTTATCTAAAAGCGATTTTAACTTATCATGAATTTCATTAAAAAATACATCTAAAGAGGATGATTGAGATTCAGTATTCGCTATTATCTTGTAAGTTAAAATACGATTTCGAAATGCAGTGCTGACCATTTCTATACCATCATCATATTTTATAGTATGATTATTCTTTTTATGTAAATTGCTTCTCAAATGACCAACCCATGATTTATTGTGTATAGATGAGTTACACACAGTACAGAAAGGCATGTTAAAGGATTTTTTGATGAAACTTGAATCCAAAATAAAGGAATAATTAATGATTTATTACTTATTACACTACTTACATTGAAAACATTTAAGACGAAAATTAACACAAAAGTAATAGGTAATTTATGCCGAAGGAAAGAATCTTATTTTTTTACTTAAAATTAACCTTGTGACTATAGTACACGGGTTCTACCTCCTCAAATAGACTCCAAGCTCGACCTAGGAAGGCTTGTAGTGATTCCCAAGACTTTGTGGATTCATCACACTGTAGCTTCACCGTTATAAGAGCCTTTTTATAACGAGCATCAGCAGGGTTGTTCACGTAATCCTGTGTTTTGTAGACCTTAAGATCCACAAAATAATCACCCTCGGTCTTCAAAGCACGTCGAGAGGTCCCCGTCGAAACTTTGCTGGAGAAACTTGACGTTACTTCTCCACCGCGATTCCTTGGTTTGCTGCAACCGGCTTCCTCTGCTTGGAGGATGTTAAAAATGTTCTTTTTTGTTCTGTAAAAAAAAAATATTTTTAATTTTTTAATATATTTTAATAATTATTTTTTTGCAAGTAAGAGACATAGGAAAAATTGTGTTGAGTTAACAAGCCCTGACCGGCTTCTATACGTTCTGCATGAAGATAAACATTTTTCCCTAAACAAGAAAATAAATTAATAAAGTAATGATGAACAAAATGGAAAGAGGTAGTCTCTGCCTACCCCTCCGGGAAAGAGGCGTGAGTTTATGTATGTATGTATGTATGTATGAACAAAATGTAAATCGATGTTTTTGCGACAAAAAAAGAAAGGAGTTATATTATTTACCTGTTCGTTGAGGGAAAATCAGGTGGTGGTGACGTAGCTTTGCGCTTCGATCCAGCAGCCAAGCTACGAACAATTTCTGGATAAGGCGATATGTCTCGGGTCTGCTTCGCAGCAACGGTTTTGCGCTGGCTCGTTTTCTTGCTCGCTTTCTTTGGGGGAGCTACAGCAGATAACACTGACGAGGCTTCGAATTCTGAGTCAGACCTGTAAACGATATTAAAATTTTAAGTTTTGATACATTCTTAAGTACCTGAAAAATAAAAATGTAAATTTCACCAAAGATGAAAATACATATTTAATACTTACTAACATTTTTCAAATTTATGAAAAATATGCAGTATTTATATAGCAGTTCTTTTGGCGCAGCGGTTCCGGAGCACTCACAAATAATAATTTAATTTTCTTCATTGCTCGACTATTTAAACAAAAAATATCACTTGCTCATCAAAAAAATTGGTCAAGCGTAGGTTGATTCTGAATTTAATTATTGATAATCAATATCTTAGACTAATATGAACCTTAACAACTAACGGTGAAGGTATATATTTTTTTAATACTTGATAAAAAAGTAAGGTTTATATTTTAAAAAAAATACGTAGTTCAAACCGATACATGTATTAATATTTTAATTTTTATAATTTGAGTACTAAGTAAAGATGATAATATTGTCAACTATCAATTTATTTTTTAAAATACTTATCTCCAACATTTGGTTTGAAGATAAAATCGAATCATAATGTAAGCAGAATATATAAATCCCAGATCCAGATATTTAAATGTAAAAAAAAAATGTAAGTATATCTTAATTCAGTTGTGATCGAACCCGAGACCTCAATTTACGGGCAGACTTGTTAACCACTATGTCACGAGGGTCATCATTGCATTCGAATACAATGACTACATAATTTGCTGTACAAGAATAATATTAAAATATCAGGAATCGTGTGGTGCTGACAGAGTAGAAAAACACCACCCAATATCTGCCCGCGGGCATTGTAAGAGGTGATTAAGGGGGAGGTCATCGGATGCTGTTCTTCTTGTATTAGACATTGTAGGTTGAACATAAAAAAGTCTTCAACCCTGGTCGTTGTCTTTGACAATGGGTAAACTATGTTAGTAACCATTAATCAGGGGTAGACAGAGCTAACAGATTTAAAAAGACTGAAAGGTCACATTTAACTGTAAGGGTTATGATAGAATAGAGATTCAAATAGTAGCAAGTTGATAGCTCATAATATACAAAAAGAATTCCAACTTTATTAGCCTAATTCTTTCCTAAAGCAAGTCATCATAGATAATATTGTTTGTTATGAATAGAAAATATTTTTATCGCATAAACTATTCAACCGATTTATATAGGATATACATACATAATTATGTATAATCACGCCCATATCTCTTTTGGGGTAGACAGAGCCCACAATTTTTTCAAAATATAGATTATATAATTTATGAGAACGATAGAGACATAGGATTTATAATGATTACCATACCCCATTCAAAATCAATATTAATTAGATTAAAATGAAGAAATTCATGAATAAGGTTTTAATGTGAAATGTATGCGTTGAAAGCTTTGAGAAACATTTAATATTGGTATAAACAAAATGTAGCGGACCCCGGGCTCCCAAGCCATACCCTTGAGGATGCAACCAGGAACACGCTCTAATGAGAAATAGTCCATCCATCCATATAATCACGTCTACATTCCTGACGGGGTAGACAGAGCCAACAACCTTGAAAGGCTGACAGACCACGCTGAAGCCTATTTCTTACTCGCCTCTTGCGACATCCATGGGAAAGAGATGGAGAGGTCCTATTTTTCATTGGTGCCAGGAACCACACGGCGGATGAGAGATCGGTATATATACAAATTATGTATTTTGTTACAAAACTTACTTTGATATTCGATCATCGTCATTCTACAAAGCACATCCGCTAATGCTTAAACATAATTTTTATTATATTGCATTTGCATGTTTGCATATTGTTATTAGGACGACTACACACTTAATTTACTTACAAACTCAAAGTATGGTATTGATATTCTGTGTTGCATACATACCTATGAAATCCTTAAGTAGGTAGCGGTTGTCCAATTACATCTACAAGTTTCAATAGGGATTCATGTTATTCTCTAATAATAATACTGATAACGTAGACTTAACTAACACGGTGCTTGATATAGCAATAGTACGTAACCATAAGAAAGCTGGAATGTAGCCCAAATTCTAGTACATATACCTTTGAGTACATACCTGAAGGTGGTTTTGTCTTTCAAACAAATTACAATTGATATAAAAGTGTTTACTCAGTAAGTGTGTAAACACCCTTAATTACTGTGTATCTGCTTACTTTGCGTATTTCACTCGTTCGTACATTAGACCATTTTGTTGCTAAGAACTAAGTTGTGATGTTGTGTTGTGTGTGATAATTTATTAAGATTATAATGTCGGTCTGTTTATTTATAATTTAAAGTTTCTGCTATTATTGTTAAACAAAGTGAACTTAGGAAGTATGGTTGGTGCGTGATCTTACCAAGGGCTCGCAGGAAGTTTACTTACCACGGTTTCTTCCAGCCAATCATCAGTTAGGAATTAGGAAGTGTGGTTGGTGCGTGATCTTACCACGGGCTCGCAGGAAGTTTACTTACCACGGTTTCTTCCAGCCAATCATCAGTTAGGAATTAGGAAGTGTGGTTGGTGCGTGATCTTACCATGGGCTCGCAGGAAGTTTACTTACCACGGTTTCTTCCAGCCAATCATCAGTTAGGAATTAGGAAGTATGGTTGGTGCGTGATCTTACCACGGGCTCGCAGAAAGTTACTTACCATGGTGCTTTCAACCGATCATCAGTTAGGAATTAGGAAGTGTGGTCGGTGCGTGATCTTACCACGGGCTCGCAGAAAGTTACTTACCACGGTGCTTTCAACCGATCATCAGTTAGGAATTAGGAAGTGTTATCGGTGCGTGATCTTACCAAGGGCTCGCAGGAACTTACTAACCACGGTGCTTCCAACCGGTGAACAGTTATGTGTAAAAAGTGTGTTCGGTGTGTGATCTTTCCACGAGCTCGCGGGTGATTCTTATCAATTTTATAATGGGGTCAGGTGAGTGCATTCGACTAATGTTTTGTGTTTAGAATGAATCGAATTTTGTTTATTGGGAATTCTGGGACACAAAAGTGTCCCAGAATTCCCAATAAACATCTACTTACGCATATGCTTTCAGAGTTCCACCTTACCCCCGTATATTAATGGATACGGTTATAGGTTTAAGGTGGAGCCCTATACATACCCAGTCACACAATGTTCTGGGTGCTGGAAATATGGGCATTTAGTACGTTTTTGCCCTACGAAGAAAATTATGTGCCCTAAGTGTGGGAATGAACATGTAAATTGTGAGACTAATAAATACTCTTATATAAATTGTAATGGGAATCACATGGCCCTTGACAAATCTTGCCCAGTATTTACAAAAGAAAAAGAGATAAGGAAAATTATGAGCTCTGAAAATTGCTCATATCGGAAGACCTTTAAAAAGTTTGAAGAAAAGAAACGACATTCTATTAATAAATCACATAATGAGTGACGTAAATGATATGGAAAATGAGTCTACAAAACATGTTAGCACAGAACCAACATATAGAGATATAGTTATGACCAAAGCAATAATACACAGAGAAAACTCACATATAAACGATCGCAGAACAATGGAAACAACGGAAATAACAGGTGATAACAAAACAAAAATACCAAGAACAGGAAGAAAGAAAAGAAGAGAAATCAACGGGACTCAGACATGAACGATTACTCGCAAACATTAAATAATAATAGTGAGGAAAGACTACTGGACGAAGAAAAACAAAACAAGGAACAAACCAAATAATCTACTATTTAAAGTATATTCAACAGAACTAAAAATATTGTATTCAGCAAGAACGGTTTTCAAGGGAAAGTCAAAGAAATTGTGAATTTAATAATAGAAAAATTTACAAAACTAGTTGGTAAATTAATAGAAAAGGGAAATATTTACAACAAGTTAATGTCATTTACTTATGGATAGAAGTCTTAACACGTCTTCGCTGAACTTGTTACAGTGGAACTCACAAAGCCTAAGACCGAAACTCAACGAGTTTTCTTGCCTTCTTCACCAGGTGAAAATACACATAGCGATCTTAAGTGAAACCTGGCTAGAACCGGAGTCACCACTCAGGATTAGTGAGTACAATATCCATAGAGCCGATAGGCCTGATGATGATTACGGCGGCGTTGCTGTCGTAAGTCACAAATCCATCAAAGTTCAAACTTGTTAGTTGCACATTAATAACACAGGTATACAATTAGTCCATATTAAGTTGCTTTACTGTAATAACATTGAAAACATTGTATCGGTTTACTGTCCATCTCCAATTAGTACTACCCAGTCAGATTGGGACGAAATATTTACTAAGTTCCCTAGAAAATCTTTTATTGCTGGCTACTTCAATATATTGCTATCAATAACGGCGCAGCCACTAGAATTAGTGAACAATCAGGTCCAATAAACTTCTCCAGATATCACATTTGTCTCTTCTGATGTCGCCATACATTTCAACTGGCAGGTAACGGCAGAATGTCTAGGTAGCGATCATATGATTATCAAATACAGCGACAGTGATTTCGGTAAATGTACCTTTACACACAAACGTAATTTTAAAAAAGCAGATTGGGCACAATACCAGTACCTTGTAGAAAACCAGTTGAAAACATCGGACGTTAACGTCACAGTCAATGTTCAATCTCTATACGATAACTTTGTTAGCTGTCTTAATACCGCAGCGGATGCTAGTATTCCTAACTAAAAGGTTCCTCATGACCCCACAAGAAAATTTAAGCCCAAACCTTATTGGTCCCCCATAATATCTAAAGCAGTCGCAACACGTATAGAGCAAGAGCCCGTGAACGCCAGACATACCTTATTTTGTAAAAGCTGAAAGTTTCTGTAAATATGCCTCTAGTACAGGTAGGAACGATCCCCACCTATGATACTCAGGCAGTGGTTGCTTTGGCAGGTAGCAGGTAATAAAGGTATACTTTTTTAAACCTGAAATTCATTAATTTGTAAAGCTCAATTTTTTGATATTTTATCCGTAATAATACACAAACTCGCGTTACTCATTGCCAGACACCTACTATAGTTGCAACCCCTTGCCAGACACCCCTAAACTATAATATTTTGTAACTCTACTTACGTCATTTTGTAAAATCTGAATTTAATACATATTTTTTGGGGAATTATTCAAACAACGTTTCTGTAGTAGCCAGACATTTTTGAAGGTTCTATTATCCTGCCAGACGCATTGGAGTGAGCAAAAGATGCAAGAGTGCGGAGTATATGTAGTAACTGGAGCGAGTGGAACAGAGTGGGTATCGTTCAGCGGACGGTTATACACGCATAGTAAACGTTGTAATAATAATTTGTGCTCGTTGTAAAATAAATTTGATCCAGTTTTAATAGTGCTATCATGAGTGACGAAAAAGAAGACGGAGTTTGCTTTGTCTGTAAAAAAAGTAGTGAAGATCTAAGAATATTTTACGAGGAGACTTTAAAAAAATATCAGACTATATTAAAATTACGAAAAATACATAACCTCAAATATAAAGAGATTATTTTATAAAATGAACTTCATATAACTTAAAAATAATATGAATTAATTGTTTCGTTTTTTCACAGTATTAATATTTTGTTATACAGGATGGCATTTAAAACAACTGCATCCTTTTAAACATACACTACACCCATGTTTCTGAGCTGTTTGAGCCTATTTTTATTTAAATTAAATGTCATCATTTTCACATTTAAAAAACCCTCAAAAACTACGTCACACGCTTTATTAAAGACCAATACTACAAAAATAAATTAAAACTAAACATGTAAATAAATGTCTGAAAAATAAATTATTTTTCTAGTATCAAGATCAAGTAAAATACAGAGTTGTCGAGATTGCTCAGCTAAATGAATTGTATCGTTGACCTCTGAATCTTACGCGTCGCTTTTCCGCCGGCTGGGGTAATATTACGTATTTAGGATCGTGGATTTTGATACTTTTATTTTTTTTCGTACTTTCTGAAATATGAATCGATATTTTTCTTTTAACGTTTTTAAATATCCTTTAGATGAGTACACTTAACAGTTAAATTTATGCAGTTGAATGTTCATTAAGAATTATACAGGGTGACTTTTAAGTCACCCTGTATAATTCTTAATGAACATTGTTTCAAAATTTTGTATGTAATGCTTTTATTTAAAATTTTTTTTTTGATAAATTAGAAAAAGAGACCGCAAAATAAACGACAGCTGATGCGCGCAAGAAACCGAACGCTCAGTCCCACTCGCTCCAGTTACTACATATACTCCGCACTCTTGCATCCTTTGCTCACTCCAATGCGTCTGGCAGGATAAGAGAACCTTCAAAAATGTCTGGCTACTACAGAAACGTTGTTTGAATAATTCTCCAAAAAATATGTATTAAATTCGGATTTTACAAAATGACGTAAGTAGAGTTACAAAATATTATAGTTTAGGGGTGTCTGGCAAGGGGTTGTAACCATAGTAGGTGTCTGGCAATGAGTAACGCGAGTTTGTGTATTATTACGGATAAAATATCAAAAAATTGAGCTTTACAAATTAATGAATTTCAGGTTGAAAAAAGTATCCCTTTATTACCTGCTAACTGCCAAAGCAACCACTGCCTGAGTATCATAGGTGGGGATCGTTCCTACCTGTACTAGAGGCATATTTACAGAAACTTTCAGCTTTTACAAAATAAGGTATGTCTGGCGTTCATGGGCTCTTGGACTAGTAGATTGTATCTGAAAATATTTTTAAGAAACCCCACTCCGCTTAATTACAGTAAATCCAAGTTGCCAAAAACTTATAAGATAAGCTGGGTGCGCGGTGCGCTTCTTAACGTACCGGACGTGTTAGTGAAGCTCGTGTGTTTATAATTTTTAAATGTGGTGTTTCCTGAAAGTTGAGTAGTTGAAGTTCGATAACCAGATTTCTAACTTTATAATTGTGTGTTCCGTATTTATTTCGTATATTTATTTATTTATTAATGGAAGTCTTACAGTCTAATTTATATGATATATAAATAATAATAATATAATGCGATTGCTAATTACAAGACTTCACAAGTAGAATTGCAACCATGGAAAGATTTACACAAAAACTGCGTCATGACATATGTACATAGATAATTGTATAAATGAACATATAGTAAAAGAACAGATAAAAGCAATATACTTATTAAATATCATTAAAAAAGAATCCACTCAGTAAACAACTGTTTTTTACTACTGTGGAATAGGTCGAGCCGATGGGAGTATTTATTGAAGTGCTTAGCAGCACGTACAGAGAAGGAGTTCTGTCTATATTTAGTCCTACTAAATGGAACGCGAAGTAGCGGTCGTTGTCTATAATGAAATAAATCAGTTCTAAGTTGTATTTTGGAGAGGAGCTCCGGGCAGTCCACTGAGCCTTTGGCTATTCCAATCAAGAAACCGAAATCATTGATTACACGTCTGATTTCAAGTGGAAGGAAGTCATAACGTCTACATCTTTGTTCATAACCGTGTGAACTAGTTCGGGCCTTGTAGTCCAAGTATCTCAAAAATTTCTTTTGGATACCCTCAATGCGATCTTTATAGGCGTTATATTGAGGGTTCCACACCTGCGAGGCATATTCGAGGTGACTTCGGACAAAAGAACAATATAGCACTTTAATACATTTAATATCATGAAAGTCTGAACAGACTCTCATAATAAATCCAAGTGCTTAAGATGCTTTAGACACTATGTAATCCACGTGTTCGTCAAACAGTAATTTGCTATCGAATTTTACATCTAAGTCGGTAATAGCATTGACTTTTGTAATTTTAGTATTATTTAATATATAACCAATATCTAAAATTGTTCACTTCCTAGTGAATGAGATATAAAAATATTTTGATATGTTAAGGTCCAATTTATTTTCTTTACAAAAAATCTTTACAAATTATGATTGGATGAAACTGGTTGTGTAAAGTGGAAAACATTTAATACAAATTCAATGAACAAAGTGTATATGCAGTGACGGTGAGGTAGATGAAAGATAAATCATCACTGAAATCATCAAGTGCCGCGTGGTTCCCGGCACCGATACAAGAAAGAATAGGACCACTCCATCTCTTTCCCATGGATGTCGTAAAAGGCGACTAAGGGATAGGCTTACAAACTTGGGATTCTATTTTAGGCGATGGGCTAGCAACCTGTCACTAGTTGAATCTCAATTCTATCGTTAAGCCAAATAGCTGAACGTGGCCATTCAGTCTTTTCAAGACTTTTGGCTCTGTCTACCCCGCAAGGGATATAGACGTGACCATATGTATGTATGTGTATGTATGAAATCATCAAGTGACGCATAAACTTGCAGTGAACGTTTAGTATAACATTGAAACTTTCGTCACTTTTAATTAACCGCAGTTGGCTGTGCGGAGAGGTGCACGGCTGAGACGTGCGTAATTGATCACCGGTTCAAATCCAGCTCGAGTCTCTTAAAATAAAATAATAAAGGAAAAAATAAATAAATAAATATTTATTTATTTTTTTATTTTTTAAGGAAAAAATAAATAAATAAATATTTATTTATTTTTTCCTTTCTTATTTTATTTTTATCTCATTCACGACTTACTCTGTTCGTTTTCAAGTTTTGTTACTCAAAATGGAGATCAATAATAATTGTGCCAGCTGCCTAAAACCGATTGAAAAGGGCCAATTCTTAATATGCTGTTCTTGTAAGAAGAAATCGGAGCAGCGTTTCTATAATACTCTGACACACGAGCACAGAGCATCCTGGAAATGTCCATTGTGCATATACAAGCTGCCCAGGTCGGATAACACTAATACACCCGTTCGAGGTTCGGAAAATGGTGTGACGCAGCGTCGCGGGGCAGCGGTAGACAGTCCTCGGGAACGGCCGGCGATGCTGCCTATATCATCTGACCTCAACAACACAGCTCTTAATGATACACTGGACATCGCAGATACCCAGATGTTGTTCCTCGAGCTTCGTCAATTTCGGGAGGAGTACAGGGAGGATTATTGATAGGGCTCATATGAGGATGCTAGCGGAGTCTCTGGACAGGATTACGATGAGACTTGATGAGAGTGATAAGAAAGTTGAACAACTACAAGTGCGTGTACCTTTGTCGACGTGTTACGTGTGGGTTCTCCCGCAGTGACTCTGGACGTCGCTGCGACAACTTCGCCGCCACGCCTCAGACCGATTGTCGTATGGCTAGCACGCCGAGAACTCCGAGATCAGTTGCTGAAGGCAGCACGTGTTCGCCGTGGCGCCAATACCGAAGGGACGGGCCTTTCTTCCCCCGCGCAGATTTTACGTCAATGAGCGCCTGACTAAATTAAACAGGCAATTATTTCGACGAGCGCGTGAGTTGGCGACTTTGCATAAATGGCGTTACGTCTGGATTCGAGATGCCGAATCTACGTACGGCAGTATCAATCACCGGATGTGCCGCGGCATCGTCTGCGCAATGAACAGGATATCATGCGGGTTTTTGGGCTGGAAACAATTCGCGCTACTGAAAGCACATAAACGGGGCTTCGACTACTTCCTTGCCTCAATTTATCTGTCTTGTTCGTTTAACTTTCCCCATTATTGCTGGATGTTTGTGTTATATTTTAATTATATTGTTTTTGACATACTTCCAGTTGCTGGTTTGGTTGTGCTTAACACTTACCGGAGTATGGCGTTCTCGTTCACTCATCCATCTTTATGTACTATGAAGGAATTGTTTTCCATGTTAACAATCACTGCTTTTAGTGAGGACTTTTTCTTTGAATATGCCTTGTTATTAACATTTAATTGCTGCTGCTCTTTTATATCAATTTCTTCACGATTTTATTTATTTATTTATTTAACCTTTATTGTACAAAATACAATTGTAAAAGCACAATGGGTGGACTTAATGCTAAGTGCATTATCTAACAGTCAACCTTTGGGTCAAACAGAGAATTTTAGGTGGGTGCAAAATAAAGGGAAGCAGAACATAAATTATTTACTATTGGTACTTATAATAATACATATTATTATATATGTTACATGAAACAAAAAAAAAAAAAATATATATGAATACAATAATAAATACACAAATATAATGCAATGTACTAATAGATATATAAATATATATATATATACATGTACATATATATATAGGAATATAAGCAGCGAGACTCAAATATAACTATTATTTACTTAAGACTCAAGTAGAACTTGTACACAAGAGACTTAAAGCTAGCGCGGCTTGGGGCTCTTCTGATGTTTTCAGGCAGCGCATTCCAAAGTCTGACCGCAGTGACGGCAAAAGAATTGGAGAGAAAACTAGTACGGTGAGAAGGTGTTGCAAGAGACAACTTACTAGAAGAACGCAGGATTCTTTCATGAGTGGAACTTAAAAGGTTAAAATTAGACTTGAGATAATTAGGGGCAAGGGGATTATTGAGAATATTATAAAGTGAACAGACAATATGTAAATTCCTGCGTTGACGGATCGGCAGCCATTTAAGCTGAGAACGATAATCTGAGACGTGGTCGTACTTACGAAGACAGAAAATGAACCTAATGCAATTATTGAGAAGTCGTTCAAGTTTGTTAAGTTGGTCCTCGGTTATGTCCAGATAACACACATCAGCATAATCAATGAGGGGAAGGACTAATGCCTGAGCCAGCATGACCTTGGTGTTAACCGGCAAGAAGTGTTTTAAACGTTGCAGGTAGTGTAGAGTACCATAAACTTTGCGACTGACTTCGACGATATGAGGATTCCAACTGAGTTCACTATCAACATATAGACCAAGATCTTTAACAACTGAACTGAATGGAATCCTGATACCATCGAACATCAACGCTTGTAAATTACTCGTATCAATATTGTTGAGCTGATATGTACTACCTACTATTACCGCTTGGCATTTCACAGGATTAACACGCACTCCGAAATTATTTGACCACTCCAAGATACGATTTAAGTTATCGTTTAAAAGAGAAATTGATTGAGATAAATTATCTACGTTCACCTGAGTATAAAGCTGCAAGTCATCTGCATAAAAATGGTAAGAGCAAGACAAATGAGATGAGAGAAGATTAATGAAAATAGAGAATAAGATAGGAGATAAAATGCCGCCTTGAGGAACGCCAGCCTTCAGATCACACCAGTCGGATGAATCCGCCCCGTTGCAAACTTGCTGCCGACGACCATGAAGATAACTAGAGAACCAGGCGATCACCGAGGCCGATACGTTACAGCGGGAAAGGATGGCAAGCAGAATATCGATGTCGACCGTGTTAAAGGCGTTACTAAAATCGATCAAAACTAACAAGGTAACTTGCTTATTTTCCATTCCCACTCTAATATCCTCAGTGACATGCAGCATTGCAGAGGTAGTGCTATGGCCTGGCCTAAAACCAGATTGATAATCATCAAACAAGCTGTTAGCGAGCAAATGATTAGAAAGCTGGTTGAAGGCTGAAGCTTCTAGGATTTTAGAGAGAAAGGAGAGGATAGAAATGGGACGGATGTCATTCAAGCGGGTAGGGTCAGGAATTTTAGGGATAGGACGGACAAAGGCAGCAAGCCACGAGGAAGGAAAACAACTTTCCGTAAGACTGGAATTTATAATGTGCGTGATGATAGGGAGTACCGCTTGTAGTATATGGATTATCATCACGCGGCTAATACGATCAGGCCCAACGGCATTAGAAGAAATGGAATGGATAGTTTTATAGACGTCGTCCTCGGAGACAGCCGAAAATTGAAAGACATCGCAGTCAGAGACTGGCAGAGCAAGAATAGAAGAAATAGTAGAATTTTTAACGTTAATATCTAATAAAGGTACAGAACTAAAATGATTATTAATATCATTTAAAGTGAAATTGAGATTAGAGCAGGGTTTCTGCACTTTGCCTATGCCTTGTGAATTTAGAAACTTCCAAAGGTTAGCTGAAGACACATTTTCAATGTTGACAGTGAAATATTGACGTTTAGCGTTTCTACACATTTGATTGCAACGATTTCTTGCAGCCTTATACATACACCAATTTTCATCGGTGCGCTCACGTTTAAATCTACGAAAAGCACAGTTACGACGCCTCATAGCTATACGAACTCCGTTAGTAATCCAAGGAGCTGGTGGTCGTCTTACTTTGATGGCTCTAACTGGAGCATGTACATCGTACAGAGATAGAATTTTATTGTTAAACAGAGAGATTTTCTCATCAACTGTACTCGCCATTATGACAGAAGACCAATCAATAATAGAGGCGTCAGTTTTTAGGTTATCCGTATTCATTTTGGAGAAGCAACGGAGATGAAGAATCGTAGGCTTAATTTTTGGTATTCGAATTTTATATGAAACGTAAATTAGGTCGTGGTGTGAAAATCCTGGTGCTGGAGTCTGTCCGTGGCTGGCAACTAAATTAACTGCGGAAGTGATAATCAAGTCTAGTGTAGTGGGACCATGTTCTGTGAAGTGGGTAGGCCCAGACGGGAGAATCGAGAAGTTGACTGACTTGACTATATCTAAGAGGTTAGAAGACCTGGAATCACCTTTTAAGAGGCAAGTATTGAAATCACCCAGGATCAGATGATGAGCGTAATTCGAACAAACCGATTCGAGAAGAGACTCAAACGTTGAAAAGTAATTAACTTTAGAGGAGGGAGGGTAGAAAACACCGAGTACTGCTTTAACACCATTAATGGAGACTTCCAACAGAATGTATTCCATAGATGCAGAATATTCAGATGGAGACATGGAGAGGATGCGGTAGTTTATATTACTACGTAAGTATATGGCAACGCCACCCGATCTCGCACCAACACGATCATTTCGTATAAGTACGAAACCAGGTAGTGAAACACTAGTGGATGGTAAGCTAGGTTTAAGCCAGGTTTCTGAGACTAGGACAGCACTTATGTGCTCCGAAGAAAAGGCCTCCAGGAAGTCTGTATAATGCGCCGCAATGCTTTGGGCATTAACGTGACAAATATTAAAATTTTTAGGGAAAGGCTGGAATGCGTTACAAACGAATGTACTCAGAGTATCAGAGGAGTCACAGGATGCAAAGCTAGAATGAAGTGAGTCACTAGCAGAGAAAAACGAGTCATTAAAACTTAAGTCGTCAAGTTGCTGCATAAAAATATATATATATATATATATATTCAAATAAATAATTATATAATAATAATAAGAATAAGAACAATATATATACTTGCTAATTACGAACTATACAATATTAAACCCAAATATATAATAATATTATGCCATCTACATACTCTGCATAACCTGCCGGTTTTAACATGAAAAGTTTAAAACACAAGACGAGATATAAAAAAAAAATAAAAATAAAAAAGAATTATAATTAAAAAGAAAGAGTTATTTCATATGGCTGAATGAGCAAGATATCAATGCCAATGAGAAAAAGTCACATAAGTGACATTACTAATTATGACAGTGGTGACATATGACATAGGTACATCATTCATCAGACAGAACAGAACAAAGACACTTTATGAAAACTTTCTACCCGTTAAAGAGAAATTAAATTAAAGTAAATTTAAAAGTAGGTTTGAAATTACAATTTGTAAAAGTGTTTGAATAAGGGCGTGGCGTATATACAATGAGTAATCTACCTACAACCCAACGAATTAAAAAGAATAAAAAAAAAATAACGATGCTTGAAAATAACTACTAGAAAATCAAGAAATTAAAGGACTGCTACACAATATATTAGCTTTTGTCGGCTTTTGCCCGTCGACGTGTGATGTTTCTTTGCGCCTGCGGACGGCGCCCAGCCTCAGACAAATGCTCCGAGGCACCGCTGGCCTCAGCCACAGCTGCTGGGAACTTAACAGTCAAGGCAGCCAACTCACTGGCTGCGGTCACCTTAACGCGGTCACCCGCCGGAGTCTTGATGTTAATGACACCATCGAAGGTCCAGCACTGCCTCATCCCAAAGTGCTTACGAGCAGCCATGAAGACATCCTGTCTGGCACGTGTGAGAAACTCGGACATATTGACCGCAGTGCCCTTTAACGCTGATTTCCTCTTCCATACATTGGCTTTAGCCTTTGAGGTGTGAAAGCGGACCACAACAGGACGCGCACGACCTGGCTTACTGACCCCTATGCGATGGCAGGACTTAATTTGCTCACTGCAGTCTGGAATATGGAGCTTATCTATGAGAAAGCTACTCACGAGCTGTGTAATGTTCTCATCCGTGGTCTCCTCCATACCATTGAGTAGTAATACCTTGCGCCGACTCCTCATCTCTAATGCGTCCACCCTGCTCGTAAGCTCAAGGATCCGCTGGTTCAAAAGCTGAAAGATGGTTTTGACGGAGACCCTAAAGCCAGAGTACTCCTGCTTCACCACATCGGACTCTCCTGGTGGAGGACAGGCAATCCTCTTTTCAAACTCTGCCATACGATCAGCCAGTGACTCTTCCAATTGCTTCTGTGTCTGCTGAACTTGCTGCAACTGTAGCATTTCCATGGTGTAGTTGTTTTGTGTTGTGAAAGTGATGTCCAATAGGCAGGTTAGTGCAGGTTTTTATTTATATAGGCATAAACAATGTTTATTTATATTTGGGAATAAGAATTGGTAATAGAATAATACTATAAATAATTAAAATTAAATAAATAATGTAAGAGCAAATTATCTTAGTGTTTTGCCTGCAACTACCCTACTACTGATTTTGTCAGTGCTACGTCCAGAATGATAATGTCATCCTACATCTATTTGTCTTCATATTGTTGTTTTTCTGGATAGTCACTCTGTGTTTTGCAGTAATACAAAAATGTGGAACAACATACACGACACGACAACTTACCATTATGTACTCTTGTTCTTTACATAATACAATATAATTTCACACATTCGCACAACAATTGTCTTATCATATATATTTTAAATTTCTACTATTGGAAGTCAATTCTCATTCCCTGCTTCACTACTGTCTTCCTCCTTTGCACCTTTAATCTTATTTGTCGTCACAGTAATGACACACAAAACTAGATATTTTGGTCTTAGACTTTTTAATGCTGGTTCTTTGAATACTAAACAAGATGACTTCCTAATGGCTATGGCCCGTTATCAGGCTGAAATAGTTGCAATTAATGAAACTTGGTTGCCTTCGGGACATGAAGAGCGGGCGTCTGCTCCACCTGGTTACCGGTTTCTCACCTCTCTGCGTCCTAATCACTTGTGTGGCGGTCGTGGTGGACTACGTGTCCGCGTCGTCAAGCATCCTGAGGCAGACATAGAACTGCCAACGCCTAGCAAGATGTTCACTAGGTACTCCCATGTTGCAGCAATCAGTATCTCGATTGAGGGATGTGACAGCAGCATTGAATCACCCGACAATCCTGCATAAATACATAAAATTTCCTCAAACCGTTCCAGAACGCAATGATATTAAAAGAAGGTATGTAAATTGTGTTTAAGACATGACAATTTATTTTATTTGGTAGATAAATGTGTGTTAATATGTGTGTTTGTTGTAGGTTTTATGGAAAAAATTTTTAATTCTGGAGTAGTAGGATGCATAGATGGCAACCCATGTGGCAATAGTACATCCTGCTGAAAATGAAGAAAGATATTTTAACAGAAAACATTTCCATTCGAGAAATGTAATAATAGTATGTATCCCTTTTATATGTTTATGTTTATTACATAAATTCATAATAAGCTTATTTTATATTACCACTACATATATTATTTATTTATTTTTAATTAATTTTTGTTACAGATCTTTGACGCGGACTTAAATATATTAAGTGTAGATGCAGCATTTGGAAGTGCATCACATATAGTAGATAGTTTTATCTGTCCAATGCTTCGGGTACAACAGCGGCAGAGGTGGAAGGCAGCTCTACCATAGATAATCCAGATGTTGGCAGTTCTATCATGGGTAAAACTGCATCAGACGTGGATGGCAAATGGAAGGGCTAGACTGTAACAGGAAAAAAATAAAGTTATTATCACTTAACTAAATTATATTGATGAATGTCACTTTTAAGTTCAGAGTTCAATTTTGTGAATGTTATTTTACTGATCATAGACTTAATTCATGTAATTTTAACTGTACACTATTATTTTATTAAGCGTGTTAGAATAATCTATAGCGAATGCTTAATATAAGGTTTGTAAGTTAATTGATGTCGTTGTAGAAAATGCAGCAGTGAAGTTTGTTGCGCCGCTTCTTCTTCACTTGCGCTTTGGAGACGGTAGTAAACTTAGTTTTAAGTAAATTACTGACGTCAATTCTTGGTTTCTGAATAAACAAATTTTAAATTGTTATTTTGTTGTTTTGTTTATTGTGAACTTTACATATAGAGGCACAGGAAAATACTCATATAGCAAAATACGCCGTTTGAAACATTTAATTTGATTATTTTTGCCTTAAAGTTATTTATTAGTAAGAAATAAGCATTGTTAATAAAAATAACAATTAAAATGAATTATTTTCTTGAAAATTACTTAAATTTAATATTGTTTATCAAAGTTTTCATTCATTCATTCGTTCTATTTCTATTGTAGACAGGGTGATGTATGTCTCTGTCATATTGACGTTTAGTGGAATTACCAAGGAAGACCCAATCATGACACAATCTTAATACCAACTCAATCTCAAGGTTAATGATTTCAAGAGTAACAAACTAAATTGTGATTGGAATTGGATTGCGACAGAGTTGAGATTGGGATTAAGTTCGAGAGTAAGCCTGCTGGTTAGGACTAGTATTGCCAATGAAAAGACTGCTTATTTCAATCACTATATTAACTCACAGATAAGTAACAGCAAAACCTTTTGGAGCAATGTGAAGGAAAAAATTATTGTGGATGCCAGCAGAAATGACTGCTTACCTAGAAGTTTTGACAATCCCCACGTAATAAATAATCATTTTCTTAATATACCTGTCAGTAATGTAGCTAATTTATCTAATCTAAAATTTTATGAATTTAATCGATTTAATGATTCAATTTTTTTCCAATTTGAACCAATATCTGAGAATGACGTTGGCAAAATTATTCTTGCAATTAAGTCAAATGCCGTTGGATATGATGGGATCAGTCGAGACATGATCATCCTTACCCTTCCTTCTACTTTAAGCATTATTACCAGGATCATTCATTTATCTCTTCTTTCAGGCGTGTTTCCTCCTCAATGGAGGGAGGCTATGGTTACTTCGATCCCTAAGAATAACAATCCCAATAGCTTATCTGACCTTAGACCAATAAGCCTGCTTTCTTATCTTTCGAAGGTGCTTGAAAAGGCAGCACAGTTACAACTTTCGAAATACATCGAAGCAAATAAAATATTGCCTACGTTACAGTCTGGTTTTCGCAGGAACCGTGGCACCCTCACAACTTTGGATATTGAAGCGCTGCGCACTGATGCTGCTGGCACTGACTGGGATGCCATATTAGCTGCTGATACCGTGGAATCCAAGGTTAGCCTTCTTAATAACTCAATTGTTTCTCTTTTTGATCGCCATGCTCCATTCCGCCGTGTAAAAATTAAACGACCTCCTTGTCCGTGGATGACCAGGGGAGTGCGCATGGCCATGGCAAAACGTAATCGAGCATTCTTAAAATTTAAACGTGATCGTTCTGATGACAATTGGGATATATTTAAGAGGGCACGAAATCTTTGTAATCGTATGGTGAGGTCCGCGAAACGTCGATATTTCCATGAAAGCATATCGAATTCTTCTCCTGCTGATGTGTGGAAGTTCCTCAAAAGCCAAGGTGTAGGTAAGGGTAATTCCAAGGTATTCAATTCCTCCTTTTCTCTAGATGAGATAAATGATCATTTTACTTCCACTACTTCTCTGGATCCTTCATCTAGGTTGCAAACTATTTCCTATTTAAACTCCTTACCTTGTTTGCTACCTGACACGTTTACCTTTTCTACAGTGACCATTGATGACGTAAAAAAAAATGTCCTTTCCATAAAAACAAAAGCCATGGGGGTCGATGGAATTAATCTCCGCATGATTCTTTTTCTTTTGGACTTCATTCTTCCGGCTCTCACTCACATAATTAACTATTCCCTTAGTTCAGGTGTATTCCCTTCCTTATGGCGGAAGGCATTTGTGATTCCTCTACCTAAAACTAACAATCCTGGCAGCTTAAATCATTATCGTCCTATATCTATTCTTCCATTTTTCTCTAAAATTCTTGAAGCAGCAGTGTATTCCCAACTATCCTCTCTTGTTCTTTCTAATGGACTGCTCAGTGAATTTCAATCGGGATTCCGCCCGGGACACAGCACGAGTACTGCGTTGTTGAAGGTGACTGAGGACATCAGAAATGGCATGGAGCACGGCAAGGTGACCATCCTTGTACTTATTGATTTCTCCAATGCTTTTAATACGGTTGATTACGATGTTCTCCTTGCTTTACTTGCTCGCCTTAATCTCTCTCCAGTGGTTCTCGATTGGTTCGCCTCTTATCTTCGTGGCCGCCAGCAAGCAGTCCGTGTTGAGCAAAATATCTCAAGTTGGCGTGACCTTGTTTCTGGCGTTCCCCAAGGTGGCATATTGTCCCCTCTCCTGTTCTCCATCTTCATCAACTCTCTTACTTTACTCCTCTCTTCTTCTTTTCATCTATACGCAGACGACCTGCAACTATACCACTCATGCGATTGTGAGTGTATTGACTCCTCGGTTGCGCTCATTAATAGGGATCTTAGCATTATTGCAGACTGGTCGACTAAGTACGGAGTAGTTGTAAACCCGGGTAAATGCCAGGCTATAATTATAGGAAGCTCCCGGCAAATTTGTAAAATTAATTTCGAGGCTATCAATCCCGTTAAATTTAATGATGCTACGATCCCTTACTGCCCCAGCGTAAAAGACCTTGGACTGCAGATCGATTCAACTTTTAGCTGGGTTCCCCACGTCACTGAGGTCTGCCGTAGAGTGACTGGTATGCTTCGTTCTCTTTATAGACTAAAGAACTTCCTTCCTCTGAGAACCAAAATCTCCCTCGTCCAATCCTTAGTCATTCCTACTATAGATTATGCCGACGTGTGTTACTGCGATCTTACTCAAGTCCTTCTCATTAAACTCAATAGATTAGCCAACAACTGTATTCGCTTTATTTTTAATATCCGTAAATACGATCATATTTCTTCTTTTCGTTCGCAGTTATCATGGCTTCCTATTCCTGAACGTCGTAAAGCCAGAATTCTTTGTTTGTTGTACTGTCTACTCAATGATGCTCACTCTCCTCTTTACTTAAAATCTAAATTCCCGCTTCTGAGTTCCGCCCATTCCCGTTCTCTTCGCTCTGCAGACAACCTGACTCTGCGTACTCCTCTGTTCCGGTCTACTTTTTTGGAGAAATCTTTCCAGGTTCAGGCTGTGAGGCTCTGGAATGCTCTTCCTGAAATGATTAGGAGAGCTCCTAGTCGCTCTGCGTTCAAACATGCTGTGAAGGGGTTCTTTCTTCGGCAGATGAATGATGGGTCATCCTAATTATATATGTTATATATTTTATGTATGTATATGTATTTATAGTGTATATTATGTATCTTGTATGTATTTACGCATTTTTTTTTGTAATGTATGTATTTTGTCAGTATGCATGTGCACTTTATCGCACCACCAACTTAGTTTTTTCTGTTTGGTCAGCTGGTTGACTGGTAGAGAATGCCAAGCGGCATTAAGTCCGCCTTTTGTACATTTTTGTTTTTGTGCAATAAAGTTTAAATAAATAAAAATAAATAAACTTTGATTGACGTCACTGATAGTGTATTGGCTGAGCAGGATGAAGGTCGTGGTACTTTGCTCACTTGACTGGATTATTCGCGTGCTTTTGATAGCCTTGACATCTCTTTGCTGCTTTCAAAGTTAGCGTATTACGGCCTAGATCATCATTGCGTCAGATGGTTTCATAGTTACCTTTTGGGCAGATCGCAGCGAGTTAAACTGACAAAAGAGGATGGATACCTCATGTCTACCCCCAAACCAGTGAACCGTGGGATCCTTCAAGGATCTAAACTCGGGCCCCTCCTCTTTATAATCTATAGTGCCGATCTAAATAAGGCATTGCAGATATCACTGTTACGCGGATGACGTACAGTTATACATTTCACATAAGCCAGAAGAAGTATCACCTGCAGTGGTTAAAATGAATGAGGACCTGGAACTTATCGCCGATTCCAGAATCCAAATTCAGAAGACTATAAGCAGTAATCCTAAAATAACAATGCTAGGTTCAGCTGTGGAAAGAGTTGGTTTTGTATAGGGTTAGAATTTTTTTTGTCAGAGAATGTACGTGTTAGGTTTTATGAGGCTCTGGTTTTATCGCGGCTCAATTACGGGGGTGTTGTCTATGGACCTCGCTTATTGGAGAGAACTCGGCGATTAATTCAACGTGTCCAAAATGCATGCTGCCGATTTTGTGTTGATATTCCACTAAAGGTTTATAACGTTACACGAGCGATGCCGGGGCGTGTATCGAATTTTCAAATATTTTGGGATACTCTTTTGGTTATTAAGCCGCTACATTTATCACACTTATACAAATGAAACTTTTAAGTCACGACACAAGTCTTTGTTTGTTTATGTTTATTTTTTTATTACCTACACTAGCACCTAGATCATAACTGAAAATCAGCGTATTGCTCAATAGCAATAAATTCGTTGAGTTGTGACCTTTTTGTATTGCTGCAACTCACACTCTAATTAATTTGTATTTCATATGAAATTGTAAATTGTGTGTAGCAAATCAAATAAATGAATTATCTATCTAAGCTAAGTTCAAAAGCTGGCAAAATTTTTGTGAATCCATTGATGAAGCTACCTCTACATCGGACATGTGGCGTAGAATGCGATGGTACAAAGGTATAAAGCAAAATACTTGTTCAATTTCATCTGAACAAAAAGAAGAACTATTACAATTGCTTTCACCAGATTATGTTTGTACCTTGCCACCCAAACTAACCTCGAACAATCCAGTATTAGAAACAAATTTCACGCTTCAGGAGCTTCTGCATTGTACTAAAAAAAAAGATACAGCCCCGGGAGATGGCAACATAACCTATTAGATGATTTTTAATCTACCTAAGACCAGTAAAATTTGTTTCCTACACATTTTTAATAACATATTTAACTCTGGGTGTACTCCGTATCAATGGCGCAGTATTCGCATAATTCCCATACCTAAACCTACCGTAAGCCAAGAGATTAAACTTAGACCAATATTGCTTATTTCTTGTATCTGTAAATTATTATACTTGATGATCGCCAAGCGAAAATTGTATATCACCATATACAATTGGATTTAGAAGAGGGTAGTCCACCTTAGATAATTTAACAAACCTGGTAACACACATCCAGATAGGCTTTGCGCAAAGAGCATCAACTGTAGCTTGTTTTTTAGACATAAATAGCGCTTACAATAATGTTCTCATCGAAAGGGTTGTCAGTGTGCTAGATGAGATTAACATTGGGCAGACAATATGTCGTTATCTATGGATGTTCTTAAGTGAAAGACATCTCAATATTGTTTTGGAAGAAGATCAAAACACAATCACCTCAAGGTGGACTAATAAAGGCTTGGCCCAAGGAGATCCCTTATCGCCTCTACTTTTTAACATCGTTACCCTGGATATTTGCAAACGTATTGAATCAGTAGCCATCACACAATACGCAGATGACTTTGTTCTATATACAACAAATAAAAAAATACAAGATAGTATACATAAATTGCAAACATCTCTTAACACATTGGTTGAAATGTTAGATACTATAGGTTAAGAATTGCAGCCTACGAAATCGAAAGTCTGTCTTTTTGCTAGAGGCTATAAAAGGCATCAAATCCCATTGAAAGTGACCAACACTGAGTTAGATATCGTAGATAATGTCAAGTACTTAGGTATGTGGCTGGATAAATCATTACGCTGGTCTAAGCACATAAATGAAATCACTGATAAAGCAAGAAAATATTTAAATTTAATAAGAATTTTAGCAGGCTCCGCCTGGGGGGTACGCCCTATACACCTGCAAAGATTATATATATCTTTAATTAGAAGCAGACTTGATTATGGTAGTTTTTTATATGATGTCAGTGCAAAGACGCATCTAGCCAGAATAGATAAAATACAAAACCAAGCTTTGAGAATAGTTGATGGTTTCATAAGATCATCACCTATACATGTCATGGAGAGTGAGTTGTGTATTCCCCCATTCAAGGCAGGTCGTTAATATATACCAGAAAGAGAAGGTCCCAAAATGGAACCTTGCGGTACCCCAATTTGTACCTTCGCTCCTTTCGATTTTGTATTATTTAAATCTATCGTCTGTCTAATCTATCACTCAGATATGATTTAATTAGTTCAACGACAGTAGTGTCGAACCCGTAATGAGCGAGCTTGAGCAGAAGAGTTCTACGATCTACGCAATCAAATGCTTTGGTCAGATTGCAAAACACTGCGATGGCATCCTTCCTATGCATTAAGGATATGAGTGACAAGAGCCACACCTGCATCTGATGTACATTTCCCCTCAGTAAAGCCGTACTGCTAACTGAAATAATTTATTAGACTTTAAGTAAAGCTGCATTTGATTAAGCATGATTCTCTGGAACACCTTGCTCAAAATTGGTAAAATTGAAATAGGTCTATAATTTCCAGGCTACGATTTTTCTCCTTTCTTGAATAGTGGAATTAGTTTACTATACTTCATTAAAATTGGAAAAATCCCTCGATCAACACAATTATTGAATATATGTGCTAAGTCCCTAGCTATAATATTTATCATATGACAAATCACAACAGCCGACATATCCCAATGATCCTCAGACTTTTTCTGATTAAATTCTTTAAAGGTATTGATAATGTCAGTAGGATCAATATGTGAGAACGTAAATTTGGAATCGCAAGTGCTGACATTACTTTTAAGAAGTGTTTCAGCTTCATTAGGGCATGAGTCAATATTAGAAGTTAATTACATACATACATACATACATACATAAAATCACGCCTCTTTCCCGGAGGGGTAGGCAGAGACTACCTCTTTCCACTTGCCACGATCTCTGCATACTTCTTTCGCTTCGTCCACATTCATAACTCTCTTCATACAAGCTCGGCGGTTTCGGGTACTTTTGACCTGACCCTTTACCAGGACGTCCTTAATTTGATCAAGATACGTTCGTCTAGGTCTTCCCACTCCGACCTTTCCCTCCACACTCTCCTTGTATATCTGCTTAGTCAACCTGCTTTCATTCATCCTCTCCACATGACCGAACCATCTTAACATACCCTTTTCTATTCCTGTAACTACATCTTCTTTCACATCACAACATTCCCTTATCACGCTGTTCCTTATCCTGTCACTCAATTTCACACCCATCATACTCCTTAACGCTCTCATTTCCACTGCATTTATTCTGCTTTCATGCTTCTTTTGCCATACCCAACTTTCACTCCCATACATTAATGTCGGGACCAACACGCCCCTGTGCACAGCCAGTCGAGCCTTTTTGGATAGTTTCTGACTGCTCATAAAGGCATGCAAAGCTCCATTCACCATGTTCCCCGCGTTCACTCTCCTTTCAATATCACTATCATACTTGCCATCTGATGTAAACTTTGATCCTAGATATACAAACTCTTTCACTTGCTCCACTTTTTCTCCTCCAATCAAAATATTACATGCTGTCATTTCTTTCTCCATTTCAAAAACCAGTGTTTTAGTTTTACTTACGTTCACTTTCATTCCTTTCTCTTTTAAAGCTTCATGCATACAGTTTACCATCTCCTGTAACTCCTCCGCTGATGACGCCAGTATAACCTGATCGTCGGCATAGAGCAGACATTTGACGAGTAACTCATTCATCCTTAATCCACTTTTAGACTCTTTCAAATCTGTCAAACAGCTATTCATAAATAGGTTGAACAGCCACGGTGACGCAACACATCCTTGCCTAACGCCTTTCTCAATCTTAAACCACTCAGTGTGCGCTCCGTTTATCCTGACACAAGCACTCGAATCCTCATATAAGGATTTCAGTGCTCGTATTAAGAGACTGCTCACCCCATGCATAGAAAGTGCTGACCACAATTCATTCCTCTCAACTCTGTCATAGGCCTTTTCCAGATCTACGAATGTGCAATAGACTTTTTGACTCTTGGCCAAAAACTTTTCGGCTATGCACCGCAAGGAAAAGACCTGATCAGTACATCCCATTCCCTTTCGAAATCCCGCTTGAGCATCCCATATTTTGTCATCAGTTTCATTCCTGACTCTATTAATCAATACCTTAGCATACAATTTGCCGACGACGCTAAGCAGGCTTATACCACGATAATTTTTGCAGTCCAGCTGTGACCCTTTTCCTTTGTAAAGTGGCACGATAACAGCCTTACACCAATCTTTTGGTACTCGGCCGCTTCTCCAACACAAATTGAAAAGGCAGTACAACTGACTAGCTACTACGCCTTTTCCTGCTTTAAGCATCTCGACCGACACTCTATCACACCCAGCAGCCTTTCCCGCTTTCATACTCTTAAGTGCTTCCACAATTTCGAACATTTCAATTTCGCCTTCCATCTCATTCTCTTTTTCTTCGCTATAGCAGAAATCTTTCTTATTTCCTTCCTTTTTTTCAAATAAACTTTCAAAATAGTCCTTCCATATCTTTAGTACACATTCTTCTCCTTTCACAACGCTACCATCCTGGCATCTGATCCTAGTCAGCTCTCTGGTTATAGTATTTCCTCGGGCTGACCTTACGGATTTCCAGAATACTTTCAGATTTGACTGAAAGTCTTCCGATAGCCTTTTATCAAAATCCTCTTTATACTCTTCTTTCTTTCTAATCACAGCTTTCTTAACCAAATCTTTCATTTTCTTATATTCCTTACGTGCTTCATTCACATCTTCATCTATAACCTCTTGCATTCTTAAGTTAGCTTTTGCTGCTAACAAATCCAGCCATGCTTTCTTCTTTAATCGCACAAGTTCTTGCACATCTTTACTCATCCACGCATTTTTGTGATTTTTTCCTTTCCTTCTTCTACTTACACCACACACTTCAACAGCTACTTTCACAATTCTTTCTTTAAATTCCTTCCATCCATCTTCAATATCGCTCATTTCATCTAAATCTTCAAATTCATCCTTCAGTCTATTAATATACTTCTTACCTACATCCATATCTTGCAAATTTTCTACTTTTACTCTTTCCAAAGCGCTGGTTTGCTCCCTTACCCTGTGCCGCCAGCGATTGAAGATACCCCTTATCCGGGATATCACCAGTAAATGGTCCGAGTCAATGCCAGCACCGCGATATGCACGGGTATCCAGCACTTTGTTCTTCAATCTCTCATCTACAATCACAAAGTCTATCATACTTTTTAAAATACCTTCCACTCTTGTGTAGGTGTGGATCTCTTTATGTTGAAACATTGAGTTCGACACAAAAAGATCCCACTCTAGACAAATTTCTAATACACTTCTTCCATTATCATTCACCTTTTCGTCACCAAACGCACCAAGCACCTTTTCATATCCATCACGCTTTACACCCACCCATCCATTAAAATCACCTAACATAATAATCTTCTCATTTGGCTTGGTAACTTTCAATACTTCTCTTACACTATTCCAGAACTCCTCGTTTTCGCTTTTTGCTGATGTTGTACCCCTCGAACCCACATCCCAAGGTGCATAAACACCTAGAACGAAGATCCGAGTGATTCCAACTTTCAGCCTAATCCATAGAAGACGAGGGCTGACACACTCATACTCATTCACGCACTCAGCCATTCGTGCAGAAAGAATTAGACCGACCCCTTGACAGCCTCGGCTGGTACTGGAAATTCCAGACCAATACGCCGTGTAAGGGCCGTGCTGCGTCGCGTCGCATCCTTTCCGCTTCGTTTCATTCACGCACAACACATCCAAACGTCTTTCATCCATCATCTGGCATACTTCCTCAATCTTATCCTTCATTCCTCCTCTTACATTCATCGTCGCAAAGCGGCTTTCAGCAGACCGCATACCGCTCCCGCCGGGAACGAGACGTGATGGGGTGCGGACACCATCGCCGCCATCTAGGTGCTCTTTCAAAAAATTTGCATCCATGCGATTCCCACGAGACGCTAGGGAAAAATTTTGTCCGCCCCAGCAGAGCCCCGCATGCCAGGGTAAGGCTAGCCATTACCTGGGGGTCGCCCAACCCCATGGCGGAAGTGGCACGCTCGAGACTAGGCTCGCCCCTAGCCATGCATCCATCGGCGCGGCAGACCTTAGATTGGCAGGGATTTACATTAAAGAGGAATCCCAAGTCTATCCCTTAGTCGGCTCTTACGACATCCGTGGGAAAGAGATGGAGTGGTCCTATTCTTTTGTAATGGTGCCGGGAACCACACGGCATTGTTAAGTTAATTCCAACGGTATATTTGTAAAAAAAATTCAAATTAATTTACTATTTCTGTTGTATAGGTAATTTTCCTATTATCAAATTTAATTTCATCAATATTTTCTTTAAAATTACATCTACCTTAATTAAAATACACTAAAAATAAGTAAAAAATGAAATAAATTTATTGAATGCACATAGTGTAATTGTAATATTTAATTTTTAAGGTCAAATTCGGTGTATCTTGTAAAAAGATAGTGTTCAAAGTTTACGTTCTGTGGGTAACTGTTGCCGGTTTTATTTTACAACTTTTACAAGGTATGAACTGTACAATAGTTAATTTTCCTCACGAATTTATATCAATCACCGCGTCCTTGTGCACTGTTTTGCGTAATTTTTATTAAATATGTTACGAAATCACTTATTTCCTATACCGAATTTGACGTTTGTTTACTTTTGAATTGGGTTAGGTTTTAGTACGGTAGTCGGTTTTGCTGGTATTATTTTACACACATCAAACTATCATTGTCTTCCTTATACTTATAACATCTTATTTTGTAATCGTCCTCAACCCGTGCTGTGACCGCTCGTCAGCTGGAAATGCAACTGAAGGAAGCCTTAGTTCAACTCAAGGCTGAGAAAAAGGACAATGAGCAATTATTACTGGAAAGGGAAGACAATGAACGTGAATATGAATTTATGCGAAATAAAAATCTAAAGCTCGAACAACATCTTGCTGAGAGTCTTAATAATTGTGATGACTTAACCGGGCAGCTTAACCGACTTAATTTAGTGGTAGATTCTTTCCGCCAATGCAGTGATACGTATGAGCAGACACTCAGACGTGTTACTGAATTAGAAAGGGAGCTGAGTGAGGCATATGAGCTGATAAATAGACACGAGCAAGATGCCCAGTCGCATCAGTCAAAGGAGGTGTCCAGCCTCTTTGATGAGCTCATTGAAAGTAGACTTATGTCACCCTCAGTTGATTCCTCAATTATTGATCTCACTAGTGACACTTCTTATGATAATATGTATAAAAACAAACCAAAACTTGATATGAGCCATAATAAATTAAAAAAATACCTAAAACTCTCTAAAAAATTAGGAAATGTAAATATCAATTAAAAAATAATAACATAAGGAAATCATGCTTAATAAAAAGCATTTCATTGAACTGTAGGTTACATAGGGAAATCAGCTCTTGCAATCAAAAAATGGTAGAAAATCAAGAGGCATGTGAGGTTGTTAGGATCAGATTGGAGATTCATGTCATAAAATTACAGGATGACTATTCTAAACTGTTTAATAAATATGATAAACAAAGACAGCAAAATACTGAGCATCTGTTGGCTGTAGAAAAGTTGATTCATGACAGTACATTTAACCAGGAGACTCTTGAATTCTTATCAAAAGAATGTACCTGCGGGCAATTCAACAAGCCCGATATCAATGATTCTACCTTGCTTTCACCCACTCCCAGTGCCGGTAATTTGCTTGATACTTATTCCAACTCTGAACCCTGTAAACCTCATTATAATTATAATACAGTGCTATTTTCAGACGGTATTGGTAGCAATATGGGTAAATATTTTTGTGATACCCTAAATCAGTCTTTTATAAATTACTGCATGCCAAATGCATCTTTTACCCAAATTATTGAGAGAATTAATAATGTAAATTTAAATAATAAATCCACCATAGTAATATTAATTGGTGATAGTTTTAAAATTGGCAGGAAAGATATAATTAACTGTTTTGAATCTTTGAATAAATTAAAAGTTAACCAAATAACTTTGTGTGCTATTCCATATATGAGTTGCCAGTCTCCAAAACTTAATAAAAACATTCACCTACTCAATAATTTTATGCATTCGTTGACATGTCGTCACAGTGACAAATTTGTGTTTTTTGACACAAACAATTTCATAGGTGATTGTTTTAAGACCAATGATAGAATATTTCTATCCAGATACCATAAGAACAAAATTGCTACATTGGTAGCTAGTAATATTAATTTTTGGACGAGTTTACATTGTAAGCGAAATATTAATTAAAAGTTGACTACAGAATTGCCAACTCTGTGTGATGGTAACTCTGTTGACTTGACAGTTAATTTAAACTGCACACTCAGACAACGGGAAACCCTCGAGGGTTAAGAATTATCCATCAAAATATACAAGGTCTTCCCGGCAAAGAATTAGAAGTACAACTAGTTTTAGAAGAATTAAATGTGGACATTTTATGTTTGACTGAGCATTGGCTCATGGAGGGGGAGATGATGTTCAGCCTAAACAATTATAATATTGTGAGCTGCTTAAACAGAAAGTCTGCAATTAGAGGTGGGTCTATGATATTTATCAAATGCGGTCTTCGCTGTAAAGAGCGAACAGACATAACCAGACTTTCGGTTGAGCGGTCTGCCGTAGTGACCTGTGCCGAGCTAGATCATCATATAATTGTTTGTGTGTACAGTCCCCCAAACAGTGAATTTAAACAATTTTTAAAAATAATGGATCAAGGTTACATGTTACCTCAAAATGTAATAAAAAATTAATTATTTGTGGTGATTTTAACATTGACATTTTAGTTAAATCAACTGCTAGTATACAATTTATTAATTTGTTTAAATCTTATAATTTAGAGTATATTTTTTTTGAACCAACCCGAATAACATCTACATCTGCCAAGTGTCTGGATAATTTTTTTTGTAATAATCTTTATATACGTACGGAAATCAATTATTCACAAATTGCCCTCGGATCACACCGGTCAATATGTTACCTTTGAGAAAGAGTCCTTAAACAATTTAAATAATGATAAAATTATGTGTAGAACTCTTTCTTCCAAAAACATAAGAAAATTTAAAATAAACATTGCAAATCAATTAAATACTTTAACATATTCTGGAAATAATCCTAATGAACATTATAACAATTTATTTAATATGATTTCTGCTGAATACTCAAAAAGGTTCAAGCAGAAACAAGTCAATATTCGTAATAGATTACAGTTCAGTGAATGGGCTACATTAGGTATTCACAAGAGTAGGAATAAGTTATATGACTTATATGCCCAGAAACAATACAATTTTGACCCTAGTTTTGTAGAATATGTCAAAAAATATTCAAAATTATTTAAAAAAGTTTGCAGGCAAGCCAAGTCTTTTCACATAAGTATTAAAATAAACAACGCACCAACCAGATCACCTCCAGAAACATGGAACATTATTAATAAAGGATCTGGCAAAATCAAAGATAGAGACAGTATTAAACAAATATCATCCGGTAACAAAAGTATTTCTGAAACTCAGGACATAGTAAATGCTTTTGATAATTTCTTTGCAAAAATCCCTGTGGAGCTAACTTCTGACGTTGACTCTTGTCCATTGCGCGCTGAAACCCTAGTTAATAATAACACAATTCCCATAAAATCTGTCTTTAAATTTAAATATGTTAACTCTGATAATATATTAAAGGCGTTCAAACAACTTAATTTGAAAAAGTCTGAAGACCATTGGGGTATGTCTGTTAGTATCATAAGTCAAATCATAGATATTATTGCATCTGATCTAGCTTTTATATTTAATGAATGTATTGATGAGGGTATTTTCCCAAATTTAATAAAATGTAGCAAATTAATACCTTTATTCAAAAAAGGGGAGAAAACAGTCCTTGGCAATTATAGACCTATTTCTATATTGCCAGTTTTGAGCAAGGTGTTTGAGAGATGATGCTTAATCAAATGCAACAATATTTTAAAATCAATAACATTTTCCATTCCCAACAATATGGGTTCACTGCCGGGAAGTCCACCACTGATGCGGGAGTAGCACTTGTTACTCAAATCTATGACGCGTGGGAGAGTTCACAGGATTCAGTTGGAGTCTTTTGCGATCTCTCTAAAGCATTTGATTGCGTAGATCATCAGACACTTTTGCGTAAACTTCGTCAATATGGGTTTGACCACAAATCAACTAAACTAATGGCATCCTATTTGACTGATAGGCTTCAAACTGTAGATATTAATGGAGTAAAGTCAAGCGGATCAAGCGTCTCAGTGGGTGTTCCTCAGGGCTAAATTTTAGGACCATTCCTCTTCTTGGTATATGTCAATGACCTGCCTTTTATGGTGGAAAAACAGGCGGGTATAGTGCTGTTTGCCGATGACACTTCTTTAATATTTAAATTAGATCGCCATAGCGAAAATGTAAGTTCGGTTAATAATATACTGACGGCCATATCTATGTGGCTCTCAACCAACAATCTGCTTTTAAATGCTAATAAGACCCAATGCATTAAATTTACCCTTCCAAACGTAAGGCAGGCCAATACTGACATAATACTGGAAGGCCAGAAATTAGAATTTGTTGAAAATACAAAGTTTTTAGGAATTATAATTGATGATTGTTCTAGTCTAAAAGATTTCACTATTTGATAAGATAAATGTAGGTCAAAGTGCATTACATTGCGATGACATCATACATGCATCGTAGTTGTATTCAGATTACAACAAGATTATAGCTACCTAATATCTGTTTAGCTATCTATTTATAGATAGCATTATGTAATATGCTTATGGCTTATGGTATAGCTTAGTCCTATTTTTATGAATTACTATATATCTGTCTTACCATTAATATTTACTTCTACATTCGGTGATACATCTCTTATGACTAAGTACGGACCTGAATATAAATCTGACAGCTTATTACCAGTTTCATTTTTAATTAGAATTAGATCATTGGGCTTATAAAACACTGGGTTTATATGACTATCATATTTATTTTTTCTGAATAATTTACTTTCTAATAAGTTCTTACGCGCTTCAGCTTGGGATACTTGGAGTCTATATTTTAATTCATGGGGGTAGCTATTGTGATTATATAAGGGTTGAATAGCTTTTGTTAAGTTATTCGGCAAATTACATTTTCTACCGTAAACAAGTTCGAAGGGAGAAAATTTAGTTGACCTATGTACTGAAGTGTTGTACGCAAAGCACCAATATGGAAGCCATGTGCTCCACAGTTCGGGCTTACCTTCAGCTTGGATGCGTAGAAATACTCCTAGATGCTTATGGGAGTTCTCCAGGGCGCCTACGCTCTAGTGATGATAGGCTGTGGAGTTTAATTTATTTATATTAAGTAATATACATACCTCTTTGAATATGTCGGACATAAACTCTGTACCCCTATCTGTAGCTATCTCTGTAGGAATGCCATGCTGTAAAATAAAATTATTTACGAAGCTGCGCGCCACTTCTGTTGATGATTTAGTATGTAACAGAAACGCACATACATATTTTGTTAGTTCGCATTGAAGAGTCAGAACATACGAATAGTCATAGCTGTCTCTATCCAAGGGTCCTACAAGGTCTAGAAAATTTTTTTCGAATGCCGAGTGTGCACTCGAGGTGATGGCCATTGGCTCTTTCACCTGGACTGTGTATTTTTGTTTCTGGCACTTTGGACATTTCGTTACAAAGTTTCTGACATCAGTCTCCATAGAAGGCCAGAAATAGTAACGTTTAATATTATTTAACATTCTTCTAATGCCCGCGTGGCCACTCGTGGGCAATAGATGGAAATCGTTAAGTATGACCCTCTTGTCATCTTTGTTATCTATTCTTTCGACGTCTTTTAATATACATAACCTGGGCCCTTTATAGTTTACATTTTTTTTTATTTCACTCGCTAGTTTATATACAAATTCTTCAGTATATTTATTCTTTATAAAATATATTTCGCTTATATTTATTTGTTTTGCGAAATTACACAGCTCTCGCACAAATTCGTCTCGCGTAACTTGTGTTCGAGAAGCTGGATTTATAAAAATTATATTTTCTTGTAATACGTATATAAGTATCTTACTTTCACATGTTATCTTATTCTGTTTTCTTAATTTATTCAAATTACTGTCTATAAATCTGAGTTCTGTTGCGTCCTTCGGCTTAATATTAATTTCCACGATTTTCGGTTGATCAGGCCGATCGTCTGTAGAAATAATATCTTCGTCAGAGGAAGCATCATTTATACATAACTTCTTTGTCTGAGCTCGTGTCATCACCAACAAATTATCACTCATCTCTTTCAGTTATTCCGAAGTCACTTTTATCCTAGATAATGTGTCTGCAGCCGCATTCTCCTTCCCCTTCAAATATTCAACTACATAATCATACTCCTCTAAAACCAATCTAAACTTAAACAACCTGCTAGAGGGATCTTTTAAATTGAACAAATAAACGAGTGGCTTGTGATCGGTAAGTATTTTAAATCTTCGTCCGTAAAGGTATGGACGAAAATTTTTTACTGCCCAAACCACGGCAAGCAATTCCTTCTCAATAGTCGGGTAGTTTTTCTCTGCCTTATTCAAAAATTCAAAAAAAAATCAAAATTCAAAATTTTTTATTCATTATTATAGGATACTATTATATCGCTTAATAATTGTCGTATGGTTTAACAACTTGGTTGACGTCAAATAAATTACTTAAAAACTAAGTTTACTGCCGCTTCCAAGGCGTCAGTGCAGAAGAAGCGGTAACAAACTGCACTGCAGCATTTTCTTCAACAACGTCAACTTCACAATATTAAATTATATTTAGAATAGAATGTGGACGGGAGAATACATTGTTCACGGGAGATTTATATATTTATGAGATTTAATATTGAAAAAAGAAAAATATATATATATATATATATATATATATATATATATATATATATATATATTTTTTTCTTTTATATATATATATATAAAATATATAAAATATATATATTTTTCTTTTATATATATATATATATATATATATATATATATATATATATATATATATTTTATTATTTATATTATATTTATAAATATATATTTTATGGATTGCCAATTTTAAAAAGATTTATGTACAGAGTGTACTGAAATTTTGATTTAAGTTCAAATTAAACTACAATTAATTACGAGGTTCCTGTGCCAAGCTCGAGCCAGATGTTTTTATCATTAAGGTGATCATCAGTCCTATAATAAGCCTTCTCACAAAGTACTTTCTTTACATACTCTTTGAATTTTCGGTTGGGCATATCAAGAACAGACTCCGGCAACCTATTATAAAATCGTATACAGTTCCCCATAAATGATGACTTTGCTAAGCCTATGAAACGGCATGACTAATTTATGTTTGTTTCCGTATATAAAGATTATTGCAAAAAAATTATCCAGACACTTGGCAGATGTAGATGTTATTCGGGTTGGTTCGAAAAAAACATACTCTAAATTATAAGATTTAAACAAATTAATAAATTGTATACTAGCAGTTGATTTAACTAAAATGTCAATGTTAAAATCACCACAAATAATTAATTTTTTATTACATTTTGAGGTAACATGAGGTATTGAGATTTCTACTAGCGAAAGCTATTGGTCGTCTATCGTTGTTACATAAAACAGTGCCTAAAGCATATCCTGAGGCATCCGTCTGTAATATGAACTCGTTATTTTCTGAAAAATCGGGATATTGAAGTATGGGGGTTGTCGTCATACAGTTTTTCAAAGTTTCAAAAGCTTTCTGGCACTCACTATCCCAAACAAATTTTGTATTTTTCCTACATAACAGATTTAAAGGATAAGATATTTGTGCAAATTTATCAATAAATTTTCTATAGTAGTTAGCGAATGCGACGAATCGTCTTGTTTCATCGGCATTTTTTTGGTACGGGATAACTTTTAATAATTTAAATTTTTTCTGGGTCTGGCAATACACCGTCACTCGATACGATATGTCCTAGATACAATAATTCTTTTTTTAGAAAATTACATTTAGCGGGATTTAATTTTAAGTTTGCGTGCCTCAGTCTATCGAAAACAAGTAAAAGATTTTTATTATGATCAATTAAATTTTTTCCCATTATTATCAAATCGTCAAGGTATACTAAACATTTTTCGTAAGATAAACCTGCCATTGCCATGGTCATCATACGAGAAAATGAACTGGGACTGGTTTTCAATCCCATGGGCATTCTCCGCATTTGAAATTCAGAGCCTGCGCAAAAAGATGTAAATTTTCTACTGTCTTTCTCAAGATCCACATTAAAAAATCCTTGATTTAAGTCTAAATGACTGAAATATATACAGCGGTTAAGCGAATCTAATATTTCCGTTATATTTGGAAGTGGAAATTTATCATCTTGGATACAGTTGTTCAATTTCCGATAGTCTATGACCAAGCGCCACTTCTTTTCCCCACTTGAGTCAGATTTTTTAGGGACCAGCAAAACTGGACTGGACCACTCGCTACTACAAGGTTCTATAATGCCTTGCTCCAATAAATCATTAACTTGTTTTTTTTGGCTAGGCTAGGCTTTGTATACACTGGAGTAACACCGGGTTTTAAAGTTATTTTATGTTCGTATAATTTAGTCGTAGTCAATTTATCGCCTGAAAGAAAATATCGGAATATTTAGCACAAATTGATTCAATTGAGTTGCGCTCTTCTTTATTCAAGTTATTAAGATTTATCGCGTTTAATAATTTTTTAACACGTTCCGCTTTAGTACTAGTTTCCTGAAATATACACATCTCGTAATCACTGGCTTTAAGTAAGGTGGGAAAATATACTTCTTTTAAATTTAAATCCGATTCAGTAGTGTTTAAAATGCGAATAGGTATTTTTCCATTAGTAGGTTTTACTAAACAACTCGCAATAAAGATCCCATCTTGCAGTTCTGTCGCACTAACCACACATTCCTCAGTTTCACAGGTATCGATAAAATGTATAGACTCAGATCTTGAAGGAACAGAAATATTTGTGTTGTACATAATTATAGGTAATGATAAATTAATGTTGTTATTCCACAATAGTAAGGTACGATTACCGAAATTCAATACCGATTTATACTTGCTTAAAAAGTCTTGTCTTAGAATTCCATGCGCTGTAAATGGCAAGTTATCAAAAACATAGAACTTGTGTGTCAGTGTTTGGTTTCCAATTTGCAACTGCAAGAATGCGTATCCAATTGATTGAATCTTGCCTCCAATTCCGTTGACTAAGATATTCTCGTTATGGATTGGAATATTTTGTTCCAAAACATGTTTATGTTTGATTTCAGAAATGGAAGCTCCGGTATCAAGTAATAAAAGATATGGATAAGAAGTTCGTGACTGAATAATAACATAACATACATTTTTATTATTAAAAGACAAAATATAATTTTTAGTCACGAAAAAAGTTTAAAGAAGAATCATTAACTATTTCTGATTCCTGGCTAGGTTGCGAATCTGACAAAATATGTATGCGCTGGTTATTTGGGTACTGCTTCCTGTAGGAAAAATTGTTATTGTTGTACCTACCTCTACCTCTGTGAAATGACCTGGGTGTTGACCTGACATGCTGGGCACCTCTCGAGTACTGTCCATCACGTTGGGGTTGTCGCCCCGGTTGGGAGCCCCATGACCTGCCTGTCAAGTACCGACCTCTTCCTGCAACGCGGCGAAAGGGTCTGCCTCTAAAATTCATAGTTAAAATATCATTTGACGGTGGAGATGATGCAACCTCCTCGTCGACTGCCGCCTGAACAGCGTCCTTAAGGGATGAATAATTTCTCGCTGTAATGATGGTGCTGAGCCTGCGATTCCGTAATCCGTCGGAAAAACATTTAACTGCCTGCTTTTCATTGAGTGGCTTTAAAACTTCAAATTTTGAATCATTGCCTTCGGATTGCGCAGTCGTCAGCTGGACAAACATTTCAGTGATTTCCTTCCCGAAATCGTCAACTGATAAGTTATTTTGTCTAAAAGTTTGTAACTTGCGCTGAATAGCGGAGGCCGATTTTTTCGGTAATAAATGCAATTTTAAATCAGCAATAAAATCATCAAAACTGCTATATGTTTTGGATAGTTTTAGTTTAGATGCTTGAGAAAGCCTGTTTTTTAATACAAAATTCATCAATTTAATGTGGGAAGACTCCTCCAATTCAGACCTATAATATTCTATCCCATCTATCAACTGTCTTATACTGGATTCATCGTCAGAAGAAACTGGTAATAAGTGTAAAGCCGTTTTTAAATCGAACATAGAGGTTCCTGCCATATTTGAGACTTTAGGTATTTCACAATCTTTTTCAGAACACAAGTCTAATATTTGATCATATAAATTATTAAATTCACAACAAAGTTCCTCTATTTGGGTACATACACTACTCTCAAGTGTGCTTTTTAACCCAGAATATTTATTTAAAAATGTATTGTACTCTTCTACTAATTCGTCAGCCTCTTTTATCTTTGACACAATGATATGGCCTTTTCTACGACTTGGGCCTATTTTAATAAGATATTTTCTTATTTGTTGAAGGCTGGAATACAATAATCTTAAATTGTCTAATTCTGCCATAAAAAATATTTAAAAATATTACAATACATACCCTTAACTGCTTATATAACTATACCGCGATTATATATTTTTTTTTATATACGAGTAGATACATTACACACGCAAAACACGAATACGCGCACTTTATTCACTGTTTCACCACTTTTATACCATCTCGTCTTCTTCTTTCTTTCCCGCTAGGCTACGTCTATCAGCCAGTCTCGTCCTCTGCCGGAATAATGATCTCCTCACAGCATCTCGATTTAACTCATTGAGAATTAATCTCTTGTGGTATCTCCGATATATTTTGAAAATGCAGTAAATAAAAGTCAGGGCAGCTAGAGACAACAAAATGAGCAGTATAATATTCGTTGCGCTCATATGAAATGCCAATTGCCGAATATCTGCATTGTTTGCACCTGCTGCTGCGTTTTGAGCAAGGATGACCTCTTCCTTAGTGTTTGTAGAGCCCATTATGAGGTAAATTAAAAAAAATAAGTGAATAATTCGGCACAATTAGAACACCGCACGGGGATAGGCAAAGTCCACGAATACACATTGTGAATGTAATGTTCACTTCCAGTCCCTATATGGTTAAAGGAATTTAAACACTGTCACGGTCGCCATGTGAGGTTCGGGTGTAGGGTGGCTAAGTGATACAACGAGTGTTGAGTTAATACTGACATTTATTCAATAGCCTCATCTTAAAAATAGGTTACATTCATAATCTTAGCTCCACTACACCAGGTTTCCTTTGTTTTGTTGGGAGCATTACTTATTTTGTGTTTAATGTACAAAGATTTTGCTTGTACATAGATATACTTTTTTGAAAATTTTTGAATAATTCCTAACATGGTCTACGAAGCCGCTTTCAAATCGATACTGTTTTTGGGCATATAAATCGTACAAAGTCTTTCTACTTTTGTAGATGCCAACAGTAGCCCATTCATTGAATTTAAAGTTATTATCGCATTTCCGTTTCTTTTGTATAAATGTTTTAGAGTACGCGTCTGAAATCGTTGTAAATAACTTATTATAATGACCATTAGGATCGCTGCCCGTGTAAGTTACTGCGCAAATACTATTTTCTAAAGAACTTTAGGTCTGCCCTTAATTGATTCATCACATGTACTATTTTTAGTGGTAAAGGTAACAAATTTATCACAGTGATCAGAGGGTAATTTACTCAATACTTTTTTATTATTTGGTTTTTGTTCACTAAAAACATTACATTTAGCAGATGTGGCAGTGAAGCAGGTTGGTTCCAAGAACGCATTATCTTGGTTAAAATATTTAAATAGGTTAAGGACCTGTGTTGTCACTGTGAAGCTAACTAATTGGTCGATGTTAAAATCACCGCAAACAATTACTTTCTTATTACTTTTTGCAGCTACTCTTAGAACTTATTCCATTAAATTCAGGAAATTCATAATATTACTATTGGGTGGACTATAAATACAAATAATAATGTGTTCCTCAAACTCGGTACAAGATACCTCAACACAGCGCTCAAGGGAAAGTCTGACTATGTCGTGGCGCTTCTTAAAGCGATGACCATTCTTTACATATATTACACAACCTTATTGCCGACCCTGTCCTGAAGCAGCTCACCGCATCAAAATTGTTAAGACTGGGCATCAGCTCACTCTCCAGGATCCAATGCTCAATCAAACGCACCATATTTACATCCATTTTTTCATTAAATAGATCAATAATAAGTTTTCGCCAGGAAGGCCCTGTATATTTTGGTGTACAATTTTTAATTCATTTGTCCATCCTGTTATCCTAGGGTAAGGTTTAAACCACATGTTGCGTCCATCATCATCATCAATCATCAAATTTTTGTTATGATGATTCTGTGAACGCAACATATGGTTTAAACTAAACCCTAGGATAACAGGAAGGACTTTCATTATTCTTCTTCTTCTTAATATACCCCATTTTTGTAGAATATGTCAAAAATTATTTAAAAAAGTTGGCAGGCAAGCCAAGTCTTTTCACATTAGTAGAAAAATAAACAACGCACCAAATAAAATTAAAGAAACATGGAACGTTTTTAATAAAGAATCTGGCATAATCAAAGTTAGAGACAGTATTAACCAAATAGCATCCGGTAGCAAAAATATTTTTGAAACTCAGGACATAGTAAATGCTTTTGATAATTTCTTAACAAAAATCCCTGTAGAGCTAACTTCTGACGTTTACTCTAGTCCAATCTTTCCCAAAGTGGGCGATAACGCTCCCTTGTGGGCGCTGCAGGTCTCAAGGGGGGGTAAGAGACCCAGAAAGAAAATGGGGGCGTTGTGTAGAGGCGGGGGGAAGTGATTTGTTATTTTATTTAGCTAGGAGGCCTCTTAAACAACGACTTCAAGAGCTCTCGACTCACAACAACAACTTGTGAACATCAACTAATATGAATTAAAAGATTGCTCAAACTCGGTTCTATATTTCTCTTCGCGTAGCGTAGTATATAAACTACGTACGCCGTAGTTCATATATCTGTGCTATTTTATTGAATGTAGAAAAAATTAAAAGCATGTCAATCGGTCGCTCCGTTTCGTAATGAAAGTAGACACAAACAAACAAATGAAAAGGCAACAGACACACTTTCAATTCGGGTTATTTAACAAAAACGTGCATTCCTGTATCAATCGGCTGGTTTATTGAATACTTGTTCGGACTTGTTGAGTACCATTGAGCGTCGAATGAGATAAACGAGTTTATGCATGTTTTTTTATTCTTGTCGGTGCGTGTTGCCTAAGCATTCCTATATAAACAAAGTAATATTTATTTTATTTTCATTTGTGGTTTCGCGCGCAATAGATCAGTCGTACTTACGCCTCCTTTACACTACTCGCGAAGTTGAACGTATTTCTCAAAGCAAAACAATGTCGGAAGTAAAAAAGAAGAGACGGCAATACAGCGCGGAATATATCAAATTCGGATTTATTGAAAATCCCACAAACCTATCGTCGCCTTTGTGTCTTCTATGTCTAAAAACATTTTCGAATGAAGCAATGAAGCCTTCAAGGCTGCAAGATCATTTGAAGACCTAGAGAAGAAGCATAATACTCAGCCAAGTGTAGCAAAACTATTTTCGGCGGCTGCTAAGCAAGATGACGACGGACTTCGAGCTTCGTACAATATCTCTTTGTTAATTGCTCAAAAAGGCAAACCACATAACATCGGAAAAGAGTTAATATTTCCAGCAATAAATGAAGTAATAATTACTGTGTTTCATAAACCGGCCGCAGATATTATCCGAAAAATTCCTTTGAGTAATAATTCTGTGCAAAGACGAATTGATGAAATGGCTGAAAACATTGAAGAATCATTGTGCGATCACCTGAGGACAAGTCAATTCTCAATTCAGCTCGATGAGTCCACTTTACCAACTAATGAAGCATTGTTGTTGTCTTACGTGAGGTTTATTAAAGATAAGAAAATATGTGAAGAACTATTTATTATTTGCTAGAAATTTAAAGACCTATACAAAAGGTGAAACCATATTCAATACATTGGAAAATTTTAGCGATGAGAAAGGGATTCCTTTGAAAAATATTATTTCAGTTGCTACGGATGGCGCTCCGGCTATGACAGGGTGCCATAAAGGCTTCATAGCGTACTTAAAAAATAAAATTTCAGATGTCCTTGCTGTACATTGCGTTATTCATAGACAACATTTAGTAGCTAGAAACTTAAGTGAAAAAATATTTCAATCACTGCAATATGTCATCAAAGCAGTCAATAAAATCCGCAACAGCTCTTTGAATGATAGATTATTTCATCAGCTTTGTGTTACTAATGACGAGGATTTCAACCGTTTGTTGTTTCATACTGAAGTTCGTTGGCTATCAAGAGGCAATTGTCTGACTCGATTTTACAACCTGTTTGACTCTGTTATAGAGTTCTTGGAAACTAAAGATACAGAATTGAAAGACAAGCTCATAACATCAAAGAATGATATAGCTTACATGGCAGACCTGTATAAATTGTTCAACGACATGAATCTCCAACTGCAAGGCGATAAACCAAATTTAATTAAAACAAAAAACGTCGTTGCTGCTTTCGCGGCCAAACTGCTTCTACACAAAAAGAATCTGGGCAGACGTGAGTTTCACAATTTCCCAAATTTATCAGTATCATGCAGTAACGACGAATTGTTTGCCTACTGCCAACATTTGGAAAACCTCCACATTGATTTCACCGAACGATACCAGGACATTTTGAACTTGGAAATACCAGACTGGGTGTTAGATCCGTTTTCACATGTCACCTCAGCTGGAAGAAGAGCTTATAGAATTGACAACAAACGAGGAAATAAAAATCAAGTTCAAAAATGGTTACCAAGAATTTTGGCTACAAAAACCGATCCCGCAATTGTACCCAGGATTGTGGTCAATCGTTTAACGATTCTTGATAGCATTCCCATCGTCATATTTGTGTGAACGTGGATTTAGTGCTATGACAACACTGCTTACTAAAAAGAGAAATCGTTTGCTTGTTACCGAACGTGGCGACTTGCGACTGTTCTTGAGTAAATTGGAACCTGATATTAACAAACTTATTAAACAGCATCAAATTCATCCATCACATTAGTTTTTATATAACGATTGACTATTTTAGTTATATCCATCCATACATATAATAAAACTGTAACTGAACTTTGTCTGTACATTGAAGATATTTAAGAAAAAAAATTATAAGGGGTCTTTTTAGGGTCAATAGAAACCAAAACAATGTTTTTTAGAATTTTTGTCTGTCTGTCTGTCTGTATGTTTGTACGTGCATCACGCAAAATCTACTGAACGGATCTGAACGAAATTCGGCACAGATATAGTTAGTAACCTGGATTAGAATATAGGCTACTTTTTATCTTGAAATTCTATCCCAAGGGGATAAAATAGGGGGTGCAAGTTTGTATGAAACGCCGTCATTTTATTGTTCGAATTGAAAATTTATTTTTGAGTTGAATAGACCATTTATCGAGAACGGCTTTAGGCTATATAATATCACGCTGCAACTATAAGGAGCAAAGAAATAATGGAAAATGTAAAAATTACGGGGAAAATTATTCATCCTTGAGGGCTTCAATGATGCCCAAAATAACTGTTCCACGCGGAAGAAGTTGCGGGCACAGCTAGTTTTTAATAAAAGATACTCTGTTTTAATACCATAATATTGCGTTTCAATAATCATTCTTATTGGCAGGTGGAGCCCGTAAGAGTTAACTTGAGACCTAAGCGCCGTTGTATGTTACCTACTGCGCTCAGGTTTTAAGTTGCGGGTTATAATAAAAGTTTCGTTAAGAATTCTCCGTTACTATACATACATATACATTATATACATATATAGGTCACAATAATTAATTAAACTAATTTGAAGTTAAAGTGGTTTTTAAATAGGTGAAAAAATGGGGGTGCTAAAAAAATATTTATTCTCAAAGTGGGCAGTAGACAAAATAAGTTTGGGACTCTCTGCTCTAGTCCATTGCGCGTTGAAGCCCTACTTAATAATAACAAGACTCCCATCAAATCTGTCTTTAAATTTAAATATGTTAACTCTGATAATATATTAAAGGCGCTTAAACAACTTCATTTGAAAAAGTCTGAAGGGGTTTGTCTGGTAGTATTATAAGTCAAATCGCAATAGCGAAAATGTAACTTTGGTTAATAATATAATGTCGGCCATATCTATGTGGTACTCAACCAACAATCTTCTTTTAAATGCTAATAAGACCCAATACATTAAATTTACCCTTCCAACGTAAGGCAGGCCAATACCGACATAATACTGGAAGGTCAGAAATTAGAATTTGTTGAAAATACAAAGTTTTTAGGAATTATAATTTAATAGATGCAAAGCTACAGTGGGGTGCTCATATTTCTAAACTTTCCAATAGACTTAGCTCTGCCGCTTATGCTGTTAGGTTGATCCGACAATTGACAGATGTTGCTACAGCTAGACTTGTTTATTTCAGCTATTTTCATAGCTTGTTATCTTATGAGTGCCGTGTGGCAAGTGCCGTGTGGTTCCCGGCACCAATAAAAAAAAAAGAATAGGACCACTCCATCTCTTTCCCATGGATGTCGTAAAAGGCGACTAAGGGATAGGCTTACAAACTTGGGATTCTTTTTTAGGCGATAGGCTAGCAACCTGTCACTATTTGAATCTCAATTCTATCATTAAGCCAAATAGCTGAACGTGGCCTTTCAGTCTTTTCAAGACTGTTGGCTCTGTCTACCACGTAAGGGATATAGACGTGATGTTATGTATGTATGTATGTATGTTATCTTATGGTTTATTTTTATGGGGTAGCGCGGCTGATATACAAACTACTTTTATAATTCAGAAAAAGGCCGTTCGCGCAATTTTCGGTTTAGGAACAAGAGACTCGTTAAGACAACTCTTTCTTTAAATAAATATATCTATAGTAGCGTCCCAGTACATATTTGATCTTATAATGTAAGTTAGGAAAAATACCTCTTTTTTTCAAAAAGTTAGTGCTACAACTGATAGAAATTTACGTAATAAACATAAATTAGTCATGCCGTATATGCCTAACCAATAATTCAAAGAGTATATAAAGAAAGTACTTTGTGAGAAGGCTTACTCATATTATAGGACTGATGATTACCTGAATGAAAAAAAAATTTGGCTTGAGCTTGGCACAGGAACCTCGTAATGAATTGTAGTTTGATTTGAACCTAAATCAAAATTCAGTACACACTGTACATAAATCTATTTAAAATTAGCAATTAATTAAAGAATTTATATATTTTTTTATTTATTATTAAAATCTCATATAAATAAATTTATCTGAACACTGTATTCTCTTGTCCACATTCTATTCTAAATTTGGATATTTGTGAAGTTGACGTTGTTGAAGCAAATGCTGCAGTGCAGTTTGTTACCGCTTCTTCTACACTGACGCCTTGGAAGCGGCAGTAAGCTTAGTTTTAATTAATTTATTTGACGTCAACCAATGTTTTTTATTTATTTATTTATTGATGACAAAATATGGGATGCTCAAGCGGGATTTCGAAAGGGAATGGGATGTACTGATCAGGTCTTTTCTTTGCGGTGCATAGCCGAAAAGTTTTTGGCCAAGAGTCAAAAAGTCTATTGCACATTCGTGGATTTGGAAAAGGCCTATGACAGAGTTGAGAGGAATGAATTGTGGTCAGCACTTTCTATGCATGGGGTGAGCAGTCTCTTGATACGAGCACTGAAATCCTTATATGAGGATTCGAGTGCTTGTGTCAGGATAAACGGAGCGCACACTGAGTGGTTTAAGATTGAGAAAGGTGTTAGGCAGGGATGTGTTGCGTCACCGTGGCTGTTCAACCTATTTATGGATAGTTGTTTGACAGATTTGAAAGAGTCTGAAAGTGGATTAAGGATGAATAAATTACTCGTCAAATGTCTGCTCTATGCCGACGATCAGGTTATACTGGCGTCATCAGCGGAGGAGTTACAGGAGATGGTAAACTGTATGCATGAAGCTTTAAAAGAGAAAGGAATGAAAGTGAACGTAAGTAAAACTAAAACACTGGTTTTTGAAATGGAGAAAGAAATGACAGCATGTAATATTTTGATTGGAGGAGAAAAAGTTGACCAAGTGAAAGAGTTTGTATATCTAGGATCAAAGTTTACATCAGATGGCAAGTGTGATAGTGATATTGAAAGGAGAGTGAACGCGGGGAACATGGTGATTGGAGCTTTGCATGCCTTTATGAGCAGTCAGAAACTATCCAAAAAGGCTCGACTGGCTGTGCACAGGGGCGTGTTGGTCCCGACATTAATGTATGGGAGTGAAAGTTGGGTATGGCAAAAGAAGCACGAAAGCAGAATAAATGCAGTGGAAATGAGAGCGTTAAGGAGTATGTTGGGTGTGAAATTGAGTGACCGGATAAGGAACAGCGTGATAAGGGAATGTTGTGATGTGAAAGAAGATGTAGTTACAGGAATAGAAAAGGGTATGTTGAGATGGTTCGGTCATGTGGAGAGGATGAATGAAAACAGGTTGACTAAGCAGATATACAAGGAGAGTGTGGAGGGAAAGGTCGGGGTGGGAAGACCTAGACGAACATATCTTGATCAAATTAAGGACGTCCTGGTGAAGGGTCAGGTCAAAAGTGCCCGAAACCGCCGAGCTTGCATGAAGAGAGTTATGAATGTGGATGAAGCAAAGGAAGTATGCAGGGATCGTGGCAAGTGGAAAGAGGTAGTCTCTGCCTACCCCTCCGGGAAAGAGGCGTGAGTTTATGTATGTATGTATGTATTTATTTATTTATTTAAACTTCATTGCACAAGATACAAACGTATAGCACAATTGGCGGACTTAATGCTAGAAGCATTATTTACCAGTCAACCATTGGGTCTTACAGAGAACTTCATGTGGGGTTAAACTAAATAAATATATTTATACCTACACAAAATATAAAATAAAATAATTATAATTACATACATAAAAACTACAATAGATAAACAATATACATAAATAAATAGGTGCAGCGATTAGCGAAATGAGTGAAAAGGCGATATTAAATACCCTCGCGACTCAAGAAAAACCCGTATACCCGCGACAATGTTGTGAAACCAAAAGATTTGAAAATGATTAAGCGATATGAAGGATCCTATAATAATCAATAAATATGTTGAATTTTTAATTTTGAATTGGTGTACGCAAAATAAACTGGATCCAATGAATAAAGTGGCGTAAAGAAATTGACAATAAACTTATTCTTACGACCCAGATATAAGTAAACATCTATTACATACATACATAAAATCTGAAAAAAAAAAAAACTAAAAAAATACCTCTTTCCACTTGCCACGATCTCTGCATACTTCCTTCGCTTCATACACATTCATAACTCTTTTCATGCAAGCTCGGCGGTTTCGGGTACTCTTGAACTTCTGGGTTATTTTTGACGCGGTCGAGATACGATCATAATCGAGACGACATCGAGAATCAGTAATTTAGTAATCTGGAATAGTGATGGGTAATTTTCCGAAAAATTTCAAAGCTTGGAAAATTTTCAATCAATTTTTCTGAAAATGTTTAATTTTGAAAATATGGATGTGGATGGAAATATATTTATTTTCATATTAATCAGTTTCATTGAAATAGTAAACATAAAATATGGTTCATATTAAGTAGAAATTAAAAAGCTTGAATGGTTTAACATGCTGTTTAAAAAAATAGAGTGCAAAGTTATATTAATACTACGGATACATGTATTGAAATAACAATTTGAATTAGTTTAGAAATAATAACGTTATTATCGTACTAAAAGAACGTTCACACGCGGCAGACGTTACAGGAGCTGTGAAAATAACTTCAGCCACACACTTTCTTAGTTTCGTGCATTTACATATGCCTTGCCACCAAGAAAGTGGCGTGACATTATTTATTGACGACCACACAAACCGGTTGCTCCAAAAGTTCGATTTTGACTTAAAATCGGATACTTCCGCCATTATATTTTCGATATTTATGTAAGTTGCTAGTTCATCGATAAAATTCAGTGCTGCAGCATCTTTTCACTACTTAAATTATCACCACAGTTCTTGGGATCTGGCAAACATGCAGCAAAATGGTTTTAAGACTGTTCCTTTTCTGGATTAAAATTTTTTAAGCAGACTTTGCTTTTCATCTTCATTGAGAATATTGGTGTGAGCCAAAATTTTTGTAAGTTTTAATTTTAAGGTATTCCACACAGGAACTGTTTTCTGAATTAAACAATCGTTACCTTCTAGTTGGAAGATGCTAACAGAGATTGGTTCTACAATTGCAGCAACTTCGTTTGTCATTGTCCAAAAACTTTCATCTAAAAAATTTGATTTGTTTCTGACGATAACTGTATTCGTTCATGTACTGCCAACGTTTGCATTGCTGGATTGACAAATTTCAACATTTGCAGCGTTTTGTGTACACTGCTCCATCTAGTTTTGACTGGAAGCTTCAATTTTAGGTTGTATGTAGTTCTTTTCAATTAAAATTTTCGTAAAAAGCGACGAGAGAACTTCGTTAAAATGACTATATTTTATTTCCTTCTTAATTACATTAATTTTTAGAACGTCATCTGTCAATAAATTCAATGTATGTGCTGTGCAACGCAATGTTATTATATGTGGATATAAGTCTTTCACATTCAACAAGGCCCTTTGAACATTATTTGCGTTATCACCAATTAACACGAAGAACTTTACGGGGCCAATATGATTCATCACTCTGAAAAACTCTGTGGTCAATTACTCTGATGTATGACGATTATCAAGCGTGTTTACAAAGTCTACAAGTAAAGGAACAGGTGTGGAGATTAAGAAATTTATAATACCTTCATTTTTTTATATTGGACCAGCCATCTAGCTGAAGATGCAGTGTCGAAAGAGATTTCAAACTAATATCTTGACTTTTTTCATTTCTTCATAAATGTTATCCACGTATGTTGTTAAAGTTTTTCGTATTGATAATGTGTAGGATGGCGCTAAAGCAGAAAATACTTTTTTCCATAATGCATGTTCTCCCTAAGAGATAGGAGATCCAGATACTGTAGTTGCTAAGGCTATCAATTTATCGATGTCTTTTTTATTCATGAAACAATCGGCTACTGAAGACACGACGGAAGAAATAGAAGGTGAATTTACGAACGAATCAGCTTCTTTTGTCAAGCTAACATTTAAAATTTTCACATCTTGTGGACATTTCGTACAATTTGCAATATGAGACCACATACGAGTAGCATTCGCATGTCGAAACATTTTCTTACAATATTTACAATTGACACTATTATTCCGTTTTTCAAACGAATTCCTCACTTGAGTATCCTTATTACGACCCATTTTTGTCCCAAATTTGCAAGAATTAAGTCTTCAGAAAGAAATATTATAACACAACACTTCGTTATAACGTATAACACTAATTTAATGTCCAAAGTTGAATGAATGCCACTCAACTACATAAATATAGCTACAATTCTTAAGTGGTTAACTTAAACACAGCGGGAATTCCCGAACATGGAAGTATCATAGACATAAGTTTACTGGACAACCAGTGTTGCCAGGTTAGTAAATCCATTTTCTACTGTAAATCTAACAAACACAACGGGAATCCCCGAACATAGATCACATTCATATTACGTAACACAGACTAAAATCTACTCGACAGTCTATGTTGCCACATAAGTCAATCCATTTTCCACAACGGTGTCCTTATTTCACGTATTTAAAGTGTAGAAGCAGCCAGAAGCCAGGCCTAGGGGGCACCAAGGTTGCACACAACACGGGCGCTAGAGCCGCCCCTGCTAATGTGGCAACACTGACTGTCGAGTTGATTTTAGTTTATGGTACGTAATACGTATGTGATCTATGATCGGGAATTCTCTGGTGTGTGTTTAGATATTTCTTAACGTTACCCTCATAAATTATTTTTTTAAAAGTAAAACAAGTTAACTGGAAGTTAAAAACAATGGAGAAGAAAACTGCCAAACTTGACCGCTAGTGGCGCTGATATTAATTGATTTATTCACAAACTTTATACTTATCCTAACAGTATTACACTAATGCGATAAGTATACTTACAATGATTCACATAAAATAATAATAAAAAAAGAAACAAAATAAAAACAATGTACCCAATTACAAAATACTACTCTGTCAAGAAAGTAGCAGGAAAAGATCAATAATACACAAACTGTTTGTTATTCATCCAAATTTATTTTATCACCTTCAAAATATGCTCCTTTAGAAACTTACGCACTTACGCCAACGAATAATCCAATCATCAAAACATTTTTTAAACGCTGTTTCCGGAATTGAGGTCAGTTCTCGCCGCGAATTCTCTTTTATGTCTTCTACCGATTGAAAACGGGTGCCACGAAGTGGTAATTTGAGTTTAGGAAAAAGAAAAAAGTCGGCTGGAGCCATATCTGGTGAATATGGTGGTTGCTCGATGGTATTTGTTGAGTGTTTGGTTAAAAATTCGTTCACAATGATGGCCTTGTGCGAAGGTGCATTATCATGGTGCAAAATCCAAGAATTTTCTTTCCACAAATCTGGCCTTTTTCGTCGGATTTGCTGTCTTAAACGCCGCATAACACTCAAATAATATTCCTTATTTACCGTTTGACCTTCCGGCAAGAATTCCGAGTGCACAACACCGCGATAGTCAAAGAAAACAGTCAACATGACTTTGACTTTTGAACGACTTTGGCGTGGTTTTTTCGGTTTCGGTTCAGTTGGAAGGCGCCACTCCGAAGCTTGTTGACTAGTTTGCATGTCAAACTCGTAAACCCACGTCTCGTCACCAGTAACAATGCGTTTCATGAATGTTGGGTCGGAATTGACTCGTTCTAGCATGTCCTCAGCGACTCTCATGCGATTGAGTTTTTGAAAAAAATTCAGGTCTTTTGGGACTAGCCGAGCGGCAACATGTTTCATACCCAAATTATTAGTCAAAATAGTACGGATCGACTCGTGAGATACAGAAAGTTCGGTGGCTATCTCTCTCAAAGTTGAATGAGGATTTTCAGTCACTATTTCCTTCACTTTTGCGATGTTAACTTCAGTTGCAGACGTTGATGGCCTACCAGAGCGGGGCAAATCTTCCATCACATCTCGACCGCTTTTGAACGCTTTGTACCACTCATAAGCACGAGTTTTTGATAAAGTCGATTCACCGTAAGCCTTCTGTAACATTTTCAGTGACTCCGAACACGATATTCCATTGGCAATGCAAAATTTAAGACAAACTCTTTGTTCGATGTTTTTATCCATTATGAAATTAGCAATACACACTAGATATGATATAACTAAAAATAGCACTGTATTTAATGTAAACAACAGATGCAACTCAAACTCCGCGCCAAAATGGAAAACAGTTGTGCCAATCTAACAACAACAAAAAAAACAAAAATTTGAATTTGGAACCATAAATAAATAATCCATTCCCGATACTTTTCTGACTGAATGTATAGGACCGAAATGTGATCTGATATGGAACAGCAAGCGGTAGGCAACTGAGTTCATTTACCCACAGCCCTCAGCACCATAACAAATCACACAGTGAGTTACTCTTGTGAATTCGCTTACAGAATACGAGAACAAATCTACCAATTTCGCCACCTCGTTCAATAACAATAACGTGCGAACAAACGGAGATTTTTGAACTAGGCTAGTACGCCTTCCCGGTACCTCAAATAAACGAGGCCTGCGTCTCCGCAGCACGTACTTATCAGGAACCGACAGGCTAATATTAGCCAGAATTTCTGAATTAACCGCTTTGCCCCTGATTAAACTAAACACAATTCGTGCTAATGCAAAATCTCTTCTTACCTCTAACTTATTGTATCCAACCATACCAAGTACAAATAGCGTGGGATACATGAGCGGGTAAAAGGGGTAAACACCATATAGATACCTTGTGAATTTATTTTGAATCCGTTCTTACATCGTGATGTACTTGTCTTCATGAGGAGCCTATATTACCGCATTATATTCTACCGCATTATATTATGCCGTGTGGTTCCCGGCACTATTACAAAAAAGAATAGGACCACTCCATCTCTTTCCCATGGATGTCGTAAAAGGCGACTAAGGGATAGGCTTATAAACTTAGGATTCCTCTTTTAGGCGATGGGCTAGCAACCTGTCACTATTTGAATCTCGGTTCTATCATTAAGCCAAATAGCTGAACGTGGCCATTCAGTCTTTTCAAGACTGTTGGCTCTGTCTACCCCGCAAGGGATATAGACGTGATCATATGTATGTATGTATGTATATTCTAAGTGGCTTCTAACCAAAGCGTCGTATAAAACTTTTAATGCTGTTATGTTCGTGAAAGTATTGGCCTGCCTAAGTATGAAGCCTAAATTCTTGAAAGCCATTTTACAGGCCCTAATTATGTGCTCTCGGAAATGCAATTGGTCGTTCATGAATAGTCCCAAGTGGCGTATTTCTGTTATACGTTTTATTAATGGCACGTCCCCCATTTTATATTGAAACCTAATAGGTTGGTGTGCCCGAGAATAGGTCATCATAACACATTTCGTCTCATTGAAAAATAGATTATTCACCCGACTCCACTCGATAACATTATTTATATCACTCTGCAACAATTGACAGTCATTAACATTTTTAATCGCGTAAATTAATTTTAAGTCATCTGCAAATAACAAGCAAGTTGCGTGATTGACAACTTTTGGCAGGTCATTGATCATCACTAGAAATTCGAGAGGACCCAAATTGCTGCCTTGACTCACCCCGGATCTAGTACAATATGGTTCCGATTGACATCCTGCATAGCTTACGAACTGTTGTCTATCGGTCATATAACTTGCGAAAAAGCGAAGAAGATGTGTAGTGAAGCCCATTTTAGATAAAAGTAAGACGGCAAATTGTATGCTAAGGTATTGATTAATAGAGTCAGGAATGAAACTGATGACAAAATATGGGATGCTCAAGCGGGATTTCGAAAGGGAATGGGATGTACTGATCACGTCTTTTCTTTGCGGTGCATAGCCGAAAAGTTTTTGGCCAAGAGTCAAAAAGTCTATTGCACATTCGTGGATTTGGAAAAGGCCTATGACAGAGTTGAGAGGAATGAATTGTGGTCAGCACTTTCTATGCATGGGGTGAGCAGTCTCTTAATACGAGCACTGAAATCCTTATATGAGGATTCGAGTGCTTGTGTCAGGATAAACGGAGCGCACACTGAGTGGTTTAAGATTGAGAAAGGCGTTAGGCAAGGATGTGTTGCGTCACCGTGGCTGTTCAACCTATTTATGGATAGTTGTTTGACAGATTTGAAAGAGTCTGAAAGTGGATTAAGGATGAATGAATTACTCGTCAAATGTCTGCTCTATGCCGACGATCAGGTTATACTGGCGTCATCAGCGGAGGAGTTACAGGAGATGGTAAACTGTATGCATGAAGCTTTAAAAGAGAAAGGAATGAAAGTGAACGTAAGTAAAACTAAAACACTGGTTTTTGAAATGGAGAAAGAAATGACAGCATGTAATATTTTGATTGAAGGAGAAAAAGTTGAGCAAGTGAAAGAGTTTGTATATCTAGGATCAAAGTTTACATCAGATGGCAAGTGTGATAGTGATATTGAAAGGAGAGTGAACGCGGGGAACATGGTGAATGGAGCTTTGCATGCCTTTATGAGCAGTCAGAAACTATCCAAAAAGGCTCGACTGGCTGTGCACAGGGGCGTGTTGGTCCCGACATTAATGTATGGGAGTGAAAGTTGGATATGGCAAAAGAAGCACGAAAGCAGAATAAATACAGTGGAAATGAGAGCGTTAAGGAGTATGTTGGGTGTGAAATTGAGTGACCGGATAAGGAACAGCGTGATAAGGGAATGTTGTGATGTGAAGGAAGATGTAGTTACAGGAATAGAAAAGGGTATGTTGAGATGGTTCGGTCATGTGGAGAGGATGAATGAAAACAGGTTGACTAAGCAGATATACGTGGAGAGTGTGGAGGGAAAGGTCGGAGTGGGAAGACCTAGACGAACATATCTTGATCAAATTAAGGACGTCCTGGTAAAGGGTCAGGTCAAAAGTACCCGAAACCGCCGAGCTTGCATGAAGAGAGTTATGAATGTGGATGAAGCAAAGGAAGTATGCAGGGATCGTGGCAAGTGAAAAGAGGTAGTCTCTGCCTACCCCTCCGGGAAAGAGGCGTGATTTTATGTATGTATGTACTATTTTAGGGGATTCTGGATATGCACAAAGAGAATATATGATGACTCCAGAGGAGCATTATACTAAAATGCATGTGACAGCATGCAACACAGTTGAGCGAACTATTGGAGTGCTCAAAAATCGTTGGAGATGTTTGTTGGGGCATAGAGTATTACATTTCCACCCTGATGTTGCAGCAAAAATCATTAATGCTTGCTGCGTGCTCCACAATATGTGTAACCGGGTTCATTTAATATTGGAACATGAGAACCCTGACAACATCAGCATACCGAGATTTGTTTTAGAACCTGCACAGCAAGATAGAGGTGGAGCTTCTATAGAGCTGCAAAGGCGTATAGAAGCTAGAGCAAATCTCGTGCGACAATAGGCTTGTGTCAACTAACAATGAAACCAAAGAATGAATGTTTCTAGCTGTAAATTGTAATATTTAAACAAGGAAAACTGTTAGTTTAATTATATGAAACATACATACATACATACATATGATCACGTCTTTATCCCTTGTGGGCTAGACAGAGCCAACAGTCTTGAAAAGACTGAATGGCCACGCTCAGCTATTTGGCTTAATGATAGAATTGAGATCAAATAGTGATAGGTTGCTAGCCCATCGCCTAAAAAGGAATCCCAAGTTTGTAAGCCTATCCCTTAGTCGCCTTTTACGACATCCATGGGAATGAGATGGAGTGGTCCTATTCTTTTTTATATTGGTGCCAGGAACCACACGGCACTGCCGGGAACCACACGCCACACCACATTATATGAAACCACTTCAAATATAATATTATTAAATGATTTAAAATAAGAGCACACTTATGCAGCCACACAGTATAGCGTTTATTTTTGAAGGGAAGAAAAGATACAAATGACATTGACACATAGTCACCATAATGGAAGGCGCCAAAATTTAAATATTCAACAGTCCTGCCAAATTTAAGCCTTCCACATGAGCAAAGAAATACAAATTACAAATCAAAAACTAAAGTTTACATTGAATCAACACCAATATCACTCAATTTTAACATTCCAAGTTTACATCTTAAATTTTGAAATTTTTCTTTAGTGAGAGCTTTAGTTAACAAATCAGCATACTGATTATTGCTAGGTACATAATGCAAATCAATAATATTTTCATTAAATTTATCCTTTATGAAATGATATTTTGTTTCTATGTGTTTACACCTTTTATGAAAATTTACATTTTTGATCACACTAATGGCACTTTGGTTATCTATATTAATACAAACTGATTGTTGATCATATTCACCAAGATCACACAGAAGCTGTTTGACCCACATTGCCTCTTTGGTGGCAGCACAGGCTGCCATGAACTCCGCCTCAGTTGTTGACAGTGCAACTGTATGCTGCCGCTGGCTGGACCATGTCACAGCGGCTCCATTTTTAATGAATACATATCCAGTGGTTGAACGTCTTGTTGTTAAGTCATTAGCATAATCAGCACCACTGTATGAAATCAATTTGGGAGATTCAGATGAACTATAGCATATGCCTAGGTCTCTACTGTTGCTAAGGTATTTAAAAATCTTCTTCACAGCATTCCAATGGGCGTCAGTATAGCAATTAAAGAATCGACTTACCAGGCTAACAGCAAACATTATATCTGGTCTACATATTATAGCAGCATACATCAAGGATCCCACGGCCTCTCTGTATGGTGTATTCCTGTCTGGTTCCTGGTCGCTTTGCTCAAGCTTTGAGTGCGGGTCAACTGGAACACTGTTGGAGTTAGCATTTTCCATGTTATATCTTTTAAGAAGTTGTGTCATATATTCTGTTTGATGTATAAACACAAAGTCCTTCGATCTTTCTATTTCCATACCAACAAAATTCTTTGGTTTACATACTTTCACATCAAAAATCATTTTTAGATCTTTTACAACAGCTTCAATAACATCTCCTGATTTTGAAAACAGGAGTCCGTCGTCAACATACATACAGAAATAGCATTTTTGACCTTTAATATTAGCTATATACACACATTGATCTGCTGAGCTGTTACTAAAACCAAATTTATTTAGCACTGAATTGAATTTCCTGTTCCAGCACCGTGGTGCCTGTTTAAGGCCATACAGGGATTTTACTAATCTGCACACCATATTAGGTGCACAACTTAGGCCTTCAGGGGGTTTCATATATAATTCTTCTTCTAGTTCCCCATATAAAAATGCTGTTTTTATGTCAAGTTGAAGCATTTCATAATTATTTTTAGCAGCTAAAGACAATAATAAACGTATTGAGTCATACCTTACCGTTGGAGAGAATGTTTCCTTAATATCTTTTACTTGAGCAAACCCTTTTGCACATAATCTGGATTTGAAGCGTGGATCCGTTGGCTCATTCTTTACTCTGAACACCCACTTGCAGCCGATGATTTTGGCGTGTGGTGGTTTGTTAACCAATGTCCATGTTCCATTCTTTTCATGTGCCTCTAGTTCTTCTTTTATAGACATTTTCCAGTTTTCAGCATCTGTGGAGTTAATTGCTTCTTCATAGGTAACAGGTATTTCATCTGGCAGTAGGTATTCATCACAGCAGAGGTATGTTCTTTCAGTTGTTTTATCTTTATTTCTAGGTCTTAAACACATTTTCTCCTTAGGAGTTTTATCAACAGTTGTTTTCTCAGGTAAGTAATCACTGTCAGAATCTGATTTACTTTTTACAGTGTTATATGAATTATCAGAATCACTATTTTCTTCAATACTGTCATTTAATTCATTCTCTTTCTCTTTTTCAGATAGTTCCAGTGCAGCATAATCTCTTCACCGAGGATTCAAGAAACACAGCATCACGACTTTTTACAATCTTTTTACAGTTTAAGTTTGTGAACCTATATCCCTTCGTGTTTTCACAATAACCTATAAAAATCATTTTCTGTGCTTTAGGGTCCCACTTTTTTCGTTTTTCTTTTGGTAAGTGGACCATGGCTTCACATCCAAACACTTTTAAATTAGACACATTTGGTTTCTGACCATTCCATACTTCCTCAGGTGTTCGGAAGGCTAATGACTTTATTGGAGAGCGATTTGACAGGTAAGCAGCTGTTTTTATGGCCTCAGCCCAATAGAGTTTAGGTAATTTGGCATTTAAAAGCATACACTTGGCTTTTTCTATTAATGTTCTGTTAAGCCTTTCCGCAGCACCATTCTGCTCAGGTGTGTATGGAGTCGTGGTTTGATGGATAATTCCATTTGCTTTCAAATAGTCAGAAAAAGGTTTGTTAACATATTCCAGCCCATTATCAGAACGCAGAACCATAATCTTACATTCAGACTGTTTCTCAACTTCTAATTGGAATTCTATAAACTTTTCATACACTTCACTCTTACTATGCAGAGTATAAACAAAAACTTTCTTTGAGTGGTCATCCAGAAATGTTAAAAAATATTTAGCTCCACCTAGTGATGCAGTTTCCATCGGGCCACAGAGATCGGTGTGCACCAGTTCTAAATGTTGTGTAGAATGTGACACTTGACTTTTAAATGGTAGTCTTGACTGCTTACCTTCTTGGCAAGTAATGCATGTTAAATTACTGTTTTTGTTTGATAATTTAATTCCTTCAGTGCACTCAGTCATTTTCTTTAGGCTTTGGAAATTTAAGTGGGCCATTCTTTGATGCCATAAAAAGTTATCATCTTGTTTGACATCAGACATGCATGCATAACTTGTTGTTATGTTAAGTCGGTACATGTTATTAATTTTTCTTGCTGTTGCTACAACATTGTTGTGTTTATTCATAATAATACATCCATCAGAATTAAAGCTTACTTTGCCACCATTTTCAGTAATCTGATATACAGAGATTAAGTTCACTGCCAATTCTGGTACATGCAGGACATTTTGAAACAGAATCCTATTAGACTGACCTTGACCATCTAAAGTTTCAATACTAATTTCACCAGTACTTTTCACAGCTAAAGTCTTGTTGTTAGCCACTTTTATGTTCTGAATTGATGGTGATTTAATATTTTTAAGTAAACGGTGATCTCCTGTCATGTGCATTGTAGCTCCGGAGTCTATGTACCATGCAGAACTATCATTATCAGAAGCAGCGAGGAATGCAGCAGCATATGAACTACTTGAATTTGATGTATTCTTTGATTTCGGATTAGATTTGCATTGCGGACTCTTGTGTCCATATTTATTGTACTGATAGCATCTTGGACCTTTAGTAAACTTCTTTTTCACATTCTGGTAATTTTGAACATTATTCCTTGTGACAAAAGCAGAGTTATTGTTATCAGTTTTCACTTCTTGAAGTAACTTTGACTTAATGGAGTCTGCACTAATCTTCATTCCTGAGCTCTCAATAGCTAGAATCATCGGCTTATAAGTCTCTGGTAGACCGGAGAGCAGCAGTGTCCCAAGCCATTCATCATCTACCTTGAAGCCGATATTTCTTAATGTATGTGCCGTAGACATAATTTTGGTCACATACTCTTCTATATTATGGCTGCCTGAAAGTGTGGTGGTGCAGAGATCACGCAGCAGACCTACTCTGCGTGTAAGCCCCGAATCATCGAAAGCACGTGTCAGGTTATCCCATACTTCCTTTGCAGTTGTGGCTTCCTGGATATGCACATAATTTACTGGATCGACAAGTAAGATAATTTTCGTTTTCGCTTTTAAGTCTCTCTTTGGATCACCGCAGGTTGATTTCTCAACACAATCCCATAGTTCCTCATGTTGTAGGTACGTCTTTACTGCGAATTGCCATGTGGCATAATTGTCCCGACCAATCAAATTCTCGATTAGTGCAAGCGGGCTATTTCCAGACATTTTATTTAAGAAAATAAAAACCGGCCACGTTTTCACTTTGTAGGTAGGTTAGGTTGGATTATTTTTACTGACACTACTTTTGCAACTTTGCACAATATTTTATTGTAAGGGCTTAACTGGGCTTATAACCTGTTAGTTTAATTATATGAAACCACTTAAAATATAATATTATTAAATGATTTAAAATAAGAGCACACTTATGCAGCCACACAGTATAGCGTTTATTTTTGAAGGGAAGAAAAGATACAAATGACATTGACACATAGTCACCATAATGGAAGGCGCCAAAATTTAAATATTCAACAAAAACAGAAATAATTCCACAAAAAAAAATTAAGATTATTGTTATTGTTTGTTTGTTTGTAAACTCTTTATTGCACATTAAAAAAAATATAACAAAAATAAAACAGTCATTGGATATAGAAGAATATGTGCAATGGCGGACTTATCCCAATCGGGATTTTTTCCAGTCAACCAAAATAAAAAGGAAAATCCATAATAAAAGAGGCAGCGCAGATTAAAAGCATTGAGGATGCGTTACAACAATCTATTAATTACAAACTAATTAATGATAAACATACATAAACAAAATATATATAAACTTACATAAATATAAGTACACTCAAATGTTAGATGCATCAGAATACAGTCTTTTGGTTAGTGTTTTAAAAGAACTAAGGTTAAGGGCAGATCTCGTATCTTGGGGAAGATCATTCCAAAATTGAGCAGAACGTACACTTAAAGATTAGCCATAAGTTCGAGAGGAATAAGGAGGAATAAGTAATTTGTGATCATTATGAGACCGCAAACGACTATCCGTCTCACGGAACGAGAAATTTTCATGAAGATAGTGGGGGAAAGAAGGATTAAAAAGGACTTTAAGTCGACGTGCATTTTTTATAACGTTAGTACCGATGTGAGGCCTGAGAGGCCGCGCATATTATATTGATTTTTTAAAGAAATGTATGAGTTAAATATTTGTCCTTGCATTGTGATGAAAAATTAAGGGTTTAAAGAAAATACAAATAAAGAAAGATAATATTTTATTTATTATTGAAAGAAAAAACACTAAAATAGAACTTGGCATGAATTTTGGCAAAAAAATAGGTTGTTAGACATAAAAATTCATTAAACTAAAAATACTCCTATTAAAATAAACAAAAATACAATTTTTTACTAACGACTTATAAAACTCTAAGAAAAAAAATATTGTAGGAACATAAACCTTCTGAAAAAAAAATTGTCCACAGTCCAACTACACATTAATTTTAAGCACAGTCAGGGCACACTTGTATCGCGCACTGCAAACAAACGTGTTTTCTGCACGAATAGCAACCATAGGTCGACTTTCTTTGGGGTTTAGGTTGGCATAACAGACAAGTCTTTCGTGTTTTGACTAATTACCAAAATTCGGTAAAAAATTGTCATAGGCCAGCGTCTTGAACGGCGGCTGCAAGTATACACAGAGCATTTCTTATCTATTTCATCTACAGCACTTTTTGTTAAATTACAAAATGTATTATTTCAGGTTTTCCTGAGTCGGTGTTTGTCCCTTCATTATGATGCAATGATGCATTGATGAAGCTAAAATGACAGCTTTCCCTTTTTTGGATTAATTGTATTGACGTGAACCAAGTGTCACACATTATATTTTTTGTTACTGCCATGTAATGGTTTACTCAAACGGATTACCGCCTGCGTAGGAACTAAAAGCTTTCTTTCTTCATCAGTTAGTGTTTCTCCATATGAATTTTTCCCACAATACACATAACAATTATAGGAATAACCATTTTGCGCATCACACAAGCACATCAGTTTTAGTATGTATTATGCGGGGTTCTTTGCATGTATATAATCAAAAATGACTAGCAATCCCCCAAAAAAGATCTCTTTGAATTCTGTAAATCTGTCGCACAACTATTTCGTTTACTGCCGGAAGTCTCTGGTGTAGCCACAGTTCATAATATCAGTGAAAATAACAGTTAACTTTAACAAAAAATTAAACAAAAAACTTACGTAAGTACCGACGTGAGGCCTGAGAGGCCGCGTCGGAATTTCAAAGCCTAATAACTCACCAAATACGCGCGCGACGACAACCCTTCCTGTTTTGATGTCAACGTGGACACTGACCATGCAGCTACTTAAGAGCAGGGATCGGTGTTGTGCGGGGAAAGAGGTAAACTAGCAAGTTTAATACCTGCCGGGGCCTCTGAGACCGCACGTCGGTACTTAAAGGTTAAACAAGAGAGATAGTGTGTGAACATTACGTCTAAGGCGAATTGGGAGCCAATTTAATTGGCGACGAAACTCTGAAACATGATCGAACTTTCGAAGACCGAAAACAAAGCGAATGCCCTAGTTTTGTAAACGCTCTAACTTGTCAAGCATTTCCTCAGTAATGTTCAAACAAGTAACATCTGAATAATCTAGAATAGGAAAGAGAAGCGACTGGACAAGCACAGCTTTAGTGACGACGGGTAAAAATTTTTGCATTCGGCGAAGTGAATGTAACGACACATACATCTTACGGCTGATTTCTTTGATATAGGGAATCCACGAGAGGGTCTGGTCAATGATGATACCCAGATTAGTCACTTTGGGAGATAAAGGAATAATTTTGTTATTCAGAACCAAGCTAGGAACCATCACATTTTCCAATTTAGAAATATAATGCGGACTACCAATAACAATGGCCTGTGACTTGGCAGCATTTACTAAAAGACCAAAACGGCTTGACCAATCTGCAATTCTCTCCAAATCTGAATTAATGGTATTAAAAGCATCATTAATATCATCCAGACTAGCAGACGCATAGATCTGCAAGTCATCGGCATAAAGATGAAAATTAGAGGAAAGAGACGCAGTAATACCATCAACGAATATTTAGAACAGAACCGGAGAAAGAATGCCACCCTGCGGAACACCAGCTACTAGATCACACCAATCTGAGAAGCAATCATTCAATTTTACACGTTGTTTACGACCAGTAAGGTAAGATGAAAACCAACAGAGGGCATTTGAAGAAAAATTTAAAGTACGTAAAATTTCAACCAAAATATCGAAATCGACAGTATTAAAAGCACTTGTGAAATCAAGAAGAACAAGTACGGTAAGCTTTTTATTGTCAATATTAAAACGGATGTCATCCGTAATTTTTACAAGAGCTGTCGTAGTACTATGGCCACATTTAAAACTTGATTGAAAAGAACTTAAAATATTATAGCGTGATAAGTGTGCACTTAATTGTTGATGAACATATTCCAAGATTTTTGACAGCACAGACAGAATTGAAATAGGACGCAAATGAGAAGGACATGAAGGCGAATTTCTTTTAGGAAGAGGAATTATGTGAGCGAGTTTCCAATTAGTGGGAAAGATGCCCGACGATATGGAACAGTTTAAGATGTTTACAATATAAGGGGCAATCAATTCCGCTATCGGTTTAATCATATCAAGGGATATAGCGTCATCACCTACTGCCCTTGATTTAATGGACTTAATTTTATTGCATCGTCAGTGGTAATCTCATTTATACAGAAATCGGGGAAATCACAAGAAGGTTGAACAGCCAGACTAGCAAGCGTTGCCTGTTTCGTTATTGACGAACAATTCTTAGAAGATGAACAAAAGTGCCTATTTAATTCATTTACGTCCATATCAAAACTCTCCTCAGGCCCTTGCTTACCAAAACCCAAACCCTTCAAAAACTTCCACAATTTACCAGGGGGACAGTTTTCCACATTCGAATGAATGTATTTCCGCTTAGCATCCCTACATTTTTTATTGCAAACGTTACGAAGAAAAACATAAGCAGAATGGTTCTCAGCAGATGAGCACTGACGTAGTTTTAGTTTAGCTTTATCTCTTCTGGCCATGCACTTCCTAATTTCGGGTGTGAGCCAAGGAGCAGGGTTATTTTTAATGCGAACAGAATGAAAAGGAGCATGTTTATCGAAAAGTGATAATAAGATTTCGTTGAATTTAGAGACCTTTGAATCTACGTCTGGAGCCATTAAAACAGTGCTCCAGTCCGCATTATTAAACTCAGTTAAAAATAACTGTTCATTAATTGCCGTGAAATTACGACGGAATATAACTTTGTGTCTACACTTAGGAGAACGCAACTTAAAAGACGCATACAGAAGGTCATGAGCAGAGAAACACACTGCATTAAATTAGCCATGAGCTGACACAAGATCCGGGGAAGAAGTGATAATAAGATCAAGAAAAGATGGCGGACCATTATGTGGGAAATGTGTAGCGCTAAGAGGAAGGCAGTGCAAATTTAAAGAATGAAGAACAGAAAGAAGAGATCTTGATCTTGAATCATTTTTAATGAGACAAGTATTAAAATCCCCCATTATAATAATGTGTTCAAAACGGCTACGATAATCCGACAAAAGAAGCTAAAAAGAGGAAAAGTAATTTATGTGAAGAGAAGGGCTATAATATGCACCAAGAAGAATTTTAGTATGAGAAAGAGAAATTTCTAGAAAAAGGTGTTCAGGATTTTCATATGCTGAAGGAGATTGAGATAAAATTTGACATGTTATATCACCTCGTAAATATACAGCGACTCCACCACATCTTACCATTTTAGAGACACCATTAGTGACGGTTTCGTAAATTCGATCATTTCTAAATAGTTTAAATCCCGGAAGGGGATACATAGTTGAAGGAAGAGAAGGTTTCAGAAAGCTTTCCGAAATAAGAACGGAAGAATTAGTAATGTTCAGGTACGCTTTGTGCATTTATGTGTACAACATTAAAGTTCTTGGAGAAAGAAGAAAAAGTAGCGTTCAAATTATCGCCTAAAGATGGCCCAAAATCGTCAGCACTGAGGAGGCTGTCCGAGGAAGAGGAAAGAGAAAAATAATCATCTCCAGAACTGTTACCGAATACATCAGCCATAGAGTGTAACAATAAATAAATAAAATATCCTAAATAATAAAAATAGATTTAAGGTATATAAAACTAATTAAAATTCCTAAAATAAAATAATAGTACAATTATCTTGCCAGACATATTAATTTTGAACAATAAGAGTAAGCCTACCATATATGTGGGCTCTAAATGCTATTAAACATTTATACAAGACACAATGACTTCAAAAAAAAAAGAATGACAGTTGTCAATGACATTGATTGTCATTGAAAGATCATGTCATAAACTGACAACTAAACAAAGCTACAAATTACCTACCCTAAAAATAAACAGAAACTTTTAAAACATAAAACAAGGTAGATATAAATTATTTGATAAAAAAAAAGGAAAAGCCATGGAAGTGCACGAAATCATCGGTCCAGCCCAGCGTTATTTTTTCGTTGATTTCGCTTGTAAGCGAGCACTTATTAGGACGAGACTTATTATTTGGCGGTACGGCACTGGAAGAGGGTTGTGTGCCTCGAACTGGCTCATTACTGTTAGCCGCAGCAAGCTGATCAGTGATAGCATGCAGCTCCGCCATTGTAGTAATTTTCTTTCTTGCATTCTTAGTGATCACAACAACAATCTTCCCGTCACTCGTCCAACAGCCATTCACGCCCAAAGCCTTGCGCGCCTCCACGAATACTGCATGTCGGGTTGCCGTGAGAAATTCAGAAACCGTCAAACTACTTCCCTTCAATAGTTTCTTCGCAGTCCAGATTGCCAGCCGAGTTGAAGAATTTGTACAGCGAATAAGAACTGGTCGAGGCTTACCAGTCTTGGGGATTTTGCCCATACGCCAACAAGCATCAATGGAATTGGGATTCACATCAACTTTTAACTTTTCACGACAAATCCTCCTGGAGGTCCGCACTAACATCTTCATTCTTGCTTTCTCCAAGACCATGCAATAACAAAATATTTGAACGTGATCGCATTTCAAAGCCATCAAGCACCGAAAGTATCAATTCTAACTGCTGGCTAAGTTTAGAAACGGCTTTCCATATGAGACTTTTAAATGAGTGGTACTCACTAGATAGGACTGCATTGTGATCCTGGGAGCTCTGACTTCCAAGAGCCTCCTCAAATGAAGACATCTTAGATGCGAACATATTCTTCAGCTCGCTCATGTGCTTGCACAGAATGGAAAGAGTGTCCATGGTGGTGTAGAAAATTAGTGTCCAAGGTGAAAAGTGCTTTTGAAAATAGCCTGGCAAGTTAACTTTGTAAATACATTCAGTCAGAAAAGTATCGGGAATGGATTATTTATTTATGGTTCCAAATTAAAATTTTTGTTTTTTTTGTTGTTGTTAGATTGGCACAACTGTTTTCCATTTTGGCGCGGAGTTTGAGTTGCATCTGTTGTTTACATTAAATACAGTGCTATTTTTAGTTATATCATATCTAGTGTGTATTGTTAATTTCATAATGGATAAAAACATCGAACAAAGAGTTTGTCTTAAATTTTGCATTGCCAATGGAATATCGTGTTCGGAGTCACTGAAAATGTTACAGAAGGCTTACGGTGAATCGACTTTATCAAAAACTCGTGCTTATGAGTGGTACAAAGCGTTCAAAAGCGGTCGAGATGTGATGGAAGATTTGCCTCGCTCTGGTAGGCCATCAACGTCTGCAACTGAAGTTAACATCGCAAAAGTGAAGGAAATAGTGACTGAAAATCCTCCTTCAACTTTGAGAGAGATAGCCACCGAACTTTCTGTATCTCACGAGTCGATCCGTACCATTTTAACTAATAATTTGGGTATGAAACATGTTGCCGCTCGGCTAGTCCCAAAAGACCTGAATTTTTTTTCAAAAACTCAATCGCATGAGAGTCGCTGAGGACATGCTAGAACGAGTCAATTCCGACCCAACATTCATGAAACGCATTGTTACTGGTGACGAGACGTGGGTTTACGAGTTTGACATGCAAACTAGTCAACAAGCTTCGGAGTGGCGCCTTCCAACTGAACCGAAACCGAAAAAACCACGCCAAAGTCGTTCAAAAGTCAAAGTCATGTTGACTGTTTTCTTTGACTATCGCGGTGTTGTGCACTCGGAATTCTTGCCGGAAGGTCAAACGGTAAATAAGGAATATTATTTGAGTGTTATGCGGCGTTTAAGACAGCAAATCCGACGAAAAAGGCCAGATTTGTGGAAAGAAAATTCTTGGATTTTGCACCATGATAATGCACCTTCGCACAAGGCCATCATTGTGAACGAATTTTTAACCAAACACTCAACAAATACCATCGAGCAACCACCATATTCACCAGATATGGCTCCAGCCGACTTTTTTCTTTTTCCTAAACTCAAATTACCACTTCGTGGCACCCGTTTTCAATCGGTAGAAGACATAAAAGAGAATTCGCGGCGAGAACTGACCTCAATTCCGGAAACAGCGTTTAAAAAATGTTTTGATGATTGGATTATTCGTTGGCGTAAGTGTATCGTTTCTAAAGGAGCATATTTTGAAGGTGATAAAATAAATTTGGATGAATAACAAACAGTTTGTGTATTATTGATCTTTTCCTGCTACTTTCTTGACAGAGTAGTATTTATTATTTTTACAAATTAAAATCAAATAAATATCCCCCTGGCCCCTCCACTGTGAACGCCAATCAGAAGGTATTACGTCACATGGTGGAATGCGCCATTGTTGTTGTTGACGCTTGGTTAACTTTTTGATACAACAGATCAAGTACCTAACTTTGTTTATTGTCTATTAATATCATTTTTCGATAAGTTGAGTGTTATTTCTGCCTACATCGAATAATATTAGTATAAACTGCCATGGAACCTGGATTTAGCAAAGCGAACTGGGCGGGGCCGATTTTTCGCGTCAAACACAGACTTTTGTTCATCGGAATTTCGTAATGTTAAAACTTCTATGTAAGTAAAAACCATACTAAAATACTGCTTATTATAATTTTCACTTATGTTTCACTTTAGCACGCAATCAATTATTTTTGAAGAAATGTATACGAATTAATAGATTTTGAGGTTAGTATTATAATGTAAATATAGAGAGATGATAGAAAGACTTTGTCGTAGTGTTTCAAGGCCTATCGCAAGTTTGTGGAATAGTGTATTTTTAATTTTCTATTTCGAAAGTAAGAATTAGCAAAAAAATGATTCTTTGTACCCAGCATAACAAATAAAAAATATGAAGTAAATACCTAATAACAAATTATATTTCAGGTCTTCACGAGCTTCGTACTGTTATATTCATAATTAATATGCAGCGATTGATAGCATAAGCATTTTAAATTTATATAAAACTGTTTTTCAATAGCGTGACATGTCAGTCAGCCGCAAACCTCCCTTTAGATCGGTCCGTGTATTTTATAAATTTTCTTTTCTAGCAGTATATTTGTGTTTTTTTTAAAAGGACCCACGAAGCGCCATCCTTACGAATTTTGGTGTCAGAAGTGGGATGTGTACATGATCTTGGGAACCTTAAGTACTAAGATCATTTGGTGTTAAACCCGTCGTTAACGGACTTTCGCCTAACAACTCTTGTGCCTCCGTGAACTCTGTAATTGTGACAGTGTTAGTGGTCGACGATAAGATTTAGGCAACCGCCTAAACCCGCGCTGCTACGTCACGAGATCGACGATAAGTCTCAGCTGTTGAGCTCGAGCCCGCATCTCACAAAATCGACGGTAAGCCTCCGCTGTTGAGCGTGAGCCCGCATCCCAATAATATTACCCTGGTCGACTGTCAGCCTCCACTCTCGAGTGTGAGCCAGCACCGCTATTCCTACCCACCCACACATTCATTTTTGGACCTAAACATAACCTCAACGTAAACTATTTAAAAACAAAAATTATTCAATTTAGACCCTACGTAAAAAAACCTTTAAAAATTAATTTAAATATGAGTAACCAAAAAATAGAATACGTAGACACATTCAAATTACTTGGCATAATGATAGATACTCACCATAATTGGAAGGCCCATGTAGAGTTAGTTAAGTCAAGACTATCTAGCTTTACGTACGCTCTGTATGAGCTAGTCCAGAGCACCAGCACAGAGGCAGCGCTATCCGCATACTATGCATATGCCTACTCTCAACTCAAATATGGCATAATGCTCTGGGGTAACAGTGCGGATGTCGGAGATCTATTTATATTGCAAAAAAAATGTGTCTAAATAATAGCCCAAATAGATAACAGTAAATCATGTAAACCTTATTTTCAAAAATAAAAATTGCTTACGTTGCCATCTCTATACATAGTATATGACATCTGCATGTTTACTCACCAAAACTTAGACTATTTTAAGAAAGTAAAAGACACACATAATATTAACACTAGACATAAAGGCAGACTTTATTTGCCTGCATCTAGAATAAAAGCGCTAAGTACAAGTCCACACCACATGGCAGTCAGAATATATAATAAATTACCAACATTCGTCAAAACCGAAAATAATTTAAAAAAGTTCTCAAACGCCTTAAAGTCCTTTCTTCTTTCAAAAAATTACTATTCTATTAAAGAATACTTTGACATGTAATGAAATTGAAATTATTGTTGATTATATTAGACATTTAATTTTAATGAATAATGGGAATTGTTAAGTATACTACTCTGTCAAGAAAGTAGCAGGAAAAGATCAATAATACACAAACTGTTTGTTATTCATCCAAATTTATTTTATCACCTTCAAAATATGCTCCTTTAGAAACGATACACTTACGCCAACGAATAATCCAATCATCAAAACATTTTTTAAACGCTGTTTCCGGAATTGAGGTCAGTTCTCGCCGCGAATTCTCTTTTATGTCTTCTACCGATTGAAAACGGGTGCCACGAAGTGGTAATTTGAGTTTAGGAAAAAGAAAAAAGTCGGCTGGAGCCATATCTGGTGAATATGGTGGTTGCTCGATGGTATTTGTTGAGTGTTTGGTTAAAAATTCGTTCACAATGATGGCCTTGTGCGAAGGTGCATTATCATGGTGCAAAATCCAAGAATTTTCTTTCCACAAATCTGGCCTTTTTCGTCGGATTTGCTCTCTTAAACGCCGCATAACACTCAAATAATATTCCTTATTTACCGTTTGACCTTCCGGCAAGAATTCCGAGTGCACAACACCGCGATAGTCAAAGAAAACAGTCAACATGACTTTGACTTTTGAACGACTTTGGCGTGGTTTTTTCGGTTTCGGTTCAGTTGGAAGGCGCCACTCCGAAGCTTGTTGACTAGTTTGCATGTCAAACTCGTAAACCCACGTCTCGTCACCAGTAACAATGCGTTTCATGAATGTTGGGTCGGAATTGACTCGTTCTAGCATGTCCTCAGCGACTCTCATGCGATTGAGTTTTTGAAAAAAATTCAGGTCTTTTGGGACTAGCCGAGCGGCAACATGTTTCATACGCAAATTATTAGTTAAAATGGTACGGATCGACTCGTGAGATACAGAAAGTTCGGTGGCTATCTCTCTCAAAGTTGAATGAGGATTTTCAGTCACTATTTCCTTCACTTTTGCGATGTTAACTTCAGTTGCAGACGTTGATGGCCTACCAGAGCGAGGCAAATCTTCCATCACATCTCGACCGCTTTTGAACGCTTTGTACCACTCATAAGCACGAGTTTTTGATAAAGTCGATTCACCGTAAGCCTTCTGTAACATTTTCAGTGACTCCGAACACGATATTCCATTGGCAATGCAAAATTTAAGACAAACTCTTTGTTCGATGTTTTTATCCATTATGAAATTAGCAATACACACTAGATATGATATAACTAAAAATAGCACTGTATTTAATGTAAACAACAGATGCAACTCAAACTCCGCGCCAAAATGGAAAACAGTTGTGCCAATCTAACAACAACAAAAAAAACAAAAATTTGAATTTGGAACCATAAATAAATAATCCATTCCCGATACTTTTCTGACTGAATGTATATATTTTATTTTTTTACTAGTAATAAATTCAATCTACACTGTTATTTAATGTATAAAGTTTTAAAATTAATAAATTAAATCAAAATCTATATATATAAAACTCTTCCGTTACTGAGTGACTGACTGACAGACAACGCACAGTCGAAACTACTGGTCGTAGACAGCTGAAATTTGGAATGTAGGTTCCTTGGGATATGTAGGGGAGCACTAAGAAAGGATTTTTGGAAATTCAACCCCCAAGGGGTAAAAACGTTTCTATGAAAAATCTTATTCCTTGGGTTTATAAATTTGAAACTTGGCATGAACACGTACGGTCGCGTTCATAATTGCAGTTATAGTTCGCAAAACTTTATAGCTTGCACCGCTGCTATCACTCACACATTCACACAAATAACACAATAAACAACAAGTTGGGTAACCCGCCATAAAGAAGAGGGTAGTGAAAAAAAAAAAAAGTCGTCCGCTAATCAACACAGCGACACGCCACACAGCGGAGATCCATGGTGGAACAGTACGAAAATAATGGCTTCATACCGACCAGAATATTAGCGGAACAGTTCGACACATCAGTTTACTGTTTTATGTTTGCACCGTGAGGGACTACACCACAGACAGCCAGCAAGAAAGCCGTATTTATCAGAAATAAATAAGCAAAAACGTTTAGAATTTGTTCGGCAGTATTTGGATTTTGACTGGAAAAAAGCGATATTTACGGACGAAAAGTTCGTTTATTTTATGTCATCACAACACGGTAGACTTCATTTATTTATGGCGAAGAAATGCAACTCGGTATGAAGAAAAAAATATTGTGCCAAATATGGAGTCTGGACACATCTCTGTAAATATGTGGGGCTGGATGAGTGCTGCTGGACCTGAGGAACAGGTGTGGATAGCAGGACGCGCTACAGCTGATCATTATGTGCAAGTGCTGGAAGAAATCATGTTACCAACTGTGCGGTGTATTTATCCGATTGATGATATGCCAACAATATCATTTGTGCAAGACAACTGCCCTGTGCATCGAGTCCATATAGTGCGTGAAAGGTTCTGCCAATTTATATTAAAAGTACTAATTACTTAGATAGTATTTTAAGGACAGCTTCAATATCTTTTCTTTATGAAAACGAATAATTAAGCTGTAACCTTAATAACAGGAGATAAGTGGATGATACAATTAGTGTAATAAACTATATATGTATAGCTTTATATAATCATCAATATGTAAATAAAACTATAGGTAAACTGTTTCAATAAAATTTACTAATTTTAATTATTGAATGTTTTATTTTGCTCCCTCTTGTTTAATATTTCTTGCTGATTTCCGTGTTTGAAAACACGGGTATTGTAATTCTTAGATATCAGTTAGTTGGTTAGTCAGTCAGTTACTTAGTTCAAATGGCACCTTAAAACATTAAAAATTGTCAATAACACTAAAATAGACAAAAAAATCCTTGAATAACTTCGGAATCCAAGTAACGCTAGTAACTAGAACAAGCGAGTGTGAGCAAGCGAGATTATCTAATATATCTTAGATCTCACTTGCTCACACGAAGTAATAAAATTGCTACCCAATAACTTTCAAAGGAACCACTACCTATGTTAGGGTCGTGTGCAGACAAACTTTCAACCTTATTGAAATGACATAAGTCTGGCAGGCTTCCCTCTATAGGCAAATCTTATGCAAATAATGAGAGACGACGATATTTCGATCGACAATTATCGGGCCCAGTTCGGCCATCGTTGATTACCGTCTCTTTCTGTTTTGTTATGTTATATGTCATAGAATAATAAACTCTTTTACTTAGTAATCATTGGTATTAAAGACCGTATTCATTTGAAGGAATATTTATTCTTTTAAATATGCATGTGTGTGTGTATCTAGTGGAACCACAGTGCACGCTATTTTAACCCGTAAGAATTTTAAAACTATGACTGCAGATATGAACGCCATCGTACATAGGCAAGTAAATATGTTTGACATTATAAGTTTTTTCAAACTACCCTCCAATCGTGATTTAGGGGGTGCGATTGGGTGACTGATTTATTAACGCACAGCCGAAACCGCTCAGTATAGGAGTCTGAGATTTTGAACAGAGGTTCCTTTAGTAACATAAGTGAGCACTAAGAAGGGATTTTTGAAATGTCAACCCCCAAGGGGGGGAAACGGGATAAACTGAGCCGGGGCTGCGGGAAAGTTCTAACGAGATACCGTGGCCCCGGAACGCAAAGGGCAACTGAAGGAACGAGGTGGGTTTTAGTCAGTAAAAGTCTGACACTCCCTTCCGTTCCACCCAGAGCGGGAGAGGTCATTTGATGATTTCCCATCCTTAAAAAAAAAGACTTTGTATGAATATTATATTAAGAATATATAGTATTGAATCATACCTTCTTAATAGGAGTCAATATGTAGAAGTAAATAGTTTATGTTCAAAATCAAAGAATGAAGAGGTTCACAGATCTGAATCTAGAATAAATAGATTCGGAGTACCTCAAGGAAGCGTACTGGGGCCACTGCTGTTTCTAATTTATATCAATGATCTTCCAAAATATATACGACATAAAATGGTTTTATTTGCTGACGACAGTACGGCCACAATCAAATGTGACAATACGAATGAATACGAATGTGACATAAATAAAGTTTTAAATGATATTATAATGTGGTTAGACTCAAACAATCTAAAAATTAATTTGCAAAAAACTAAATTAATGCAGTTTCATCAAAGAAAATTACCACCTAATCTGAATATAAATTATAATGGCTACAGGCTGGAGGAGGTACAAACAACAAAATTTCTAGGACTTTCGATTGACAGCAAATTAACATGGTCCTCTCACACTGAGCAAGTATGCAAAAAACTTTATAAAGCAGTATATGCTTTGTTCAAATTGTCAAAAAAAGTAAACATTGAAGTGGTATTAACTGCTTACCATGGTTTAGTTACACCTCATTTACGATACGGCGTTATTTTTTGGGGTAACTCGAGTGGTAATGACAAAGTTTTTAAGGCACAAAAAAGGTGTTTAAGATCGATGTGCAATTTGCAAAGTACAGACAGTTGTGTACCGATATTTAAATCACTGAAATTATTGACATTTCCATGTATTTTTATACTAGCTGTGCCCGCGACTTCGTCCGCGTGAAATAGTTATTTTGTGCATCATTGAAGCCCTGAAGGAGGAATAATTTTTCCCGTTTTTTTCACATTTTTCATTATTTCTTCGCTCCTAATAGTTGCAGCGTGATAATATATAGCCTAAAGTCTTCCTCGATAAATGCTCTATTAGACACAAAAAGAATTTTTTAATTCGAACCAGTAATTCCTGAGATTAGCGCGTTCAAACAAACAAACAAATTCTTCAGCTTTATAATATTAGTATAGATTATGCAAAAAAATTGATGTACCTACGTGAGTGCGTGTTTGAGGATGCTATTCAATCACGAAAATTCTACTGGATGGATTTTGATGAAACTTACGTACACGGGAAGAATAATGCCTGGAATAGAACATAGTTTATTTTTCTTACAAAAGTCCCCGGGACTTTGCCGGGGGCGCAGCTGTTAAAAAACAAATAAATTCTAAAGACAAAAAAAGGAAATTATAATAATGGAAAGTTAAAGTATCTCTTTGTATACAACATTTGCTATCTTGCCCATTTGCTATTTGCCCTGTCACAGCTGGTGACCCGCGGAAAGCGACGTAGAGCTGTCCGTGTGAGAAGCAATTCGTCCTGAGGTCGACTCCGGCTGCTCCAAGCGTTTGACCTTGCAATTTGTTAATTGTCATCGCGAAACATATAGCCACTGTAAGCTGAACACGCTTAAATTGAAATGGAAAGTTGTTGGGAATGAGGGGAATGCGTGGTATAAAAACAATTTCACCAGCTGCACAACCAGTAAGAATTTTAGCTTCTATAATATTGTTATGAAGCGAAAATGTATTGTGAGGGCAATGTTAAAATATTAAGGGTTTTGAAAAAATCTCTAAGTGAATCTATTTGTTTTAAGCCGTAGATAGCTCGAATTGCCCTTTTTATTGTAAACTATAATAATACTTTTAATTCTCATGTGGCGCCATCTCGTATCGGGTAGTCAAAAAATAAATATCTAAACCACGGGAACTAAATCAATGGTGAAACGGTAAGTATTGGCGTTACTACATTGTGTGTTATTAATCTTGAGCGATGCATTGTCGCCGATGCGGGGCGCGTCAAACTACCTACATAAAAAAAAATCTTCTCAAAGATGTGGTGAAACGGTAAGTACTGGCGAAACTAAATCAATGAAAAAAAGAATTTCTAATAAATTGAAAATTTTGCCAACGGCTACAATCGTGTTATTTCTTAAATTCTCATGAGGCGCCATCTCGTATCGGGTGGGGAAAAAAATAAATGTCTAAACCACGGGAACTTAATCAAAAAACAAAGCATAATGAATTAAATCAATAAAATGCTATTTTTTTAATCATCATTATAAATATGATAATTAATTATTTATAGCTTTTTATATCGATTCAAAAATGACGATGTTCCATACAAACTTGCACCCCCTAATTCATCCCCTTGGGATAGAATTTCAGGATAAAAAGTAGCCTATATTCTAATCCAGGTTAATAGCTATATCTGTGCCGAATTTCGTTCAAATCCGTTCGGTAGATTTTGCGTGATGCGCGTACAAACATACAGACAGACAGACGGACAGACAGACAGACAGACAGACAGACAAAAATTCTAAAAAAAATTGTTTTGACTTCTATTGACCCTAGAAAGACCCCTTATATTTTTTTTTCTTAAATATCTTCAATGTACAGACAAATTTCAGTTACAGTTTTATTATATGTATGGATTAATTATTTATAGCTTTTTATATCGATTCAAAAATGACGATGTTCCATACAAACTTGCACCCCCTAATTCATCCCCTTGGGATAGAATTTCAGGATAAAAAGTAGCCTATATTCTAATCCAGGTTAATAGCTATATCTGTGCCGAATTTCGTTCAAATCCGTTCGGTAGATTTTGCGTGATGCGCGTACAAACATACAGACAGACAGACGGACAGACAGACAGACAGACAGACAGACAGACAAAAATTCTAAAAAAAATTGTTTTGACTTCTATTGACCCTAGAAAGACCCCTTATATTTTTTTTTCTTAAATATCTTCAATGTACAGACAAATTTCAGTTACAGTTTTATTATATGTATGGATATGGATTAGAATTATGTATTTTTGTGAAATTGAATTCGAATTTATTTGAAAAACTTTCCGACATTAGGATGAGGGTAGATCACATCAGACCCCAATACAAATATAAGTTGGTAACTGGTGGATTTAAAACTGCCATGATGAATAAAAATGTTATCAGAATGGCTCCCATAATTTTTAATAAAATACCCGACAACATTAAAATTCTCGATATTGTGACATTTAAAAATAAATTGAAATCATTTTTGACAGACAGATGCTATTATAATATAAATGACTTTCTAAATGACGATTTAAAGGACTGGAATTAGCCACTTTGACGAATTACTTTGGGATATATTTGTATGTGTTTTTTTTTTCTTTTTTTATGGTTTGGAAGCAATTAGTTTTTTTTGTTTTTTTTTTTTAATTTAGAGACTAAGTACCTTAATTATTGTACGTCTATTATAGACAGGCCACAGTGACACCTTACATGTTTATCATTTTTATATCTTTTATACCTGTGTACCACAATAAATATTTTTGAATTTGAATTTGAATTTGAATATGACAACTTTCAGTCGTCTCTTTAACATACATAATAACATACATAATTATGTACATACATGCATAACATTAATAACATCACGCCTTTAAATCCCTATTATGTGTTAACACTACCCATACAAACAGCTACGAAATTTGTCCGCGTCCATTTTCACCTAAATTCTTAACGTTAATGAGATTTACTTTTTATTATCAGGTCAACCTAATAGCCTCACATGTACGTATAACTTCGTAAGAATTTTCTTTCAACTCCTAACCGTTGAGGAGTTGTACCTTCCATCATCAGCTCATTCACATGGGATGATGACTATCAGACGCAAATACTTAAACAGATCTATGAAATTGTCAAAAACGTAATTGCCTGTAAATTTGAGGTTTGCCCTTGATTTCCCTGGAATACCATCATCAGATCCTGACTAGGTAACAACGGGACCAACTTGAAAGTATACTCTACCGAACAAAAAAAGAATCACGTAAATCGGTCCATAAATCGCGGCGTAATCGGTATGCATAAATAAAACACCCGAATTTTATTTTCTATTAACTATCACGAGTTGTCTCGATGCTCGATAGATGGCGTTGGCATCGAGATAGATCGCGCTATGGTTTCGTTACCGTCATTTAGCTAGGTAGCGTAAAATATTTTAATTTATCGTGTAATTTTAGCAGCGCCCCTAGCGGACATACGCGAAACTACATATTACACACTACAAATATTTTGATTTGAAATTATTATTTGTTTGATTCATTAACTTTTAACTTGACTTATTTAACTTATTTTACTCTCTATTTCAGTTAATTTTTGATTTGTTGATTAGATTTGATATTTTTGATAGTGATAGGTGTCGAAGGACGAGAAGTCTTAAATATTGGTTAGTAAAAAATACGTATCAGTTGCGGAAAGCAGGATGGCACTAAATAGGATGGGATGGGACAGGATAGGACTGGACGGGGCAGGACGGGACACAACAGGTTGGGACGGGACGGAACAGAACGAGAAGAGACGGGACAAGACGGGAGAAGCCATATGAATTTAAACCAAATATAAACATAAAACAGCCCCGCACGATACTGGATAAAAAAATGGGTGAAATTTTATGGCGTATCCTTATAATATAAATACATTTGCGCGGGCGAAGCCGCGGGCAAAAGCTAGTAAATAAATAAAAAAAAGTGCGTTGTCGCAATCCAAAAAATCTGGCAGATGCCATAACTCATGCTATTGAAGAAGAAAAGCTCAATAAGGCCTCTAAGTTATCACAGCGCCCTTTAAAGCAATGCACTTTTTGCCATAAATCTGGTCACACGGCCAACGGCATTCTCTGCCAGTCGAACCTTTGGATCAAACTGAGATGGACGTACGGGTGGTGCAATGAGTGTAAAAAAAAAATATATAATAATAATAAGAAAAATATGAATAATAGAATACCTTATACACTTACATATAATATAATTTACATACATAAGTTTGACGATAAATATATACAGTATATAAAATAAACATACATATAGTATACTACATAAGTTGGATGATTGTGTAGAGTTTAAAAAAAAACTTCTGGTCAAAAAGATGTTTATGGACTTGCTCCCTGAATGCAAATCTGTTAGGCGCCTTCCGAATAGATTCAGGAAGGAAATTCCACAGTCGGATGGCTTGTACTTGGAATGAATTCGACATGAATCCAAGGCGGTGGGCAGGAGTGGCCAGAAGAAGGTTATCAGAAGAGCGAAGGGATCGAGCGTGGGTAACGCTTAAAAGTGGGAACTTCGATTTAAGATAATCTGGAGCGAAAGGGTTATTGAGAATAGTATACAGCATGGATAGGATTCTAGCTTTGCGACGAAAAGGAATAGGCAGCCAACCAAGCTGAGAACGAAAAGAGGAGACATGGTCATATTTTCGTAAATCAAATATGAAACGAATGCAATTATTGGCTAGTCTATCCAGCTTTAAGACAAGTGACTGATTCAAATCACAGTAACACACATCTGCATAGTCAATTAAAGGAAGGATAAGGGATTGACAAAGTAATTTTTTGGTGTTCTGAGGAAGGAAGTTTTTAAATCTGTAGAGAGAACGGAGTGTACCAGTTACTTTACGACTAACTTCGGTAACCTGATTTACCCAGCTGAGAGTGGAGTCGATATGCAGACCAAGATCTTTGACACTAGGGCAGTAAGGAATTATATTATTGCCAAATTTTATGGGAGGCACAGATTTAATATTTAATTTGCTAAGTTGCCCTGAACTTCCCACAATGATGGCCTGACACTTTTTCGGGTTCACAAAGACGCCAAACTCTCTTGACCACTCAGCAATGTGATACAGATCAGTTTTTAATAGGGATACAGCTGAGTCAACATCATTAGCATCGCAAGAATGGTATAGTTGAAGTGAGAAGTGGAAAGCCGAGTTGTAAGGGAGTCGATGAAAATAGAGAAGAGTAATGGAGACAGGATTCCGCCCTGAGGGACACCAGAAGACGGATCTCGCCACGAAGAAAGGGTCTGGTCGAGGCGGACAGCTTGTTGTCGACCGCGAAGATAAGATGACAGCCATTCTAGGCCGGTCGTAGAGAGATTATAAAGTGACATACGGGCTAGCAGGACTTCATAGTCAACTGTGTTGAATGCGTTGGAGAAATCAATAAGGACAAGCACAGTTATCTTACTATGGTCCATACCAACTCTCATGTCTTCTGTAACCTTGAGCAAGGCAGTACTGGTGCTATGACCGAGGCGGAATCCCGACTGAAAATTACTAAGCAGGCTGTTAGACATGACATACATACATACATACATAAACTCACGCCTCTTTCCCGGAGGGGTAGGCAGAGACTACCTCTTTCCACTTGCCACGATCCCTGCATACTTCCTTTGCTTCATCCACATTCATAACTCTCTTCATGCAAGCTCGGCGGTTTCGGGCACTTTTGACCTGACCCTTTACCAGGACGTCCTTAATTTGATCAAGATATGTTCGTCTAGGTCTTCCCACCCCGACCTTTCCCTCCACACTCTCCTTGTATATCTGCTTAGTCAACCTGTTTTCATTCATCCTCTCCACATGACCGAACCATCTCAACATACCCTTTTCTATTCCTGTAACTACATCTTCTTTCACATCACAACATTCCCTTATCACGCTGTTCCTTATCCGGTCACTCAATTTCACACCCAACATACTCCTTAACGCTCTCATTTCCACTGCATTTATTCTGCTTTCGTGCTTCTTTTGCCATACCCAACTTTCACTCCCATACATTAATGTCGGGACCAACACGCCCCTGTGCACAGCCAGTCGAGCCTTTTTGGATAGTTTCTGACTGCTCATAAAGGCATGCAAAGCTCCATTCACCATGTTCCCCGCGTTCACTCTCCTTTCAATATCACTATCACACTTGCCATCTGATGTAAACTTTGATCCTAGATATACAAACTCTTTCACTTGCTCAACTTTTTCTCCTCCAATCAAAATATTACATGCTGTCATTTCTTTCTCCATTTCAAAAACCAGTGTTTTAGTTTTACTTACGTTCACTTTCATTCCTTTCTCTTTTAAAGCTTCATGCATACAGTTTACCATCTCCTGTAACTCCTCCGCTGATGACGCCAGTATAACCTGATCGTCGGCATAGAGCAGACATTTGACGAGTAATTCATTCATCCTTAATCCACTTTCAGACTCTTTCAAATCTGTCAAACAACTATCCATAAATAGGTTGAACAGCCACGGTGACGCAACACATCCCTGCCTAACACCTTTCTCAATCTTAAACCACTCAGTGTGCGCTCCGTTTATCCTGACACAAGCACTCGAATCCTCATATAAGGATTTCAGTGCTCGTATCAAGAGACTGCTCACCCCATGCATAGAAAGTGCTGACCACAATTCATTCCTCTCAACTCTGTCATAGGCCTTTTCCAAATCCACGAATGTGCAATAGACTTTTTGACTCTTGGCCAAAAACTTTTCGGCTATGCACCGCAAAGAAAAGACCTGATCAGTACATCCCATTCCCTTTCGAAATCCCGCTTGAGCATCCCATATTTTGTCATCAGTTTCATTCCTGACTCTATTAATCAATACCTTAGCATACAATTTGCCGACGACGCTAAGCAGGCTTATACCACGATAATTTTTGCAGTCCAGTTGTGACCCTTTTCCTTTGTAAAGTGGCACAATAACAGCCTTACACCAATCTTTTGGTACTCGGCCCCTTCTCCAACACAAATTGAAAAGGCAGTACAACTGTCTAGCTACGACGCCTTTTCCTGCTTTAAGCATCTCGACCGACACTCTATCATACTCGGCAGCCTTACCCGCTTTCATACTCTTAAGTGCTTCCACAATTTCAAACATTTCAATTTCGCCTTCCATCTCATTCTCTTTTTCTTCGCTATAGCAGAACTCTTTCTTATTTTCTTCCTTTTTTTCAAATAAACTCTCAAAATAGTCCTTCCATATCTTTAGCACACATTCTTCTCCTTTCACAACGCTACCGGATGGTGTCAGGATGCCAGGTGCCAGGATTGGCATCTGATCCTAGTCAGCTCTCTGGTTATAGTTTTTCCTCGGGCTGACCTTACGGATTTCCAGAATACTTTCAGATTTGACTGAAAGTCTTCTGATAGCCTTTTATCAAAATCCGAGTGATTCCAACTTTCAGCCTAATCCATAGAAGACGAGGGCTGACACACTCATACTCATTCACACACTCAGCCATTCGTGCAGAAAGGATTAGACCGACCCCTTGACAGCCTCGGCTGGTACTGGAAATTCCAGACCAATACGCCGTGTAAGGGCCGTGCTGCGTCGCGTCGCATCCTTTCCGCTTCGTTTCATTCACGCACAACACATCCAACCGTCTTTCATCCATCATCTGACATACTTCCTCAATTTTATCCTTCATTCCTCCTCTTACATTCATCGTCGCAAAGCGGCTTTCAGCAGACCGCATACCGCTCCCGCCGGGAACGAGACGTGATGGGGTGCGGACACCATCGCCGCCATTTAGGTGCTCTTTCAAAAAATTTGCATCCATGCGATTCCCACGAGACGCAAGGGAACAATTTTGTCCGCCCCAGCAGAGCCCCGCATGCCAGGGTAAGGCTAGCCATTACCTGGGGGTCGCCCAACCCCATGGCGGAAGTGGCACGCTCGAGACTAGGCTCGCCCCTAGCCATGCATCCATCGGCGCGGCAGACCTTAGATTGGCATATAATAAAAGTATAAAAATATAAATATAATATATTATGTATGTAGGGTGTAGTTTTAAGTTTGTTCCTGCACAACCTGCCGGCCGGACCTGATAACTGATACAGATACAAATTTTATTATAAGGTCTAAAATAAATTGGTACAAGTAGATAAAGAAAAATAATGAAACTCAAACATGAAACAAAAAACACTATGAACACACCAAAAGACAAGTCTCGAGTGTATGGCGGGCTTTACAACGATTGTGTGCATTCCAAAGTGTACGATGGTTAGGTACTTTAAAAAGAAAATTGACATTTGACAACTGACGCCTGTCATTAAGACAGGAAAACGACGGTTGTCAGATCAAAAAAAAAAAAAAACAGAAACAAAACTACCTACATCACTCACAAAACAGTCATCAGTAATTAAGAGGAAACTAGGAATTTACCCACTCGCAATTTAATAAAATGTAGTGGACCAACCATCATCAAAATACAGAATTAATAAGCACCGCGTGAATACATACACAGGGAGATATAAGTGAAAGAGGCCAACAGACTCAATTTGTATGCGGAGGTGGTGGCAACTTAGATTTGACCGCCTGTGTCTGCCGTCGGGTCATATTCCTTTTATCGACTATAGCCGTGGTCGTTCTTTTTGGGGGTGGTCGCTTGTCTACTGCCTTCGACGAGCCCTGATCACTGCATATCTCCTCTCCTGGAAATCGCTTGATTAAAGCATTTAGCTCACCTTCGGTTGTGATCTTAACACGCTCACCAGTTGGGATCTTAATATTGATTACTCCATCGAGGGTCCAACAGTGCTTCATACCGAAATGTCGTCGAGCCGCTAAGAATACGCTTTGCCTTGTGTGTGTGAGAAATTCGGCAATACTAATTTTAGTGCTGTTTTCTGGTTCCATATACCAGATTTGATCTTCAGAGAGCAGAGACTCACCAATATTGGACGAGCTCGGTCTGGCCTTCTAGTTTCAATACGGTGACAGATCTTTATTTGTGCGCTTGAATCTGATAACTTAAATTTATCAGCAAGAAGATCACTCACTATTATCTTGATATTTTCATTGGGAACTTCTGTGACACCATTTAGCACCAGCACTTTCCGTCGGCCTCTCATCTCCAAGGAGTCCACTCTGCAGCCTAAATCCTTTATCTGCTGTTGCAAATTTTGAAAGATGGAATAAACACATTCCTTGAAGTCCCGGAACTCCCGTTGCAACTGACCTATATCTGCTGATGGTGCTGCAGTAAGCCTCTTCTCAAAGTCTGCCATGCGACAAGCTAATGAAGATTCCAGTTGCCTCTGCGTCTGTTGGACTTGCTCCAGTTGTAAATTTCGCTGTGTGTCCATTTTGTTTGTGTAATAAAAGAAATTTATCCACAAGGCAGGCAGGTGCAGGTATTTCTTTTATTATATCATTAACTTAATGATTTGTAGTATTATTTATTGTATAATAGTAATAAAAAGTATTAAAAATAAAATATTAAATAATTAAAATAGAGGATCAGCTGTTTTTTTAATGTTTTGCCTGCAACTACCCACAGGAAAAAAAAACTTTTAAGACTAACCTAAAAAAATTCCTCATTAGGCACCAGCTTAGTGAGGAGATGCTTAAGCAGGACACTAATGTAATATAAAGTAATTATTAATGTATGTGCTTTTCGCGTAACTTACCTCCTTGTACATTCAGTCAGAAAAGTATCGGGAATGGATTATTTATTTATGGTTCCAAATTCAAATTTTTGTTTTTTTTTGTTGTTGTTAGATTGGCACAACTGTTTTCCATTTTGGCGCGGAGTTTGAGTTGCATCTGTTGTTTACATTAAATACAGTGCTATTTTTAGTTATATCATATCTAGTGTGTATTGCTAATTTCATAATGGATAAAAACATCGAACAAAGAGTTTGTCTTAAATTTTGCATTGCCAATGGAATATCGTGTTCGGAGTCACTGAAAATGTTACAGAAGGCTTACGGTGAATCGACTTTATCAAAAACTCGTGCTTATGAGTGGTACAAAGCGTTCAAAAGCGGTCGAGATGTGATGGAAGATTTGCCTCGCTCTGGTAGGCCATCAACGTCTGCAACTGAAGTTAACATCGTAAAGTGAAGGAAATAGTGACTGAAAATCCTCATTCAACTTTGAGAGAGATAGCCACCGAACTTTCTGTATCTCACAAGTCGATCCGTACCATTTTAACTAATAATTTGGGTATGAAACATGTTGCCGCTCGGCTAGTCCCAAAAGACCTGAATTTTTTTCAAAAACTCAATCGCATGAGAGTCGCTGAGGACATGCTAGAACGAGTCAATTCCGACCCAACATTCATGAAACGCATTGTTACTGGTGACGAGACGTGGGTTTACGAGTTTGACATGCAAACTAGTCAACAAGCTTCGGAGTGGCGCCTTCCAACTGAACCGAAACCGAAAAAACCACGCCAAAGTCGTTCAAAAGTCAAAGTCATGTTGACTGTTTTCTTTGACTATCGCGGTGTTGTGCACTCGGAATTCTTGCCGGAAGGTCAAACGGTAAATAAGGAATATTATTTGAGTGTTATGCGGCGTTTAAGACAGCAAATCCGACGAAAAAGGCCAGATTTGTGGAAAGAAAATTCTTGGATTTTGCACCATGATAATGCACCTTCGCACAAGGCCATCATTGTGAACGAATTTTTAACCAAACACTCAACAAATACCATCGAGCAACCACCATATTCACCAGATATGGCTCCAGCCGACTTTTTTCTTTTTCCTAAACTCAAATTACCACTTCGTGGCACCCGTTTTCAATCGGTAGAAGACATAAAAGAGAATTCGCGGCGAGAACTGACCTCAATTCCGGAAACAGCGTTTAAAAAATGTTTTGATGATTGGATTATTCGTTGGCGTAAGTGTATCGTTTCTAAAGGAGCATATTTTGAAGGTGATAAAATAAATTTGGATGAATAACAAACAATTTGTGTATTATTGATCTTTTCCTGCTACTTTCTTGACAGAGTAGTATCTCTCGGTGCGTTGGCTGTGGAGGCACATATTGTTTTTCACTGGTGTTTATGTTGTTGGGGGGGTTAGGTACGCATGCTTCGATCGGTCGAGGTCACACTGTTTCACATTGCATAAAATTTTTGTTTTTAGTACTTTCTTTCTTTGAATTTTTGTTACTAAATTTACATTTACTTAGAGAAATTTATGTCTATAATTATTGTTTTCCCATAAATGGACAACGGATACCTGCGTGTTTGTTTGCAAGGAAAGTGTTGTGTTCATTTGCTCACAGATGATAGATTGGTGATGCGTACGAGTGAGTGATGCAGGATCGAGTTGTCAGTGACATTGATTTGTATTGACAGTTGTGTTATTGTTTTAATTTTATTTTTATTTGTTATTTTTTTTCTTCCTTTTTATTTAGTTATTAATGTTAATTGTGTATTTGTGTTCAGGAAATATAAATGTATATATATGAATAAATGTGGGTGCAGTGATGCAGGAGCAATATATAAATATGTATTGTTCTTGTATTATTTGTATGTTGAACATATATATATATATATTTCTTTTCTTTTCTTTTGTTTTTTTTTTTGTTTTCATTGTACGTATGTCCGTGATGCCTACCCGGGCACCCCCGGAAGATCAGCGTTGGCCGTGTAGCATATTGTTTACGGCCAGCATTATGCTGAGGGGGTACCCTTTCAGGAGCACCATACTACATGTTTGTTTTTGTACATATTTTTGTTTCCTTTTTTGTCTTTTTGTTATGGTGTTCTTTGAATAAATTCATTTTACTTTTACTTTTTACTTTACTTTGTTGCGCCGCTTCTTCTTCACTTTAGAGACGGTAGCAAACTTAGTTTTAAGTAAATTACTGACGTCAATTCTTGGTTTCTGAATAAACAAATTTTATTTAACTTTTTATATTATTTTACTTACATTACTTTGGGGAGAGGGGTCTACTGCTATTCCCCTTGTGCCCGTGGCAAATGAGTCCCCACCCATGACTGCAACTAGGCGCTGTTCCAGCAACGACAGCTCTGGCACCACATCTAGGCCACCTCCGGTGCGCCTCATGGACTGAGCCCTTTGTTGGCAGACCTTTTTAAGGGATGATTTTTTTTTTCAGTCCAATACTGAAATGCATGAAAAGGAAATCATTATGATTTAGTATATATGCATGTAACTAATATAATAAATTTGTTTTAATGCTAGCTTACCTTAGCCCAAGCCTGCCCATCTTTAATAATCCCACCCAAGGCGTTAGTGGCCTCAGCGAACTCCTGCCACTTTTTTCGAGTTTCCTGTTTGGCCTGCTGCGTTCGTGGAAGGCCTCGAGCAATTCCTGGATTTTTCTCCAGGAACTCCACTAACGCTGCCTTTTGGTATTGTGTGGGTCTGTTTGCCATTTCTGCAATAGTATGATACAGCATTACTAACATTTTTTTTGCTTGAAGATCACTTGTGTACTAGTGACAATCGTTTTATAATAAATAAAAGTATCAAAAACTTTAATAAGTGAAAAAAATACTTACCTTATGAGCGCCAAACTAAAACTTTTAAACCACAGTTTTAAATTGTTATTTTGTTGTTTTGTTTATTGTGAACTTTACATATACAGGCACAGGAAAATACTCATACAGCCAAATACGCCGTTTGAAACATTTAATTTGATTATTTTTTGTCTTAAAATTATTTATTAGTAAGAAATAAGCATTGTTTATAAAAAAAAACAATTAAAATGAATTATTTTCTTGAAAATTACTTAAATTTAATATTGTTTATCAAAGTTTTCATTAATTCATTCGTTCTATTTCAGTCGTAGACAGGGTGATGTATGTCACTGTCATATTGACGCTTAGTGGAATCGCCAAGGAAGACACAATCATGACACAATCGCAATACCAACTCAATCTCAAGGTTAATGATTTCAAGAGTAACAAATTAATTGTGATTGGAATTGGATTGCGACAGAATTGAGATTGGGATTGAGTTCGAGAGTAAGCCTGCTGATCGGGCACGTCAATGTGGAAAAGATAATATATATATATAAAATAAGCGGGGAGATCCGTGTTGATAGTCACTGGACATAGAGCGGGCCTTCGACAACGCGTGGTGGCCGGCTCTAATGAACCAGCTGAGGCTCAGACGCTGCCCCAAAAACCTATACCTGATGGTGGACTCATACCTCAAGACAGAAAGATAGTCGTCAACTATGCGGGAGAAACCAGCGAAAGGGATACCACGAAAAGATGTGTTCAAGGCTCCATCGGGGGCCCCACCTTCTGGAACATTATCTTGGATCCCCTCTTGTATAGGCTATCGTCAGAGGAAGTCTACTGCCAGGCGTTCGCAGACGATGGAGTTCTTGTGTTCTCCGGTAAGACCGTAGAGGGAATGGAGGATCGCGTCAACAGAGTATTGGAGATTAGAGTGAGGGAAGGAAAACAAACTGAAACTGATAGAACCCATCGTAACGTATGGGGCCTGCGCATGGGCAAAAGCGTCTGAGAACATCACAAACAGAAAAGCGCTAGACACACTCCAGAGGGATTTCGCGCAAAGGATCTGCAAGGCATACAGAACAACGTTGATCCTAGCGAAAATCCTACCACTCGACCTTAGAATCCAGGAAGTTGCGTCCCTATACGAGGCGAAGAAAGGGCTCTCCGTTGATTTCCTACCACCGAATCGTAAACTCGAGGAGATTGTTAAAGCCAAAGATTTACCACACGAGGCTTCTCAAATCCAACTAGAGTACACTCTGCTCGAGGATATGACAGATGCCACCCAAACTGCCCACCAGATTACTTGTCCACAGGTTTATACCGACGGGAGTAAAATGAGGGCAAGGTGGGAGCGGCACTAACGTGGTGGGAAAACGGCAAGGAGATACACAGCCAAGTCTTCAGCCTGGTCTCCACGTGTACCGTGTTCCAATCGGAATTGTATGCACTCCACAGGGCGGTGTCCGGAGCGTTGGAGAGCGAAGAGGAAGCGATCGACTCAAGATCGTCGTTGGAATTGCTGTGCAGTACTCGGCTCACCCATCCTCTGGCAAAAGCTATTAGAGAAAGCATTGCAGTGATACGGTCGCGAGGGAGAAGGGTTCGCCTGTTCTGGCTCAGAGCCCACGTGGGCACGGCAGGAAACGAAAGGGCGGACGAGCTTGCCAAAGAGGGAGCCTCGAAAGAGACTCTCTCTCCCGATTACGCAGAAGTCCCGCTGTCATACGTCAGAAGAAAGATCAGGGAGGAATTTATTGCCAGATGGCAAGACAGATTCGATACTGCCTCCCAAGGTGCGGTAACGAGAACGTTCTTCCCCGATGTAAGTAAAGCTTACAGCTTTGTGCGAGGAACGAATCTAAACCACCTGCACGTTCAAATTCTGACGGGTCACGGCGGCTTTGGAGAATACTTGTACCGGTTCAAGTTGAAAGACAGTCCCGGATGCGAGTGCGACCCGAACGTCAGCGAATCGGTATGGCACATACTACTCGACTGCCCCAGGTTTCAAACTGCCCGCTACAACCTGGAGTGCGTCTGCAACCAAAAGTTGGGAAGGGAAGTGCTGAGCAACCTGCTCCAAACTAAAGCACAAGGGACCACTTCCTCAAATACATCGAGGAAGTCGCGGCAATCGCAACAAAGCGCAATAAGGTTAGGTTAGGTTTTTTTACTTTTATTAATTTTGTTTGTTGAAACTTAAGTTTATTGTGTCACATAAGCAAATCAATCTAGTTGGCCATTGTTTTACTTATTCAGAAGACGCTTATGATTTATTCTATATTCATATATATTTATTATATTATTTATATTATATTTTGAGTTGAATTTTATGAATTATCTTTATTTAAATTATTGAGGTAGACTTCTGGTTTGATTGCCATTTGATACATTTCGAACCAGTTGGCTAATGCTTTATTTGTTTAGAAGACACAAATGATTTATGATATATTCATATATATTTATATTATATGATTTATATTATAATGTCTTTTTTGTATTGGTGCCGTGTGGTTCCCGGCACCAATACAAAAAAGAATAGGACCACTCCATCTCTTTCCCATGGATGTCGTAAAAGGCGACTAAGGGATAGGCTTACAAACTTGAGATTATTTTTTTAGGCGATAGGCTAGCAACTTGTCACTATTAGAATCTCAATTCTATCTTAAAGCCAAATAGCTGAACGTGGCCTATCAGTCCGCTCAGGACTGTTGGCTCTGTCTACCCCGCAAGGGATATAGGATTTAACTGAAGAGCATCTCAACAAATTAGAACGTCTTCTAAACAATTGTATCAGGTTTGTATTCTGCCTTCGGAAGTACGATCATATTTCTGAATACCGTTCTCAGCTAAAATGGCTCCCCATCCGTAACCGTAGAAATCTTCACATTTTATGTCAGCTCTATACCATTCTCAATAATCAGCTTGCCCCAGACTATCTTAAAAAAGACTTCCAACTATTAAGTTCTACTCACGAAAAAATCCTTCGTTCTTCAAATAAGTTAACTCTTGCTATCCCTTTTCACCGTACAGGTATTGCCTCCAATTCTTTCGTCGTTATGGCTGTTAGGCTCTGGAATTCACTTCCCGAGTCCATCAGGACATCCCGAAGTCGTTCTAGTTTCAAATCGCGGGTATACGGGTTTTTCTTGAGTCGCGAGGGTATTTAATATCGCCTTTTCACTCATTTCGGTAATCGCTGCACCTATTTATTTATGTATATTGTTTATCTATTGTAGTTCTTATGTATGTATATTATAATTATTTTATTTTATATTTTGTGTAGGTATAAATATATTTATTTAGTTTAACCCCACATGAAGTTCTCTGTAAGACCCAATGGTTGACTGGTAGATAATGCTTCTAGCATTAAGTCCGCCAATTGTGCTATACATTTGTATCTTGTGCAATGAAGTTTAAATAAATAAATAAATAAATAGATAAAGACGTGGTTATATGTATGTTTGTATGTTCGTATAATGTCATATAGTAAATTCAATTGAGTTTATGAAACACATATGATTAAATTATTGAGGTAGCCTTCTGGTTTGATTGCCATTTGATGCATTTCAAACCAGTTGGCCAATGCATTATTTGTTTAGAAGTCGCAGATGGTTTATAATATATTCATATATATTTATACTATAGTATTTATATTATGGTAATAAATTAAATTAAATATTGTGAATAAATTATTGAGACAGCCTCCTGGTTTGTTTGACATTTGATACAAATCAAACCAGTTGGTCAATGCTTTTCTTATTTTGTTTCGAAGTCACAACTGGTTTATTATATATATACTTTATATTTATTTATTTATTACACATGTATATGTTATATTTATATTAAATTATATCTCCAAAATTTAAAAATCCGCACTATCCGTAGTCAACGCGGTCCAGGATTCTATCCCTCATGGCTCGCAGCCTCGGGTATTCCGCTGATATCGCTTGATGCGTTACCGACACGTTAGTTTTAAATTTATTGTTATGTGAAACACAATTGGTGCACCTGGGTTCTCCTTTTTGGCCGCCGAGGGGCAGTCCTTGACCGTGTGACCGTTTAGGGTGCAATATGCGCATGGGGCTGGTTCGGTTGCGGTGCATTTCGCCTGGGTGTGTCCTAATTGCAGGCACTTGAAGCATTGCAAGAACGGGGAGAAGTCGCTGATGTGTACCCTAAGGTAGTCGATGCAGACCCTTTCGGCTGCAGTGGCCGCCCGCCACACCCTGGGGCTTGCCATGAACACTGCATTATACAGTTTCGGGTTGCGGTTATTTCGCAAGAAGCGTAGACGCAAATCCTGTGGATATTCAATGAGGGGAGTGAGGTCGCTGTTTTTCTCGGCGATTATGTCACTTAACTGATCGGATGAGATTTCCTTGGGGACACCCTTCAGGATGAGCATCGGTGACAGTTTCCGCGCCGGCTCCGCCGCGATTTTGTCCGAGGTCGACAGGCGCTGGATGGCGTCGTCCCTATCGCGATCACAGTCAAATTGGACGCGGAATCTGTTATTTGAAACAGCCTTGCTGTTCGTCGGGGCATATTTAGCCTTCCTGAAGTTTATCCCCTCTCTAAGAACCTCTATTGTTTGTTGCCTGGATGAGGACTCCCGGAGAGAGAGAGAGGGAGTGGTCGGTGGTTGTGTTGGAGTCTCTTTTGTGACATTGAGATTGGGGACACATGTGCAACACCTGTTAATGGTACCCACGAAGGCGCTGGTTTGCACGCCGATGTCCGTCAGTATTTAGGTGACCTCCTGACGTTGCTTTTTGGTGACGCTTTTGGATGCACACAATAAGCCGATTGCCTCCTGAACGCCAGCCAGAATGCTCGCTTTGTGTCCCTCGACAGGATCTAGAGTGCGAGACTCAGTGGGATCAGTTGGTTTAGTGATGGAGGTGGTGGTTGAGGATGCGGTGGGCACTGGACGGGGATGTCCCTTATCAGACTGACTGTGCACATCAGCCACTGTCACAATGGCGGGGTTGTCAGGTTGCCTTAAGGGGTTGCTTTGAGTATCATAAGTTATTTCAGAGTAGGACATGTATCGGAGACGTGGCATGTCTGAATCGGAAGCTACCTGAGAGTCCTCGTCGTGGAAAAGGAGAAGAAGAGCGATTATTCGCCTCCTTCCGGGTGGGAGACTGGGTGAGCACCATGGTCTCGTCAGTAAGCGATTACAAATTTACCAATATACGAAAAACTAAAACAAGCTATTGAATTAAAGCTTTTACTTCTAGAAGGATGAAAACAAATCAGAGATGGTTTTTCAAGAAGGTTCAAACAATATACACTAGTCAGAAAAAAGAAAAATATCAAGAGAAAAAAGTCGCTTTACGGTTTCAACTTACGTCGGCGAGCGCTGTTTACCTAGCTGAGAAAACAAGGTTGGGCGAGGGGGCGAATTTTTCCCGGATTTTTACGGGAAATGGGTGGTTAGGTTAAGTTCCCCCCCGTATTGCTAAGCGCGGGAAACCTCGAGTGCCCTGTCTCTTGAAGGCCTTGCTTCTGTTGCTTGATTCAAATGATTCCGGTGACAGCGGTGGGCTGACAAGGGACATGGAACGGTGCACCCCGGGCGACAGCAAATAACTCCCCGATTGACGGGGTCTTGTTTGTTGTTGGCCAATGTCCCGCAAAAGCGAGGTCCCCTGTGGGGTCTTCGCATGTGTTTTGGTGGGCGGGGTCTATTTTTTTTTAGACCCTCGCGAGTCGGGCGCCGCTTCCATCTGTCTGCTTTCAGATGAGAGTGGATGTGGCGCAACTCTTCGCGCGGCGTTCCGGTCGAGATGGCCAAAAAGGCGGAGACGCTGCAGGCGACATCGTCCGCAGACAAGGGTGCCCTTGAGGACAAGGCCGCAACGAGTATAAAAATAATTCGTGAAGTTAATGATGATATCAACGTGATTTTTTTTCCTGATAATCTTCGATATATGTACAATTAAATAACATACATTTTATAATTGAAAGTTTATTAATAGTAGTAATAAAAAATGTAGAACAAAAATAAGTACATAATTTGTAAACTTACATCTATGTTACAAGAAAAATGAAAGAGTGAAAATGAAACGCAATCCCGCCCCATGGCTCACACCCCTTATCAAAGAGACTATGGCTCGTAGAGACAAAGCAAAGCGTAGATTCAAGCGTTGCCCAACGGAGCGTAACTTGGCTATTTTTAAGGTGCTTCGTAATCGTTGCAGTCGCATGTGTAGGGATGCTAAGAGAAATTATTTCCACGATTCTCTTGTCGGCCGGACTCCGGCAGAGTCTTGGAGATTTCTAAAGTCTGTTGGAATTGGTAAATCTCCCTCAATTTCTTGTATTACTAACATTGATTCAGCCATAATTAATTCACATTTTTCCTTACCACCCGTGATTATTTCTCCTAGCACTAAAGCAAATACCTTATCCAAACTATCCTGTCTCCCGCTTCCTTCTTACCCCCAGTTTGTTTTTGTGGCTGTCGGGGACGAGGAGGTCAAGAAGGCCATAGCGCATGTTAAGTCTAATGCAGTAGGTAATGACTCAATATCCTCAAAAATGATTAATTTACTTCTTCCAATCATTCTTCCGGTTCTAACGCATATATTTAACTTCTCTCTCACCACTGGCATATTTCCACAATCTTGGAAATTTGCACACGTAATACCCTTACCTAAAACTAAAAATCCTACTTCTCCTTCTGATCTCAGACCCATTTCGATCCTATCATATTTATCCAAAATCTTAGAAGTAATAGTACACAACCAATTTTCCTCTTTTCTGTATAGTAACAATATTTTGAATTTATTTCAATCTGGTTTTCGACCAGGGCACAGTACTGTTACTGCTTTGGTTAAGGTGACCGATGATATTCGATGGGCTATTGAAAACCAATCTTTGACCTTACTTGTCCTTCTTGATTTCAGCAGCGCATTTAACTCAGTCGATTTCGACTGTCTATTAGAAATCCTTCATTCTATAAATGTGTCTTCATCAGCCCTAGCTTGGTTTTCTTCCTATCTTCGCGGTCGCAAGCAGTGTGTTCGCCTTGGTGAAACCCTCTCTGAGTGGTGTGATCTTAGGGCAGGTGTCCCACAGGGCGGCGTCCTCTCTCCTTTACTCTTCTCCGTTTTCATCAATTGTGTCACTCATATTCTTTCCTGTAACTTCCATTTATATGCTGATGATTTGCAGCTCTACCGACATTTCCCTTTATCGGACGTTAATGCTGCCATCGACGCCATGAACAATGACCTCTCTAGCGTTAGTAAGTGGGCGGAGTCTTTCGGTCTTAAAGTCAATCCTTTAAAGTCGCAAGCTTTAATCATTGGCAGTCACTATATGTGTAGAAACGTTGACTTATCCACACTTTCTCCTTTACACATTGACGGGACACCGATTGCATACACCAACAATGCAAAAAACCTGGGTGTTTTATTAGACTCCACCTTAACATGGAATTCACACATTGCTGAAACAAGTCGAAAAATGCATTACTCCCTTCACTCTCTAAAATGCCTTCAAAACTTTTTACCGATTCAGACCAAAATTTCGCTTTGCCATTCCCTTATTTTGCCTCTTCTGGACTACGCTGACGTCTGTTTTCTGGATGTGACCGAGGATTTGTTGAACAAACTTGAACGTTTGCAAAATTTGTGCATCCGCTTCATATTTGGCCTGAAAAAGTTTGACCATGTGTCTGAATTCCGAAAACGACTTAAATGGCTTCCTATCCGCTACCGGCGTAACGCCAGAATTCTTAATCTCCTATATAACATTCTCCATAACCCTTCTTACCCGTCCTACCTGCGCGAAAGATTTTCTTACAAAAACCCACTTGACGCGCCTTGTAGATCGCACCGCAGACTCCTACTGGAATTGCCACAGCATAGTACTGCTTCATACAGCCACTCGTTTTCCGTCCAGGCTGTCAAATTGTGGAATTGTTTGCCGCCAGACGTACGTGATAGTAAATCCTTATCAGGTTTTAAGAGGGGAGTGAGAGAACACTACCTGTCGTTGTCGTCGTGATGCATCCACTATTCATTTAGGTATATTGTATTTATATTATATTATATTGTATTCATGTATGTTTATTTATTTAATATATTTATTTAATATTTATAACTTTATGATAATATGTTTTAGGTCTATTAATATCAGTAAGTTTATGTAAGTTTATATATTAAATATTAGGTATGTACACAAGCCAATACCTTTCTTTACACTTTCCTGTCGTGGGCCTGCTGGAAGAAATTTCTCTAGAAATAAGTAGTGCCCTTGTACTGAATTTTTCTTTATTTTAAGTTTTTTTTTTTCTGCTAATTTTTCTTGTTGTACATAAATATATAAATAAAATAAATAAAATAAGAAATATGAATAGAAATAAAATAAAATAACTTCGTCAAATATCAAGACAATATAAAAATATAGCTTAACAGTCACTCAAGAGCTCTATAGCTTCATCAAAAAGTTCCAAATATTTTTTATTGTAAGGTTTTCTCAAACATGAAATATATGGATCAGAGGTATATAAAAGTGTGTGTAAAACATCTTCGTTTGTAGCTGTCCTCGAACATTTTCTTGCATGATGAAGCCTGAACTGCCTGTAGTCTTTGTTTCGTGACTCCTGAGCGTCTTCTGAGAGTTGTCCAAGAGGCAAAACTGAGAAATGTCGTATAATACTTTCACCATGTATTAACACCTTGTGCACCGAAGATGGCATATAATACCATTTATATTTATTAACATACAGTTGTGCTGTATCAAATGCATATTGACCAAATTTCGTGGCATCAATACCTCTACCGCTTGACATAACCTGAAGTATTATATACAATCGTTTAATTAATTCCTCATCTATACCAGTGATTTCTGATGAACATTGGTAATTTTGAAAAAATCTCCTGGCCGTATTACCATCATTAGTGTTGCCAGTAATTTGCTTTGGTTTATCTATATTTAATCCAAGTTCTTCTCTGAACTTAAGCCTTCTTTTCCTTTTTTAAATTTTTGTTCTCTGTAGTTGTGGCAGACCATTTTGCAAATCCTAAATTGTATGATAAGTGTAAAATAAGTTCCATAAATCTGATCCAACAATGCAAAGTTGAAAGTCCATGTTGATAAGAAGCTTCGTCGACAGGTTTGTTTTGAACTTTTTCTAAATTGTTCATCTCTGTTGGTCTTGCACCGCAAATAGTACATACAGCACTCGATGAAGTTTCTGATAAAACCTGAGCCACTTTACCGTCAATCATAGTTAAAAATAACGTGTGTTTTATTTCAATACCTTCTCCATTATGATTGATTAGGGAAGGACTTAGACCTGAAATTTGAGCATTAATTTCATCGACTACTTGTTTCGTCTTCTCTGGAGTCTCTTTTGAAAATTCTATCAAAATAGGTCGGCAAAATCTGACTGATGATGGAGCAGGATTACACCACAAAACTTCATTAGTATTGGTATCAATAAGTCTCAGGGGCACAAGGGATGATATAAATAAATTAGAGTCTGAAATCAACTCACTCTCTTCAGGCAGGACTTGTTTGTATTCGCTTTGTGCACTTGATCCATCACAGCCCCATTTGAAATGTAATGTTAACTGAGTTGAACCAACTTTATAAACATCACTAATTTTTAAAAGCCTAGCTGAAGTGTGATCTAAAAGATCTTGCAATTTGATGTTTGCTTTGATGTTTGTTATTTCAATGCTCGATTCTAGCGGATAGCAGATCCGTTTAGCTTCATGAATCAACTTGTATGAAGGAAATAATAAGCAGTTTTTTATGATCAAACAATTCCTCATATTTTCATACTGTGATTTACTCAGATTTAATTCTATGAAGATGCTGAGAGCTTCTTCTTTTGAATAAGCAGTTACCTGTTCGTTAAGGAGACTCTTGCGTATTTCACTCTTTTTTTCTGCCGGCAACATTCGTAAAACTTCAACAATGAAGGCTTCTTCTACTTTGCCTTGAGACCTTAAGCCTTGTATGTATGAGTTCAATATAAAATCGAGCCCACATGTATCAAGCAATTCCTTGTTTTTACGTTTCTTTGTACTTTCTGAACTATCTTCATACGTTTTAGAAGGCCTTCCCCTTTTTCCTGCTGATGTCGAAGGTTCCGATTGGCATGTAGGATCTTCTAGCTTCACAGTAAATTTACCATCCAGCCAACTACTGTTTTGACTTAAAAACTGATCTTTCTTTCGACCCGCTTTAGTATAGCGTTGTCGAAACTGAGTTATGAAAGACTTTTGAATACTAGCAATGATTTTTCCTATGTTTGCTTCTGAAGATTCGGTGAAATTGTTTCGTATATAATTTGATAAAGAATCAACATAATTTGTATCACTATCAATCAATATGAGACTTAAGTCGCGTCTGGTGCACGAAAATTCACTCATTATGGAGAGTAAGTTTTAAAAAACTTTTGCGTATGACAAAAAATAATGACGAACTGTAACGTTTCAAGAACAAGTCCCTATTTTATACTAAATAATGAAGGAAGACGTGTGCAAAAGTATTTGTTAAAAATTTATTTATCATAATGCGGTTATGCGGTTTTGAATGGTTCTGTTTGGGAACGGTACAAAATACTGTGAGAAATAGGTGATAAAAATACCGCAAAATATAAAAACATAATCTAATATTTGGGTCACATTCGTTTTTTGACTGTCCAGACTGAGAATCATAACGAAGGAAAACTCTAAGTAAACGTACTCTAAAAAAATCTTACCTGATCTTACATATCTTATGAGATTTGACTGTGTTACGCATTAAAACTGCAAAAAAAAACTTTTTGCCGTGAAATTATATAAAATTTACTAATATATAATACAAAAAATAGAACTTCGGCAAGCTTCGGCAACTGTCAAATTTCCAAGTAAAGTTTGAAGAAAGTAGCACAAATAATGTATACTATATGTTTTTTTTTCTTTAATAATACAATAATAGTTCACTAAATTGGCTCATTCTTTTTTTGTGATAAAGTAGACATCTTAAGCTTTCTGAAATGGTATCACACTTATATGATTTCTAAAATTATAGTACTATAAAATCATACCAAACAAATCAGAGTTACACAGCCGTTTTTGTAGTCTTCTCATTCTTTAACTTTAGATGCTCTTTTCTATGAAATATAAATAGGCAGATATTAGAATCCTATATATAATGAAAGAGTAAGTATTTAGCTATAACCTAAGCCTAACCTATATACATGCATCCCCGCATACTTATGAAAAAACCATTTATGAGATGTGTCTCTTAGGGCGGTTCCCATAGTGCGGCGTCACGGCCACCCGTTGTGCCACCAGCTCCTCGGCCAAGTAAAGGGCCCTGGAAAAAGGTGCCGGAGAAGGGCACCAGGAGGAAGCCCGCCGCTGCCGCTGCCCCGCCCCGTGGTGACCAGGCTGCGGCCAAAAAAGAGAAGGGTCCACAACCGCTCAAACTCCGCCTACCGCGATCGGCTGCGGTTGTGATCAGGATGCAGCCGGACGCGGAAAAGCGGGGAGCGACCTATGATCAGATCATGGATCTGGCCATGGATAAGGTGGACCTCGGCGCCCTGGGTATACCCGGGGTCAAATTTAAAAAGGCGGCAACCGGTGCCCGCATCTTAGAGATAGCGGGCACTGAAAAGGATGATAAGGCCAAGCTCCTGGCGTCCAAATTGAAGGAGGTCCTGGATCCACAGGTAGCAGAGGTATCCAGGCCTCTAAAGTGTGTGGATGTGTGCGTGCTGGAGCTGTGCGACTCCGCCACCCCAACCTTGGTGTGTAGCGCAATCGCTCGTTCGGGACAATGCCCCGAATCGGATATCCGAGTCGGGGACATTCGAGAGGACCGCGCGGGTGTTCGCACGGCCTGGGTCAGATGTCCCATCGCGGCGGCCAAACGGCTGACCGCCACCGGCACCAGGCTCCTAGTCGGATGGGTTTCGGCGCAGGTAAAACTGCTGCCGGCTAGGCCCATGCAGTGCTTCCGCTGCTTAGAGACGGGTCATGTCTCGCAGCGGTGCACTGCCGAGTCCGACAGGAGCCTGCTGTGCTACAGGTGCGGCGAGCCGGGCCACAAGGCCGCGGCGTGCAACTCCTCGGTTGCGCAGTATGCCGCCATATACTCCCCCCACACCTTCCCGTGTATCACACGTTGTGCGTCGAGGTCGTAAATTGCAGCCTCCGCTTCCTCTAACTTCACTTCGAGCGATTTTATGTCGCCACGCTTGTAAGTCCGCAATATAGCACTGCAGATATCTTCATTGACTTTGCGCGTGGCAACCGTTATCGCTATGAACTCTCGTAGAGCGTTCTCCATATGGGCCAGCTGATCGTTCGCCGGCTTCAGCCAGGGGGGGGTCACAAGTCCCATGTCCGCTCTGATTCGCTGGGTGGTCTGCGTAACCTCTTGGCGGGACGTCGATGGGGTTGTGAATTTTGCCACTGCCGTTTCCTGTAGTACCGTTCTTCTGAGTTTGCTCATTTTCTCTCCCACTGGGCCTGCGATCGCCTGGGCCATTCGGTTTAGGAACGAGGTGACCGTGGACTTCTTCCTATCTTCGTCCTGGTCGGTGACTATCCGCTTCGACTGGCGACTCTCCTCCTCGAGCGCTCGTTGCAGCCTCTCCGATCCGCTGGAGTCCCGAGATTGACTCGGAAGTCCCCCGCGATTCGCAGCGGCCTCGCTTTCGCCCTGTCCGCGTCTCAAAAGAAAACCGAGATCTTTACCTCTGTTTTCGAATACCACTACCTCATGGTGTTGGGAGGCTGTAAGGGCACCCAGGTGGTCCCGGGTTTCGCCCGTGTGGTGAGACACTGCCATGACGTCCACGCTTAGCACTTTAGGAGTGTGAGTGTCTCCCGTTCTCCAGTTCCCTATGTCCTTCAGTACGCTGCATACCTTCTGGAAGGCTGTGGAGTTGTCGTCAGTGGCGAACAGTGCGATGGTTTTGTTCTTCCTCCGCACTATCCGACACCGCTGACCCCCCACTGATACCGTCGGTAAGGCGTCGTAGATTTTACGACGCATGGTGGTTTTGCTTGTGCTTCCGTTCAATAGGAGACCGAGTCCCGGTGAGATGTAGACGTTTGTCTTCGCGCTGTCGTTGCAGAAGGCCACTCCCACTCGTTCCGAGTTGTTGTTCATGAACATGGCAACTCCTCGGACCCTGAGCCTGGGCTTGTCGGCCTCGGCTGAGTGCAAGAGATTTGGCAATAGGTCTTCGCTGCCAAATGAGCACTGCTGCCCTTGTGTGTGTGTGGTTTGTGTTTGTGTTTGTGTGTCTGTGTTTGAGTTCGAGGAGGGTTGCGCCTCCGCAGCCGTGGCCTTATTGCGCTTTGTTGCGATTGCTGCGACTTCCTCGATGTATTTGAGGAAGTGGTCCTTTGTGCTTGAAGCAATGTGGGCAAAGCTTACTTGTAAGAAGGTGCACAGACAGAGAAATAGCGAAAGATGAACTGAAGGTGGTTGCGAAATAAAAATAAGCGCGTTATTGTGCTAAGTGTTCGAGGAACAAGCAAGCATGCGTCTCGCGTCAAGTTGATATTCAGACTGGCCGCCGGCCGGCCAGAGACGGTTGAGGGGAATGCGTGTGCGCGGGAGCGGGGTGCTCGCCGCGCGACTGCCTACCGGTCAAACCGGTTAGCGGTTACGCAATCACGTCTCATGTCACAGCTAAACAGAAAATTTCTTATGCTACGGTACAACGTGGTCTGTTTGTTTGTCGGTCTGCTTGTTTCTCGATGACACATTTATTAACTTTATATGACAACTATATTGCACACTTTATATATTGCATCTTGTATATAATTTATTAGGCTACTTAAATTAATGTTACATGTAAATATGTAGGTATATAAATGTAAGGGTAAATTCATTATAGCACATAGGTAAGTTATATAATGCAATGTATTTATTGACTAGATATTATCAGTCTTAAAATTAATAAGTTAGTAGTTGTATATAAAATAATCAAGTTTGTAAATAAAAGTTAAAACAATATTGTAAACAAAAATAAGACAAGTGTAAACATAAATTTAAACAACTGATGTATCTAAAAATCTATGTAAATATTTATTTTGTAAATGAAAGTTTTGTATAATAAATGTAAAACTTTTGTAAATAATAAAATCAAACAGATAAAATTAAATCGAAAGAGTGATTACAGTCACTACATGCTTTTGTTATGGAGCAGGTCGCTCAGCACTTCCCTTCCCAACTTTTGGTTGCAGACACACTCCAGGTTGTAGCGGGCAGTTTGAAACCTGGGGCAGTCGAGTATTATGTGCCATACCGATTCGCTGACGTTCGGGTCGCACTTGCATCCGGGACTGTCTTTCAACTTGAACCGGTACAAGTATTCTCCGAAGCCGCCGTGACCCGTCAGAATTTGAACGTGCAGGTGGTTTAGATTCGTTCCTCGCACAAAGCTGTAAGCTTTACTTACATCGGGGAAGAACGTTCTCGTTACCGCACCTTGGGAGGCAGTATCGAATCAGTCTTGCCATCTGGCAATAGATTCCTCCCTGATCTTTCTTCTGACGTATGACAGCGGGACTTCTGCGTAATCGGGAGAGAGAGTCTCTTTCGAGGCTCCCTCTTTGGCAAGCTCGTCCGGCCTTTCGTTTCCTGCCGTGCCCACGTGGGCTCTGAGCCAGAACAGGCGAACCCTTCTCCCTCGCGACCGTATTACTGCTATGCTCTCTCTGATAGCCTTTGCCAGAGGATGGGTGAGCCGAGTACTGCACAACAATTCCAACGACGATCTTGAGTCGCTAAGGATGTTGATCGTTTCCTCTTCGCTCTCCAGCGCTCTGGACACCGCCTTGTGGAGTACATACAATTCCGATTGGAACACGGTACACGTGGGGTCCAGGCTGAAGACTTGGCTGTGTATCTCCTTCCCATTTTCCCACCACGTTAGTGCCGCTCCCACCTTGCCCTCCATTTTACTCCCGTCGGTATAAACCTGTGGGCCAGTAATCTGGAGGGCAGTTTGGGTAGCATCTGTCATATCCTCGAGCAGAGTGTACTCGAGTTGGATTTGAGAAGCCGGGTGTGGTAAATCTTTGGCTTTAACAATCTCCTCGAGTTTACGATGCAGTGGTAGGAAATCGACGGAGAGCCCTTTCTTCGCCTCGTATAGGGACGCAACTTCCTGGATTCTGAGATCGAGTGGTAGGAGTTGAGTGTGGTGCGGGGTGTCGGTTTCCACCGTGTCGTCAGGGTAGAAAGTGTTCGCTAGTAGCACTGCCGACTGCTTGGGATCCAACGTCTTTCCATCCGGTCCCCTAAGCAGTAGCTCCTCTTTTCTACCTGATGTTTTCCTGAGGACACGGTAGATTCCGTCCCACATGCTCTCTTTCTCCTGCTTTGTACAGAATTCCTTCCAACTCCGAGTTTGGGCCTCGGCAGATTGCTTGGCGTATAACGCCTTGGCCTCATTGTACTCTTACAGCACGTGTTCCTTCCGGTGGGGAGCAGCGTTCTTGATCCTCTTCTTCTTACGAACGAGATCCCTTCTGAGCTGTTCAATCTCTTCCGTCCACCAAGGGAAGGGGGAACCTCTGCGCTTTTTGCCTATCTTCGGTATCGAGCTTTCGCACGCTTCCCGAATTGCTGTTGTGTAGGCATCTGTCAGGATATCTATTTCCTCTCCACACACTACCTCTTCTACTCCGGCGGGTGTGATGTTCCTCTCCGCTAGTAAGAGGGGGCTGCCGCATGTTGCAGCCGCACTCCTAACTCCAGTGTGCACGTGATGGCGTTATGGTCTGATGTGGTCAGCGCTCTGTCGACTTTCCAATTCCTGATCTTCCCCAGCAGTGAAGAGCTGCACGCTGTCACGTCTACTATGCTGGTGCATAGCACGTCTCTTCGCCAGACTTCGAAGGTCGGAGTGTTTCCGGTGTTGAGGATGTGGTATTCCATTTCGTTGATAAAAGCGCAGTATTCCGTCCCTCTCTCGTTCTCGGATTCGCTGTGACTCCAGGCGTTTACATCTCCCGCCAGTAAAACGTTAGGCGTGTTGAGCGATTCGCATACTGCCTTGGTTCGCGCAATGTAAGGACCTATATCGGCTGTCCCGTCGAAGTATACTGAGACTACTCCAAGCCTGAAGCTGCGTGATTCCAGTACCGCTGCGGACTCCGTCTCGGACACCAGCTGTGGATCATGTGTTTTGCACTCTTGCCAAGAGTGGGCGCCGCCGCTGTAATTGCAATACTGCACCGACTCCCGGCAGAGTGCCTTGGGATGTCCGTATCCAAGGCATTTGGCGCACTGTATTAGCGGGGACTGGTCTTCCACGGTTCTCCTTTGGATCGCTATGTGGACCGCCTCCGCCTCTAGCATGCGCTTGTGGAGTAGAGGTGCAACCTCGAGTACTGCATGGCACTGTAGCGGGTTCCTCGTTCGCTTTCGGTACCTCAGACGGATGTGTTGGTGGTCGCCAGGCAAGTCTTCAAATAACTTTTTATTCTGTGCCTTTATGTGCTCGACCATCTCTTCGTTCTTGAGGTATGCCATCACGTTATTGACCTTTACAAGCGGGTTCTGCGGTTTCGCCTCCTGAACCTTTAACGCCGAGTTTGTCTTGATTTGTTGTTTTAGCCGGTTAACGTCTTCCCTATTCTCGCAGCTGAGCAAGACCTTGCTGTTTCGAGCCTTCCTCACTCGATCCACTACCACACCGGTGTTTTTAAAATCCAGTGTTTTCGTGATTGCCTCTAGAACCTTCTCGCCCGTGTTGTTGGGGTCGGCGCTAGAGACAATCAGTGTGTGGTTCGGGTTTTTGGTCGGCTTGGGTGGTACGCTTCTCGCTACCGCAGCGTAGTTTCTGCTCATCTGCGGGTTTTTGGCAGGAAGGGGGACATTTTTTAGGGTTGAATTGTACCACTCCATCGTTCGGCGACTATTTGTGGCGATCTCGGACACTTCCGCCCTGATCGGGTCTCCCTTCATCGGGAATCCCTTCCAGGTGTGCGGCGGTATCCGCCAGTGCCAGCTCAGTCCCCAAACCTTGGCGGACGTCTGTACCGTGTGCAGAGTTAGCCTGGGTTACGTCCTTCACCTCTTCAACCCCGTCCAGTATTTTATTGGCTTTGATCATCAGGGGAGCTGTTACTTCGCGGATCTCCTCCCCAATCTAACGTACGTTCGATAAAGACGTGCAGATATTCATTATCAATTTTTAAACAACTACCCTCATGTTGTCCAAATGTGTTACGTGCAACAAGAATATTACCAAAAAAACTCCGGGACTCGAGTGTAACAAGTGTGAGAAGGCTGTTCACGGTACCACACAATGTGCAAATTTGACCGCCAAGCAGCTTGCAGCACTACGTTCAGCAGAGAGCCTGGAATGGACCTGTCAAGATTGCCTCAAAAACTTTTCCAAAAGAGCATCATTAATCAACGCTGAAACGGATTCAGATGATGAAGAAGATTTAGAAGGGTTGCTAGAAAAACCAATATTTAAAAAATTACTCAAGGGTGTGGAAAAAACTATCCAAAAAGAGATGAAAACAATTACAGGAACGCTGGACTTTTTTAGTGAAAAAATTGATGAATTTAATGAATGTTTACAAGCCTGCGTTGCAAAAATGAAAGATTTGGAGAAGAAAAATGCTCACTTAATCAACCAAAATGTTAATCTGGAGACAAGATTAAATGCTGTTGAACAACGAGTGCAAGAACTAGAACAAAAGCAGCTGTCGAACCACATAGAAATATCAGGAATAGCATACACTGAAAAAGTAGAACCAGTTTCTATCGCGAAAGCAGTGGCAAAACAGCTAGAGGTTCCAGAAGTGTCTGTGAAGGCAGCTCGTCGCACGAATTTAAGAGCAGACAAAGTAGGAGTATTGCTTGTTGAACTACAAGAAGAAAAGCGGGCACAGTGGTTGAATAAGGCAAAAGAGAAAAAATTAACAGTACAAGATTTGCAATCTACTGTAGCAGTTGTAGGAGACCCTAAGGATAAAATTTATATTAGGGAAGCTTTGACGGCGTATAATAAGTGGCTGATGTGGAAAGTGAAGGCAGAGTTAAAAGAAAGCTTCAAATTCATTTGGTGCAAGGACGGGCTAATTAAGGTACGAAAAGACGAAAAATCTAAAATATTAATAGTCCGAAACGAAAGTGACATTAAAAAACTCATATCTTAACAACCTTTATTGTACCTACTTATTCACTACTTAAATTATCATTATTATGGATTTAGATATAGATAATTCAGTAACGGAACTAAAGGATTGTACTAATTTAAATTCGTATTTTAACTGTATTCCCTCTGCTTCATTTACCTGTGTGCATATAAACATACGATCCATGATAAAAAATTATGCTTCCCTCTTACAGTGCATTGACAATTTAAATCATAAAATTGATGTTATTGTAGTGACAGAGGCGAATATCTCTCAAACCGTAAGTCCACTATACGAAATCGATGGGTATACAATGTACACTAGTTTACGAAAACATCGTAAAGGCGGTGGAATAATTATCTATGTAAGCAACAAACATAAATTTAACACCATAAAAACATCTACATTAACTTTTGAATGTCAATTAGGTACCATCACAACTGCAAACAACCTTAATTATACACTGTGTACATTGTATAGGCCACCAAATAAAAACAAACGCAGATTCATACAAGAACTACACGATATTATTCGGAGATATTCAAATCTAGATAATTTCATAATAATAGGAGATGTAAATATAAATTTGAGAGGTGAATCCACTGTAAGAGACGAATATTTGGACACGCTGAGTGGGTGCGGCCTGGCTTGCGGGATTAGCGAATATACTAGAATAGAAAAGAGGCTAAATCTGATAACAAGATCTTGTATTGACCATGTGTTTATGCGTTCCCGCGAGCAAGACCTGTACACGGCAGCGCTCGGAACCGTACTAGCGGATCACCGTATGATTGCATTGTCCTGCGTAGCTTCACCGCATATACAGGTTGAACCTAAACTTGTAAGTAGAATTAATTATAGAATATTATATGATGGAATGGAGAAAATTAAATGGGAAGAAATAAATACATTAGATTGTCCTAACTCTATTTATACTTTTATAAAGCGCGAGCTTAATAAATGTTACGAAAAGTCATTATACCAAGTTAAGCTTAAAAATAGTAATAGAAACAAAGAACCTTGGATAAATGAATATATAAATAATATTTGCTTAAAACGAGATGAACTTTATAAACAATGGTCAAAAAACACGAGTAATGCAGTATTATACTTAGAATACAAAAGGCTAAGAAATAAAGTTAATAAAATAATAGAAAAAAGTAGAAACAAATTTATAAAAAAAGAAATTGAAGATTGTAATGGAGATATGAAGAAATTGTGGTTATTACTAAATAAAATATCCGGTAAAAGATCTAAAAATGTGGATGAGGTTATAGTTAAATATTTGGGTAAAAATAACATGTCTAATAGCCAAATCGCTAATAATTTTGCGGAAATATTTCAGGATAGTGTTAAAAAACTTACTAACAAATGTAAAACCCCGTTACTAGATCCACATCATTATGTAAAACCAGCAAATGTAACAATAAGATACCAGCCAGCTACCGAAGAAAATATAATAAAAATAATTAAAAAAATCAACCACAAAAAATCTCCAGGGTATGATAAAATAAGACCATTAGATATTAAAAGATTGTCAAATAGTATCACATTGCCCATTGTCAAATTTATTAACAGTTCTGTCAAAAAAGGGTTTTATCCGGATGAACTTAAAATAAGTATTGTACGGCCTATTTATAAACAAGGTGAGTATAGCAACTATAATAACTTCAGACCTATATCAATATTGTCTATTTTAGATAAAATTTTAGAAAAGTTTATTTGTCAACAAATTCAACAGTTTTACGCTGATAATAAAATCCTATCATCCAATCAATTTGGTTTTCAACCCAAAAAAAGTACGTGTACTTTATTATCAAAATTCACAGACGAAATCAACACTTACCTGGATGAAAAGAAGCATGTGTTAGTAGCCTTCATAGATTACAGCAAGGCTTTTGATACACTCAAACACGATATATTGATAGATAAACTTGACGACACTGGTATAAGAGGGCCATTACTAGAATGGAGTAAAAATTATCTTGAGAACAGAAATTATGTAGTAAAAGTTGTAGATAGTTTTAGCGAGAGTAGAAATAGCCAAATAGGAACGGCACAGGGATCAGTTTTAGGACCACTACATTATCTGGCGTATGTCAATGATATCAACAATTTGATAAAAGAATGTCCAATATACCAGTTTGCAGACGACACTTGCATTATATCCGCAGATCGTAATATACAGATGGCGGAAACTAGGATGCAAAATAGTATGGATCTTTTAAACAAATGGTCGCACGACATGGGCTTAGTAGTAAATTCAAGCAAGACTAAGTTAATTCATATCCATTCTAGTCATAATTACTCACCATACGATCCAAAAATAAAAATACATTCGCATGAATGTATGCATAATACAAACTATCAATGCAGCTGTGAGTACATAGATAGTGTGGCACAACAAAGATATCTAGGGCTTATTATTGATAACAGATTTAACTGGGGCCCCCACATAGAAACTGTGTGTAGCAAATTGCGTATTCTGCTTGCAAAATTTAAAATTATTTCTTATAAAATAAAGTTTCCAGTCCTGTTGTTACTGTTCAAGGCTCTTGTCGAACCTATGTACACTTATGGTATCACAAGTTATGGCAGAACGTTTAAAACATATTTAGATAAAATATATAACTTACAGTTACGATTTCTTAAAGTAATAGTCGGTAAAAAAATAAAGGAAAAATATAAGGACAACTACAGCAATTTATTCAAGCACTGTAACATTTTACCAGTTCACGATTTAGTACACTACTACTTAGTAAAAGAAAATTTGAATAATATAAATATGCTTCCAGTATATAAATTTCTAAAACAAACTAGGCAAGTGAACCGTAAAAAGTTTTTATCGGGAAAGCACAATAACTTTTATGGAAATAGAAAAACATGTAACATGTTACCAAATATACTTAATAAAATACCCACTGATGTAACTAATGATCTAGACAAAAAAATGCAAAATTTATTGTTAAAAAATACTTCTACGCAGCGTATAATAAAGAACCTTAAAATTAATTTATTTAAAATCAACATTCAAAAATAACGATTTTTATATATATAATATATAATATGTGTGTGTTGTATAATTGTTGCCAAAAAACCTACAGTTATTTTCTCTCACTGAATATTGTATAATCACCCAGTATAATTAGTCGTAAACATAAGTATTGTTTGTTTTGTTACCCCACGTTGTAATGGTGTTATGGAACATGCTGTAGATTATAAGTCGCAAAACCGGTTGGGTCCTCGCTCGCTGTAGTCGTCGTAGGCATCAATCGTGCGCATTTATTATGCGGTCTATTTTGCACAGATGCCGTGACGTCACAGGCGAGTGTTAACTTTTACAGATTTCCTTTTGTATTTGATAATGTTTAGTTGTAAATGCGAATGTGCAGCGCCCAGACAAACCATCATGGTTTTTAGGCGTCATAGCTTAAGACACTACTGTGTATGTATTTCTTATGGATAATAAAAAAAAAAAAAAAAAAAAAAAAAAAAAAAAAAAAATCTCCTCCTTCGAGACAGGTCTGAGGCTGCGGACTTCTTGAAGCATGCGCTCCATGTCCATCCGCAGCTCAATGACTTCCTCCTTAAGCTCTTTATAGGAGGGTTCTTCCTGTCTGTGCTGCTCTGGAGATTGAGATTGGGGAGCAGTCTCTCCTTTTTCCCTGATGACGTCGCCTTTAAGGTAGTGGATTTCTGTTACCAGAGATCCGACGGTACTGGTGAGTCGTGCTAGGTGGTCCATGACTTTTATGGACCCCACTGGTCTTGCAGGTACAATCCGGGTCCTCCTCAAGGGGCGGCCGCGCCACGCGCCGTAGTATTATTATTTTAAGAAATAATAATACTACGGCGCGTGGCCTGTACTTTTTTTTGTTTAATTGATTTTTGTCAGTTTAATTTTATTGGTTTTACATCTGCTGTCCGGTGATAGTGACAGTTTCGTCGACAATATTTACTGGGTTAGGTTAGGTTAGGTTAGGTTAGGTTGGGGTGCTAAGTGCGGAAAACCTCCTCGAGTGCCCTGTCTCTTGAAGGTCTTGCTTCTGTTGCTTGATTCCAATGAATCCGGTGACAGCGGTGGGCTGACAAGGGACACGAGACGGTGCACCCCGGGCGACAGCAAATAACTCCCCGATTGACTGGGTCTTGTTTGTTGTTGGCCAATGTCCCGCATGTTCCCCCCATCATCCCCCTTCGCGTATGTTTTGGTGGGCGAGGTCTATTTATTAGACCCTCGCGTGTCGGGTGCCGCTCCCTCTTGTCTGCTTGCAGACGAGAGTGGATGTGGCGCAACTCTTCGCGCGGCGTTCCGGTTTCGGCCGGCGTCGGGCAACTCGTTACCCCAACTGTTGGGGCGAGGGTGCTGTGCTTATGGCCAGCGCCGCGAGGAAGAAAACCTCAATAAAAAATAACCCCAATCCCACGGTCGGGCGTGCCTAGGGGATGAATGGGGGGGGGGGGGGGGGGGGGGAACCCCGTCTCGAGCGCCCAATCTTTCAGGGACCGAACCCTAGTAAAAAAGGAACCCCATGAAAATGTCGCTTCTCAAGACTACACTACCCCAGGAGGGTACCGGCCGCTCCGCGGTCGGAGAATCCCTCCCCGCGTCCTCGGGCGCGGGCTGCCCCACCGTATCTGGGGGGGGGGGGGGCAAGAACCGACATAGGGACGTAAGTCCCTCAATCTTGACGTCGCAGCCAGAGGCTGGCTCACTCTCCGATGCGGAATGGGTGAGCGTGGAAAGTTTATTGGGGGAGCAACCCCGACAGCGGGCTCCAAAAAGGGGCCGTGAGGGGGAGGACTGTGCCAGTGCGGAAGTGCCGGCACCAAAAGCGCCCAAGGCGCCAATTATGAAGGCCAAAAAAGGTGGTCGGCCGAAGTCGACTTAGTCCGCTGACGCCCGTCGGGAGTTAGTGGCGGCAAAACGCGACGAGGCCGAAAAGTCCGTGGCCGAGATGGCCAAAAAGGCGGAGACGCTGCAGGCGACATCGCCCGCAGACAAGGCCACCCTTGGGGACCAGGCCGCAACGAATTTAAAAATTATTCGGGAAATTGCGGCCCATTCAGGGAACCTCAAGGGTACCTTTCAAAAGGGCCTGAAGGACGCTGCAGCGTCTCTAGAGAAGGTGATGGCGGCTCTGAGCTCCGGGTCGACAGGTGGGGAGGCTGAGCGCCTGCGCGTAATATGCGAGCGCATGGAAGCAAAAGTCTCCTCACTTGAAAAAGAAGTGGCGCAGCTCAGAGCTGCCATTAAAAGTGAGCGTCCTGAGCGGGTGGCCTTTGCGCCTGCCCCTCTGACGGAATTCCGGCAGGAGGAGACTGAGGTGCTGCAGCGCCTCATTCTCTCCACGATGGGTCCTGTACTGGACGCCCGTTTTGATGGGCTCCAGGACCGTCTCCTGCCGGAGAAAAGTTTGCGGCCCGCACTGGCGGCAGATAAACGCCGTGCGCCGCCGAAAGAGACGTCAGGGGAGAGGTTGGCTGCCTCGGTGGCCGACATGCTCTCGGACTCGGACACCGATGTGGAGGAGGTGACGGTGCGGGCTCCAGCGAGCCGTACGGCCGTGTGGCGGAAGGCGCCCCCCCAACCGACCCCTGAACCCAAGCCCAGAAAGGGCAAAGGCAAACGGGGTAGGAAGGGAAAGGGCAGGAAAGGGAACCCTGCTCCTACGGCGCCTGAGCCCGAGCCGATACCGTCGGCGTCCCCACCAGTGTCGTCACCGAGGTCGGCCAACTCGCCATCATACGCAGCTGTAACGGCTGCGCCGGCGTCACGGCCACCCGCTCCGCCACCGGCTCCTGGGTCAGTGCCCTGGAAGAAGGTGCCGGAGAAGGGCGCCAGGAGGAAGTCCGCCGCTGCCGCTGCCCCACCTCGGGGTAACCAGGCTGCGGCCAAAAAGGCGTGCAACGCCGCCCTCAAGTGCATCTTGTGCGCGGGGGCAGGCAAGCCGACGGGGCACCGCGTGGGGAGCAAGGCGTGCTCCAGCACGCGCCAAAACAAAAAAAGGAGAGTTGGGACGCGGGGTGCGTCCGCGGCTACGGCCCAGGCGCAGCCTGCTCGTGCGGCTCAGAGCGCCAAGGCGATGGAAACGGGGGCCTCTGAATAATTATGGCCCTCAAAGTTCTCCAGGCGAATATCAACCACTGCACTAGTGCACAGGACCTGTTGTGTCAGAGCATGGCGCAGTGGTGGATAGACGTGGCGGTGGTCTCTGAGCCGTACTTCGTCCCGCCCCGGGATAACTGGGTGCGGGACGAAGACAGCGCGGTGGCGATCGTGTCTTCGGCGAGCTCTTCGCCTCTTACATGTGTCGTGCGAGGTCATGAAGCGGTCTCGGCTCGTCTGGGTGACTTGGTTGTAGTTGGAGTTTATTTCTCGCCCAACCGTCCGCTCAACGAGTTCGAGTCATTCCTGACCCAGGTTGAGGCGCTGGTCCTGAGGTGTCACCCTCTCCCCGTACTGGCTGCTGGAGATCTCAATGCCAAATCAACGGCATGGGGATCCCCAGCAACAGATGCGCGGGGTGCACTTATCGAGAAGTGGCTCATCACTAACGGGCTAGCGGTAGTAAATCGGGGGACGGTACCCACGTGCATGCGATGGAACGGTAGCTCGCGACCGGACGTAACGTTTGCGAGCCCAGTCCTAGCGCGCCGTGTCGAGGGCTGGAGCGTGTTGGAGGACGTGGAGACGCTCTCTGATCACCGTTACATACGGTTTGATCTCTCCACGTCCTCGGTTGCTCCGAGCGGCCCAAGCCGAACTCCGAACGAGGCTAGCCCGAGGTGGCAGCTGAAGCGCCTAGACAAGGAGTTTCTCCGCGAGGCGGCCATTGTTAAAGGTTGGTCCCGTGCGCCGGTGAATGTGGTGGTAGAGGACGAGACCGAGTGGTTCCGGGGCGCGTTGGCAGAAATCTGCGAAGCCTCGATGCCCCGGGCCAGTACTCGTCCTCCCAGAAGGTGGGTGTACTGGTGGTCGCCCGAGCTCTCGCGCCTGCGAGAAGCTTGTTTCAGGGCTAGAAGCCAGTACGCCCGATACCGGAGGAGAAGGCGCAGGGACGAGTCCGAAGAGGCCGCCTTGTACGCCAAGCTAGTGGAGGCAAAGAGATCGCTGAGGACAGCGATAGCGTCAGCCAAGGAGACAGCACGCGAGGAGCAGCTGGGTACCTTGGACCACGATCCTTGGGGGCATCCATATCGGCTGGTCCGGAATAAGCTCCGGCCGTATGCGGCCCCCCTGACGCGGACCTTGGATCCGCAGTTCCTCGGTGAGGTGGTAGCCGCTCTGTTTCCGCAGGGAGCGGCCTTTCAGCCCCCCAGTATGGCACCGCCACTGGCGGAAAGAAGCGAGGGCGTGGAGGCGATCCCTGAGGTGACCCGGGATGAGTTTGCTGCGGCCGTTACACGGCTGCGTGCGAAGTCGTCGCCCCGGGTCCTGATGAAGTTCCGGGTCGTGTCCTCGTTCTCGCTCTGGACGTTCTGGGAGAACGGCTGAGCCGGCTGGGCTGAGCCTGTTTCGAGCAGGGAAAGTTTCCCGCGGCGTGGAAAGTGGGCCGACTAATCCTACTGCAGAAGGAGGGACGTCCGGTGGATTCTCCGACCGGGTTCCGTCCCCTCGTCGTGCTCGATGAGGCCGGCAATTTATATTTATATTATTTATATTATGTTAAATTAAATTGTATTTTATGAAACATCTATTTTTTTTAAGAATTATTGAGGCAGCCTTCTGGTTTGTTTGCCATTTGATACAAATCAAACTAGTAGGCCAATGCTTTCCTTATTTTGTTTCGAAGTCACAACTATATACATATATATATTATTTTCATTTTATTTATTTATTTAAACTTCATTAAACAAAATACAAATGTATAGCACAATTGGCGGACTTAATGCTAGAAGCATTATCTACCAGTCAACCATTGGGTCTTACAGAGAACTTAATGTGGGGTTAAACAAAATATATATAATATATAAAATATATAAAAATAAATATATGTATTTATACCTACAAAAAATATAAAATAAAATAATTATAATATACATACAAAAAACTACAAAAGATAAACAATATACATAAATAAATAGGTGCAGCGATTACCGAAATGAGTGAAAAGGCGATATTAAATACCCTCGCGACACAAGAAAAACCTGTATACCCGCGATTTAAAACTAGAACGACTTGTCGATGTCCTGATGGACTCAGGAAGTGAATTCCAGAGCCTAACGGCCATAACGGCGATAGAATTGGAGGCAATACCTGTACGGTGAAAAGGGATAGCTCTTAGTTAACTTATTTGAAGAACGTAGGACTTTTTCGTGAGTAGAACTTAATAGTTGGAAGTCTTTTTTAAGATAGTCTGGGGCAAGCTGATTATTGAGAATGGTATAGAGCTGACATAAAATGTGAAGATTTCTACGGTTACGGATAGGGAGCCATTTTATCTGAGAACGGTATTCAAAAATATGATCGTACTTCCGAAGGCAGAATACAAACCTAATACAATTGTTAAGAATACGTTCTAATTTGTTGAGATGCTCTTCAGTTAAATCCAGATAACACACATCAGCACAATCAATTATAGGCAGAAGAAGTGCATGGGCAAGCAAAATCTTCGTCTTTGTTGGAAGAAAATGTTTTAAGTGTTGCAGATAATGCAGAACACTGTAAACTTTCCGACTGGTTGCAACAACGTGTGAATCCCAATGTAATTTGGTATCAATATGTATCTCCGAGACGTCCTGATCGTTACGAATTTGCGAGCCAATCACCACAGGGCGAGTGAGTCACGAATCCAAACGGGCAGAAATTTCCTGCACGTGCTCCGGAGGTAGGGAACGGGCATAACGTCCTCACGCCTCAAAAGTACGAACCGGAATGTGACTGGGGACCTTATTTATTCAAAAACCATTTTTGTTTGATAGCTTTAACAGCGAACAACCATAGCGAGTTCTTATACGGCACAGCGCCATCTAGTTTCAGGAATCTAAACTAATGCTAACATTACCGGCCCCCAAGGACTAGCTGGCTAGTCCTTTAAAAGGCTTGAAGTTATAACTATAAACCAAAACTAGAAATATAATTTAAACATAGAAAATAAAAGCATCGTCAATCAACTCCACTGAATAAGAAATCTAAATAACAAAAAAAATTAACCTAATTATCAAAAGGAAGGGGACATATTTTAGTGATTGGTCGTTTAAAAATATTATTTTTATACTTGACAGTTACCACCCTGTTCAATCCATCCTTTCCGGGGTGTTTTTCAATAATACGAACCAATAACCACTTTCTGGGAGGAAGTCTCTCGTCCTTGACAAGTACCATTGTACCAACATCAGGTTCCAAAGTGCAATGCCACCATTTACGGCGATTTTGTAAAGTGGTTAAATATTCGATACTCCAGCGAGCCCATACAGTTTGAACCATTTTTTGAATGAGCTGCCAACGATCCAGATGCGAAATTTTATCAGGGAGACTTACTTCCGGAACAGTCACGGTAGCTTCGTCAATCAGAAAATGGCTCGGCGTCAGTGGAGAAATGTCATCAATAGAGGCATAAAGGTCTGGAATTTACGCAAGCTTCAACTTGACTTAACATAGTGGTGTACTCCTCAAAGGTAAGATAAGTCTGGCCTATTACTCTCTTAATATGGGATTTAATGGATTTCACTCCCGCTTCCCATAACCCACCAAAATGGGGAGATCCAGGAGAAATAAAATGCCACTTAGTATTCTCATTAGCAAGAAGTTCTGAGATTTCTCCAACCACTGTGGATGACCTATTTTTAAACATAATATCCAATTCCTTTGAGGCCCCAACAAAATTAGTAGCGCAATCACTCCACAAATCACTACAGTGGCCACGCCTAGACGTGTGGAGAGATCGCTCACCAATTCTAAATGTATAGCCTTGGTAACAGTACATATAAACAAACAGATATAAGCTTTAGTAGTACGTTGACATCGTCCTGGATATAGTTTAAGTGTGACAGGTCCTGCGTAGTCTACTCCACTATTGCGGAAAGGTTTAGTAGGAGTAACTCTGCAGGTGGGTAATTGACCCATCAATTGGCTGATCGGAGTAGCAGAGTATTTAAAACAAGTTATACATTGACGTATAGTCTTTCTAACTAAATTCTTTCCTCCGATTATCCAATAATTTTTTCTTACAGTATAATGCGTCAATTGAGGTCCTCCGTGTAACGTCTTAAGATGGATATCTCTAACAATTAACAATGCTAAATGACATTTAGACGATAAAATATTAGGTGACTTTACATCAAATTCAATTTCAGCGTTGCGCCCTGTAGCTCTTAAAATCAGATCTTCATCAAAATAAGGAGTTAATGATCGTAATTTACTAGATTTAGAAAGCTTTTCTCCAGTCCTTTACCTTTGAATTTCATTGTGAAAACTATTTAATTGGGACAAACGAATACAAACATTCTTAGCCTTAATTAATTCGTCAACGGTTAAATAGTTAGGAAAAGATACAACGATAGTCTGATCAATCTCAGTCTGAAGGCGAGTTTTACATATTTGGTAAAACCTAAAAACGTAAGCAGTAACACGTATCAGTTTCTTAAAATTTGAAAACTTGGTTAAAAATTGCAATCCATCATTAATATCTACTACAGCCGAAACATGTACCTTTAACTTACTTTCTAGATTTGTTTCGGGAATATCAGGGTAACACAATGGAATATCATCGGATTCTTGCAAAAATTGTGGTCCATGCCACCACAAGTCACATAACTTTAAAGATTCAGGGTTCAATCCTCGCGTCGCACAATCTGCGGGATTGTCTTTTGATTTAATATGGTGCCACTGGTCAGTACTTAAAATATTTAATATCTCAGTAGTTCGGTTTGCCACATAAGTTTTCCAGTAGTTTGGGCTCTTTCTCAACCAAGATAACACAATAGTGGAATCTGTCCAAGCAAAAACGGAATCATTCGCAATCTTTAAACTAGTTTTAACATCCTTTAATAGTTTTGATAACAACACAGCTCCGCACAACTCTAATCTAGGTAGTGAAACTTGTTTCACGGGAGCAACTTTGGTTTTTGCAAGAACAAGTGAAACATATGTTTTATTACTAGTAATAACTCTAACGTAAATGACTGCGGCGTACGCTAGACATGAAGCGTCACTGAACCCATGAATTTCCATCTTCTCTATGTCATTAAATTGTGTAAAAAACCAACGATTTATTTGTAGGGTTTCCATGTGCAATAATTGGTTTCGATATAATAATAATATAATAATATTTCTTTATTTGCATAAACATGGTAAGTACAATTTGCTGTTACATTTTACAAGTATCACATGTTTGCCTTTGCGGCATGCAAAAAATATTTGTAAGACGCTGTATTTAGTCATAATGAAGGTTGCTATAATAATTCAAATTACATTGTCAGTATTCAATTATTACTACTAAATAAATCCATTTACAAAATATCATTTACACTATAGAATTGTTTAGTCAATAACATTCTTTTAATTTATTTTTAAACTGTTTCAGTGGTAAAATTTTTAGGTCATTAGGAATTTTGTTAAAGATTTTGATGCACATATTATAGCTATTTTCCTGATATAATATTGTGTTCGGTATCCGATCCAGTATCAACCTGCTTGTGTTTCTTGTACCTCTCTTATAAACATCTGAAGCTTTTTTGAAGATTTCTGGGTGCATTTTAGTAAATACACAAATTTCATATATATATAAGCATGGTAGTGTGAGTATGTTAAGTTTTATAAAGAGTGGTTTGCAAGATTCATAGTATCTTTTACCACAAATTGCACGCACACACTTTTTTGTGCTATGAATGCTATTTTTGCAAGTACACTATTTCCCCAAATCAACAAACCCTACCGCAGTACAGAACCAATGTAGCCATGATATGCCGTTAATGCTGTTTTTAGTGATACCGTACGCCGTAATTTATTTAGTACATATACGAACCTATTCAATTTTGTACACACTTTTGATACATGTGCCTTCCAATTGCATTCTTTATCCATTGTTATTCCCAAGAAAGTATGTTCATTTACTTCTTGTAATTGTTTACCATTATAGTGTAGTTTAAGTGGTTGTGTTTTACTATTTTTTGTTGTAAATTGCATGAAACTAGTCTTTGTGAGATTAACTTGTAGATTATTCCTATCTAACCATAATATTATTTTATTTATTTCATTTTTTTTTTCGTATAAATGTATGTCATTTTTATTATCTTTTGTTACAATAAGAGATATATCGTCCGCAAATAATACACAAGAATAGTCTGTTACATCAGGTAAATCGTTAACATATAAAAGAAATAACAATGGCCCGAGGACGCTACCTTGGGGTACCCCACATTTGCTAAATAACCTCTTCGATTTATATGTTTTGGTTACGTTATTATTATCACAGATTTGAATCTCTACATATTGAACACGATTTTTTAGGTAAGATGTAATCCATTTCAGTGGTGGTCCTCTGATACCATATTTTTCTAATTTAACTAGTAGATTGTCATGGGAGACAAAATCGAATGCCTTGCTCATGTCAAAATATACAACTGTCACTTTTTGTTTACTATCTAGGCCACTTATGATTCTTTTAGAAAGGTCAAAGCATGCATGTGTGGTTGATTTACCTTTTTGAAATCCATACTGTTCATGTTTTAGTAAATCATTGCTTATTAAATATTGTAACATTTGTCTGTATAGAGCTTTTTCGAATATCTTTGAAAATATTGAGACTAGAGTGATAGGGTGAAAGTTGCCTATGTGCAATTTTGAACCATTTTTATGTATCGGCTTTATTACAGAAATTTTTAATTTTCAGGGAAATTACCACTTTCAAATGACAAGTTAATAATGTATGTCAAAACTGGCGCTATTTCCTCTTTACATTGTTTGATTATTTTAGTTGCAAATCCGTCATGGCCCTCTGTATTAGAATCATTTAGCGATGAAATTAAGCTAATTGTATCATTTATGCCTATAGGTTTTAGAAACATACTATTTTCTTTCGTTTTAATACTATCTTTCATCGGTTTTGTGTTACCAGGAGCTAGATTTGCGAAGCAATTATTAAATGCATCCGCGATTTTTTCAGGGCAGTATATGATCTCACCATTTATTTCCAATGCAGTTATGTCAGAAATATATGTTTTGTTTTCTGTTTTTATGATGTTCCATGATGCTTTGCCTTTGTTTTTACTATTTTTTATAAAATTTTCATTATCATTTTTTTTTTGACATTTCTATGCACTTCTTCAAAACTTTTGCGTATTTTTGATATTTTATCTTACTTTCAACTGTTTTATTCAGATAATATTTTTTCCTTAATTTTATTTTTGTCAAACAACTTCGCTTAATTCCTTTTGTTATCCATTTATTGATCGCTTTTTCGGTGTCATTTTTAATTTTTTTTAGTGGAAAACAAAGTTTGTAAAACATTGTATAGATTAATGAATTTGTCATAAGCTTTATTTACATCATTTTCGATAAAAATTTCATTAAATGTCAAGTTATTTATGTGTTGCCTAAACATGTCGATATTTTGTCTTGCATAGTCTCTTTTATAATACCATGATTTCGAGCAATTTTTTTTTACATGGTATCCATCAAATCGCATTATTTGAGCTGTGTCATGGTCAGATAAATACAATTGTTTTACTATTGTTTCAGTTGCGGCTATGTTAGGGGAAGAGGTACTTTTGTTGGCCCCCCTTCAATGATTGACCTTTTGAACTTTTTAGGTAAATAATAAAGATTACCAGCAGAAAAATAACTAACCAAATAAAGAAAATACTACTATCATTTCTTAGCTAGCAACACCAATCGGTAGTTTTTGATTTGGTGTGTAGCAACACTGTCAAAAAAAAATATTTTGTTCGGGTGTCATGATCGCACCGAGATCCTGCAAATTCTTAAGAAAAACCGTTAAGATTGGGTAAGTTTATTAAATAAAATAAAATATAAATAAATATATACGGGACAAATTACACAGATTGAGTTAGCCTCGAAGTAAGTTCGAGACTTGTGTTACGAGATACCAACTCAACGATACTATATTTTATAATAAATACTTATATAGATAAACATCCAAAACCCAAGCCAATCAGAAAAAGTTCGTTTCTCATCATGCCCTGGCCGGGATTCGAACCCGGGACCCCCGGTGTCACAGACAAGCGTACTACCGCTGCGCCACAGAGGCCGTCAAAATTTGCTTTGTTTCTTGTTTATTATTAACCGGTAATGTAAATGAGTTGTGTTTTATCCTTCCATAGTTAATTAGGAGCTAGTTATAACTAAAATATAATCCGCCAACTGACTCAAAAAGGAAATATTATGAGGCCAATCATTGTATTGTGGATTTATATGGAAGTCCAATTGAATGACCTGACGGCCAATAAATAAAAAACGGTTTAACAATATTCGATACGATTTTAAACTTCATTTGTATTTATTTATATGTGCTATTATTAAATTTGTTGTGGGAACAGGCATAGGTAATATATAAACAAAAACTGGCAGGGCCAATCATTGTGTTTTTTAGTCGATTGACCATGCCAATAACTGCATGCAATGAGGGCCAATCACTAGATCGATTCAAAAGCGATGTAGTAGTGATGTGCGCGATTATTTAGGTAGGTACCTAGTAGGCGATGAAGGTACCTTTTTCTTTACTAAGTAATCCACACAAATTTTTAATTAACTTTTTAAAGTAAAAGTTTACTATTCATAGTACTAGTAAATTATTTTAATTATAAATTCTATATGCCTTTAGGAGTGATATAGGCAACTTTTTTTCCACTGTTAGTCCAACGGATGAAACCCGCGCAGAGTGGTAGTCTAATAGTATAATATAAAGTTAGCTAATATTTTATGTTATTGTATAGATCATGCCGAAACCACCATCCGGAAAACTTTATGAAAAAAAATATTCAGAAGAAGATTTAACGGCAGCAGTAGCTGCATATGAAAATGGGATGCCCAAAAGAGAAGCTGCTCGGAAATTTAATATTCCGAGAGCAACTTTACAGTATAGACTTAGTGGAAAACTTATAAAAACTAGACCAGGTCCACCAACCATTCTCACAGAAACCGAAGAGCAAAAGCTCGCCGAGTGGATAATCACCTCTAGCAAAAAAGGTTTTCCCAGAAGAAAGGAAGATGTTCTTTATAGTGTAGAGCAGTTCATGAAAAAAACACCAAGACCAAGTAAATTTAAAGACAACAAGCCTGGAGAAGGGTGGTATAAACTATATTTAAAGAGACATCCAGAAATTACCAAAAGAACTGCAGAAGCAGTTACCTCTGCAAGTTCCAATGTCTCTCAAGATAATATTAGAAATTGGTTCAAACAAATAGAAAAAACACTTACAGACGAAGAGCTTAAAATCCTTAAAGACCCAACTAGAATCTTTAATGGAGACGAGACGGGGTTTCAACTTTGTCCTAAACAAGGAAAAGTTTTGGCCGAAAAAGGATCCAGAGATGTCTACGAAATTGATATGGCAGCAGCTAAGTCAAGTATAACTGTCAACAACTTTTTCGGCTAGTGGGTCAGTTACACCACCCTTGGTAATATACCCATTGAAGCGGATGCGTGCAGATATAAGAGATTCTGTTCCCTCGCATTGGGGTATATCTCTATCTGATAACGGGTGGATGACCAAAGAAATATTTTCTCAATATATTACGAACATTTTATACCCTCACCTTAAAAGTAAAAATGTTGAATTTCCAATAATCTTTTTCGTCGATGGCCATAAAAGCCATATAAACTATGAATTGAGTCAGAAATGCAAAGAGTTAGGTATAGTATTAGTTGCGTTGTATCCAAATGCGACTAGAATCTTGCAACCAGCGGATGTGTCAGCCTTTAAACCCATTAAAAATAATTGGAGGAAAGCTTTGCTCGAATGGCGGCGGAACAATTTAAGGAAACAACTGACCAAAGTAGATTTTGGAGGAATCCTCACCACTGTAGTGGAACAGCACATAAAAAAAGAAACAATAATTAATGGGTTTAGAGTATGCGGATTATATCCCTGGAATCCTGACGCCATAAACTATGCCAAATGTCTAGGAAAACAAAGTTTTTGTTCTCCAGTTGAGACAGCGCCCAGAGAGAAAAAGAAACTGACTATGTCAGATTTTCAAAATCTTGTGAATCCAGATATTCTTACAATGCTTCAGAATGAAGTTTCGATCCAAAACAATATTTTTTACGAATCTTTAAAAAACATTTACAAATCACTGAAAGACGAAAAGATATCAGTCGAAGATTCAAACGATAAGGGATACTTATACATTGAAAATAATTGGGTATCAATCGAGGATCTCTCTATGGTTATAATTCCAGGTGCTAGTAAACCGGATGAAGTATTTTGCACTACCACAGAAGATAAAAGTAACAACAACATAAATAATATAGAAGAAATCAATATAGAAAGTTTTAATGAAGATAATTTAGATAACATATATATCAAGACAAAATGTATAGAAAACACTGAGAAAGTTATAATTCCAGGCGCTAGTAAACCGGATGAAAAATTTTGCACTACCCCAGAAGATGAAAGTAACAACATAAATAATATAGAAGAAATCAATATAGAAAGCTTTAATGAAGATAATTTAGATAACATATATATCAAGACAAAATGTATAGAAAACACTGAGAAAGTTATAATTCCAGGCGCTAGTAAACCGGATGAAAAATTTTGCACTACCCCAGAAGATGAAAGTAACAACATAAATAATATAGAAGAAATCAATATAGAAAGCTTTAATGAAGATAATTTAGATAACATATATATCAAGACAAAATGTATAGAAAACACTGAGAAAGTTATAATTCTAGGCGCTAGTAAACCGGATGAAAAATTTTGCACTACCCCAGAAGATGAAAGTAACAACATAAATAATATAGAAGAAATCAATATAGAAAGTTTTAATGAAGATAATTTAGATAACATATGTAATGAGACAAAATGTATAGAGAACACTGAGAAAGTTATAATTCCAGGCGCTAGTAAACCGGATGAAGAATTTTGCACTATCCCTACATTTATTGAAGACACTGAGAAAGTTACAGAAAACATGAAAAAATTGGATTTTCTTTTTGAAAAACTAGACGTCATTGAAGACTTTACCGAAATAACAACTGCGACGAAACTTGAGGATTTCCTTCCCAAGGCACCGACACCTAAGCGCAAAGGGAAAATGTTGTCTAAAAATTCTGGTGTGTATGTTTTAACCAGCGAAAAATGGTTCGAATATGAAAAGGCGAAACAAAACGAAAAAGAAAAAAATATAGCAGATAAAGAAGAGCGCAAAAAGGCCAGACAACTAGCCAAGCAAGCTAAAGAAATAAAGAAGGAAGAAAATAAAAGAAGTAATAAAAGGAAATGTACAGAGGAAAAGAAATTTAAGCCAATTGTGGGCAAAAAACGAAAAGTAGAAGTCAATAAAAATAAAGAGAAGAAAAACATTTCATATAAAAACGAGAATATCTTATGTACAAAAGAAGAAATAATTGCAGAAACTAAGAAAATAAATGTGAATGACATCGAAGTGAACAAAACACAACAACTGAATAATCTAAATATAGTTACTAAAAAGACTGATGACAAAGCGACTGATTACAATAAGACTGACAAGAAAAAGAAATGAAGAAAATGGGTGTTACTGAAACATTTATACGTACTAAACCAGCTGAGAAAAAGAGTAAAATAAATATAATTTCAAATATTTCCATTCCAGCAAATCATAATGTGAGGCGAATACTTTTCGACAACGACTGTGCTGTCAAGCCAGATATGGTTTTAAGCAGAGCTAAAATACTCAATCGACGAACCACATTCAGGAATGAACAAGAACTGCAGGAGTATTTAAATAAATGCAGTCCCTAGTTCCCCTTGTTTTTTACTAGCTTTTTAAAGATAATTTGGTTTTTTTTTTTAAGATATTTTTTTGTGCGTATAATTAAAGTGAATTTTAAGTTTGTTAAAGAATTTTTGATTTTAGAAGAACAAAATGTGCCTTATTGTTTTTATGTTAACTAGAAATGTAAAAGAATTTAACTTTTGTTTTTGTGACAGATATTCATAAGTGAATTTTTAATTTGTTTTAGATGAAAACAATGTTCCTTGTTCTTGTGATGTTAACTATAACTTGAGAATTTAATTATTTTAGTATAAGATTTTAATTTTTTATTTTATAAAGATTATTTAAAACAATCAAGTAGGTACCTATTATTTTGCCTCCTAGGGACTTAATAAAACTCCCTTTTCCCATCACTATTCCTTATTCCGCTACAATAATCGGCACACCACGTATGCAATGATTGGCACGGCCATTCTTTGTCAGGTAACTAGGTCAATTACTGTGCTCAAGGGGGCCAATATTACTACTTTTGGGTGTTGATTTAAAAAAAACACTTAAAACTACACCATAACATTAAGGCATAAAGCCCAAACTGTATCAAATATTTTATAAGTCCTTTCGGACTTGTGATATGTAAATTCAACAACAAGTTTCATGAAAATATTAAAAGAAACATCGGGTTAAACTGGGCACTATGCTTAAAAGGCCAATCATTGTACCTCTTCCCCTACTTGTTATATGGTCAATACAATTGTTTTTGCGAGTTGGTTCCTTAACGTGTAGTTTTAAGTTAAAATTTTCCACCAACTCCACAAGGTCAATACTATCTTGTGTTTGTTCTAATATATTTATATTTAAATCACCCGCAATGATAATTTTCTTTTTATCGTTTATAGTTAGATTTTCAATAATTAATTTTAATTTCTTAAAAAATATTTTAATGTTAGAAATTGGTGTTCTATATAAACAAACTATGAATAAATTTTGTGATGGAATTTCAACTCCACAACTCTCAAAATTCCTTGGTTCTGACAAATTGTTTACATAGGTAATCTCCTTACATTCAATGTCTTTTCTTATCATTATACAAACTCCGCCTCTTTTTTTATTTTCACGACAAAAAGACGATGCCAACTTAAATCCTGACAACGTTATATATTTTTCTTCGCCGCGAATCACAAAAGTTTCAGTGAAGCACATTGCATTTATAAAAAATTATCGGAATTAAAGAGCTCAGTTAGTATAATTTCTAAGGTATCTGTTTTTGAAAGTAAACTTTGTATATTCTGATGGATGACAGTAAATTTACTGGCGAAAAAAATCATTTTTTGTTGTTTGATTTGTGGACTTTTTTATATATTGTTGTTTTTTTTTTATTTATTTATTCTTTATTGTAACAATTACAATTTGTAAAGTACAATAGGCGGACTTAATGCCAATAGCATTATCTAACAGTCTACCATTGGGTTAAGCAGAGAACCTTTGTGTTCTTTGGGTGATAATAAAAATTTATAATAAACATACTTACTATACCATTTATACTATAAACCTATACTTAATATATACATATATATACCCATAAACTACACTACACATACATACATATATAAATATACATACATACATAACATACATACATAAACTCACGCCTCTTTCCCGGAGGGGTAGGCAGAGACTACCTCTTTCCACTTGCCACGATCCCTGCATACTTCCTTTGCTTCATCCACATTCATAACTCTCTTCATGCAAGCTCGGCGGTTTCGGGCACTTTTGACCTGACCCTTCACCAGGACGTCCTTAATTTGATCAAGATATGTTCGTCTAGGTCTTCCCACCCCGACCTTTCCCTCCACACTCTCCTTGTATATCTGCTTAGTCAACCTGTTTTCATTCATCCTCTCCACATGACCGAACCATCTCAACATACCCTTTTCTATTCCTGTAACTACATCTTCTTTCACATCACAACATTCCCTTATCACGCTGTTCCTTATCCGGTCACTCAATTTCACACCCAACATACTCCTTAACGCTCTCATTTCCACTGAATTTATTCTGCTTTCGTGCTTCTTTTGCCATACCCAACTTTCACTCCCATACATTAATGTCGGGACCAACACGCCCTTGTGCACAGCCAGTCGAGCCTTTTTGGATAGTTTCTGACTGCTCATAAAGGCATGCAAAGCTCCATTCACCATGTTCCCCGCGTTCACTCTCCTTTCAATATCACTATCACACTTGCCATCTGATGTAAACTTTGATCCTAGATATACAAACTCTTTCACTTGCTCAACTTTTTCTCCTCCAATCAAAATATTACATGCTGTCATTTCTTTCTCCATTTTAAAAACCAGTGTTTTAGTTTTACTTACGTTCACTTTCATTCCTTTCTCTTTTAAAGCTTCATGCATACAGTTTACCATCTCCTGTAACTCCTCCGCTGATGACGCCAGTATAACCTGATCGTCGGCATAGAGCAGACATTTGACGAGTAATTCATTCATCCTTAATCCACTTTCAGACTCTTTCAAATCTGTCAAACAACTATCCATAAATAGGTTGAACAGCCACGGTGACGCAACACATCCCTGCCTAACACCTTTCTCAATCTTAAACCACTCAGTGTGCGCTCCGTTTATCCTGACACAAGCACTCGAATCCTCATATAAGGATTTCAGTGCTCGTATCAAGAGACTGCTCACCCCATGCATAGAAAGTGCTGACCACAATTCATTCCTCTCAACTCTGTCATAGGCCTTTTCCAAATCCACGCATGTGCAATAGACTTTTTGACTCTTGGCCAAAAACTTTTCGGCTATGCACCGCAAAGAAAAGACCTGATCAGTACATCCCATTCCCTTTCGAAATCCCGCTTGAGCATCCCATATTTTGTCATCAGTTTCATTCCTGACTCTATTAATCAATACCTTAGCATACAATTTGCCGACGACGCTAAGCAGGCTTATACCACGATATTTTTTGCAGTCCAGTTGTGACCCTTTTCCTTTGTAAAGTGGCACAATAACAGCCTTACACCAATCTTTTGGTACTCGGCCGCTTCTCCAACACAAATTGAAAAGGCAGTACAACTGTCTGGCTATGACGCCTTTTCCTGCTTTAAGCATCTCGACCGACACTCTATCATACCCGGCAGCCTTACCCGCTTTCATACTCTTACGTGCTTCCACAATTTCAAACATTTCAATTTCGCCTTCCATCTCATTCTCTTTTTCTTCGCTATAGCAGAACTCTTTCTTATTTTCTTTCTTTTTTTCAAATAAACTCTCAAAATAGTCCTTCCATATCTTTAGCACACATTCTTCTCCTTTCACAACGCTACCATCCTGGCATCTGATCCTAGTCAGCTCTCTGGTTATAGTTTTTCCTCGGGCTGACCTTACGGATTTCCAGAATACTTTCAGATTTGACTGAAAGTCTTCTGATAGCCTTTTATCAAAATCCTCTTTATACTCTTCTTTCTTTCTAATCACAGCTTTCTTAACCAAATCTTTCATTTTTTTATATTCCTTACGTGCTTCATTCACATCCTCATCTATAACCTCTTGCATTCTTAAGTTAGCTTTTGCTGCTAACAAATCCAGCCATGCTTTCTTCTTTAATCGCACAAGTTCTTGCACATCTTTACTCATCCACGCATTTTTGTGATTTTTCCCTTTCCTTCTTCTACTTACACCACACACTTCAACAGCTACTTTCACAATTCTTTCTTTAAATTCCTTCCATCCATCTTCAATATTGCTCCTCTCATCTAAATCTTCAATTTCATCCTTCAGTCTATTAATATACTTCTTACCTACATCCATATCTTGCAAATTTTCTACTCTCACTCTTTCCAAAGCGCTGGTTTGCTCCCTTACCCTGTGCCGCCAGCGATTGAAGATACCCCTTATCCGGGATATCACCAGTAAATGGTCCGAGTTAATGCCAGCACCGCGATATGCACGGGTATCCAGCACTTTTTCTTCAATCTTTCATCTACAATCACAAAGTCTATCATACTTTTTAAAATACCTTCCACTCTTGTATAGGTGTGGATCTCTTTATGTTCAAACATTGAGTTCGACACAAAAAGATCCCACTCTAGACAAATTTCTAATACACTTCTTCCATTATCATTCACCTTTTCGTCACCAAACGCACCAAGCACCTTTTCATATCCATCACGCTTTACACCCACCCATCCATTAAAATCACCTAACATAATAATCTTCTCATTTGGCTTGGTAACTTTCAATACTTCTCTTACACTATTCCAGAACTCCTCGTTTTCGCTTTTTGCTGATGTTGTACCCCTCGAACCCACATCCCACGGTGCATAAACACCTAAAACGAAGATCCGAGTGATTCCAACTTTCAGCCTAATCCATAGAAGACGAGGGCTGACACACTCATATTCATTCACACACTCAGCCATTCGTGCAGAAAGGATTAGACCGACCCCTTGACAGCCTCGGCTGGTACTGGAAATTCCAGACGCATTCAATACGCCGTGTAAGGGCCGTGCTGCGTCGCGTCGCATCCTTTCCGCTTCGTTTCATTCACGCACAACACATCCAAACGTCTTTCATCCATCATCTGGCATACTTCCTCAATCTTATCCTTCATTCCTCCTCTTACATTCATCGTCGCAAAACGGCTTTCAGCAGACCGCATACCGCTCCCGCCGGGAACGAGACGTGATGGGGTGCGGACACCATCGCCATATTTATATATATATGTATATATATACATATATATATTATATATATATATATATATATATATATATATATATATATATATATATATATATAATTTATAAATATATATATATTTGCAGCAGATTACATACAGAGATTATTTACTCTCTCATGACTGAGTCAGAAACAACTGGACCACGTGCGACTTAAAACTGGCGCGGCTCAGAGAAGCTTGAACGGAATCGGGAAGTGCATTCCAAAGTCTGACAGCTGTAGCAGCGAAAGAATTTGAATAGAAACCTGTACGGTGAAAAGGTGTTGCAAGGGTCAACCTGTTAGAGGAACGTAGGATTCTTTCATGGGTGGAACTTAATAAGCTTGAACGTCTTCTCAATAAGTTGTTCTTCAGTTAGATCCAAACAACACACATCAGCATAATCAATAATGGGTATAACAAGTGCTTGCGCCAGCATTACCTTAGTTTTGATGGAAAGAAAATGTTTAAGACGTTGCAGGTAATGTAGGGACCCGTAGACCTTTCGAATGAGCTCAACGACATATGGGTTCCAGCAAAGGTTTGAATCAATAAGAAGACCGAGGTCTTTGACAGTCGGACTAAAAGGTATCGGAGTGCTGTCGAACATCAGAGGCGGCGTACTATTGAGGTATAAATTATTTATTTGATAGGCACTTCCCACTACAACCGCCTGACACTTTTTTACATTAACGTGAATCCCAAAGTTTTTAGACCACCCTAGTATAGTGTTTAAATTGTGATTTAATATGGAAATTGAACTATCTATGTCGTCTATATTAGTATGTGTATAAAGCTGCAAGTCATCTGCATAAAAATGATAAGAGCATGTTATATGAGACGAGAGAAGATTAATAAAAATAGAAAAAAGGATAGGAGATAAAATACCGCCTTGCGGTACGCCGGCTTTCAGATCACACCAGTCGGATGTCTCCGCACCGTTGCGAACCCGCTGCCGACGACCGCGAAGATAACTCGAGAACCAATCAATCACCGACGGCCTCTGTGGCTCAGCGGTAGTACGCTTGTCTGTGACACCGGAGGTCCCGGGTTCGAATCCCGGTCAAGGCATGATGAGAAAAGAACTTTTTCTGATTGTCCTGGGTCTTGGATGTTTATCTATATAAGTATTTATTATAAAATATAGTATCGTTGAGTTAGTATCTCGTAACACAAGTTTCGAACTTACTTCGAGGCTAACTCAATCAGTGTAATTTGTCCCATATATATTTATTTATTTATTTACCGAAGGGGATACGTTGCAACGGGTTAGAACAGTTAATAAAACATCAATATCGACAGTATTAAACGCGTTACTAAAATCAATTAACACCAATATGGTAACTTTTTGGTTTTCCATCCCCTTTCTTATGTCATCAGTAACACGAAGCAGTGCAGTAGTTGTACTGTGTCCGGGCCTAAAACCAGACTGATATCGATTGAGAAGATTGTTGTCAATCAAGTGTTTTAAAAACTAATTAAAGACAGATGCTTCGAGGATTTTAGACAGAAAGGGAAGGATGGAAATGGGACGCACATCATTTAAACGGATAGGATCAGGAATCTTGGGGAGAGGACGAACAAAAGCATTAAGCCATGAGGTAGGAAAACGATGTTTTATGAAGCTGGTATTTATAATGTGCGTGATGACAGGGAGAATAAAGCTGAGAATTGGGATCAACATCACGCGACTAATTTCATCTGGCCCAACAGCATTAGAAGTTATGGATCGGATGGTTTTTGAGACATCGTCCTCGGTGACTGTGGAAAATTCGAATAAACTACCATCAGGAACAGGCAAATCAAAAATATAAGAAATAGTACAGTTTTTAACTGTGCGATCCAAGAGTGGGACAGTTGTAAAATGATTGTTGAGAGCATTCAAGGAAAAAGGTATTTTTGAAGATTCATTTTTTATTTTGCCTATGCCCTGAGAATTGAGAAATTTCCAGAGATTAGCAGAAGAAACATTTTCGATGTGTTCAGTGAAATAGCGGCGTTTAGCGTTTCTACAAAATTGGTTGCATCGATTCCTTGCAGCTTTCTACAATAACCAATTTTCATTACTGCGTTCCCGTTTAAATCTACGAAAAGCATTGTTCCGTCGTCTCATGGCTATACGAACTGCATTAGTTATCCACGGTGCGGGAGGACGCTTTATTTTGACTGTTCTCACTGGAGCATGCGCATCATACAGAGCCAAGATTTTATTATTAAACAGACAAATTTTCTCATCCACTGTATTCGCTGCAGTCACCGGAGACCAGTCAATTTTAGAGGCGTCAGTTATTAAGGCCCTGTGGTCTATTTTTGAGAAGCAGCGCAGTTGGAGGATTTAAGGCTTTATTTTGGAAACTCTAAACTTGTAAGAGACAAAAATTAAGTCATGATGAGAAAATCCCGGGGCCGGTATTTGACCATGACTGGCGACAAGCTTTTCTGAGGAAGTTATTATCAAGTCAAGCAAGGTAGGTCTATGTTCTGTGAAGTGTGTTGGCCCAGATGGGAGAATAGAAAAATTAACCGACTTGACAATATTTAGTAATTTAGAAGTTCTAGAATTTCCCTTCAAAAGGCACGTGTTAAAATCCCCAAGGATCAGATGATGTGCATAGTCTGAACAAACCGATTCCAGAAGCGACTCAAAGGTAGAAAAATAATCTATCTTTAAAGAAGGGGAATAAAAGATGCCAAGAATAGATTTACAACCCTTAACTGTGACCTCTAACAAGATATACTCCATTGAAGCTGAATATTCAGAAGGTGACATGGAGATTACGCGGTAAGGAATGTCACTACGCAAATATATAGCAACACCTCCCGACCCCTTATCAACACGATCATTTCGTATCAGTACGAATCCAGGCAACGAGTAGCTAGTAGAAGGTAGATTAGGCTTAAACCAGGTTTCTGAGACAAGTACTGCACTCAGTTCATCAAAAGAAAAAGCTTCAACGAGGTCAGAGTAATGAGCGGGAATGCTCTGTGCATTTATGTGGCACACATTGAAATTTTGAGAAAAGCGGTGGAAGGCGTCCCTGACAAATTCTCCCAGTGTCCCTGAAGAGCCATGAGAGGCAAAACTGGAGGAACCAGAGTCCTCTGCAGTGCATAAGGAGTCATTATTGTTAATTGAATGTTGCTGTTGCTGCATAATAAATAAACACAATATATATATATGGTTCTTACAAACTAACTATTAATATAAGGGTGTATTTAGTTTGACGAACTAAAGCAAAAGTTCTCGCCAAACCCGCCAGCCGGACTTAACAAACAAAGGAAATAAAAAAGTAAAAACACAAATTATCACAAACCGAAGCAAGAACACCATGGCTGTATGTAAGAAACAACCAAGCATACAATTGAATGAAGTTGACAGTTACAAAAACAAAAAAAAGTTGACATTGACATTCACGAAATGAACGGCGAACGGCAATAGAAAAGAAGGAAAAAAACAAAGCAAAATATTTAAATAACGCCTGTGAAGTGTCATTTACGAAACAAATAACTATAAATTTTAAAACTGTCTACCCGTTTTTGAATAATATAAAACTATGTATTAAAAGGTTCTGAGTTTGTAAGCTTGCTACCTACTTCTTACAATTGAAATAGCCTACAGGCAAAAGTACACAAACCAAACAGTACAATAAGGAGACGTTACACCCTTTACTTGGACTTGCCTGCCTGCATCTGACGACGAGTCATGTTTTTAGCAACAATGGTGGCAGTTTTTTTGGAAGGCTGCGTCTGCAACAAGGAGCTCCGCGGTTGATCGGTTCGCTGCTTGTTTTCCACTGGCGACACTCGCTTGTTATCAGCATCTACAGCAGGAAACCTCTTCGTCAAAACGGCCAACTCAGCAGCTGTGGTGAACTTCACGCGGTCACCCGCCGGAGTCCTGACACAAATTACGCCATCTATAGTCCAACACCGCCTCATACCAAAGTGCAATCGAGTAGCCATGAACACCTCCTGCCTGGCACGAGTGAGGAACTCTGAGACACTTATTGGAGATCCTTTTAAAACAGTTTTTTTGTTCCACACAGTTGTTCTGGCATCTGTCGAATTGAATCGGACAAGAACAGGTCTTGCACGATCCGGTTTAGTAGCTCCTAAGCGGTGACATACTTTGATGTGACTACTACCATCAGTGAAACCAAATTGGTCAGCAAGAATGCTGCATATTGTATGAGAGATATTTTCATCGGAGTCCTCCTGTATGCCATTAAACAGCAAGACTTTCCTACAAGTCCTCATCTCAATGGAGTCAATTTTGCTGCTCAAATTATAGATCTGTTGTTTCAACAGAAGGAAGATTGAGTGCACAATATTCTTAAAATCTGAGTACTCTTCCCGCAACTGACTAACCTCTGCAGCAGGAGTGATGGTTAGCCGCTTCTCAAAATTGGCCATGCGATCAGCCAGTGACTTCTCCAGTTGCCAGTTGTTGTTTAAAATAAAACGGTATTGTCCCCTTTTTAGGCTTTGTATCATCTTTACATGTAGAAACTGTGCTGTGGCTGTTTGTGGTACACTGTGTTTTTAACTTATTGAAATAGAATGGAATACTTAGTACCTTTTTTTGCAATATCATATCTTTTTCTTACGCATTGAGAAGTAGAGGACCTGATACGTTCCCTTATTTTTCCTAAAGTCAGAAATTCTGATTTATAATCTGAATAATCGATACATACTACTCTGTCAAGAAAGTAGCAGGAAAAGATCAATAATACACAAACTGTTTGTTATTTATCCAAATTTATTTTATCACCTTCAAAATATGCTCCTTTAGAAACGATACACTTACGCCAACGAATAATCCAATCATCAAAACATTTTTTAAACGCTGTTTCCGGAATTGAGGTCAGTTCTCGCCGCGAATTCTCTTTTATGTCTTCTACCGATTGAAAACGGGTGCCACGAAGTGGTAATTTGAGTTTAGGAAAAAGAAAAAAGTCGGCTGGAGCCATATCTGGTGAATATGGTGGTTGCTCGATGGTATTTGTTGAGTGTTTGGTTAAAAATTCGTTCACAATGATGGCCTTGTGCGAAGGTGCATTATCATGGTGCAAAATCCAAGAATTTTCTTTCCACAAATCTGGCCTTTTTCGTCGGATTTGCTCTCTTAAACGCCGCATAACACTCAAATAATATTCCTTATTTACCGTTTGACCTTCCGGCAAGAATTCCGAGTGCACAACACCGCGATAGTCAAAGAAAACAGTCAACATGACTTTGACTTTTGAACGACTTTGGCGTGGTTTTTTCGGTTTCGGTTCAGTTGGAAGGCGCCACTCCGAAGCTTGTTGACTAGTTTGCATGTCAAACTCGTAAACCCACGTCTCGTCACCAGTAACAATGCGTTTCATGAATGTTGGGTCGGAATTGACTCGTTCTAGCATGTCCTCAGCGACTCTCATGCGATTGAGTTTTTGAAAAAAATTCAGGTCTTTTGGGACTAGCCGAGCGGCAACATGTTTCATACCCAAATTATTAGTTAAAATGGTACGGATCGACTCGTGAGATACAGAAAGTTCGGTGGCTATCTCTCTCAAAGTTGAATGAGGATTTTCAGTCACTATTTCCTTCACTTTTGCGATGTTAACTTCAGTTGCAGACGTTGATGGCCTACCAGAGCGAGGCAAATCTTCCATCACATCTCGACCGCTTTTGAACGCTTTGTACGACTCATAAGCACGAGTTTTTGATAAAGTCGATTCACCGTAAGCCTTCTGTAACATTTTCAGTGACTCCGAACACGATATTCCATTGGCAATGCAAAATTTAAGACAAACTCTTTGTTCGATGTTTTTATCCATTATGAAATTAGCAATACACACTAGATATGATATAACTAAAAATAGCACTGTATTTAATGTAAACAACAGATGCAACTCAAACTCCGCGTCAAAATGGAAAACAGTTGTGCCAATCTAACAACAACAAAAAAAAACTAAAATTTGAATTTGGAACCATAAATAAATAATCCATTCCCGATACTTTTCTGACTGAATGTACATTGATTTTAAAATAATAATTGATGTCAAAATAGGTGCAATTGTCAAAATGTGTAGTCCATAATTTAAGATTATAATTCAATGTCATTTCATTCAAATATATCTTCTGTCGTATAGGTACAAGTATAACAGAGCATTTTTTTTTAAAATTTACAGCTATACAAATGTTAGAGTGTAAAACATGCATGTCATTGTCGTTATTGCCAAAACCTAATATAATAATGTCATTAGTTGATACTTGCTTCGAAAATTGTTCACAAATTATGCCAACAAATCTGTACTAGATGCACCTGACATAATATATGCTGATGGTTTATAGAAGTCATTTCATTTTCCAAGCCTTGATTTAATAATATCTGTTGATAATCCTTTGAGATGTTCATCACCAATTATGAATATGTTTTTGTGCTTAGAATATTGTTTGTCGTCCGTAGTGCCATCTGCTGGTGTATTAGATAGATGAATTCGTTCACGTAATAATTCATTGCTTGATTTATTGACGTTGATGTCCATATTGCCATGTTTGATTTCCCGAGTCTGACTGTCACTGTCACTTGTCTGATTAAAATCGAATTTTGTACTGGCAATTCATCGTGTTCCTGCGACTTTTCCTGATTTGGAGTAACTTGGGGGTAGTTTTACATATATGTGACAGTTTGTTTACCTTCAGTTCGTATTCCGAGATCTTCTTTAATAGGCCTTGATTTTCTGTTACTAGGTTAGCGATTTCATTTTCCGCAATCAAAAGTCTTTCTTCTAATCTTGTATTTTTATTCATCAGTTCCTCAATAATAGCTGGATATGATTGTAATTCTGAGTAGCTTCTATTTGTGTTGTGATTTGGTGTTGATGTTAAAGAAGAGTATTCTTCATAATTTATTAAAAAAGATTTATTAAGAAAGATTAAATTCTTTTAAAAAAGTGCACAAGTTTTCAAAAGAATTCGATGTGGAAACATTGGCCTTGTATTTATTACGTTGCGTTACGTTATCTTTTTCATGTGAAGTGCTGTGTTTTGCTGTTTTAGGAGAGACAAGTTGATGTGAAAATGGTGAGTTACTTGTGCTTGGTTCCGACACAATTTTTTCCAAACATCTATGACATTTGAACGCTTTCTTGTGTGTTGATGTCATTATCCGAAAACGTTGAAATGAAACACTCGTACAATCCAAGTGATAAACATCTTTACACGCTGAACATACCAGTAGTTGTTTATTCATTATTTGTTGTTTACACTTTTTGCAACTAAGCGACATCTTGTGGTATTTTAATAAAATCTTGATGGAATGTGTCAATCAGCTGATCACGTATTTGAAATTTCGTAAATGTAACGGACAATTATATTTTTCGGTAAAAAATAAGCAATAACTCACTTTTCTTCAGGGTTTTTTCAGGAAAAGCTTGAATTTGAATTCTTGAACGAGAGGTATTGATAATTGTTTAATTTACCAAGATATTCGTAATGAGTAGTGATTCACTTGTCTGTTTACCTTTTCGTCAATTTCTGCACTGTATATCTTAAATAACGTTTATCCGTATTTACTATATTGGCACTTATAAGAAAAACAAATTTTCTCTAACTATTATTATCCTATATTCTATTTTTAATATTTAAAATAATAAGGAGCCCACTCTGATGCAAGATCACTTGGAAGTTCATCAGTCCAACTGACACCACTAAGCCAAAGTTTTTGCAAGAATATCTTTGCTATAATAATGATAGGACTTAAAAATCCTAAGGGGTCAAAGATTCTAGCGATATTAGACAGCACTTTGTAAAAGGTTTAACTGTATCTGTGACATCAAAGACATCTAACCGCGAGTTCCATTTAATACCTAATGCTTCAATAGTATTTTCTATAGTGATATCGATACATTCATTTGCGACTTTATCTTTATCTGGAATTTGTGCCAAAATCATGCTGCTGTTTGATGCCCACTTATGCATTAAAAACTGTCCTTTAGCCAAAACTTCAGTAATTCTACTTAGTAAATAAACTGCTGTTTCCTCGTCATTCGCACCAGTCAATAAATCATCCATGTAAAAATCGTTGTTAATAATGTCAAAACAGTCTGGATAAACAGACTTTTCATCTAAAGCTAATTGTTTAAGCGTGCGAATGGCTAGGAAAGGAGCACAAGAGGTACCATAAGTTACTGTTAGTAGGCGCTTTTCAGTGACATCTTCTAATGGAAAACGACGCCAAAGAATGCGTTGGTAGTCCACATCATTGTTAGAGATTAAAATCTGACGGTACATCTGCTTAATGTCAGCAATCAAACAAATCTTGTGTGTACGCCAACGTAAAATTAAATCTCGTAGGTCTTGTTGTAGAGCTGGTCCTATAAGCAGCTCATCATTAAGTGCTGTTCCATGTTCAGGTTTCGCCGATCCATCAAATACGACCCTTAACTTAGTTGTCAAACTAGACTCATTGACAACTGCATGATGAGGTAAATAATAGGGTTTGTGAGTAATCTTCTCCTGTGAACTGACATCTTCCATATGATCTAAATTTTGATATTCATCAATAAAGTCGGTATATTTCCTTTGGAATTCAGGTTTACGTATGAATCGTTTCTCCATCTGCAATAATCTCTGATGAGCAATTTTACGTGAATCACCAAGTCTTATTTCATACGATTCTCTAAATGGCAGACTTACTATATATCTACCTTCATTTGTGCGGGTGTGAGTTTTTGCATAGTGTTCTTCGCATTTGATTTCATCCAAAGTCAAAGGTTTCTCATGGGGTAAATATTCTTCTGTCTCCCAAAATTTTCTTAATAAATGCTCGATCTGAACTAGAGCTGACGAAACCACAATTGTGTGTGTGGACGGACTTGCTTGTGAATGTGCAGTGCCAGATACTAACCAACCAAGTTTTGAATTTTGGGCAATCAAAGATCCGCTTTGCTTAAGTCCTTCTAATAAAATCTCCGAATATATATCGGCACCCAATAAAAGATCTATTGGTCCCGGTTTGTGCATGTGAGTATCTGAGAGCGGTATTGTGTTAAATTCTGACCATTGTGATATATCCAATTCTCGTGTGGGAATAAGTGGCGTCAATTTTGTGAGTACATGAGCACAAATTTTAGTAACCCATTTCGAATCGAGTGGTGAATAGATATCAAAATTAACTACATAGCGTGATTTGACAGCGTGATTACTTATGCCTGTGATGTTTGTCTCAAGTAGTGTCTTTTTTAGATTAAGGAACTGAACAGCACACTCCGTTATAAAGGTAGCTTGCGAGCCCTGGTCCACCAAGGCACGTAAATGAATGAGAGTTTCATTTCTATTCTTAATACCAACTTGAGCTGTAGCGAGCAGGACTTGTTTTTCAGGAGAAAATACTTTCATACTAGTGATCTGGACAGGCTCCGATGAACAGGATTCTTTATCTGAGTCTGGAGAATCAGCAATGGCAGTTTTTGTGATTAAATTCTCATTGTGTAACAGCGTATGATGTTTGTAGTTACAAGTCCTACAAGTCGTGCGTTGCCTGCAATTTCTGATGGAGTGTCCTTTAACCAAACAATTGAAACACAGGTTATTGTTCTTAGCAAAATCTCTACGTTGTTCAACTGTCAGTGTGGTGAAATCAGTGCAATGACAAATATAGTGATTATTTTTGCAATAGGTACATTCAGTCTCTGTTTCAGTATAAAATGTTTTGACAGCCTTAGTCTTTTGTATTTGTGACGATGCAATATCTTTTCTGTCTCTTTTCTGAGTAACTTGTACCATTTCTATAGCCCTGAATCGTCCTTCTAAGTATTTATTTAATTCACTCAAAGTTGGTAAATCCGTTGAAGCACCCAGTGATTGCTCCCAAGCTTTGTGAGTTTCTAAATCTAATTTGGAAACAATAATATGTACAACAATCGGATCCCAATTTCTCGTTTCGATCTCTAAATTATTCAAACTATTAATGCACTCATTCGTAGTATCGAGCAAATCTTTTAAGCCTTTGGGACATTCGTAGGTGAGTTTCTTTTGATTAAGAAGGCGATTGAGTACATTATTAACAATTATTCTCTTATTGCTGTATCTGTTAACTAGTGTCTCCCAGGCTTTACTATAATTAGCGGCTGTGACATCAAAATGGCGAAGTAATTGTTCAGCTTCTCCCTTTAAACTGGACCTCAGATAATGATGCTTCTGAATATCACTGAAATCTTTGTCTTGATTCAGAACAGCTTTTCAAATATAGAGCTGTTTGAGGAAGTTTCGGTAGAACTAGTCTGTCTGGATTTCTAGTATTTCTTAGGTATATATCCCTAGTTTTAACAAATAATTCAGGGTTAATTTGACAAACCTACTCAATTCAAGAATATACAAGCAGGGAAGAGTAAGAAGACCAAGTTTCTGATATAAGGGTTTACAAGAGTGCCATGGAGCTACCCCACACATAGCTCTTATGCATTTTTTCTGCACGATGAAAGCTTTGTCTACTTCTGTAGAGTTACCCCAAAGTATTAAACCATACCTAAGAACAGAGCTGACATATCCATGATAAGCCGACAACATTGTGCTTTGAGTTGATGTTTTTGATAATCGATATAGTACATACACAAATCTATTTAATTTCTTACAAACCTGTTCAATGTGGGCCTTCCAGTCACAGTGTTTGTCCAGCACAATTCCTAAAAATGTAGTTTTGTTTACGTCCGAAATAATATTGTTATTATAATTTAAGCTAATTTTATTACGTTTGGATTGATAAAAATGAAATTGCATTATGTTAGTTTTCGTTAAATTAATTTGTAAATTATTGTTTTCAAGCCATTCGTTTACTTTGTCAATTGTATTTTTTATGTCAATTTCATTTGGATTCTTTGGGGATTTAATAATAATGGAAATGTCGTCAGCATATAAAATACAAGGGTGGGGGGTTATTTCTGGTAAGTCGTTTATATAAATGTTAAATAATAGAGGACCTAGTACACTACCTTGTGGTACTCCAAATTTATTTATTTTGGATGAAGACCTAACTAATTTGACTTCTCTATTTTCATTCAGATTGGCTATTTCTACGCATTCTGATCGATCACTTAGATAAGATGTTATCCACTTAAGTGCTGGGCCTCTGATACCATACTTCTCCAGTTTCTCTAGAAGTCTGTTATGAGAAACTAGATCAAATGCACGGGTCATGTCGAAAAATACTACTGTAGTTGCATTTTTATCATCCATGCTGTCAACAATTTGAGAAATAAGGTTGAAAGCAGCCAAGGTAATTGACTTACCTTTTCTAAAACCGTGTTGCTCGTCTCTCAAAATTTTATGTTTGTTAAAGAATTTTAATGCCTGTACTTGAAATGCACCTTCAAAAACTTTGGATATAATAGAATTTAATGTTATGGGTTTGATATTACAGAACTTGTCGGTGCTTGTGTGGGTGAAGAAGATTTTAGCATTATTTCTTCCTTTAAAGCTGTTTTAAAATCCAAATATATCTCTTGCGTGTTACTAAACAATTCTTTCGCTGACTTCCTACCTTCCGCACTAATGTCAGCATTTTTAAGAATAGAGTGATGTTCGTTGGAATAACTCATCCAATACTGCTCCAATAATTCCTTTCTTGTTTCTAAATAACTTAATGTATGACGAGACACAGATGTTTTCTTGTAATTAGTGTGCAGTTTTAATATATCTTCATACATATCTGATAAAATAGTAGCCATTTTTAAACAGTTGAATTAATATTATAAAACAGTTGACACCAGTAACCAGTTATATTATTCACAAAGAAACACTGTATTTATTTTAGTTTCTATAGCATTCACAGAAATTAATGTTTGTTCAAATTGTTATAAGTTTCAAGTTTACAAGAAAGCGAATATTCTAAGTGTTTGAACAACATGCGAAATTTTTACAAATTTTCTAAGTCCAGGGATTAGAACACGAAAATATTACAAGTCTTTCTCTTCGGATTTACACTAAGTCCACAACTAAACACTTTAAAATTTCACAAGTTTTTTAACTTCAAATTTTTCTAAGTCTAAAACACTTCACATTTATTTCACTGATAATCCGCTCGTTTAGGACCACTAATGTTCACAACTTACCGATAGAGGGAGTCACTTAAACACTGCACTGAATTTTTACGAACTTACGGTAAAACCCCCAATCATCGACACTTTAACGCACGAACTCTAGTATTTTTACAATATTTGTATTATTTTTATTATTTTATCATATTTTGAAGTTTTGAGTAAAATTTTAGGGTATTTTGCATAATATATTAAAGAAGAAATGAAAAAATAAACAAGATATACCAATATAGATTTATGGTATTTTTGGCCTAATATTCGACTGCAGAAATCCAGTTACCGACAACCGGTTTTCGACATGTTCCAGTAATCGAGATCTAGTAATCGACATGTTCTATTTATGGACACCCAATATTTAACGGTCCATTAATCGTGCACCCAGCCTAAAAATTTAGAATGGTAGCTTTAAACCGAAAAAAGTTATGAGCAATAAACCTTACTCACTTCCTTAGTGATTTCGCTAATAAAACTGGCTTTCCGTTAAAATCTTCTGCCGGTCGATATTTTAAGCTCCACCATTTTTATCAAAATAACCGAATGTAGAAAGTGACACTTGCAATGAGAGCTTGATGAACCTTGTCTATAACCTATGCTTCGTTTACGTTCAAATACACAACATTAGTATATCATTTTTTTACTTTACTTTTTATGTGTCGATCATTGGTGGTCTGTCGGACATTGGGTACTTTACTTTATTCGTCGTGGGGTCTTCCTGCATTTCCGCCGTTAGGCGGAAATGTGGGGCAGCTGTTCAGGGCTTGTGGCCCTTTTCAGCGACTGTCTTCGCTGCCTGCAGCGGCAGGCAGGTCACGAGCGTGGCCGTGGCGGCCACTAATGAGGTCTTCCTCTTCCTACGGGGTTAACGGGTGCCGCGGGTGCGGCGCCTGCAGTGGTGTTCGCTGTGACGATGGCTTCTCTCGGCGATGGCCAGTGTCTTCGGTCCGGCGGGCGAGCGTGAAGTGGCGCGATACCCACAAGGTGCGGGCGCGCCGACCTGTCCGCCCTGCCGAACATATCACCGGCCAGACGCGAGATGAACGCGTCCAGGCCCTCCCATTTAAGGTCCCGCTGGATCGTCGCGTTCCTCACGTACCGTGGGGCCCCGACGATGTCGCGGAGACATTGGTTTTCTTGAGCACGGAGACGTCGCCTGTTTGTCTCCGCGACATAGGCGTACCACGCCGGGGCTGCGTACGTGAGGCGGGATCTAACGTAGGTCTTGTAGATCCCGAGCTTCGTCATCGGCGGGAGGCTGGAGGAGAAGACTGGACGCAGTCTTCCCCTGGCCATCTTCACAGCTTGTACCACTGAATCGACGTGGGTCTTCAGGCGAAGTCCACGGTCGATCTTGACCCCGAGGTAGGTGACGTGTGGCTGCCACGCCACGTCCTTCCCGAAGACCTTCAGCGGCGGCGGTGGGGCGGCGTTCCCGGAGATAATGGCCTGCGTTTTCACCACGTTCACCGACAGTCTCCACTTATGGAGCCAATCCGGCAGGGCGTCTAGTGCCTTCTGGAGTTTCTTGGCGGCGTGCTTCGCGTTCATGGACTTCGGGAAGTACGCCGCGTCGTCGGCGTATAGAGCCAGCTTGGCTCCATCAGCGACCGGGATGTCGTCGGTGTACGCAGCGTAGCAGGCCGGGCTTAAGCAGCTGCCCCGAGGAACGCCAGCCCGGACGGGTTTCTCCGAAGAAACGGCGTCTTCGACCGCCACCCTGATCTTCCGCCCGTTCAGGAAGGCGGCCACAATCCTTATAAGTCTTCTGGGCAGGGGGCTCTTCGACAGTTTGTACAGCAACCCCTCGTGCCATACTCTGTCGAAGGCCTTCTCATTGTCGAGGAGCACGACAGCCACGGTCTCCTTGCCGTTGGCAGCGACTGAGATCTCGCCAAGGAGTCTGGCGATCTGGAGCGTCGTGGAGTGTTCGGGCCGGAACCCGAACTGCTCGGCGCGCGGCGGGATGTGCGGCAGTATGAGGCCGAGCAGCAGTTTTTCGAACACCTTCGAGAGGGCGCTGAGAAGCGTGATGGGCCGGTAGCTCTCAGGCTTGCGGAGGTCCTTTCCCGGCTTGGGCAAGAGGATCACCCTTCCGGTCTTCCAATGTGTCAGGTAGTGGCCCGAGCGCAGAATGCCGTTGAAGAGGCGCGTCACCGCCGTGATGAATCCCGGCGGTAGGTGGCGAAGCGTCTCGTTCGTGACGTTGTCTGCGCCCGGGGCTTTCCTGGGCTTTAGCTTCAGGATGGTCCTCTTGACCTGGCCGGGAGTGAAGAATACCGCATCCTCAAGCTCCGGCACTGGCTCCGCAAGGTACTCCCGAAGGTGCTCGACGACGCTGTCGTGGTGGGCCTGGTCCACGATCGGGTTCGGCGTGAACTGAAGCTCCAGATGTTCGGCGAAGATCTCAGCCCTGTCTTCGGCCTTGAACCGTGGGAGGCCATCGACTGCCAGCAGCGGCCGGACGGGTTGTGGCACGCCCGACAACTGCCGACAGAGGCGGTGAACGGAGGGGATATCACCGCCTACCGATATGAGGTGGTTCTCCCACGATCTGGCTGCGAGCTCCTCTAGTCTGTCCTTGACGGTCTCCACCAGCTTGTTGAGTTCGGCTTTGAGAGTTGGGCAGCGAGTGCTCATCCACAGCCTCCGCATTCTTCGCTTCCGCTCCAACAGCGCGGTGATGTGCGCCGGGAGCGGCTCGGGTTTGGCGGTGGCCGGCACGGGTGTCCGTGCGGCGTCGAGAGCGTGCTGGATGCTGCGGGTGATGGCACTCGCCGCAAGCTCGACCTCTTCGCTGGTGGAGACCCGCTTGAAGGCGACACTGGCCTTGTCGCCCTCTATCGCCTCTTCATAGGCGTTCCAGTTTATCCTCTTCCCCCCGGATCTCGTTACTGAGTAGTCGTGTCTAAATTATTGTTCATTTATTTTTTAGTTTTGCTTTTAAATAGTTAAATATTAAATTTGGTCAAATAAATGAAATTGAAAAATAGGAGTGCATAAGACAGAAGGAGTTTGCTTTCAACCTTACGTTGTGTGAGTGAAGAATACGGACTGTTATGGTGAGACTATTTACCGCATACGCACCCATTCATTCATTATACTAAGAGGTCAAGTTACACTGGACGGAAAGCGTTTTTGTAGGAAAGTCTCGATTGCCACCATTTTAAACAGATCCATGATCAACTTATGCTGGACGGAAAGCATTCTTATATGAAAGTCTCGATTACCACCAAGTAAACTAGACCTCTTACGGCTGAATAAAATCAACTATTGCTGTCTTTTACTGACTACTGCGACTGTGGCGTAATTGCAACAACTTTATGCTCGCCTGGTACCTGAGGTCCATTCCGCTACGTATGCGCACCGCGAATTTTGAATTTGACTAGCTGAGATTCAAATAACTCTTTCAACTTTCGTATACCCTAGTATTGCAACGTTCGGTGAGGTGGATACATTTTGGTGGGTGAGCTGTCTTTTGACTTGCAATAGTTAACTTTTCAATACATCTTTACTGGTCATTACTCCCTGGTACCATGTCGAATGAGCACATGAATAAAACACTGTCAGAATCAGACTTAACCCAAGTGAAACCATCGCCTGATTTTGTTCTTTCCCGTCAAAAGAGAAGAAGGGAGGCAGACGAGGACTCTGATATATGCAGATCTAGCTTCAAGGAGGAAGTTAAAGAGCTCATCACCTCTCTCATGGCAAAGCAGCAAACAGAAATAAATAATTTAGAACCGGTGTTAAGTGACATTCAACAATCAAATCTCAAGATAGAGAGCTCCATTTCTTTCCTCACTTCGCAAAATGAAGAACTTAAGAAAAAGATAACTCAGCTGGAATTACAAACAAGGAAAGACAAGGACTACATAACCATTTTAGAAAACAAAATCGAAGACTTTCAGATGACCCAAAGAAAGGCAAACTTTGGAATAAAAAATGTGCCAAAGGTTCCTGGAGAAACTAAGAGCGACTTAGTTCAGATGGTCCTTTCATTGGCTGAAACTGTTGATTGCAAGGTTGAGAAAAGAGATATATGTGATATATATAGGGTGAAAAGCAAGAATGAAGCTAGTAACTCACCGATAGTTGTTGAAACAACTTCTACACTACTAAAACTAGATTTTATGAAGACATGTAAAACATTTAATATCAAAAATAAGACAAAATTATGCGCCAAACACCTTGGGATGCGGAAGAAGGAAGACACGCCCATCTTTCTATCTGAAAACCTGACACCTAAAGGTTCTAGACTACATTTCCTTGCCCGTGATTTGGTGAAGACAAAGAACTACAGGTATTGCTGGACGGCATATGGAAAAATCTACGTACGAAAGGATGATAATTCACCTATCGTATTAATATCATCAGAAGACCAGGTTCAACATTTGCTGCAGGGATCCTGACTAGCTTCGTCTTTATATACTTTTCTGAAAATAATCATATGTCTTATGTCATTTATGTCTTTACTAACTGGTTTCTTTGTTTGTGTACTAAATAATGTAGTATATACAACACTAAAATTGCATCATATATATAGTCCAAATTTCAACATTGATATTCATATTATTCACTGTAGCTTTACTGTAAACTTATATTCACTGTTCACTCAGATATGGTACTGCCACTACACATGTCCCTTAAAATTTAATAATAACCTTATTAAAAATTTCACCACATTTCACTTGTCTAAAGTAGTTCTCACATATATAAGTTTGGTTATACTGACAAGCACTTACTTAACATTAAAGTATGGATAGTTCTCTAAATACTTTGAATGAAATAGACGACATTAAAATAGCACAATCTTATAACTGCAATTCTGAAGACTTGTCAAAACACATAAATGTAAATAAAAATGACTTAAAAATTTTCTCACAAAATATAAGGAGTGTCTATAACAACTTGGATGACTTACAGGTGACTCTGTCGGGCTTAAATTTTTCTCCAGATGTATTAATATTAACTGAATGTCAACTAAACCCGAAAAAACCTTTACCAATAATTCCAAATTACACAGGGTACCAAACGACTAATCATTTAAATAAAAACGATGGTGTAGTCGCTTATGTGACTAACAACATACATACCAGCGTAAGAGAAATTAAACTTTGTCAAGCATCGTGTTTGGAAGTCAAAGTAAATTATAATACTATTATACTAGGCATATATAGATCTCCTTCTAATACAAATGCGGAGCTTTTCCTGAATTCTTTAAATAATCACTTAGATTCTATAAAAACCAGCAAGTGTACTATTCTGACTGGCGATATAAACATTAATATTATACCTAAACAAGACGAACGACCTCAGGAAATGAGTAATAGGCTCAACTATTTATCTATGCTGTCTACACATGGACTCATGACAGGACATACTTTTCCTACGAGATTAGGTTCCTGCCTAGATCACGTAATGATAAAACTTAATAAAACCAAAACTAGTGCACATATTGCGGTTCTTAATACTTCAGTAACAGATCATTCTCTAATTTTTCTTAGTCTTTCTAAAACTAAAATCATTAGACCTCGTATAAAAACAAAAACTGTAACTGACTACAAAAAAGCTTTGCAATCATTGTTGGATAAAAACTTAAACCACTTACTTCTTCTAGATGATCCTAATCACCTTGTTCAACAATTGGTTCAAAAAATACAAGAGGCCCTGAAAGAAAATACTACCATCCAAAATATACCTAAAAGAAATAGAAATATAAAACCCTGGGTCACTCCTGGAATACTCAAATGCATAAGAAATCGTAATAAATTACAAAGTAAACTTAAAAATGATCCGTGTAATGAAATTTTAATTATTACTTATAAAAGATATCGTAATTATTGTACAAAACTACTTAGAAGCTTAAAACGTAAATATGAAAGAGAACTCTTGGCAAATTCATATAAAGATAAAAAATCTCTTTGGGACAACATAAAGAATATAACGTATACTAAAGAAACCAAAACAGATAATCTAAAGTTATTAGAAGTAAAGACTACTACGGAAGAATCTATAAATTACGTAAATAACTACTTCGTAAAAATTGGTCAATCGCTTGCGGAGGACATAATATCCAAGAATAATGCAGATTCCAGTGAGGGTCTTAAAGCTCCCAATACCCAACTTAATTCATTTGTTCTATTGGAAACCGACCCAGAGGAGGTTCATGATATACTTGTAAATTTAAAATCTAACAGTGCCCCTGGCTGGGACGGTATTTCAGCTCGTTTTCTTAAATTAGCTAAAAATGAAATCATACCAATTATTGTTTATTTAGTGAATCTATGCTTTATTAATGGTATATTTCCTAACATCTTAAAAAAGTCTATCGTAACCCCAGTACATAAGAGTGGAGACAGAGATTGTGTCAGTAATTACAGGCCAATTTCAGTTCTGTCTGCTATATCGAAAATACTAGAAAAAATTATAAATAAACGCATAATTGATTATTTAAATAAATATAACATACTTTCTGATTCTCAGTATGGCTTCAGAGGAGGCATATCCACAGAAAATGCTGTATCTGACATAACAACCTTAATATCTGAGAAGATTGATAAAGGCAACAAATGTTTAACTGTCTTTCTCGACCTGAAAAAGGCTTTTGACACGGTCTCTGTCCCCATTCTTATCCGGAAACTGGAACGTATTGGAATAAGAGGCATACCGCTTGAACTGTTCAGAAGCTACCTTACCAATCGTACCCAAAAAGTTAAAATCGGTCAAGAAATTAGTCAAGAATATGATATAACATTTGGTGTACCGCAAGGTAGTGTGCTCGGACCCACCCTGTTTCTAATCTACATAAATGATATATGTAAATTGGAAACAGGTGGCAGAATCTTCTGCTATGCAGATGACACGGCAGTTGTTTTTTCTGGAACTGACTGGGACGACGTTTGCCAGAATACTGAAATGGGAATGCGTAAGATTGGAAAGTGGTTAAATGAGAACTTGCTGACCCTTAATACCCAAAAAACGAACTATATATGTTTCTCCTTTAGTAACAGGTCGCAACCCGATAGTTCCTACACTATAAAAATACATAACTGTGACAACAACAACACCACTACTTGCAGATGTCCCGTTATTGAAAAAGTCAGTAAATATAAGTATCTGGGAGTAGTACTAGATCAGCGTCTGTCGTGGCACGATCACATAGAAGCTGTCAATAATCGCATTAGAAAATTGATATGGATCTTTAAAACACTCAGATTTGTAGCTAACAAAGCCCTGCTGAAACAAATATATATCGCACTAGCTCAGTCGGTTATAACGTATTGCATTCCCGTATGGGGAGGCGCGACTAAAACTAAGCTCTTACAACTCGAAAGAACGCAGCGTGCTCTGTTGAAGACTGCATTTTTTAAAGAATTCCGTTTTCCTACGAATGTATTATACCAAGAATGCGAACTTTTATCGATTCGAAAATTGTATATACTACTCACGATATTAAAACTACATAACTCCCTAGTGATTGACCCTAATGTCGCAACTACTAGAAGAAAAAAACCTAATTTACCTACAAGTATAACTAAAACAACTACAGCAAGAAGACAATATAACTCACAAAGTGCTTATCTTTATAATATTGTTAATAGAAAAATACCAATATACTTTAAATCAAAACAAGAATGTAAAATCATGTTGACAGACTGGCTCAAGAAACTTACATATGATGAGGTTGAGAACCTCTTTCATCGTTTAAATTAAAAGCAGTACAACAAGACATTCATAAACAGACACGTACAAAAACACACACAAAAACATTTTATTTTGTTATTACCCTATAATTTAGTTTAGATATATACTCTTGCATTGTATCAGTAAAACACATTATTATTATTTTTATGTTATGGAAGAGCGAGGTGTTCTGACACAGGTATTGCTATGCCTACTAGAAGGCCTCAACGACATGCATTGTAAACGTGTATTTACTGAATAAACGAATTTATTATTAAACGAATTTATTATTATTAGTTTATCTTGGATGTTCTCCTCGGCAGCGTGACCCTCGCCGGAAGGTCCCGGAGGATGAGAAGAACCGGCCGGTGATCTGACGGCAGGTCCGGGTAGACGTGCAGTGTTGGCAGCGCGGTCAGCCCTCTGTGGGCTACGATGTCGATGATGTCGGAGCCTCCCATCGTGTCGGTGTGGGTGGGTTCGTCGGGCCCCAACAGCTCGAAGTCGTGGTCCACAGCGGCCTGAAGAAGGCGTCTTCCGCTTTGGTTGACCCTCGTGGAGTTCCAGGCTGTGTGCTTGGCGTTGAAGTCGCCAGCCACAAGCGTTGGCGTGGTGGTGTTCATGAGGGACCAAAGCTCGTTGTTGTCGAGCTTGGCCCCTGGCGGTATGTACGTGGCAAACAGCCGCAGCTCGCGGCCGGCAACGCTGACGAGCACGCCGAGGGCGTACATCGTCTGGAACTCCACATGGTGAATGATGTTGCGCTTCACCAACACTGCAAGTCCCCGGTAGGCATGTCCACTGACCGGGCTCTTCTCGTCCTTCCGGTAGGCGATGTAATTGGGGATGCCAAACTTTTGGTCATCCCGCAGGTGAGTCTCGCTGACGAGGAGAACATCGATGCGCTGCTCCCGGAGGAAGTTGGCCAGCAAGTGTTTCTTCCTCCGGAGCGATTCCGCGTTCCAATATACAATCCTCAGAGACGTACCATCCATAATTAGAGGTTAGGGGTGGGTACGCCTCTGAGGGGGGCCGCGGGGACGAGGGCGGCCAGCAGTGCCTGCATCTGCTGCACCGACTGCACCAGCGCGTAGAAATGCTCCGGTGGGATCGGCGCAGGCAGGCGCGGGAACGGGTTGCGGTGCCGGGGGAGTCGGCACAGATGCAGCCGCTTCTTCCTCCGCCACGGGGGCAGAGCTCACGGCGGCGGCGTTCTTCTTCTTCTTTCTCTTCTTCTTCGGGAGCTCTGCTCCCGAAGAAGAAGAGAAAGAAGACGGCGGAGAGAAGAAGGCCTCCGCTGCCTCGGTCGTGGTGTTCTGAGGCGTGGGGGCGGTTCCGCTGCGAGCAACCGGGCCAGCTCGCCTATTCCTGGCCTCGCGCCGCAACACCGGGCAGGAAGAATGATTGGCCGGGTGCGGTCCACCGCAGTTGGCGCAGGTGGCAGGCTGGTCCAGAGGTCGCTCACAGTCTGTGGCCTTGTGGGGCCCACCGCAGCGCACGCAGACTGTTGACCGGTGGCAATTGACCGACGAGTGTCGGAACAACTAGCACCGGTGGCACTGGGCGGGTCCTTGTTTTTCCCTCCACGCCTCTACCTTCAGGGTCGGCCAATGTAGGAGCTCCTTGATAGCGAAGACCTCCTGGCAATTTGGTGTTCTAGCCAGGAGGGTGAAGAAGACACATTCGGGGCGATCTTCCCTGCCCCGGATGGCTTTAATGGCTTCCACGGAGAATCCTTTTCCTTCAAGGTCTTCTTTAAGTGCTGCCTCCTCCGTGTCGGGCGGCAGCCCGCGGATGACCTTTAGGGGGCGGTCCGACGGCAACGAGTATGAGTGCCACTGCACGTCCAGCGTGTTTATGTATCGCTGGACGATTCGGTACTCGTTGCCGTCTTTCGGGGTAAAGTGCACGCCTCTTCCGCGCGCGACGGCGGCCGGCGAGCGTCCCAGCAGCCGGCTTATTTCTCTAAAGTGGACCACCCAGTTGGGCAGGTGGTCCACGCAGATCCGCGGGTAGCGCGGCTCCCAGGGCGCTTATGCCGTCGGCGGGGCGGCTGAGGCGGCGGCGGCGGCGGCGGTGGCGGTGACGGTGGTGTTGGCTGCGAGGGCTGCAGTCGCGGAGGAGGCCGCAGCTGTGGTCGAAGTGGAGGCAGCGGGTGCTGAGGTGGTGGGCGGGTCGTGGGGCACCGCTCCCCGTTGTGCCCCCTTCCGTTGTGGCAAGGGAGCTCCGGCGCTTGCCGCTACCCGGGTGAATGACACCGCGGGAGCGTCCAGCGAGGGCGGCGTGCGTTGGGCGGACGTCTGGGCGGACGCCTGGGCGGGCCCCTGGGCGGGCGGGCGGCTGCTTGGGCGGGCGCCTGGTTGGGCGGGCGGGCGGCTAGTTGGGCGGGCGCGGGGTGCGAGCAAATCAGTCCCGCAGTCCTGGCAGAGGTTTTCGCCGGGAGCTATCCCCTCCTACGCAATAATACTTGCGGGGTGTTGGGGGGCGCGTTGTGAACAAGTTCCCCCCGACGGTGCGAAAACTTCAGTAAAGCTCGTGCTCGGTGTTGTCACGAAGAGCGACTGGCGAATCCCTTTACTTTATACAAAAACCATTTTTGTTTTATAGCTTTAACAGCGAACAACCATAGCGAGTTCTTATACGGCACAGCGCCATCTAGTGCAGGAATCTAAACTAATGCTAACAATTGTTTTATATCATTTATGAAAATTATGAATAGCAGTGGACCCAAAATGGATCCCTGGGGGACTCCTGATGTAATGGAAACACTGTTTGATTGAAATCCATTGACAATGACTCTCTGTGATCTATTTGAAATATAAGATGCAAACCATCGCAATAAATTTCCACGAATACCATTAAAGGCAATTTTATTTAAAAGTAATTCGTGATCCACTTTATCAAAAGCCTTTTTTTTTATCAGTATAGACCGCGTTCACTTGTATGCCACGATCCATATTCTGAAATAAGTCGTTAGCGAAAATAATCATGTTGGAAACCGTAGATCGATGTTTAACGAATCCATGTTGTTGAGGAATTAAAGCTTTGTGTAAAATAAGATAGACTAAATTTTGAACTAGACGCTCAAAAAGCTTTGCTAGTGTGCACAGAATTGAGATTTGTCTGTAGTTCTCACAGTCGTGCTTAGAACCACCTTTATGAATTGGAGTGATATTGGCTCGTTTCCATATTTCGGGGAATACTCCCTCTTTTAAGCATTTATTATAAATTAGAAAGAGAGGTCTGCATATACTTTTTGCAGTTTTTTTGAAAAACAAAGGTGAAAGTCCATCTGGGCCAGGGCCCTTGGAGACATCCAATAATGATAATTCTTTTAAAATATCTGCTTCAGAGAAATGAATGTCAGTTATATGTGTATCATCACTACTATGATCTATCGGAGGCTGCCAGTGACTTAGTGTTGGTGACGGAGGTTCAAATACAGACTGGAAAAAATCTGAGAACATGCCACAAACAGTTTCTGGATTATTAGACTTCATATTATGGTATTGCATTGTAGATGGTATATTGGATGTAGCTTTGCGATTTGATACGTATGTCCAAAAATGTTTGACATTTTGAGTGATACTATCCTCTACCGAGTTCATATATTTTTCGTAGTATTGTTCACAGAGTATCCTAAATTCTTTTCTGTATTGCGAAAAGGCTTCATAGTCAAATTGGTTTTTATATTTTTTCCATTTGATCCACGCTTTTTCTTTATTTTTACATATTTTGATCAAAGAATTAGAAAACCAGACTGGATAAGAAGAGCGTCTAGTACTAGCTAACGGAGTGTGTGGTTTGATTATACTATCTAAAGCATTTATAAAAACCTCAATTGCGTCTTCTGATGGAAGGTGGTTGAGCAGTTTATACCAGTTAGTGTTTTCAATCTCCAAGTCAATACCATCATAATCTGCCTTGTAGAAATTATATTTAGTAATAGAACGTCTTTTCATAGAATGCACAGAGTGTCGAGCAGTAGCATAAGCAACAAAAGGAGGGTGATGAGAGTTGGGTGGCAAAAGTGGACTAGCATTTTGTATGATTGAGGGTGCATTTGACATAAATAAATCCAAAATTCGTCCCAAGTCATTCACAAATCCGTTGTATTGCGATATATCAAGCACTGACATGAAGTTTACAAGTATGGACTGTTTAGCTGAGGATCCCACAGGATCTAAAGTAACAGGATTTGTTGTTGTAGAAAGAATCCATTGAATTTCGGGTAAGTTATAGTCCCCAACAATAAAATAGCTCTCAACACTTTCAGATACCAACATTTGTTCTAATGTTTCAAAGTGATTTTCGTACATGTAGGCGGGAGTTTGAGGTGGGATATAAGCAGCGCTAAACAAATGTCTCTTGGCGCTATCTAAACTGGATATTTCTACAACAATGTTCTCAATTCTGCTTGAATGAGATGGGTGTAAATCGGATGAGTAGACTAGTGAGGGTCTAAGGGTGCGCAATACAGCTACAAGCACTCCACCACCATCAAGCTTACCAGTAGCGACACGGTCGCGGTCTATTCTGAATACAATATAGCGAGGGTCTATAAATTCGTTGTTGTTGATGTCGGGCACCAACCAAGTTTCAGTTAGAATTATAATGTCATACGTGTTTGATAGAATATTCATATATAATGTGTATAATTTAGTGCGAAATCCGCCACAGTTCTGATAGTATATTGAGAGACCATTTGCATCAATTGTATTATCCATAATCAAGTTGAGATACAATATATACGTGTTTATAAATTAACTAGCTATAATACCCGGCTTCGCCCGGGAGTTGATATAAGATTACACGGTAGGTGAAATAAAAAAATAAACTTTGACGCTATAGTAAAAAAAATTATTGAAAACATTCGCTCATTGTTTACACTATTTGCTTATAAACAACATTTTTCATTTTATTGTCTGGAGTATATATATATAGATTTTTCGGATTTCCTACCCTTGAGCAAGCTACATATAGCTGACCGTGAGAGAAGCAGGGTTCTTTGAGGTTAATGCCACAATATTTTAAAGTTTGTCCTTGCGCTTTGTTAATTGTAAAACTAAAAGCTAATTTAATTGGAAATTGCAGTCTTTTAAATTGAAATGGCAATTCAGAAGAGATCAGTGGTATTCTAGGTATAAATACTGTTTGTCCTTTGTTCTTTCCAGAAATAAGTTCAGCTTCAATAATATTATTCGATAGCTGTTTTACGATCATTCTCGTTCCATTACATAGATTTGGAGAGCTGAGATTTCTAAGTAGTATGATTGGAGATCCAATTTTGAGACGAAGGCAGTGTAATGGCATTCCTGGTACTTGTAAAGAGTTCAGAAATTCTGTAGGGAAGTTGACACTTTCCTCACTGGATACCATCGTGCCCATCGATTTATATATTCTCTCTTCACCAGGTATTTTCTTTAGAATATTGAAATTGATATCGTCAACAACATTATTTTTAGTGGCCAAAATTGCTCTTTGAAATAACCACTCTACGTTGGTATAGTTTTGAACAATATTTGGATAAATTTTGTCAATTAGATCGTTTTCAGTAGTGGCTATGTTACAGAAATCACTATTGAGTTCAATGAGGCCGGTCGTTTGGTTAGTAGGATATGTATCTTCACCTATTTGTAAAAGTATTTTAGAAAATGGGCTGTTGTTTTATCTTTTGATAATTCAACTCTCATGTTTTTTGTTAATTGCAGTATTTGTACTTGTGACCAGAGATGTGACTTTTTTAAGCATGCATTGATTTGGTCTGCTGGTGTTAACTTGGGAATAACTGGAAGTGTTTGTCGAAAATCTCCCGACAGTATGAGTAGAGCTCCTCCCATTATTTCAGAGTTTTGTCGCAATTCTTGTAATGTTCTGTCCATTGCTTCAAGTGATTTTTTATGGGCCATGGTGCATTCATCCCATAAGATAACTTTAGCTTGTTTTAGACATTGACCCCGTCCAGATTTTCCTGAGATTTTACATACCGGGAATTGTTGTTCTGCTATATTCAACGGTAGTTGTAAAGCAGAATGGGCAGTTCGTCCTCCTTCCATAAGTGTGGCAGCAATGCCGGATGATGCTAGTGCCAGTGCGATGTGTTTTTTAACACGTATTTCTGCCAGTATTAGATTTAGTAGAAACGTTTTACCGGTGCCTCCTGGTGCGTCCAAATAAATAATTCCACCAGTGTTGTTAATTATCCGGTCCATTATAACGTTGTAAACTTTTTTTTGATTGTCATTGAGGAGTGGTTTGTTGTGAGCAATGTATTCAAGCAGTTCATTGATGTTGTAGCTTTTTCCTTTGTAATTTCGTAGTTTAACACACTGAAAGCATTTCTTTGTGGTGCTGGCATTCCAAGTTCTACTAAAGCTTGGTTTAGCTCTTTCGTCCGAGATCTCTTTGTAAGCAGACGTGCTACGCGGTTCAGTTTATTGTGCTCCATAAGTGTACACGCGAATTTAATTTCTATCAGAATTACATTAGAACGAAATCACATTATAAATAACGAGTACATTTCCGATACTAAAATTAAATAAAATAGCCGAGCAGCGACGGCCAAAGGTCACGGAACGCCACAGCGACGCGAAAAAAGGACATCATATTCTTCGTCTCGCTCCAGCACCGCGCCCCACTCACGTCGTAGCTGACCGTTTACCAGCGCTACGAAGCTACGACATCACCACCGCCCGCCACCCGATTCCCCTGTGCGAGCCGGCTACGAACTACGAGTGCTAACTGTTCTACAACGTTGCCGCTACGACCTGTTTGTTGTTTGCACTCTTTTGTTATTGGGTAATTATGGAACTTAATACTATTGCCACGGCGCCCACGTCAAGTGTATTGAATCGATCAGCATCTGACACCACCTTAAATGCGGCGGAAACAAACACTTCCATTAGTCCGCCGTCGCCTAGTTTTGTTTTCCAACGTTTCAAACGGAGAAGGGACGATGATCAGCATGAGTTTGTACTATCAACTTTTAAGGAAGACATGATAAAGTCAATGACAACAATGGTTAAATCACTCCTCACCGAACAAGAAAAAGAACTCAAAAAGATTTCCCCTGCTCTTTTAGAAATAAAACAAACAAACGCTAATATTGAAAGTTCAATTACTTTCCTTACGGAACAAAATAGAGAACTAAAAAATACAATAGAATCATTAAAGTCTCAAGCCAAGAAGGATAGAGAATACATAGTACTTTTAGAAGAGAAAATAGAGGATTTACAGCTTTCAAATAGGAAAACAAATCTGGAAATAAAAAACGTACCCAATCAGGAGAAAGAAACGAAAGAAGATTTAATCAATATGACACTGTCCCTATCTAAAACAATTGGCTGTGAAATGAATAAAAAAGACATAAGTGATATATATAGGATAAAGAGTAAGAAAATTAACCAGACCAACTCTCCTATTATCGTGGAGACTTGTTCCTCGCTCCTGAAAACATCAGTACTCAAGGCATGTAAAACTTATAATATCCGTCATAGGGACAAACTTCGAGCTAAACATTTGGGACTCTTAAAAAACGAGGAAGCACCAGTATTCGTCTCAGAACAACTGACAGCCCGTGGATCACGACTTTATTTCCTAGCCCGTGATTTGGCAAAATCTAGTAATTATAAATACTGCTGGACAGCCTACGGGAAGGTCTACATCAGGAAGGACGACGTTTCGCCAATCATAACTATTAAATCGGAATTACAGGTACAAAGTCTCATACAGACATCCTGACTAGCTCTAAGTACTCACGTTTTCGTTCTGCTTTTTTCGAAAAATTACACATTTTACATTAATCACCATAATAAATATATTATGCTAGAAACAAAAATTACGGCTTCTTCATTTAACAATACAATATGTAAGGACTATCATATTAGGACACTATTATACAACCTTAAAAAGATAATTACTATAAACACACATTATAATATAAATATTCCATCTCTTTTTCTTACAAACCACACAGTGAAGTTATATGATCAACATAAAAGTAAAATAAACAACAATTATTTAACTACAACTAATATAAACCCCTCAATAAACTATGGATAACTCACTCGAAACAATACATGAAATAGATTCTTTCAAAGTTGCTTATTCAATTGAAAGTCAGTTCGAAGATTTTGCAAAATATACCCATTCCCAAGCATCTGATTTAACTTTAATCACTCAAAACATACGCACCGTATATAGAAATATTGACGACCTCCAACTTTCTCTTACCAACTTTAATTTTGAAATTGATCTTTTACTTTTGACCGAATGTAGACTAAATCAAAATAGGACTATTGTGCCCATTCCAAATTATTCCTCTTATAGTACAAAAAAATTATTAAATCAAAACGACGGGGTTGTAGCATACATTAAAAATTGTCATAAAACAAATGTTAAAGAAATAATACTTGATCATGCGTCTTGTCTGCAAATCACCATACAAAATTATACTATTCTCGCGATATATCGATCACCTTCTAATATTAATGCCGATAAGTTTATAACATCTCTTAATAATCATTTAGAAGTCATTAAGTCATGCTCAAATATTATAATTTCAGGAGATATTAATATAAACATTATTTGTAAGACCAATGAAAATCCGTACGAGAGGTCAAACAGGCTACATTATTTAAATATGTTGGCAATGCACGGACTTATTCCAGGGCATTATTTTCCAACGAGAGACGGATCTTACTTGGACCATTTTATTTTAAAGTTAAATAATTACAACTCACAACCTCACATTGCTGTGTTGGATTCAACAATTACAGATCACCGAATGGTTTTTCTAAAGTTACTTAATATATTAAACAAAAATAAAAACAAAACAACTAATATTAAAACTACAATTAATTATGAGCAGGCGCTTACCTGTCTAGAGAGCTATGACTTTAATGAATTTTTACTTTGTAAAGATCCTAATATAATTACAACAAAATTAATAAATATCATCCAAAAGTGTCTATCTGAAAATACTACTTCTGCAACAATTACCAATAAAAATAGAGTTATTAAACCATGGATCACCTTAGGAATTCTGAGATGTATACGGAACAGAAACGCACTACAACGAAAAGTTAAATCGGATCCGAATAATGAAATACTTAAAATAACCTATCGAAGATATCGCAATTACTGCAATAACTTAATCAAAAAGCTAAAATTTAAATATCATAAGCAACAATTGGAAAGAGCTAAAAATAATCCAAAGAAAATATGGAATACTATGAATGAAATTACAAACCGAAAAGCATCTAAATCACCTAACTCAGACTTATCAAATTTAAAATCTAATCCGAAAGAATCTGCTAACGCTGTCAACGACTACTTTGCAAATGTCGGAAGGTCTCTGGCTGAAGACATTCTTTCTAAAAATTCCTTACCTAACGGCAATCTATATAAATCACCTCCAAATATAACTTCTCCCCCCACCAGAAATAGTGCCTCATCGTTTGTGCTCTTGGAAACTGATCACGAGGAGGTCTATTCTGTCTTAATGGGCTTAAAAACTGACAGTTCGCCGGGAGTAGATAAAATCCCAACAATATTTCTTAAAATGGCAAACCACATACTAGTTCCTGTAATTACCCACCTAGTTAACTTATGTTTCAGCCTAGGTGTATTTCCTCAGGAGCTTAAAAAAGCTGTAATCACACCAATTCACAAGGGTGGGACTAGAGACGATGTGAATAATTACAGGCCTATATCGATTTTATCTGTCCTTTCCAAAATATTGGAGAAATTATTAAATTCGCGATTAATTAGTTATCTGAACAAGTTTCTGTTAATATCGAAATCTCAATTTGGTTTTAGATCTAAGATATCGACGGAGGACGCGGTAGCTGCTTTAACTACTTTTATAGTTGAACATGTTGATAAAGGCAATAAATGTACCTCTGTTTTCTTGGATCTGAAAAAAGCTTTCGACACCGTCTCTATTCCAATTCTTGTGAGGAGGCTTGAAAGCATAGGCATAAGAGGCGCTGCTTTGGATTTGTTCAAAAGCTACCTTAGTGAACGTAAACAAATGGTTAAAGTGGATGGTATCATTAGTGAAGAGGCCGATATTGTTTTTGGAATCCCACAAGGTTCAGTCCTTGGTCCGACGCTTTTTCTCATTTACATAAATGACCTCTGTGACATGGTAATCCCGAACGGTAAAATAGTATCCTATGCAGACGATACCGTACTGGTCTTTGTTGGAGATACGTGGGAAAAGGTACGGCATTCGGTGGAAGAGGGTCTCATCAGGGTGTCGAATTGGCTTAACTCAAATTTACTCACTTTGAATAAAAGTAAGACAAATTATATGTGCTTCACTAAATATACCTCTACTCAACCAGCAGAAGACTTTGAAATAAAAATACATAACTGCAATTACATTTCCAACTTGCCCTGTGATTGTCCAGCTATCACAAAGGAAAAAACTGTAAAATACCTCGGCGTCATGTTAGACCAACGCTTATCCTGGCACTCACACCTGGAATTACTTATGAGCCGAATAAGAAAATTAACATGGACTTTTAAGACCTTAAGACATATCGCCAATAAAGCATTATTGAAACAAATATACATATCTCTGGTCCAGTCTGTTCTCGGGTACTGTATTCCGATTTTGGGTGGCGCAAACAGAACCAAATACTTAGACCTAGAAAGGGCACAACGAGCTCTGCTAAAGGTTATTCATTTTAAACCTTATCGTTTTCCTACAGAGACCCTGTACACACTGAGCGACGTTTTGACCGTAAGAAAACTATTCATATTGAACACAGTACTAAAACTTCATAAGTCACTGTCTTTCGACCCCAGACTCTTGTTAAAGCGTAGGAAGCATGTGGTAGCCCCAATATATGTATTCAAAACCGCTTTTGCCAAAAGACAATTTTTACACTTATCTTCACATCTATATAACCAGTTAAATAGAGAGTTAAATATATACCATCTAACTAGCCGTAATTGTAAAATACTTATAAACAACTGGCTGAAATCCCAAACATATGAAGAAGTCGAATCACTTTTATCTAGATTTAACTAAATTCCACCCCATAATGTTTAGTTTAAATTGTATAATTGCTTTCTGTTATTTGCATGTTTGTTCCTGTTATTTTTATTGTTTTTAAGCACTAAAACTTGTAATTGCACATTGTCTGCAAATAACATATATTTAACCCGTGACGCGTCCGCATTTCCTATAGTCTACACTCCGGTAACGTCCCGTACAATGAAAATTTTGCCGACTTTCCGCAGAAAAGTTAACTTTGTGCTTCAACCGTATAATTATATTCAATGAACTGTATACCTAAAAAAAGATAACGAAACGAGCATCAAGATAAAAGTAAAATTATATACTAATAAATACCTCAAGTATCATCTGTAGCCCCAAACATTTTAAAGATGACATTTTTTTGGCCGCCATTCACACTTTACACGTTAATTGCACGAAATTCATTCACACTTCATTAAAATATTTCCCAATAACACAAAGTTTAGTAAATTCCGCTACGAATGAGTATAATCACAACACTTGAACGCAAACAATTACTCTTCAATTGTTTATTAATTATATACTATGCAAATGACACACGATAAACAATTGCCGTCGGACACTGTCAATTTCGACCGTTGGCGAAAGCGCGAAGGCGGGGCGCGGGCGGGGTGCGTAGCCACGAATCGAGCAACATACCGTTAGCAACAAAAATGTAATTCAATCGTAATGTGTCATTTTTACGCAAGTTTATTGTGTGTTTTTTTTGCAAAATCCATAACGTGTTTTAGTGAATGAATCGACCATATTCCTTGCTAAGTATCGAATAATTTTATGTGGGTCCATTCTGTATAAATGTTGTAATACACCAGAATTCGGGTGTCGTATTTTAACTCCTAAATCTAATTAAAATACCACACAATACATTGACTATTAAAAACATATTCAGATAGCTTAACTAACGAATAAATAATATATATTTTTTACACTTACTAGTGGAAAAAAAAATATATTATTTATTCATTCGTTCATACAAATGATCTTGTTTTCCGCCCAGCCGAATATTGCTTCTCCGCGATAGATTTGTTTTTTTTTTTGTTTATAATGAATAAACCCAGAAACTACTGCACAGATTTTAATGAAATTGTCACAGAGACAGATTAAACCTTCAGGAGCTACTTTTTTACCACGGGCGGAGCCGTGGGCTACAGCTATAATAAAAAAAAGAACAAATCACATAGATCGAACGTGAGTTTGAGATTTGTGTAGCGATAGATAGATACTACTTACATTTATATAACAACATCCTCTTGGATATTCTTATATTCCAGATCCATCCTACTTCCTACTAATATAATATTATAAATGCAACTTCGTAAGGATGGATGTTTGTTACTTTTTCACGTAAAATCTACTGGATGGAGTTTGATGAAATTTAATACATAGGTAGAATTATTACCTGGAAATATAGGTTAATTTTTATCCCGAAATTCTCACGGGACCAAAGCCCAGGGGCGCAGCTAGTAATAGATCATTTGCGCTTTATCGCACCATTCTGCTATCACAGTTTGGTCTGATGGTTAGTCAGTCATCAGACTAGTCAGTAGAGAATGCCATATGGCATGAAGTCCACTTTTGTACATATTTTTTTGTTAATTTGTGCAATAGTGTTTTAAATAAATAAATAAATCAGGGGATAATGATAATTTTAATTATTTAATAATACACATTATAGCCATTCCACATTTTTTTTAATGAAAAATACAGATCACTTGAGAACCCTGGTCAAATGTCAAAGCATTTATTCAGAAATAAGACCTTTACAGGCACATATTCACTATTAAAAAAATTTCATTATATAATATTATCAAAGCTACAAACTATTAGCAAGTCAAATTCAAATTTTTTATTCATTATTATAGTATACTTCATATCTATTATAAAGAGGAAAACTTTGTTTGTTTGTTTGTTTGGTTGTAATGAATAGGCTCAAAAACTACTGGACCGATTTTAAAAATTCTTTCACCATTCGAAAGCTACATTATCCACGAGTAACATAGACTATATTTTATTTTGGAAAAAAAATAGGGTTCCGTAATATATTTGGATTTTTCGGACACAAACTGAAAAAATCAACCAAAAAGTTACTTATTTTGCGTACGCTGCCTAAACTACAAAAGATAGAACCATACAATGTTTTAATTAATTGTAGATCTTATAAATATCCGCGATTTCTGCTGCACGGCCTGTTGCGAAGTGAGCAAGACTTAGTTAGCCGCTGTGCGGGCGGTCCTTTAGTTAGTTCTAATAGAGATATATTTAGTATCGGCTGTGCATCCGTGCGAAGCCGGGGCGGCTCGCTAGTCACTTAATAATTGTCAAAACGTATGGTTTAACAACATTGGTTGACGTCAAATAAATTAGTTAAAACTAAGTTTACTGCCGCTTCCAAGGCGTCAGTGCAGAAGAAGCGATAACAAACTGCACTGCAGCATTTTCTTCAACAACGTGAACTTCACAATTATCCAAACTTAGAATAGGCAGTCGACGATGAAAGCTAACCTTTTTATTTATTCTTAAAAACTGCTCAAATTTAAAATTCAAATTCAAAATTTTTATTCATTACTATAGGATACTATATATCGCTTAATAATTGTCAAAACGTATGGTTTAACAACATTGGTTGACGTCAAATAAATTACTTAAAACTAAGTTTACTGCCGCTTCCAAGGCGTCAGTGCAGAAGAAGCGATAACAAACTGCACTGCAGCATTTTCTTCAACAACGTCAACTTCACAATTATCCAAACTTAGAATAGACAGTCGACGACGAAAGCTAACCTTTTTATTTATTCTTAAAAACTGCTCAAATTAAAAATTCTAATTCAAAATTTTTATTCATTACTATAGGATACTATATATCGCTTAATAATTGTCAAAACGTATGGTTTAACAACATTGGTGGACGTCAAATAAATTACTCAAAACTAAGTTTACTGCCCTTTCCAAGGCGTCAGTGCAGAAGAAGCGGTAACGCTGCTAAACAAATTCCTTCATTTCATGGACATTATCTGGCAACTACTAGCATTTCGCACTGCTGAGAAGAAACAACGAATGAATGTCTTAACTTTACCCACGAATCGCAAACATGGCATTAAATCCCGCTAACATTCATCACATTCACTCAATGATATTAAACCAAAAGTTAATTTCGGCGCCTACTCTTGCGAGATAAAACAACCCTACCAGGAAGTTCTTCAGCGGAGTGCCAAGTCTCCCAACAACTTCCTAGGCACATAAATTCATCGCAAGTTTTGCATTTGAAATTAACTTTTCTTTTAATATCATTCCTCAAGCAAATGTGGCAAAGCGATCTATTTTCGTTTCCCCGAAACATTAAAGGAACATGCAGCAAGTCTCTGCGAAGCCTCAGATGTTCAGTTTCATCTACCTGAATATCTCTTGGGGCTCTTTGGCAGTGTTTCTGCACGAGAGATTCGGCTAGTTGAGTGCGGAACATCCGATGCGACAACAAAGGCAAACCGCGACGCTTTAATGATTCGGTTAACATAACAAATGCATTTAGCACACTTGCATTTAGTAATCTTTTAAACATTTTTACATACCATTTCACACATCTCTTTCTCTCCAATAAATACATAGAAAGTTTTTGATCTTTAAGATCAACACCTCCCATGGTATTATTGTAATCCCGTACAGCAACAGGCTTTACGAGATCCCTTCCTGCCTTACGACCAACGTAAGTTTCGTCAGTGTGATAAGACGAAATCATGTTCACCATTTTGGAGTCCTTCCATGCAATACATGAAACGTCTCCAGAATGGCGAGCGATGATTGTCCCCTTTGGCACGTTCTGCGAAGCCTTCGCGATCTCCACTGGTACATGTTTGCGATTCGGACGCAAAGTGCCTAAATTATCAAACCCTAAACTCTTAAGGTATCTTGTCAAAGCTGGACAATTATAAAAATTATCCATTGTGACAAGATGCCCTCGATTTTCAAGGCCTGATAACAAATCAAGTACCACTTGCGTTGTTTTTCCAGCAAGGTATTCACTAGGCGCGACGAAATCGTTACCTGCGGGATTTTTGCCGGTATATATTCGGAACTGGTACAGATAACCAGTTCTCGACTCGCACAATTCAAAAGATTTAATGCCAAAGCGCGCAGCCTTTGACCTTATTGCCTGGATCCAAGACAACCGACCCTTGAATAAGGTCAAAGACTCGTCAATGGCAATATCTTGTTTTAAATTGTACAGAGCCGAGAACTGCTTATTTAAATGGACTATTACAGGTGCCAGTTTCGCTACTCTAGCTGAAAGTGAATACCCTTCCCCTTGCGGCAAATTCTGCGGAGCAGAATTGTCCATGAAGTGAAGAAATTTGTTTAGCAAAATGTACCGATTGTATGACATCAGCTGCCTAAAATAAGGCAGCTGCAGAATCCCAGTCGTGAGCCAGTATTCATGAAGTGACGTTCGGATGTCGATGCCCATCAAAATGAATAGGGCAATAAAAACATACATCTCGTCTAAGTTGGTGTCAGACCACCGACTTAGACGAGATGTAGGTGTTAATTGCCCTGATTCCCTACGTGCATCGATAGTTTGCCGGGCATATCGGTTGGTCTCCCGCACGATGGTCCCCATGAAGTCACTAGTAAATATACTAGTAAAAGCTTCATAGGGACCATCGTAGTCATGGATAGGTCCAGGAGTTGGACCAGAAAATATCTCAGCATGACCGCTAAAGGTATTATAATCGGCCTGCCACGAAAAATCACTCGATATGCCCGGCAAATTTTCGGCTGCGTCATCCAAGGCCCGGCTCATCTCCTCCGATAACGGCACTTGCTCCTCCGCAGCTGTTATTGGCAAATTTTCCTGCAATTCGAATTCATCATCGAATTCGGAGTCAAATTCACTCCCGACATTTTCTTGGTATATGTTATGTGGTACCCCACTTTTTGATGGCATATTAGGCTGGCTGGGTCCAGGCTGCTGTTCCATCTGTGTTGAACTCCCCGGGATATCTTGCAGCCACTTCATAATGTGCGTCGACTTTTGCTCGAACAATTCCTTCCCTTCTTCTTCGTCAATGCCCATTTCCGTAACCCGCTCTAGTGCGGAGGTGCTACATGAAACAAAAAAATATATCAATCACCTTTTAACAAAGAAACTTGACACATCATGTTCAGTTTAAAGGCTCAATGAGTAAATTATAGCCTGGGTTGTTACCAATTGTTACCCCGAGGCACCGCTCCCATGAGAATTTTGGGATAAAAAGTATCCTTCGTGATTTTCTTGCTTACCAGTTAAACAAGATTCACCAATATTCGTTTTGTAATTTTTGCGTAATTAAATAACAAACACCCAAAATTTCGCAATAAAAAACATCCAAACTTTCGCATTTATAATTCACTAGAGGCCGCCCGCGACTTCGTCCGCATGGAAACCCTATCAATCCCGCGGGAACTCTGGGATAAAAAGTAGCCTATGTGTTATTCTGGGTCTTCAGCTACCTTCATACCAAATTTCATGGTAATCGGTTCAGTAGTTTTTGCGTGAAAGAGTAACAAACATCCATACATCCATACAAACTTTCGCCTTTATAATAGTAGTAGGAAGTAAAGCAAATATACTGAAAACCTATAATCAAATTACTTCATCAAGTTTTTTTCTGGCTGCTCATTACACCTATTGCCTAAAAATTTGATTAAGAAGATTCACTTACAGCATTGACTGCTCCAGTTTTATTTTGAGGGGGAATTGGCGACGCACACTACCCCGGGGAGTTTGGCAGATTGGAACCAAAGCCGTGGGGTCCACATAATTTGAACCACCTGGTGTTCGCTGAACAGATAGTGCTTGATCAACGCTGAGAAATAAGTAAAATTATATGTTTAGGTATACGTGTAGCATAAAATATAAAATAAATATTTAAGTAGTTATTGTAAATACTTACACAACGGGCGGTTTCCAAATTTTTGGCATCTCCTCTACGTGTGGTTCCCTCCGCTGGTGCGTTGACACCATTTGCTCGATCAAGCACCGCCTCGATCTTGATGCCGGCGTCACAGACCGTGAACGGGATCGTGAACGTGATCGGGATCGGGATTCATTGATACGAGCCATAGCTCTTTGCTTGCTATAAAAATTACGAAACAATCTTAGTGCAGAAACCTAAATTAAAATTTACAACTTCCGCCACATAAACCTAAGCCTACCACTAAACACACACTCGATAAACTTATAAGACCTTTTTTGACTGAAAAATTTTGACTATGTTATTAAATAAACAAAGTGAAAATAATATTTAAAAGAAAAAATAATTAAACAAATTTGCAAAACTTTTTGCGAACGGTACTGTCTAAACGACTTCAATCGCGATCGCATTATTACAAGGTCAATGCCATGCAATGAAAAATATGGACGATCGGAATCACATAATTACGAATTATTGTTTATATTATAACTAGTTCAACAGAATTAATTAAAAACCCAGAGAGCTGAGTAAATTTACGTTAAACTTTATATAGTTTATATGGTACTTAGTTTGATAGAATAAATATGAAAACGAATGAAAACATTGTCGATCGTAGTTCGATTTCAGTTCGTAAAAGTGATGTCGATTTTTCGACATGAAATCATAAATTTAGGCCAGAACAAATAATGTTAATAAATAGGTTATTTAATAAGCTGTAATTTGATATGTAATACATTAAACAAACACTTACCTTCTAAAAGATTTTGACATAATTCCGCTAATAAATTTTACACACCGCACAATAAAAACAGTAATGGCGGAAGGCACTTGTCTTGTCGCGTACTTCACTCACGAATATGTTCTTATTTACAAAATTTTTGTTGATTGTCATTGGTTTAAAAAATAAAAAACGAAGGACAAAGACTTTCTGTTGGTTGTTACAGAAGTTTTGGGCGGACCAATGATATTTAAATGATTGAAAAAAAATACCAAAGACAACAGACTGCGTTATTGCCTCGGTTAGGAACTAGGACGCTTCGTGCCGTTTTACGTTAGTGCCTCGGTTAGGAACTAGGACGCGTTATGGGTTAATTATTTAAGAGCAGGTCTTTCTAACACAGGTTTATATAACTTAAAAGAAAGGCCCAACCTTGGTTCTAAAAATGTAATTTTTTCAAGACAATAAAGAATTTATTTATTTATTTATTTATTTATTTATTGCTAAACATTTATCTTCTAAGCGAATGAGTGTTTCATTGAAGATGTCATCATTGAATTCTATAGTCAGTTCTGGATTAGTTTGTCGGATTTGGTACAATATATCATCACTCATACTCCTCTTGAAAGCGTCCCATAGTCGTTTTGGGTTTGATGGGTTACATGTTGTTAGAATTATGGCGAATAACTCCCAAAGTTGTTCAGCTGAAGCTGTGAGTGTAGCTTCTTGTAGTGTTAATTCCCAGTGGTTATCGTTTTCCAATAATCCTAAGCGTTGACATGCTTCTCTGTACGTCTGGCATAGGTAGCCGTTAATAATAATCCTTAGATCTGTGAAACTTGTTGGTCCCCGTATTTCGTGTAACAACATCTGGAGATAGAAACATTCGGCATTGTTTGGATGTACAGTGTATACTCGACCTATTGTGTCAGCTTTCATGATTTCTGGATGACCCTCCTCTGGTATTCCTTGTTTTCGTCGTTGAAAAATTTTCCTTGTTTTGTCCCACGTATAATAAATAGGGACGTCAACATACAGTAATGTCTTTGCGAATGAATCCGTTTGGCACAGTTGGAAAAAAGCTGTTAATGTTGTGTTCTCAGGTGGTTCGCTTGCAATTTTTCTAGCCGACTCTCTTGTGAAGTAAACTCTTTGTCCATTCTCCAAATGTACTGCTAGATGCTGCACAGCTGGTTCGCGTTCATGTATGGGAAAACTAAAAATCCTCCATGCTGCTTCGTTACTGTTGATGTATCTTCCCATGTGGTACATGAGAATCTCATCATTTCTGTTATTTTGTTCGCTATTTTGGACTATTTGAAATACTGCCATATCACTACCTTTGTTTACGTACTTACATAATATGTATTTAATAGATTTTACTGAATTGCAGTATTCAACGTTTATGTGAGCTTGGAACATTTTCGAAAGTAGTGGGTTATATGGTACTACCCATTGGTTATCTATTTCCAGTTCGTCTTTGCCTTGTATTCGTATTTTTGCTGTGAAGCCACCATTTTTCGGTGATCGTCTTCTATATTTAGGGTAGCCGTCTTCTTCAGTTTTTGTATCATCCAAGTATGGTTTGACGCAAAAACGCAACTCAAATAATCGTTGTTCTGAATAGAGTTCAACTACTCGACAACAGATGGCGCCACTACTTCACTTAATTTTCAAGTAAAGGAATTAGAAAAGCTATTATATCTTTAAAAATACGCCCTTTAAGTTAAAACGGGAACTTTCTTGTTCGAGGGGGGATAAAGGGCTATTGCACTATATAAGTCCCTTTATCGTATCGGGAATCCTTTTTAAGTTTTATCGGCACACACATTTTATCAACTTAGTTTTAGTTTTATTATATATAATGATAATGATTTTAAAAGATAAAAATCCTCCTCTGTCATTAAGTTAATGGTATAATAAGTATATATAGTGTAAAAGTATATATTGAGACAGGTATGTATGTATATATGTATGCTAGGATTCATATTATAGTAAAATAAGTTCGAGTCCTCTGTCACTGATTTAGTAATACAATAATAATATGTAAATAAAACAAGATAGTATATATATAAGTAGTTATGTAGTGGTAAACGTATAATAGGTTTCACATGGTGTAATAAATTCGCATACTCAGTTATGGATTTATTGCTCAACAGGCTCAGATCGTTACATACAGGTTGCGGGATATAATATGTAAGCAAATGCAGCACTTTAAGAAATAAAAAATTAATTACTTCACATTGATTATACACTGAAAATACGTATACGAATAGGAACAATAAACACATGATAATGGTTACAATATTTTTCACATTGACAAATAGGCACTTAAGAGATCCGAACATTCTGTTTTGGCACGATTTTGGCGAGGTCATCGTCGCATCGGATAGCGAAGGCAGCTGAGTCATCCCGCTCACGAAGAAGGACTGTTGCATTCTTGATCCACACGTACTTATACTGATTCTGTCTAGCGAACTCACGGCATTTCCGAAATAACTGCTTTTTTTTTAAAGTCAGATGTTCATTAACGAATATTGCGGATGAAGTTCCGGGGATTGATATTTGTTCAAAAGGTGGTTATCAAGTAGATGTTTTGATAACTTGTTAAAGGCAGATGCTTCTAGAACCTTCGATAAGAATGAAAGTATCGAGATAGGACGTATGTCATTTAGATGAGTAGGATCTGGGATTTTTGGGAGACGTACATAGGCCATGAGCCATGAAATAAGAATGCGATTTTCTGAGAAACTGTTATTAATAATATGGGTGATGATAGGGAGGACATAAGAGAGGATTGGAATTAACATCACACGACTTATTTGATCTGGACCAACGGCATTAGAGGAGATGGAATGAATGATTTTGTATACGTCGTCTTCAGTGACAGCTGAGAATTCAAATGGCCTACTGTCGGGAGAAGGCGTAGCAAGAATAGAAGAGATCGAAGCTAATTTTATATTTTCATCTAAAAGAGGAACTGAGGAAAAATTATTGTTAAGCTCATTCAAAGTGAAAGGGAATTTTGAACATGATTTCTGTACTTTATCTATACCCTGAGAATTAAGAAATTTCCACATATTAGCATGAAGCATGATATTATCGAGTGATGAGGTAAATATGTGGTCAAGCCAGGTGTCAGGGGAGTCCTTATTGACGTGAGTGGCATTAAAAGGAAGAACCGAAAGATTGAAGGAGTCAACAATATCACGAAGTTTACAAGAAGAAGAGGTGTCGAGTAAGAGGTTAGTATTGATATCACCGAATACAAGGGAATGAGAGTATACAGAAGCTCAAGTACTGTCTCAAGAGAAGAAAAATAGTTTATACCTGGTGGACAATACATAACCCCCAATACAATTTTCTGGTGGCTCACTTCAACTTCTATAAAGATGTATTCGGCTGATGCTGAGTAAAAAGAGGGAGATTGGAACAAAATTTTATAAAAAAGATTGCTGCGTAAATATATGGCTACACCTCCACCAACTTTATCAGTGCGGTCATTTCTTATCAGTATATAGCCAGGTAATGCAACCAAAAATGAATCCAGGCAAGGCTTCAGCCAAGACTCTGAAACCAGAATTGCTTGGAGATGTTCAACCGTTCCAAGTTCTAGGAGATCAGTGTAGTGGGCTGCTACGCTTTGAGCATTGATGTGGCAAACATTAAAATATTTCCTAACGGGCATCAAGTCTTTACGCACTAAATCACCAAGTGAGACGGCATCATGAAAAGAATCTTCCCCAGCCGACTCAAAAGAGTCATCCATAAATAAATAATATTAGTTATATACTACTTAAAATATAATAAGATATACCTACTTAATATTTTAAAACAGAATACAAGTTCTAAATAAGTGCACTACCACCAAATCTGCAATGGCCTGCCGGCTTACAACGTAAGTAAGTCAATTAATGTTTACATAGCAACTAACTCAATTCACGAACTTAACAGTATAATAAAAAAATAACAAAGTAAGTTGTCATTGTAAAAAAAAATAAACTTAGGTTTGAACAAAAATTAAGTGTCTTAGTATGATACAGAAAAAAAAAACATTAAATTTATACATAACCAGGAACGTAGGTACCGAGAAAATTGCATTAGACGGAACGCACCGTTTGAAAGCAAACTAAAAACAAAACGAAACGAATTGTCACTGTCAATGCCACAAATTAGTTGGCAGTTGTTCTGTCACCAACTGAGTGGTCGGTACCTATCTCAGGTCGGTACGGTAGGAAGGTACTTAAAATATGTAAAACTGTAAAACAGAACTTCTGCAACTATCACTAGGACCCTAGCTATGTAGCACGCTATTTTACTTTCACCGCCCTTTTAGGCCGTTGCTTATCACTGTTCGAAGTGCCCGCCTTGTCAGACCTATTATCAGCACGCTCCATAGGTAGTGGCAATTTTTGGACATCTCAATATCATTAGCAGTGCTTATTAATTGAGGTCTACCATTTGGAGGTTTAACAAATATATTGCCTTCCTGACACCAACACTTGGTGATCCCGAATCTTTTGCGTGCTTCCATGAAGAGTGCCTGCCGTCTGCGTGTAAGAAATTCCGAAATCACAAAAGATGTTCCTTTGAGTGCAGTCTTCTTACGCCAAATCGATGACTTAAGGGAATATTCTGCAAACCGTACCAAGATTGGTCGAGGCCGGCCATCCCTTCTCTGGCCTATCCTGTGGCAAGCTTTAAATGAAGATGGGGTGATTCCGTCAATCCCCAGATTGTTGGAAATAATAGAAGAAACAGAGGCCACCACATCATCCTTGCCATTATTATCGGACTCTGGAATGCCGCCAAACAATAGATATTTCCGACGGTGCCGCATTTCTGCTTCGTCAAAGGACTTAGTGAGCTCGTTCATCTGTTCATGAAGCAATTGCAAGATGCCTAAGACATGGGTTTTAAAAGACTTAAAGTCCTCAGCGAGCCGAGCAACAGTCATTGGCTCCCTTGATGCTGCATGGAGTTGCTTCTCAAAATCAGCCATTCTGTTCAATAAGTTGGACTCAATAGACTTTTGTAGCTCGTGTATGGTGGCAATTGAGGTCATATTGAAGTGGCGAGTGAAGTTGGGAAGTACAAAGTGTTGTAGCCGGCAGTAGGTGCTTAAATTAAAGAGAACTAGCTGTTCCCGCGACTTTGTCCGCGTGGAATAGTTATTTTGTGCATCATTGAAGCCCTCAAGGAGGAATAATTTTCCCCGTTTTTTTCACATTTTTCATTATTTCTTCGTTCTTAATAGTTGCAGCGTGATAATAAATAGCCTAAAGCCTTCCTCGATAAATGGTCTATTAAACACAAAAAGAATTTTTAAATTCGAACCAGTAATTCCTGAGATTAGCGCGTTCAAACAAACAAACAAATTCTTCAGCTTTATAACATTAGTATAGATTATGCAAAAAAATTGATGATTGATGAACCTACGTGAGTGCGTGTTTGAGGATGCTATTCAATCACGAAAATTCTACTGGATGGATTTTGATGAAACTTACGTACCTACACGGGAAGAATAATGCCTGGAATAGAACATAGATTATTTTTCTTACAAAAGCAAAGTCCCGGGGGCGCAGCTGTTAAAAAACAAATAAATTCTAAAGACAAAAAAAGGAAATTATAATAATGGAAAGTTAAAGTATCTCTTTGTATACAACATTTGCTGTCTTGCCCATTGGAGACATCACAAAAAAACTGTCACAGCTGGTGACCCGCGGAAAGCGACGTAGAGCTGTCCGTGTGAGAAGCAATTCGTCCTGAGGTCGCCTCCGGCTGCTCCAAGCGTTTGACCTTGCAATTTGTTAATTGTCATCGCAAACATATAGCCACTGGAAACTGAACACGCTTAAGTTGAAATGGAAAGTTGTTGGGAATGAGGGGAATGCGTGGTATAAAAACAATTTCACCAGCTGCACAACCTGTAAGAATTTTAGCTTCTATAATATTGTTATGAAGCGAAAATGTATTGTGAGGGCAATGTTAAAATATTAAGGGTTTTGAAAAAATCTCTAAATGAATCTATTTGTTTTAAGCCGTAGATAGCTCGAATTGCCTTTTTTTTTGTAAACTATAATAATACTTTTAATTCTCATGTGGCGCCGTCTCGTATCGGGTAGTCAAAAAATAAATATCTAAACCATGGGAACTAAATCAATGGTGAAACGGTAAGTACTGGCGTTACTACATTGTGTGTTATTCCTGCTAATCTTGAGCGATGCATTGTCGCCGATGCGGGGCGCGTCAAACTACCTACATAAAAAAAAATCTTCTCAAAGATGTGGTAAAACGGTAAGTACCAGCTGTGACAGTTTTTTTGTGATGTCTCCAATGGGCAAGACAGCAAATGTTGTATACAAAGAGATACTTTAACTTTCCATTATTATAATTTCCTTTTTTTGTCTTTAGAATTTATTTGTTTTTTAACAGCTGCGCCCCCGGGACTTTGCTTTTGTAAGAAAAATAAACTATGTTCTATTCCAGGCATTATTCTTCCCGTGTACGTAAGTTTCATCAAAATCCATCCAGTAGAATTTTCGTGATTGAATAGCATCCTCAAACACGCACTCACGTAGGTTCATCAATCATCAATTTTTTTGCATAATCTATACTAATATTATAAAGCTGAAGAATTTGTTTGTTTGTTTGAACGCGCTAATCTCAGGAATTACTGGTTCGAATTTAAAAATTCTTTTTGTGTTAATAAATAGACCATTTATCGAGGAAGGCTTTAGGCTATTTATTATCACGCTGCAACTATTAAGAGCGAAGAAATAATGAAAAATGTGAAAAAAACAGGGAAAATTATTCCTCCTTGAGGGCTTCAATGATGCACAAAATAACTATTCCACGCGGACGAAGTCGCGGGCACAGCTAGTTTCTAATAAATTGAAAATTTTGCCAGCGGCTACAATCGTGTTATTTCTTAAATTCTCATGAGGCGCCATCTCGTATCGGGTGGGAAAAAAAATAAATATCTAAACCACGGGAACTTAATCAAAAAACAAAGCATAATGAATTAAATCAATAAAATGCTATTTTTTTAATCATCATTATAAATATGATCATTAATTATTTATAGCTTTTTATATCGATTCAAAAATGACGAAGTTCCATACAAACTTGCACCCCCTATTTCATCCCCTTGGGATAGAATTTCAGGATAAAAAGTAGCCTATATTCTAATCCAGGTTAATAGCTATATCTGTGCCGAATTTCGTTCAAATCCGTTCGGTAGATTTTGCGTGATGCGCGTACAAACATACAGACAGACAGACGGACAGACAGACGGACAGACAGACAAACAGACAGACAAAAATTCTAAAAAAAATTGTTTTGGCTTCTATTGACCCTAAAAAGACCCCTTATAATTTTTTTTCTTAAATATCTTCAATGTACAGACAAAGTTCAGTTACAGTTTTATTATATGTATATGTATGGATTACCTCATATATGTAGTTACAAACACTGCGGTGGTCCTATAGTGCTTCAGGCTTGATGTTAAAATGGATTTGAAGTAAATATATGTACTCTTTATATTTTAAATTATAAAAAATGCAGGAGCAAGATGTTATGGTTTTCTTCACCTACCGCCGAAAATCTATCTATATATATCCATCTATCAAATCAATATAACAATAATAGTAAAGCGCTCAAATTTGAACTATTAAAGAAAGGAATTCTAAGGTATTTTCTTACATCCCCCCCCCCCCCCCCCCCCCTTCCGAAATTGAAAATCTCCTTAGAGATTTTTCCTTTTCTGATATTTTTTTATCCAATGTCTTGTTCTTCTAATATTGAAACAAGGATGAGCTTAGTTATATGAAACAGATTGGACTCCATCTTCCTGTGACCTGTATTAATCTTATATATTGAATTTGAAATTTTTTCTTCCATTTTATACGGGCCAATCCATAACTCGACTAATTTTCTTCTATTTAATTTGTTACCATTTTCAACGTAAACCATATCACCTGTTTTGAAACTATGGTTTATTCTTTTCTTGTCTACTATTTTTTTTTTATATTCGTGTGATTATATTGTTCTTTCTAATGTTGTTATTGCACGTTGTGGTGCCTTTACTTATTACGCTACGCAACTAAGACCTGTGCACAGTGCAGAATTTATCTTCCACGCAACGTTGGGCAAAGGGTGAGCAGTACGCTAAAGGGTGAGCAGTACAGTTTTATATTTCTTTACTCCAGCGCGCATACGCAGCTAGCACAAATAATCATTCGTCGGGTGACTGATACCTGCTTACAATGAGTGTGCAACGTTCGCCGCCGGGCCTAGGCACAAGCGGAAGCGGAGGAGGCTCGCATCCTAATTTACCTTCACTCGCACAAAATGATGGTACCTCACGAGGAGACATGTTTATAATTCAGCGGAAAAGAAAACAGCCCGTTTCCGATACAGACTATAAAGAAGAATTGGATTCATTTAAGATTGAAATTATGTCATTCTTCAAAGAATTTGCTAAATCACAAATGGAAAACACTTCTCAAATAATACAGGACTTAAGTGAAATTAAAAAGGAAATTAAGAATCTCAAAACAACTACGTATACTTTGTCACAAAACTTTCATAATTTAAGCAAAGAAGTCTCCAAGCTTAAAAATGAAAGCTCAGCAACCCACCACAAAATCGAAACCCTCGAAAAATAAATAATGCAACTAAAAAATCATGATTCTAAAAAAGGCCAGAACAATGCCAACGAATATGGTCAATCTCAACTTCAATCCCTAAAATCGCCTGTCGCTTGTAACCAAGATATTCTACTCGAATTCCAAGACAGAGTCGAACGATTAAAAAATATAATATTGGAGGGTATTCCGGAAATAAATGACGCCGATCGCGCTACTAGGCAACAACATGATTTAGAAAAGACAATGGATAAATTGAAATCAATACACATTGATTGCCCGATGCCAATAAAAGTTATGCGTTTGGGAAAATATAAACCAGCGGAACAGACGAACGGGCGGCTCATTAAAGTATGCTTCAGCACTCCGGACCCTGTTCGCATACTCCTACGAAATAGGTCAAAGTTGAGCGATAGCGTTCGACTGTTCTCTGACCAAACCCCTAGCCAAAAAACATATCTCAGACAGCTCAAAACTGAATTAGCCAAATTTTTTGTCAAATCAAAAAACTTAATAGAAAAAGTCTAGTATCAAATGTCACTACTCCTTATAAAACTCATAATGTTACATGTACTTACGACAACTTATTTGTTAGTAAAAAATCTTTAAAGTTTTTTTATGCAAATCTTAAAAGCATTAGAAAGCCTGGCCGATTTGAAGAGCTACAAGCTATATTAAAATCAATAAATGAGACAATACACATTATTGTACTAACAGAAACATGGATTAAGAACCAAACCGAGGCTCAATCATTCTTCCTTCACAATTACACACATAGCTACAATATTAGAACGGGAAAAGATGGAGGAGGAGTGTCAATATATGTACATAATAGCATAAAACATGAGATAACAACAGAATCATATGAACATGGAATAAATTATTTGTGGATTTATATTAAAAAATTCGCTCTGAACATTGGTGCCATCTACAAACCGGATAAAAGAAATACAAATGAATTTTTGGATACCTTTTCGACCCAACTAGAAAACAAAAAAAGAGGAATTGTAATCGGTGATTTTAATATTGATCTCCTTGAGAACAAAAAAGATGCTATAGACTATAAAAGAGTGTTAAAAGAAGCTGATTATAAGATACTTAATTGCATAGATACCTACCACTGTACTAGAGAGAAAGATAACAAAAAATCCATAATTGATCACGTCTGCTCGAGCCTAAATGAAAATCCCTACAAATTAACGATTATTGATGTACCGATATCTGATCACAAACAAATAGTTGTAGAAATCTTTAAAAAAAATCATACTCTAAAAGAAAAAGTAAACTATTTTGCAGTAGATTATGTAGGTCTACATGAAACTTTCAGAACTATAGACTACTCTAATGAAAATCACTCATACGATCATTTGGAAAACCACATCAAACTCAGCATCACAAAAAATAAAATACCTAAAGTTAAGATACTCAATACACCTAAGGAAGATTGGATCACAAAAAATGTTATTGAAGGAATTAGAGAAAGAAATTTACTATGGGAACAACAAAAGATAGACAAAAGAAAGAGAGAAGCATATTGTAGAATGAGAGACAATGTGGCTACTTTAATTCAGAAAACGAAAGAAGAATATTACACTAAGAAAATCACCGATAGTCTAAGTGATTCCAAAAAAACCTGGGAATTGCTAAATTCTCTTGCTGTGAACAAGGTCAAAGATACCTGTATTCCACCTACACTTATTATAAACTCGGATACTATTCGAGATGGCAATCAAATCTGTGAAATATTTAACAACTATTTCTCATCTGTTGGTACTCAGCTTGCAAACGACATTCCTGTTAGTTTTCAACATAAACATATAAATACACTAACATATATAAAATCAAAACCCAATGCTGAAGTTTATGAATTTGAGCCTTGTACTGCGGATGAAATCATGGATATAATAAAGGATCTAAAGAACGATGCTAGTGCGGGTATTGACGGAATTAGTCTGAAATCAATCAAATGCCTTTTAAATCTTATCGCACAGGACCTTACAAACTGTATTAATAAATGCTTATCAACTGGCACTTTTCCCGATTCTCTTAAAATAGCGCGTGTCACACCCATCTATAAATCTGGCAAAAGAACGGACCCAAGTAATTACAGGCCGATTTCTGTCTTACCAATCATATCTAAAATCTTTGAAAAAGTCATGTACCGCAGGCTCAACAATCATCTTACTCAATTAAATTTCATTACTGACAAACAATACGGTTTTACGAATCAATCATCAACACTTACAGCTGCAATGGATCTGATTTCTCAAATTAAAACTAACATAGACCAAAAAAGTTCTGCTTAGGTATTTTTATTGACCTCAAAAAAGCCTTTGATACCATAAGTCATTCCTTACTTTTAGATAAATTAGAAAACCTTGGTATCAGGGGCACGGCTCTAGAAATCTTTCGATCATATCTCTCGAACAGGTATCAAATTGTAAAAATAGGAGACTATCGGTCCGAACCAAAAATCATCACATGCGGGATTCCCCAAGGATCTATATTGGGACCTCTTTTGTTCCTTATTTATATTAATAATGTCACAACGATCGGGCTCACGGGTCATATCACACTATATGCCGATGATACTTGTCTCTTCTATTTTGGAAATAACTTTTCAGATTTAGGTCGCAGAGCACAAACAGACCTGGATACGTTTAATTACTGGTGTCAATGCAACTTACTTACAATTAACATTAAAAAAACAAATTACATGATTTTTTCAGCTAAAAATAAAAAAATACTACATTATCCTGCTCTTACCATAAATAGAACAAATTTAAATCGCTCTAACCAAGAAAAATACTTAGGACTGTACCTTGATAATAAACTCACCTGGAAATCTCACATTGAACACCTAAGAGCTAAGCTTAGCTCGGTCTGTGGTATACTGCGAAGAATCAGAACTTGTATTCCATCCAAAGTCAAACATATGTTTATAACTCGTTGGTAAAATCACATTTAGAATACCTTATTGAAATCTGGGGAAGCGCAAATAAAACCAATATGAATTTAATACAAAGATCCCAAAATAAAATAATAAAAATACTCTTTAATTTTCATTACTTAACCAGAACAAAGGACATATATAAAAAAACTAACATTTTTAACCTAAAACAACTTTATACATATAAAATGTGCATTCTCGTCGAAAAAATTCTAAACGGAAACATCCACTCTCAAATAACTTTCAGTAAACGAACATATAAGCACCATTTAAGAAATACTAATAAAATAAAACTAATCACACCCCGAACCAACTACGGCAAGAGAAACATATTGTATGAAGGGGCGCAAATGTACAACAGACTGCCAAATAAACTGAAAGAATGCAAATCTTTGACTTTGTTCACAGAAAGATTAAAAAAACATGTCTACGAACAAGCTTAAAATAAGTGTTGTGACAACTGTGTTTATTTAAAAATTTTACACTGCTTGAACGCGTTACTTGTTAACTATTATTTTGTATTAGATTAAGGCTCATTGTAAGTGAATTTAATTCTTTGTGTGTCAAATAAAATATCTTTAAACCTAATGCAATTTTTCTGTTTTTAATCCACGCATCTGTTTCTTTTTTTAGTTTAAGTTCATCTGGTATGACTGAGACATTTGTGCCATCCAGCAAGTATGTTGGTGCAAAACCTGTTATTGAGTGTTTTGTGTTGTTATATTTACTAACGCAATTATGAGCTATATTGTCCATGCCATATTATTTGGTTTTCCATTTATACTGCATCTTATTTTATTAACAATTGTTTGGTTTAATCTCTCATTGAGTCCATTAGAAAAGGGTGAATTTACTGCAGTGAAAATTAGTGTGATACCGTTTTTACATAAAAATGTATTAAATTCTGTGGAGTTAATGCCTGGATATTGATCAGATAATACAATGCCTATCTCATTGCATTTTGGTACATTATTTAAAAGTTTTATAAAGTCTTTCGCATTCTGTGTCTTTGAGGTTACTATATAAGCGTATCGAGTAAAATGATCCACCAATAGGTGTAGGTATCTTTTTGTTGTCCTAGAGCCTCCAAATCCTCCAATGTGTCTATTGAGACAATTTCAAATGGTTTTGTGGCAGGTTCCAATTGCGACATTAATCCATATCTAGTTTGCTTTTTAGTCTTATTCTTTATACATACATCACATTGTTTGCACAAATCTATAATATTCCTAGTTAAGTGATTTGCTGTGTACAATTTTCCAATTTTCTGTTGCTTTGCTTTATACCTATATGGCACATATTTTCATGATCAATAATTTTATAAATTTCATACTAAATTCTTCTGATAGTACGATTTTTACTTTTTTATTTATTCTTTTATAATATATATTGTTTTTATACATTAATTTGTTCTTATATTTTTTTATATCTTCATTAGATTTTTGATCTGTCAATATACCATGCAAAGTTATTAAGTTAACTATCTTTAACTGTTCATATTCATCTTTCGGTTCTAAAACAGGATTTCTGCTCAAACAGTCTGCTTCTAAATTATTCCTTTCTGGTATATTTTATTGTGAAATCATATTGTGATAGATAATAGGACAAGTCTTCTAGTTCTTTATCGGTTCTTGACTTGATATTTAAGTTTTCCAAGGGTTTGTGGTCAGAGAATACTGTAAAGTGTTTTCCTATTAGCCAGTATTGCCAATATTTTATAGACTTTTCAATAGCTAAGCATTCTAAATATATAGCTTTCTTTTTCTTCTGAGCTTCGTTTAATTTTTTAGAGAAATATGCTACAGGTTTTTTGCAGTATTAAAACAAATACAGCCGAATGTTTCCATTTGACAACTGAAATAAAACAAACTATACCTATAAAACAAAGTAACGACATTTAAAGTTACTTTGTCGATCTCTTTTTACTACTTAACACAATCTTTAATTCGCCTTTTTATTATTCTAAATCTGACGCCATCTTGTGTTTACAATATCATCTTATATTATTTTTCTATATCTTTCTCGCTATGAACACACCATTATACAGAATAGAATAGAATAGATTTATTTTCAAAATTGGATACAAGGTATCACTTATTGACGTCACATAACTTAAATCTAATTATAACTACTACCGCTTCCAAAGCGCATGTGTAGAAGAAGCGGCGGAACAAACTACACTGCAGCATTTTCATCGGACGTCAATGTACAAATATAGATCTCTTAAATCTAAATCATGGACGAATACACATTGTCTACATTAAAAAGCCTGAATGAATGTAGAACTAGTTATTTCAATACGAATTCGATATTACGTCAAATAAATAAAGATAAAATAAAATATGTACACACTGTACAAATTATGTCAACACCATGTTAAAAATGCACAAGCATTTAAGAGGCTGTAGGTGACCTACCTACCTTACATGTGTATATACTACTCTGTCAAGAAAGTAGCAGGAAAAGATCAATAATACACAAACTGTTTGTTATTCATCCAAATTTATTTTATCACCTTCAAAATATGCTCCTTTAGAAACGATACACTTACGCCAACGAATAATCCAATCATCAAAACATTTTTTAAACGCTGTTTCCGGAATTGAGGTCATTTCTCGCCGCGAATTCTCTTTTATGTCTTCTACCGATTGAAAACGGGTGCCACGAAGTGGTAATTTGAGTTTAGGAAAAAGAAAAAAGTCGGCTGGAGCCATATCTGGTGAATATGGTGGTTGCTCGATGGTATTTGTTGAGTGTTTGGTTAAAAATTCGTTCACAATGATGGCCTTGTGCGAAGGTGCATTATCATGGTGCAAAATCCAAGAATTTTCTTTCCACAAATCTGGCCTTTTTCGTCGGATTTGCTCTCTTAAACGCCGCATAACACTCAAATAATATTCCTTATTTACCGTTTGACCTTCCGGCAAGAATTCCGAGTGCACAACACCGCGATAGTCAAAGAAAACAGTCAACATGACTTTGACTTTTGAACGACTTTGGCGTGGTTTTTTCGGTTTCGGTTCAGTTGGAAGGCGCCACTCCGAAGCTTGTTGACTAGTTTGCATGTCAAACTCGTAAACCCACGTCTCGTCACCAGTAACAATGCGTTTCATGAATGTTGGGTCGGAATTGACTCGTTCTAGCATGTCCTCAGCGACTCTCATGCGCTTGAGTTTTTGAAAAAAATTCAGGTCTTTTGGGACTAGCCGAGCGGCAACATGTTTCATACCCAAATTATTAGTTAAAATGGTACGGATCGACTCGTGAGATACAGAAAGTTCGGTGGCTATCTCTCTCAAAGTTGAATGAGGATTTTCAGTCACTATTTCCTTCACTTTTGCGATGTTAACTTCAGTTGCAGACGTTGATGGCCTACCAGAGCGAGGCAAATCTTCCATCACATCTCGACCGCTTTTGAACGCTTTGTACCACTCATAAGCACGAGTTTTTGATAAAGTCGATTCACCGTAAGCCTTCTGTAACATTTTCAGTGACTCCGAACACGATATTCCATTGGCAATGCAAAATTTAAGACAAACTCTTTGTTCGATGTTTTTATCCATTATGAAATTAGCAATACACACTAGATATGATATAACTAAAAATAGCACTGTATTTAATGTAAACAACAGATGCAACTCAAACTCCGCGCCAAAATGGAAAACAGTTGTGCCAATCTAACAACAACAAAAAAAACAAAAATTTGAATTTGGAACCATAAATAAATAATCCATTCCCGATACTTTTCTGACTGAATGTATATCAATTATACATTTTACTATTTTATTTATACACGTTTATATTTTACAATTCAAACCTTAACAAATTTTATATTTACAATTTATTTATTTACAATATATACACTTTCCTAATTCTAAATATTAATAATGTTTACACTTTATATTTACAATCTAAATTCTAATATACATGATATCAATATTGAATATCGTATCGGATGTGCCGTGTACCAGTCAGTTGTAGTCGCGGTCTTATGGAAACGCGTATTATCCCCGTAGATCAAAACCGGTTTCGCTGGGCGTTGCGCGAGCGCATTCCTCGGCCGCCGTCGCTGACCATCGGCCAGTCGAGATCATATCCTGACGCGGAGCTCATGTCGCTTGTACATTCATTGCTAACGCTTTGTTTACATTATTACGCACGTACGCAATTAGCTGAACTATCTTTTCTATAGCTTATCTTCCGAACTTTTCTTTCTATCTGTGCTGTGATCTTTCATTTCTATCTTGCTATTCACTGTGCTTTTATCTTGCCTTCTGTTAAATAAACTTTATAAACATTTCCGTGAGTTAAGTGATTTATTTGCTACCTACACACAATTACAATGAAGGTAACTCCTATCTTTTGGCTATACCTAAACTGGTGACCCCGTCTCAAGAACCACAGAAAATGGCAAGTGATAGCGAAGAATCAATGAAGTCGGTACAACGAGAAAAAAGCGCACCGGACTTTGGTCAACGAGACACTACCGAAGCGCGCGTTTCCACGGTACCATCGGACGTCTACAGAGTCGGAGTTCGGATTGCACCATTTTGGCCAGATAAACCTATGATTTGGTTCGCGCAGTTGGAGGGCCAATTTCTAATATCTAACATCACCGCTGATACGACAAAATTTTATTATGTTATATCTCAGTTAGACAACCAATATGCTGCAGAAGTTGAAGATATTATTGTTTCCCCTCCGGCTACCAACAAATACGAAAAGCTTAAAAGTAAACTCATAAAGCGTTTGTCGGCCTCAAAGGAGAAGAAGGTCAAGCAACTTCTTATGCACGAAGAGCTTGGTGATAGAAAGCCATCCCAATTTCTTCGACACCTTCAACACTTGGCTGGACCCGGCGTTCCCGAAGATTTTGTGAGGACTATTTGGACGAGCCGCCTCCCTCACAACATGCAGCAGGTCATCGCTTCGCAAGCCTCGTCACCAATAGAAACCTTAGCAGATTTAGCAGACCGTATCCAGGACATTGCACCTCCAGCGCCTACGGTAGCATCCACGTCTTCTTCAAATTATTCCGCCATAACTATGGAAGATATGGCGAAACAGATTGCGGAGCTTACTAGGCAGGTGAAAGCCCTGACAGCCCATAACCGTTCCAGATCGCAGAATCGATCCAATTATGGTAACCGCAACCGCAGCCGATCCAATTCGCGCTATAGGAAGCAACCACTGTGCTGGTACCATGCTAAATTTGGAGGCAAAGCCAGGAAATGCATCACCCCCTGCGATTTTAAGGCGGAAAACTCCCAGGGCAGTCGGTAATGGCGACTGACGATTGCCCGCAGATGACTGGTCGCTTGTTCGTGGTTGATAGCAGATCCAAAGTTCAATTCCTCATTGATACCGGAAGTGACTTATGCGTCATACCGAGGTACATGATCAACGAACGACGTGCTAAATCAAACTATGAGTTGTGTGCAGCCAACGGATCTACAATAAACACTTACGGTTCAGTACAGTTGAATTTAAATCTTGGACTTCGTCGAGACTTTCCATGGCAGTTCATCGTGGCCGACGTTACCAAGGCAATCATTGGTGTGGACTTTCTTAGTTTTTATAATTTAGTTGTAGACATAAGAAATAGACGCTTAATTGACAGCAGCACCAATGTTTCAACTCTTGCTAGCATTTCTTTTACAGAATCAGCCGTACCAAGTGTTAAGGTCTTGACTGGCGAAGGGAAGTACTTCAACATTCTCGGTGAATTTCCACGAATAACTCGACCTGCTGGTACACCACATTCGCCTAAACACAACACAGTTCATTATATTAGAACCACTCCAGGCCCCCCAGTTTCTTGTTCTCCTCGGAGATTGGCTCCAGATAAACTTAAAATCGCCAAGCTGGAATTCGACGCTATGCTCGCAAACGGCACAGCACGTCCTTCTGACAGTCCATTGGCGTCGCCTCTTCATCTCACTCCTAAAAAAGATAATAGTTGGCGTCCATGTGGCGATTATAGGCAACTCAACTCAAGAACGATCCCTGATAAATACCCGATACGGCACATACACGACTTTGCCAACAATCTATCAGGCTGTAATGTGTTCTCAACAATAGATTTGGTTAAAGCCTACCACCAGATCCCCGTCTTCGCGGACGATATCCCGAAGACGGCAATAACTACACCCTTCAGACTATACGAATTTCCGTATATGACGTTTGGTCTGAGAAATGCTGGCCAAACTTTTCAGAGGTTCGTCGACGAGATGACTCGTGGACTCGATTTCTGTTTTCCCTATCTGGACGATTTTTTAATATTTTCTAAAACCGAGACAGAACACGAGGACCACCTGCGTCAAATCTTCACAAGAATGAAAGAATATGGTATACTTATTAATACCGCCAAATGTGTTTTCGGCAAGCCCGAAGTATCCTTTCTTGGCTACACCATTTCTCATTCGGGCGCTAAACCTACGAAAAATAAAGTCCAGGCCATAGCTGATTTCCCTTTACCTACAACCATCAAGCAGCTTAGGAGATTCTTGGGTATGATTAATTTCTATAGGCGATTCCTACCTAACTCTGCCCAAATCCAGGCTCCCCTGAATGCCTTGCTTGTGGGATCGGTAAGAGGATTAGAACCAGTCAACATTACAGGTGACGCGCTAAGAGCTTTCAATGAATGCAAAGAAAGCTTAGCTAATGCAGCTATGTTGGCACACCCAGACCCGCAGGCTAAGCTGGCTCTGACTACGGATGCATCCGATATCGCCATTGGCGCTGTCTTACAGCAGCACATTAATAATAGTTGGCAGCCGCTTGCGTTCTTTTCACGCAAATTGAGCCCCTCCCAACAACGTTATTCTACGTATGATAGAGAGCTCCTTTCTATTTACGAAAGTATCAAATACTTCAGGTTTATGTTAGAGGCTAGACATTTTGTTATCTACACTGACCATAAACCGTTGTGTTTTGCTTTCCACGAACGCAAGGCCAATTGCTCACCCCGTCAGTACAGGCATTTGGACTACATCTCGCAGTTCACAACTGACATTCGTCATGTAGCCGGTAAAGACAATGTCGTAGCCGACACTCTTTCCCGTGTTGATGAACTGCAGATGCCGGTTGACTTAGAGCTTCTTGCCAAGTCCCAAAAATCAGATCCAGAACTGTCCAAAATACTCCAAGGCGAAACTTCACTTCGTCTGGAAAAAACAACTGTTCCAGGGAGTCGTTCTTTTTTGTACTGCGACGTCAGCACTCCGACTCCCAGACCTTTTGTCACAAACGAGTTCCGTCAACAGATTTTTAGGCACCTTCACTGTTTTAGTCATCCCGGTGCAAACGCTAGTGCAAAATTAGTTGCTCAACGTTACGTTTGGCCTTCAATGAGGAAAGACTGTCGTGAGTGGTCTAAGGCATGTTTGGCTTGTCAGCGAGCCAAGGTAAATCGTCATGTATCTTCACCTTTAGGTACCTTAGATTTACCGAAAGCACGCTTCAAATATGTCCATATAGACCTGATTGGTCCCCTCCCACCATCTGCTAGTTTTAGATATTGTTTGACAGCAGTCGATCGCTTCACGCGATGGCCTGAAGCTGTCCCACTCGTCGAAATTACCGCAGAAGCAGTGGCCAAAGCCTTTGTGTCCAACTGGATTTCCCGATACGGCTGTCCCACAGATATAGTCTCCGATCGCGGAAAACAATTTGAATCGTCCCTATTTCAACAGTTGGCCAAACAAATAGGATTCCGACACCGAAAAACAACCGCATACCATCCCCAGTGTAACGGATTAGTTGAACGTTTTCATCGCCAACTAAAAACAGCCATAACGTGTCATAGCGATGTGAACTGGACGGAAACTTTACCTTTAGTCTTACTGGGCATACGTAACGCGATTAAAGAAGATTTACAGGCCACTCCATCTGAACTTCTCTATGGAGAAACCCTACGAATGCCAGGTGATTTTTTTGGTGACAAATCAGTTTGCCACACCACCGACATCCGCGATTTCGCTGCTCGCTTACGCTCATTTGCCACTAATCTCCAACCCGTCTCAACTTCACACCACAATAAGGAAAAAGTGTTTATATATAAAGACCTGGACACTTCTAGTCACGTATATGTCAGAGATGACACTGTCCGTGGTACTTTTCAACCCGCTTACAATGGTCCTTACGCAGTGGTCAAAAGAGGTCCCAAAGTTTATAAGTTAAAGGTCAAAAATAGAATCGTCACAGTATCTATTGATCGGCTAAAACCAGCCTACATGCTGTCTGACATCCCCACTAGTAGCAATAGTAGTGATAGGTATGCTAAAAATATTTTATCCCCACCATCATTAAACAAATCTACTGAAACAACTCCTTCCCAACGAACCACAACTCGTTCTGGTCGACGCGTTAAGTTCCCAGACTATTATCGCCCGTAGACACGGTCTCTGGAGGGGAGTGATGTAGGTGACCTACCTACCTTGCATGTGTATATATATCAATTATACATTTTACTATTTTATTTATACACGTTTATATTTTACAATTCAAACCTTAACAAATTTTATATTTACAATTTATTTATTTACAATATATACACTTTCCTAATTCTAAATATTAATAATGTTTACACTTTATATTTACAATCTAAATTCTAATATACATGATATCAATATTGAATATCGTATCGGATGTGCCGTGTACCAGTCAGTTGTAGTCGCGGTCTTATGGAAACGCGTATTATCCCCGTAGATCAAAACCGGTTTCGCTGGGCGTTGCGCGAGCGCATTCCTCGGCCGCCGTCGCTGACCATCGGCCAGTCGAGATCATATCCTGACGCGGAGCTCATGTCGCTTGTACATTCATTGCTAACGCTTTGTTTACATTATTACGCACGTACGCAATTAGCTGAACTATCTTTTCTATAGCTTATCTTCCGAACTTTTCTTTCTATCTGTGCTGTGATCTTTCATTTCTATCTTGCTATTCACTGTGCTTTTATCTTGCCTTCTGTTAAATAAACTTTATAAACATTTCCGTGAGTTAAGTGATTTATTTGCTACCTACACCGGACGCACAATTACAATTAAGGTAACTCATATCTTTTGGCTATACCTAAAAGGCCATTATGTCAAGCTCGGGCCACACATGTTTATCATTAATATAATCCTCCGTGCTGTAATAGGCTTTCCTACAAAGCTCATCTTTAATGTACTTTTTAAATTTTTTATCATTCATTTCAAGAACACTTTTTGGTTATTTATTATAAAATCTTATACAATTAATCAGAAATGATTTCCCTACCTTAGCCAGCCGATGCGCTGGGATCGCCAACTTGTAATTGTTCCGCAGTGATCTACTATTACATTCACGTACTTTTTTTAAAGCGTCTAAGTTTTTCCTAACATGCATAATGTTATCGAAAATGTATTGTGAGGGCAATGTTAAAATATTAAGGGTTTTGAAAAATCTCTAAGTGAATCTCTTTGTTTTAAGCCGTAGATAGCTCGAATTGCCCTTTTTTGTAGAATGAAAATAGTTTGTATGTCTGCTGCTGCTCCCCAAAGCAGTAGACCATAAGACATTAAACTATGAAAATAACTAAAATATACTAACTTAGCAGTTGCCACATCTGTCAAATGCCTAATACGACGAATAGCGTAGGCTGCAGAACTAAGCCTTTTAGAAAATTTTAAAATGTGAGCATTCCATTTCAAATTTGAATCTAATGTTATTCCTAAGAAAGTAGTACTATCAACAAAATCTAATCTTTTACTACTTATACTAATATCTACATTTGCCTGCCGCACATTGGGAAGTGTAAACTTAATGCATTGGGTCTTATTTGCATTTAACAGTAAGTTGTTGATTGTAAACCAGTTAGAAATGGCGGCTAAAGTGCTATACACATCATCACATATTTCGCTACGGCGGTTCATTTAAAAAATTAGTGACGTATCATCTGCAAACAACACGATGCCAGTCTGTTTCTCAATCATGCAACGCAGGTCGTTGATATATACCAGAAAGAGAAAAGGCCCCAAAATGGAACCTTGTGGTACCCCAATTTTTACCGTCGCTCCTTTCGATTTTGTATTATTTAAATCTACCGTCTGAAATCTATCACTAAGATATGATTTAATTAGTTCAACGGCAGCAGTGTCGAACCCGTAATGAGCGAGCTTGAGCAGAAGAGTTCTATGATCTACACAATGAAATGCTTTGGTCAGATCGCAAAACACTCCGATGGCATCCTGTGAGTCTTCCCATGCATTGAAAATATGAGTGACAAGAGCCACACTTGCATCTGTTGTACATTTCCCCTCAGTAAAGCCGTATTGCTGAATGTAAAATAATTTATTAGACTTAAAGTAACGCTGCATTTGATTAAGCATGATTCTCTCGAACACCTTGCTAAAAATTGGTAAAATTGAGATTGGTGGTGTCGCGGAAGGATATGGACAAGGAGTACCTTTGATCCGTAACTCGAGCTCTCGTCCAGCGCCGGTATCTTCCACGATCCAAAGGGTAGTTTTTGGGAAACACAAATCACTGCACTTCACAAACTAACCCCGGGGTGCGTAATTAATAAAGTTTTAGCGTCTTTGATGAATTTTGCGAATATTCACAACCGATGCAGAGAGCGGTGCAGTTGCGCGCGGAGACGAATTAGAACGTTTTCTTTTTAAATTATTTTGACATTTGTGAAAGGAGTGAGAGTGGGACAGGAATAGGATTGAGTGCGTGCGTGAAAGAGTGCGTGTATGTAGTGTTGCGTTTATAAAAAATATATTAAAAAATAAATAATTGGCGAAGGCAAGTCTGCCGGCCTAGAGGTTTCCTCTATATTACATGAAACAACATACAGGAACTAGGAATGAATACAATTGCAAGTTTTTTAGTAGATACGTAAGTAATAACAAAAAAAATTAAAACTTACAACCTAAAATATATAAATCTAGGAAATAATATTTACTGAGTAGGCAATGGGCAAACCCGGATTACTGGACGTATATAACTCCCAGAAGAAGTGCGAACCTTGACGGTTCGAACTATATTGTCTTTACCCGGGTAAACATCTGTAATGACTCCCAGGGGCCAACAATGAGGATGCGTATTATTGTCTTTGAGTATGACTACAGTACCCAGTTTTATATTTTCTGAGGACTTAGTCCATTTTTCTCTTTGTTGAAGGGAAGTGAGATATTCCTGGCTCCAACGACGCCAGAAATCATGCGTGAGTTTACATAACAATTGATAACGTGATAAGCGATTATCAGGCGATTCAAGGTAATTTTCAGCGGGAAGAAATTTTATAGGAGTAACATTTAAAAAATGATTTGGAGTGAGAGCAGTTGCTTCAGGTTCAGTACCTAGCACACAAAGGGGTCTACTGTTCAGCAAACCCTCTATTTGAACTAAGACAGTTGTGAACTCTTCGTAAGTTAAGATCTGAGAGCCTACAGTTTTGAGTATATGAGTTTTAACACTCTTAACATTAGCCTCACTTAGACCGTTAAAATGAGGACCGTACGGCGGGCTATGTTTAAATTGAATTTTATTTGTCAATAAATAATTACTGATATAATTTTGGTGAGCTGTGGACTGTAATAAATCATAAATTTCACTAAGTTTTCGTTTAGCGCCGATAAAGTTGGTTCCGCCATCGCTATAGATCATAGAAACCGGACCTCTTCTACTTATAAAGCGTTTGAAAGCGTCGACAAACAATTCTGAACTGAGATCAGAAACTAATTCTAAATGTAACGCCTTGGTAGCGAGACACACAAATAGACAAACATATGCCTTGTGGCTTTTGATTCCACGGCGTCGAATATGTGTAATAAAAAAGGGGCCTAAATAATCTACAGCAGTATTAACGAAACACTTAACTTTTGAAATGCGAAAGGTAGGTAAATCTCCCATGCGAGGGTAAGTGAATTTCGGTTTAAGTTTGAAACAAATATTGCATTTATGTACGCGTTGACGAATTAAGTTTCTAGCGGATAGTATCCAAAACTTTTGTCTTATAAGAGCGAGTAATAGTGAAGGTCCTGTATGAAGGTTAGTTACGTGATAATAATCAATAATCAATTGAGTTATTAAATTTTTAGAAGGTAATAAAATGGGATGCTTTTGACCGAAATCGAGTTCAGAGTTTGATAATCTCCCAGCGACTCTTAGAAGGCCTTCCTTGTCGATGAAAGGGTTTAACTTGAGAAGAGAACTATCAGATAATTTCCCATTTCGCAAAGCGGTAATTTCTTTAAAGAAATGCTTATTTTGAACAATGCGGATTATATAAAGTTCAGAAAATTCTAAATCTTGTACAGAAATAGGCTGTTGAGATTTTAATTTTTGTATAAAACGTAACATATAAACAACCGAGCGTAATAATTTCAACCAGTTTGAAATTCTTTCAGCTATAATTTCAATTGGATGAGAAGTCTGAATATCTTCAGGACTTTGAACGACTAAACTAATTGTTTTAGTCTCTAAATTTCCTAAACAACCATTAGGATTAATCGTAAAAGGTTTCAATGGCCAATCAGAACAACTAAGGCTTAGCCAATTGGGACCATTAAACCAAAATTGATTGTTGACTAGAGCTTTAGGCGTTACAGGGCGAGATGTAATATCTGCGGGATTTTCAATGCCTTTTACATGAAACCAATGCTTAGCGGGAAGTTTTGAGTTAATCTCAGTAATTCTATTAGCCACAAATGTATGAAATTTGTACGGCGGAGAATGAATCCACGTAAGCGCCACAGATGAATCTGAAAACGAGTATATTTCGTTGATATGACATCTCTGAGAAAGAGTATGTCTAACGGCGTCTAGAAGGTTAGCGAGAAGAAGAGCGGCGCACAGCTCTAGTCGTGTGAGTGACATTTTAGATAGTGAAGCTACGCGAGACTTAGAAGCGAGCAAGTGGACAGAGTCGGGTGAGTATGAGTCTTGACTAACGCGAATGTACACATTAGCGCCATAGCACCTTTCACTTGCGTCTGCGAAACCTAGAAGAATGACATGCGGAGAACGTAATCCGACATTTCGTGGAATTTTTATTTGTTCTAGATAAGCAAGTTCATTATGAAACTGTGTCCATTTATTTAAGATCGCGGGAGGCACTGGATCGTCCCAATCAAGGCCAGCCATCCAGCATTCTTGAACGAGCAGTTTCATGTATGTGACCACCGGGCCTAGTAGCCCTAATGGGTCGAACAAGCGCGCAGTAATCGAGAGAATAAAGCGCTTGGTGCACTCTTGCATATCAGCGTTCGTTGAGAATTGAAAATGATCAGTAGTAGGTAACCACTGCATTCCTACTATCTTATGTGAAGTTGAAGCGTTAGTATCAAATTGTATGACGTCTTCACTTTGCATTGCGGACGACTTGTCCAAGAGGTCGGGACTATTAGAAATCCACTTCGTGAGATTAAAACCACCAGAGGCAAACATTTGGATCAACTCGGATTTGGCCTTTAGAGCGACGTCTACGCCATCCATAGATGTGATGAAATCATCCATGTACATGTGAGTTTCAGCTTCTGTGGCAGCGAGAGGAAATTGATCGCGGCTATCGGCAGCTAGCTGGCGAATGACTCTCATGGCAAGGTAAGGGGAACTTGATATACCGAAAGATACACGATTGAACTCGAACGTATCGATATCAGATCTAGAATCGAATCGATATAAAATACGTTGAAAAGCGTGATGAGTGGGAGTAAGTTTCAATTGAAAATACATCTTTTCAATGTCTGCAGATAGGGCCACAGAGAACATGCGTAAATTTAATAAAAGGTCAAATATACTTGTCTGTAAATTTGGACCTGTATAAAGAAGGTCATTAAGGGACTTTCCACTAGTAGTTTTACTACTGGCGTCAATAACGATACGAGTTTTCGAAGTGAGTTTGTCGGGGCGATAAACAGCTCTGTGCGGAATATAATAAGAGCTATCATCTGACGATGCATTTTCAACCTTAGATAAGTAACCTTTATCAATATAACTTTGCAAAGTGTCGTTGTAATTTGTACGTAAATCAGGATTACTATCAAGTTTTTTCTCTAAATTCAGTAAACGGCGTTTAGCGATAAAATGAGAATTTCCTAATTCTGAAGGATTATGTTTAAACGGGAGATGCACAGTATAACGACCGGTATTATCTCGAGAATAAGTTGACTTGAAGATTTCTTCACAGGCCTGATCGTCAGGGCTCATATGAATTTTATGAGGGACATTGTCGAGTTCCCAAAAGCGTTGAGTAATTGATTCTAGCGTTGAGGTTTGTTCAGTAAAACAAAAGAAAGTTTTATTATTAGCATTGCGACAGGGCTTGATGCGCGTAACAGCAGCCTTACCCATGGCTACATATCCAAGAGTAGTTTCTAACGCAACTACGGAAGAATGCGGTGAAGTCACTTTGTCACTTCCTAACAGAAACGGGAAGAGCTCGTTACCAATTAAACAATCCACCTCGCCGGGCGTGTGGTAATTATAGTCAGCCATTGGTAAGTCACTAAAGTGAGTTAATTTAGAAATATCTAACTCATAGTTGGGTAGGTGGTCGGTGATCGAGTCAATAACACGCGCAACTATATCATACGAACACATAGGATCGAAACGGGAATGGAATTTCAGAGTAGTGACTCCGTATGATACACTTTCGGTCTGACCGATACCTTTAATCGAGGAGGAAGCGGGAGTTATTTTTAAATTTAATCGATCACAGCAAGATTTTGTGATGAAGTGGCTCATAGATCCACAATCTAAAAAAAGACGTAAATTATGTCGCTTATTCTTATTAAAAACATAAACGGAAGCAGTAGGTAAAACAACGGTATTACCTAGCTCATTACAACGAGACGAAGTAACAACCGACAGCGCAATATTATTTAAATTTGCGCGCGTATTCGAGTCTGCGTGTACTTGCTGCATAGAATTCGACTGTGTGAGCGTATCGGCAACAGGGGCTGAATACGGTGCGTGCGAGTGAGACGGATAGCTCACTGACGTCGCCTTGTGACTAGACGGTGTGATAGCACTTTGAGTATCATGCATGTGCAACAAAGAATGATGTCTTTGCTGACAAATATTACAGTTACGTTGAGAACGACAGACTGCAATATTATGAAATCCGAGGCAATTAATACAAAAATTGTACTTAGTGACTAAATTGTTTCTGGAAACTGGAGTCTGATTCAAGAAATATTGACACTTATACAATGCGTGTGAAGGTTGAGAATTGCATATCAAACAATTGTAAGATAGTGAGTTTTTAGAATTAGAATTACGTATGTCTGTTTTGGTATTTATCTGATCGGTGTTAGCGAAATAATTATGCGTTGGTTTATTTTTGTTAGTATTTTTATTAGCGTTCGAGGGTAGCGTTTTGTTCATAGTAAAGGCAGACGAACGAAGCGTTTGTATCTTGTTTTGATGATTGACAAATTGCGTTATCTGAGAAAAAGTAGGTATCTCAACACATGAATGCATTTGCTCAAATAACCTTGCTGTCTCTTTGTCAAGTTTATTGAGTGCTATATGCGTAAAAATGTAATCGGACAAGTTATCGATTTTTAATCTGCGTAACGCAGATTCGGCCGAGCAAAATTGCTCCAAGAATGTATCAAGGGATTGGCCAGTCTTAAAATTAATCATTTGGTCAATATAAAATGACGCTTGGACTCTGATATCTTGGTATTTCTCCAAAAGCGCGTTCCAAATAATCAAATAATTGTCTGACGTGGGAGGTATACCGGAACATACTGTTAGGGCTTTACCTGTTAGTTTGCCTACCAGATACTGAACCTTCTCCGCATCCGTCAAGCGGGGATTTTCGTGAATTAAACTCTTAAAGTTTTCATAAAAGAGTGACCATTTTGTGGGGGTACCATCAAATGATATTAAATTAAGCGGGGGTAATTTCTTATTCAACAATTCAAACTTTTGATCGCACCTGGAAATCTTACAGTTGTATTTATTTTCGCAAGCTTTAATATGACAATAAAGTTGGTCAAAAGATTTCATACTGGAGTAATCCGGTTTTGATTTTGGATTAAAAGAGATTTGAGCTATGGCCAAATCATCGAGCGTTTGCATAAAATCAGTTCTAGTTTTTTCAAGCGACTGTATCATTATCAAGAACTGCTCTTTGTTTGTTTCATCGGAAATATCTTTACTAAGTGTATATGCGTCTTGAATAATAGCAAAAAGATGTTCCTTTTTTGCTGTTAATCGAACAATTTCGGGAGAATGTGCACATTCAGACTTTTGTTTCGACATTTTAAATTGAAAATATGTAAAAAATTACTTTAACTAGAAAATAAATTTATAAAATAAATCGGTGAAAATAAATATGGCGGCGATGTCGATAAATAATTTGACGCAAATTCGTAACAAAAAATATCAAATTATCTCGAAAAATACAATTGAACGAATATTTGTTATGCGTAATATATATTCTATTGTGAATATATAAGATAATAAATTATTATATTTAAGAGAAACATATGAGTTTATGAGTGTTTAAGCGAATGAAAGTGTAGCGTAATGTAGGTAGTTAAGTATGTAGTAATGAAATGCGTTGCGTGGTGCGTTGGAATTGAGTAAAATATACAATATTAATAGCGTGTGAGAAGTATTGCGTTGAAGAAGAGTAATGTGAGGATAGCAGATAGGGATACGGCTCGTGAGGAACACTTGGTGTCGCGGAAGGATATGGACAAGGAGTACCTTTGATCCGTAACTCGAGCTCTCGTCCAGCGCCGGTATCTTCCACGATCCAAAGGGTAGTTTTTGGGAAACACAAATCACTGCACTTCACAAACTAACCCCGGGGTGCGTAATTAATAAAGTTTTAGCGTCTTTGATGAATTTTGCGAATATTCACAACCGATGCAGAGAGCGGTGCAGTTGCGCGCGGAGACGAATTAGAACGTTTTCTTTTTAAATTATTTTGACATTTGTGAAAGGAGTGAGAGTGGGACAGGAATAGGATTGAGTGCGTGCGTGAAAGAGTGCGTGTATGTAGTGTTGCGTTTATAAAAAATATATTAAAAAATAAATAATTGGCGAAGGCAATTGGTCTATAATTACCAGGCTCTGATTTTTCACCTTTCTTGAATAATGGAATTAGTTTACTATACTTCATTAAATTTGGAAATATCCCTTGGTCAACACAATTATTGAATATATATGCTAAGTCCCCAGCTATAATATTTATAATATGACATATCACAACAGCCGACATACCCCAATAATCCTCAGACTTTTTCAGATTAAGTTCTTTAAAGGTATCAATAATGTCAGTAGGGTCAATATTTAAGAATTTAAATTTGAAATTGCAAGTGCCGACATTATTTTTAAGTAGTGTTTCAGCTTCATTAGTGCATTAGAAGTTAATACCAACGGTATATTTGTAAAAAAATGATCAAATAAATTTACTATTTCTGTTGTAGATGTAATTTTCCTATTATCAAATTTAATACATACATACATAAACTCACGCCTCTTTCCCGGAGGGATAGGCAGAGACTACCTCTTTCCACTTGCCACGATCCCTGCATACTTCCTTTGCTTCATCCACATTCATAACTCTCTTCATGCAAGCTCGGCGGTTTCGGGCACTTTTGACCTGACCCTTCACCAGGACGTCCTTAATTTGATCAAGATATGTTCGTCTAGGTCTTCCCACCCCGACCTTTCCCTCCACACTCTCCTTGTATATCTGCTTAGTCAACCTGTTTTCATTCATCCTCTCCACATGACCGAACCATCTCAACATACCCTTTTCTATTCCTGTAACTACATCTTCTTTCACATCACAACATTCCCTTATCACGCTGTTCCTTATCCGGTCACTCAATTTCACACCCAACATACTCCTTAACGCTCTCATTTCCACTGCATTTATTCTGCTTTCACTCCCATACATTAATGTCGGGACCAACACGCCCCTGTGCACAGCCAGTCGAGCCTTTTTGGATAGTTTCTGACTGCTCATAAAGGCATGCAAAGCTCCATTCACCATGTTCCCCGCGTTCACTCTCCTTTCAATATCACTATCACACTTGCCATCTGATGTAAACTTTGATCCTAGATATACAAACTCTTTCACTTGCTCAACTTTTTCTCCTCCAATCAAAATATTACATGCTGTCATTTCTTTCTCCATTTCAAAAACCAGTGTTTTAGTTTTACTTACGTTCACTTTCATTCCTTTCTCTTTTAAAGCTTCATGCATACAGTTTACCATCTCCTGTAACTCCTCCGCTGATGACGCCAGTATAACCTGATCGTCGGCATAGAGCAGACATTTGACGAGTAAATCATTCATCCTTAATCCACTTTCAGACTCTTTCAAATCTGTCAAACAACTATCCATAAATAGGTTGAACAGCCACGGTGACGCAACACATCCCTGCCTAACACCTTTCTCAATCTTAAACCACTCAGTGTGCGCTCCGTTTAGCCTGACACAAGCACTCGAATCCTCATATAAGGATTTCAGTGCTCGTATCAAGAGACTGCTCACCCCATGCATAGAAAGTGCTGACCACAATTCATTCCTCTCAACTCTGTCATAGGCCTTTTCCAAATCCACGAATGTGCAATAGACTTTTTGACTCTTGGCCAAAAACTTTTCGGCTATGCACCGCAAAGAAAAGACCTGATCAGTACATCCCATTCCCTTTCGAAATCCCGCTTGAGCATCCCATATTTTGTCATCAGTTTCATTCCTGACTCTATTAATCAATACCTTAGCATACAATTTGCCGACGACGCTAAGCAGGCTTATACCACGATAATTTTTGCAGTCCAGTTGTGACCCTTTTCCTTTGTAAAGTGGCACAATAACAGCCTTACACCAATCTTTTGGTACTCGGCCGCTTCTCCAACACAAATTGAAAAGGCAGTACAACTGTCTGGCTATGACGCCTTTTCCTGCTTTAAGCATCTCGACCGACACTCTATCATACCCGGCAGCCTTACCCGCTTTCATACTCTTACGTGCTTCCACAATTTCAAACATTTCAATTTCGCCTTCCATCTCATTCTCTTTTTCTTCGCTATAGCAGAACTCTTTCTTATTTTCTTTCTTTTTTTCAAATAAACTCTCAAAATAGTCCTTCCATATCTTTAGCACACATTCTTCTCCTTTCACAACGCTACCATCCTGGCATCTGATCCTAGTCAGCTCTCTGGTTATAGTTTTTCCTCGGGCTGACCTTACGGATTTCCAGAATACTTTCAGATTTGACTGAAAGTCTTCTGATAGCCTTTTATCAAAATCCTCTTTATACTCTTCTTTCTTTCTAATCACAGCTTTCTTAACCAAATCTTTCATTTTTTTATATTCCTTACGTGCTTCATGCACATCCTCATCTATAACCTCTTGCATTCTTAAGTTAGCTTTTGCTGCTAACAAATCCAGCCATGCTTTCTTCTTTAATCGCACAAGTTCTTGCACATCTTTACTCATCCACGCATTTTTGTGATTTTTCCCTTTCCTTCTTCTACTTACACCACACACTTCAACAGCTACTTTCACAATTCTTTCTTTAAATTCCTTCCATCCATCTTCAATATTGCTCCTCTCATCTAAATCTTCAATTTCATCCTTCAGTCTATTAATATACTTCTTACCTACATCCATATCTTGCAAATTTCTACTTTCACTCTTTCCAAAGCGCTGGTTTGCTCCCTTACCCTGTGCCGCCAGCGATTGAAGATACCCCTTATCCGGGATATCACCAGTAAATGGTCCGAGTCAATGCCAGCACCGCGATATGCACGGGTATCCAGCACTTTGTTCTTCAATCTTTCATCTACAATCACAAAGTCTATCATACTTTTTAAAATACCTTCCACTCTTGTATAGGTGTGGATTTCTTTATGTTGAAACATTGAGTTCGACACAAAAAGATCCCTAGACAAATTTCTAATACACTTCTTCCATTATCATTCACCTTTTCGTCACCAAACGCACCAAGCACCTTTTCATATCCATCACGCTTTACACCCACCCATCCATTAAAATCACCTAACATAATAATCTTCTCATTTGGCTTGGTAACTTTCAATACTTCTCTTACACTATTCCAGAACTCCTCGTTTTCGCTTTTTGCTGATGTTGTACCCCTCGAACCCACATCCCACGGTGCATAAACACCTAAAACGAAGATCCGAGTGATTCCAACTTTCAGCCTAATCCATAGAAGACGAGGGCTGACACACTCATACTCATTTACACACTCAGCCATTCGTGCAGAAAGGATTAGACCAACCCCTTGACAGCCTCGGCTGGTACTGGAAATTCCAGACCAATACGCCGTGTAAGGGCCGTGCTGCGTCGCGTCGCATCCTTTCCGCTTCGTTTCATTCACGCACAACACATCCAAACGTCTTTCATCCATCATCTGGCATACTTCCTCAATCTTTTCCTTCATTCCTCCTCTTACATTCATCGTCGCAAAGCGGCTTTCAGCAGACCGCATACCGCTCCCGCCGGGAACGAGACGTGATGGGGTGCGGACACCATCGCCGCCATTTAGGTGCTCTTTCAAAAAATTTGCATCCATGCGATTCCCACGAGACGCAAGGGAACAATTTTGTCCGCCCCAGCAGAGCCCCGCATGCCAGGGTAAGGCTAGCCATTACCTGGGGGTCGCCCAACCCCATGGCGGAAGTGGCACGCTCGAGACTAGGCTCGCCCCTAGCCATGCATCCATCGGCGCGGCAGACCTTAGATTGGCAAAATCAAATTTAATTTCATTAATATTTTCTTTAAAATTACATCTACCAGTTTCCTTGTTTATAACACTCCAGGTTTCCTTTGTTTTGTTAGGAGCATTACTTATTTTGTTTTTAATGAACAAAGATTTAGCATGTAGACATACTTTTTTAAAAATTTTTGAATAATTCCTAACATGGTCTACGAAGCCGCTTTCAAATCAATACTGTTTTTGGGCATATAAATCGTACAAAGTCTTTCTACTTTTGTAGATGCCAACAGTAGCCCATTCATTGAATTTAAAGTTATTATTGGATTTCCGTTTCTTTTGTATAAATGTTTTAGAGTACGCATCTGAAATGGTAGTAAATAACTTATTATAATGACCATTAGGATCGCTGCCCGTGTAAGTTACTGCGCAATTTTTTTTTTCTAAAGAACTTGTAAATTTATTGATTTTATGGGCTGTGACAGGTCTGCACATAATTAATCCATCACATGTACTACGTTTAGTGGAAAAGGTAACTAATTGACCGCAGTGATCAGAGGGTAATTTACTAAATACTTTTTTTTATTTTTTGGTTTTTGTTCACTAAAAACATTATCAATACATTTAGCAGATGTGGCAGTGAAGCGGGTTGGTTCCAAGAAGGCATTATTATATGATCAAACGAACTTCTAGAAGTGAAGTTCGATCGATATAATATGAGTGGTTTCATTTGAAGATATAAATTAACACGTAGTCCTTTGACCTAAAAGGCAACTTTTGCACGCTTAAGATTTGATTTTATTAGATATCAAAAATCGATTCTCGTTTTTGAAATCGATAAAATAATCGATTTTTCTCCTTCCTACCTACATCGGACGGCAGTCTTGCCTCATTCTTTTTAGAGTAAGTTTATGAATTTCTCGTGTTTCTACATAATGGGGTTATGGGTGGGATGGGTAATTTATATCTTCAAATAAAACCACTCATATTATATCGATCGAACTTCACTTCTAGAAGTTCGTTTGATCATATATAATATTTCGTGGTTTCATTTTCGATATAAATTAACACGTAGATGTTTAGAGACAAGTTTTGTCATTGTTTGTAGTGTGACGCAAGGAAAACGCTACGATTAAAACACGAGATTGATAAATCATAGCTTTTTTTTTTTTTTTTTATTAACAAAGAAAAACAATCTTCTGGACGATTTTATAAGAACTAGGTATAACAAAATTTTCAATCATTTGGAGAACAAACAGAATTCGCGAACATAACGTACGATTCTTTTTTGATAGGCCTATTGTAAAATTTGGCAAAGGTTTGGGAAGTTGTTGTCCAACCGGCAGTTTTCCGAATCACGTCTAAGCTAAGGCCAGCGACGCGTGCCTTCGAGGTGGCGGCGTGCCGCGTGCTGTGCGCGCCGTACACCGCCACGTCGACGCCGCTCGCGCTCAATGTTTGTTTGATCCACCTGCTTATCGTCTGTGCTGTCGCGTTCTTGTGGGGACGCTTCACAGTCATTAAGAGGTGGTCTAAACCTGGTGGCCTAAGTTTATCAGTTACCGACATGTAATCTACGAGCGTAGTAGCTGGGCAAATCGATGGATTTTCCTTGAAAAAGGGTAATAGCAAGAGCGGTTGCTCTCGACCTACCCCTGACGTTTTAATCATATCGGTGATACTTATTTTTATGATATTGTCATTAATAACTATATTTTGAATTTTAATTAATGATAACGTCTGCACTCTGTGTGCAGTACACAACGCTAATAAAACAACAAGTTTTTTGGTAAGTTTATCTAAACCTAGTTTGCTATGGGGAACCCAATCGGAAACATGAGTTAGTACTACCTGAGGGTCCCAGGTGGATGAGTATTTTGGTAAAGATGGTCTCATCCTAAATACTCCTTTAAGCAAGCGTTTGACACTCTCATCTGCAGCTAAATTGTTTCCTAGAAATAAAGCTAGGGCTGAGCGGTGATTGTTAAGTGTACCATATGATGCACCTTTTTCAAACTGATCAGACAAAAAAATAATCACATGTGAGATGGGAGCGTTAAAAACATTAATATTATTAATCTCACAGTATTTGTACCACAGCTTGTAGCATATACCGTACTGCTGTAAGGTATTATCGGAAAGTGATGCCAGCATTATACGTAATGCGGTCGGTGGGACGCCGCGGCGGGAAAACGCGCACCGGAGAGCAGCGCTGCTCCCAGGGTAAGAGTCTGGTGTAGAGGGTGTTGATGTCTGAAATGCGATAATACTAAATTGGGACGTGGTTGTAAAACAATTACATCAGAAATCAATAAGTCCATAAGCTGTGGGTACCAAGCCTGTGCGGGCCACATAGGAAAAACAAGAATGCCCGTGGCTTCGTCTTCAATAATTTTTTGTATACAATTTAGTAACAAATAAAAAGGTGGAAAAGCGTAAAAGATTTTTTGGTCCCAGTTAATGGTAAAAGCATCCACAGTGACGGCGTCTGGGTCCTGTTTCCAGGATACGTACTCGTGACACTTGGCGTTAGTGCGTGACGCAAACAAATCAATTTCAGGTTGGCCAAATTTTTTCACAATATGGTTAAATGCAGATGCAGATAATTCCCATTCTATATCATTATTTATCCTACGAGATTCCTCGTCTGCTTCTATATTTTCTTTGGTATTAATATATAAAGCGAATAACCATAATTGTCTCAACTCGCACCAGCGCCAAATTTCACGAGCCAAGTTGTTGAGGTGGGGAAATTGTATCCCGCCCATGCGATTGATATAGCTTATAGCTGTAGTATTATCCACACGAAGTAAGATTGCACATTTTGTCTTATCACGAGCAAAACATTTGAGAGCCAAAAATATCGAGAGTAATTCTAAGTAATTAATATGAAAACTAATTTCGCAATCCTTCCACGCACCGTTGACCCGTAACCCATTATAGTATGCTCCCCAACCAGTACGAGACGCGTCGGTAAAAATTTCGATTGCGTAGTTGGGGGTTTTGAGTGGGCTGCTTGTTTTAAAGATATTTTGCAACCACCAATTTAGGTCTTCCAAAATATTAGTACGAAGTTTGACCTTTGTGTCAAAAAAGCCATACTCGTGTAAAAATAAATATTTCTGTCGTTCCAATATCTTAGTGTACAGCCAGCCATACCGTACCGCTGGGCACGCTGATACTAAAACACCTATTAGTTGTGATAATTCTCGAATGGTAACGGTGGGTAGTTTGTGAAATTTTCGAATCAAACCAGCTATTTTATCGCGTTTATCTGTGGGTAACGAAATAGTCATGGATTTAGTGTCAAAAATAAAACCCAAAAATTTACATCTTCTTTTGGGTACCAACTGACTTTTTTCATAATTAATTACGAAGCCTAAGTGTTCAAAAAGTGTTATTGTCTCCTGAATATTATTATGACATTCGTAATAACTACTTGCTATACAGCAAACGTCATCTAAATAACAAATAGATTTGTAACCGCGACTGCGTAAATTAGCTACTACCTCCCTGACTATCTTAGTGAAACATCTTGGGGCTATCGCGAGACCGTATGGCATCGCGTTAAATTCATAAATGACAATTTCATTTGTATTGGGATCGATATATTGAAACCTAAGATATTTACGGTATTCAATATCAATGGGTATAAATAAATACGATTCCTTTAGGTCTATTGTCGCCATAAACCAATTGGGTTGCAATAACTTAGCAGTCGTTCTAAAATCTTCCATTTTGAAATGCATTTTTGGTATGAAACGATTTAATGATTTTAAATTAAGAATAAACCTCTTTTCTCAGTTTGATTTTGGAGCTAAAAATGTACTAGAAATAAACTGATCTTCACAAGGGTCAACTGGTGAAATAGCGCCTAAATGTAACAAATTATCTATCGCTAATGACATATCAAATTGTTCTTCTGCTGATAGTGTGATTCGGGGTACAATGTGTTGTACCGGTTCAGATGTAAATGGAATAGGTACTCCATTCCGAACCCAGTCTAGAATGTTATCATTATTTGTGACTTCAAGCCAACGTTTGTAAAAATGTTGAATGCGACCTGCATGTACCTTCGTTAATGACGCGTGGTCCGTGATGACCGAGTCTGGCCCCCCTTGGATTGAGTGGTTGCTGTGGACGTTGTTGGTGCTGGTCGTCTGGTTGACGGAATATACTTCTTCTGAGTTCCTCGCCCCCCCCCCCTGTTGCTCGCATAGCGAGGGGGCGCCACCCAGTTTCCCTGAACCTGTTGGCGAACTGGTGCTGGTGTGTTTTGGGAAGCTGGTGGTTGTCTTACAGGGACTGGTTTTTTAATCTGTAAACCCTGTTTTTCTATTGATTTGGATGCCTTTATTTTTTCAGGCAGGCTTATTCCAAATAATGTCTCGTCTCTGTCGCTGTCTTGTATGACATTTAAAAATGATTAACTAGACCCGGAGTTATCATTTTTATTCTGGATTGGGTCTGTGAGTGATGTAAATCACAGATAATACGACATCCATCACTAAGTGTTTTGATGGCTTCTATTTTATTATCACCTGTCATCAGAGAAGACATTGCCTTGCTGACTGCTGTTATTCCAGAACCTAGCTGTTGTTGATATGATTCAACTTTCTTGTCGCGTAATCGTACCATTTCCGCAATGGCGGCTGAAATCTCCATGTTTAACTTGGGAGCTTGTAAAAGAGTACAATTGCTTGGTACTAAATATTGTTTTAAAATATTTTCCCTCGCGGATGAGGTCATACCTTTTTTTAATAAGGGTAGCCATAACTGTGTTAAAATATTATGGATCTCCGCACCCCAAGTTGGACCTGGATCAGTTGCGTCGCCAAGGGCAGACAAAATTTCCGGATCTAACGGCGGAAATCCCGAGTCATCCACAGTTTGGACTGGCTCTGATGGTGCCGGAAACGAATGGGATTCAAGCGTTTGTGCGGGGTCAGGGGCACACTCTGCCACCTCGACTAGTGACTCCGCATCGACTGGAGGTGCAGTTTTATCTACATAAGTAGTATTGTGGCACCGTATCATCATTTGGTTCCAGCAGACACCACGTACCCATTTCGCCTCCTGTGGGCAAGGTAATAGTGGTAAATGAGAGAGAACGACATACCAATTTATAATCATATTGGTAATTGCGCCTTGTTCCATTTGGAATCTATGGCGTTGTTCGTCACTTAAAGAAAATAATAAGTTTTGCCTCGTTCAGTGTGAATCTATGGCAAAAATGTGTTTCGCTTACCTTCTAGCCCGTTCTCTTGGTCATCTGAGGGTGATGATGGAAAAACATCATATCGTCGTCGTTTGCGACTATGTTTATCCTTTAATTTCTCCATTTTCTTTTGGTAATATTGAAGTTTTTCTTCTAGGGTTCTCTTGTATTATATATATATATTGTAACTTTTTAAAATGTAGGTAGGTAACGTGCGTTCGTTGCCGTGCACGGAAAAAGAATGAGGCAAGACTGCCGTCCGATGTAGGTAGGAAGGAGAAAAATCGATTGTTTTATCGATTTCAAAAACGAGAATCGATTTTTGATATCTGGGTATTTCTTATCAAATTTAAAAATTTGAGATGTTATTGTAATTTTTTTTTTCTATAAGCTACAGATTTTTCTTTTGCCGAAATCAATAAAGTTGCCTTAAGAGATTTATTTAGCACCATTGGTCATCCATATTTTTGTATATAATCTCTAAAAATGAAGATTAAAAAAATAAATAAATGAGGGAATGAATAACAGAGTGAGGGAATGATTTATTGTTATATAATAATAAAAGACACGTACAAATAAACAAAATTAAGTATTTTTTTATAATTAAACAATTTAATATTATATTCTAAGAAAAATTAACTCAAAACTTTACTTATAGTCAATACAAATTTATATAAACTCAAAAATAAACTTAGGTAAGTACTATAATAAAGAGGTAACAAATATTTTTATCTTTGTACTTATAACTATTTATTTTTAAACTTTGTACTTAAGATTTCTCCGAAAGTTATAACTTCTTCATATTTATATTAGGCATTAATTATTTATTAATATTACTCTGTATTAGTCTTTTCTTGTATTAGTTTTTTGGTCTTTGACATTAATTAATCATTCAGTTTTAATGTAAACATCACTTGTTGATTCATCTAACTCTGTAATAACGTAATTGCCTCTTTTTACTAACTTTGGCATCTTTATTTTCTGAATTATATCTTCCCAGCAATATAATTGCTCGTCTTTAATAATTGGCCATCTCCAAAACTTTAAACCTTTCTTTATGCACCTAACCATTAAACCTTCTTCAAAAGTAGATATAACTTCTCCGGGATACTTTGCCGAGTCCCATTTAATCAGAACATAATCTCCAATGGTAATCTTATCACTATCTGAGACATCAGTAGATTCTTCATCTCCTAAATCAATCGTATCATTTTCTTTGAACATTCCGGTATGATCTTGAATGCGCGAAGACGACGGTTAAGACAATTGGTGATTATTCTTCATTATATCCAATTCCATTGACTTTTCAGGTGATTTGTTGCGCCTCTTAGTGAATCGATTCTTTTTGTGTCGTTGAAAATATCCCAAATGATAGTGGGTACAATCTTCTTCGCAATCTATGCATGAAAGTCTTCTGCACTGTAGAGTGTTGTTAAAAAATACAAACTGGCGTATTTTTGTGTTCCCCAAAAAGTTGGAATAGTACTGGACTGTTTTATGAGATTATCCATCAGTGAAATATCTGCTGTGGTAACTTCAAACAGTAAAATAGAAGGACACCTGGATTGAAGGATAGGTTTCAATGAATTCAGGTCTACAATATCAAGGCCTTCAGCAACGACTTTATCTGCTGTCCGCTTCAGTGTTCCACCGACACCGTCAGGTGCTCCTTTACCATGTCCGGGCTCAGAATAATGCCACTAAAAGTATGCGATTTCTGGATAGATGAGCGACAGATAGCGACACACAATTTCAAACATAAATTTATTTTTATATTGGTTAACAGTTCCGTCACTCAACATATGCAATCGGGAAATGGGTAAATTTTGTGTTTTTATCCACTCAAATATGGGTTTGAAGTGAGCCCAAACGGCCATTGTGTCAAGTAGTTTCTTCTTCACACTCTCAGGAACGTTTACATTCTTTAGGAGCACATTTACTTTACTTGCAGGTGATTCTGGGTCATATCTTTTTTCTTTCAGTCTCATACACCTCTTTTTGTACTTTTCACTTAACTTCACTGCATTCTTCAGTCTTTTTTCTAAATTTGTAATTTTTGCATACAAAATAGCACGTCGCCTTCGCATCTGTCGTCTATTTCGAGCAGCTACATCTTCCCTAAGTTCCTGCACTGATACTGGACTGGATGGAGGTGTATGATTAAGTATGTTTTGTAAATGTTGGTGTGCTATAGCTTTTTTATTCCTATACACTTTACTATTTTCTTTCCATTGTTTTCGCTTTTGTTTAAGTTCTCTAGCGTTCATATGAATTACAGATTTTACCTGACCCTTCTCTTTTTTCTTTAAATATTTTATTCTTTCTTTTTCCTGCAGTTTTTCCAAACATTCAGTATTATTTTTCATTTTTTCTCGCCTTTTTCGATCATATTATTTTTTTCTTAATTTTTTTTCTGCATCACTCAACTTCTTTGTTCGTCCCATTTTTCTTTCACATACATTTACCTATATTAAATTGAATATTATGAAATAGTCGCAAGAAATAAGCAAAACATAGAACATTATATAAATCATTCCCCCATACAGCCGTCATTCCCTCACTACTAAATGCAGTGAGGGAATGATCGTGAAGGAATGACGATTTTTAACTAAAGCTACAAAAACACCGGCACATAACCTCAATTTACTTGTTCCATTTCGAATATACCTACATACATTTTACTCCCAAAAACGTATAAAAAAGACAAATAATATACACATATACTTAAATACTTAATACATACATGTAACGTGAGGTAATGATCGCCATAAATGTAACTCTTAACAATTTTTTACATGATATGTTTTTTCACAAACTTACCTACCGTTGAGAAGAAATTGCCATTTTGAATCATTTGAGAGTGTTGCCAGGTATTAAAAACTTAAGGATGCGTTCTTGAGTATCGTTCGACACGTTCAGAAATCGATAATTCATAATAGGGTGAGGGAATGATTTTATTTGGCGGGACATATTTAAAATCAAATAATTGTTTTTATAAATTTTTCGTTTGTTAGATGTAAGTTTTATAGACAATTACAAACATCTTTCTAACGTATAAGCATAATTTCATTATAAAGAATATCGATATATTTGCGATGAATAGGCATTTTAGTAATGTTTTTGATGTGAGGGACAAGGTGAGGGAATAACTTTATGGGTAACAAAGTAGCCATATCTTTTTTTTCTTTAGAGGTAATACGTTTTATTTTTCAACAACATTAGTATAGACCGCGTGTATTGAAATAAAAAAAAGACTTACATAGTTAATGCATATGACTCACAACTAATGACCCGGGAATAAAATTTCGAAATTTGATGAGAAATACCCATCTAATAAAATCAAATCTTAAGCGTGCAAAAGTTGCCTTGTAGGTCAAAGGACTACGTGTTAATTTATATCGAAAATGAAACCACGAAATATTATCTAAGTTAAAACATTTAAATAGGTTAAGAAACTGTGTTGTCACTGTGGAGCTAACTAATAGGTCAATGTTAAAATCACCACAAACAATTACTTTCTTATTACTTTTTGTAGCTACTCTTAGAACTTCCTCCATTACATTCAGAAAATCCATAATACTACTGTTGGGTGGACTATAAATACAAATAACAATGTGTTCCTCAAGCTCGGCACAAGATACCTCAACAGAGCGCTCAAGAGAAAGTCTGACTATGTCATGACGCTCCTTACAGCGATGACCATTTTTAACATATATAGTATTACCGAACCGCCTCTGATTGCAGACCCTCTCCTGCAGCAGCTGACCGCATTAAAATTGTTAAGACTGGGCATCAGCTCACCCTCCAGGAGCCAATGCTCAGTCAAACATACCATATTTACATATATTTTTTCATTAAATAAATCAATAATAAGTTCTTTGCCAGGAAGGCCCTGTATATTTTTGTGTACAATATTAAATTCATTTGTCCTTCCTGTTGTCCCGTGGTTTAGTTTAAACCACATGTTGCATCCACAAAATCATCATTACAAAAAATTAATGATTCTGTAGATTTTGTCCGATTATGTAAAGAATGTAGTTTACCACAATGTAAATCCGTCCGTTCTTTTATATTGTTTGCTAACAAAGTAGCAATTTTTTTATTATAAAATTTTGAAAGATAAACATTATCTTTCGTCAAAAAACAATTTTTTATGAACAGTTTCGTATCAAAAAATACGAACTTGTCATGACGACATGACATATTATGAACCATATTGTTCATTATATGAATAAATTGATTTCTCTTTGGCGTCTGGCAACTTATATAAGGAAAAGCACAAAAAATAATTTTACATACATTTAAATTATTCAGAGTACCTAGACCCTGAATAAGGTCTTGTTTACTAATATTTAAACTATTTCCAACCATTATAACAATTGTGGATGTGTTGCTCAATTGTGTGTTTTTTATACTCTTAATATACAGTTTACAGTATATACAGTTTAGGGTTGCGGTTATTTCGCAAAAAGCGTAGACGCAAATCCTGGGGGTTTTCAATGAGGGGAGTGAGGTCGCTGTTTTGCTCGGCGATTATGTCTTTTAACTGATCGGATGGGATTTCCTTGGGGACACCCTTCAGGATGAGCATCGGTGACAATTTTCGCGCCGGCTCCGCTGCGATTTTGTTCGAGGTCGACAGGCGCTGGGTGGCGTCGTCCCTATCACGATCGCAGTCAAATTCGACGCGGAACTTGTTGTTTGAAACAGCCTTGATGTTCGTTGGGGCATATTTAGCCTTCCTGAAGTTTATCCCCTCTCTAAGAGCCTCTATTGTTTGTTAATAGTGCCTACGAAAGCGCTGGCACGCCGATGTCGGTCAGTATTTGGGTGACCTCCTGCCGTTGCTTGTTAGTGACACTTTTGGATGCACACAATAAGCCGATTGCTTCCTGAACGCGAGCCAGAATGCTCGCTTTGTGTCCCTTGACAGGATCTAGAGTGCGAGACTCAGTGGGATCAGTTGGTTTTGTGTTGATGGAGGTGGTGGTTGAGGCGGCGGTGGGCGCCGGATGGGGATGTCCCTTATCAGGCTGACTGTGCACATCAGCCACTGTCACAATGGCGGGGTTGTCAGGTTGCCTTAAGGGGCTGCTTTGACTATCATTAGTTATTTCAGAGTCGGACATGTATCGGAGACGTGGCATGTCTGAATCTACCTGAGAGTCTTCGTCGTGGAAAAGGAGAAGAAGATCATCAACGTCACTAGACGATGACTGACTGTATGGAAAATCAAATCGTGGGCAATGGCTAGGTACCGGTGGAGAAGAAAGTGGAGGAGGTGTGGGGGGTGGAGGAGGGGGGCGATTAGTCGCCTCCTTTCGGGTGGGAGACCGGGTGAGCACCATGTTCTCGTCAGTAAGCAATTAAAAATTTACCAAAATACGTGAAAAAAGGACAAGCTGTAAAATTAAAACTATGACTTTCGGAAGAATGAAAGCAATTCAGAAACTAATTTTAAGACCGGACAAACAAAATACACTAGTCAGAAGAAAGAAAAATATCAAAGGAAAAAAGTCGATTTACGGTTTCGACTTACGTCGGCGAGCGGAGTTTATCTAGTTGAGAAAACAAGGGTGGGCGGGGGGTCAAATTTTTCGCGGATTTTTACCGGGAATGGCGCAAAATGAAGGGATAGGCAGCAGGAATGATATTCGGAAGTAAAAAGAGGGAGTTCGAAGGGAAAAACGAAGTTTAGGGAAGAAAGTAGGTATTGAAATAGCGAAAAAACCGTTAGAAAAGAAAAACGCCGAAAAAACGGGAATGGACACAACGAATGTGCAGGGTATGGACACGCAACAGATGGGTCGGTTAGGTTTTTTGTTTATTCATATACATTCAGTCAGAAAAGTATCGGGAATGGATTATTTATTTATGGTTCCAAATTCAAATTTTTGTTTTTTTTGTTGTTGTTAGATTGGCACAACTGTTTTCCATTTTGGCGCGGAGTTTGAGTTGCATCTGTTGTTTACATTAAATACAGTGCTATATTTAGTTATATCATATCTAGTGTGTATTGCTAATTTCATAATGGATAAAAACATCGAACAAAGAGTTTGTCTTAAATTTTGCATTGCCAATGGAATATCGTGTTCGGAGTCACTGAAAATGTTACAGAAGGCTTACGGTGAATCGACTTTATCAAAAACTCGTGCTTATGAGTGGTACAAAGCGTTCAAAAGCGGTCGAGATGTGATGGAAGATTTGCCTCGCTCTGGTAGGCCATCAACGTCTGCAACTGAAGTTAACATCGCAAAAGTGAAGGAAATAGTGACTGAAAATCCTCATTCAACTTTGAGAGAGATAGCCACCGAACTTTCTGTATCTCACGAGTCGATCCGTACCATTTTAACTAATAATTTGGGTATGAAACATGTTGCCGCTCGGCTAGTCCCAAAAGACCTGAATTTTTTTCAAAAACTCAATCGCATGAGAGTCGCTGAGGACATGCTAGAACGAGTCAATTCCGACCCAACATTCATGAAACGCATTGTTACTGGTGACGAGACGTGGGTTTACGAGTTTGACATGCAAACTAGTCAACAAGCTTCGGAGTGGCGCCTTCCAACTGAACCGAAACCGAAAAAACCACGCCAAAGTCGTTCAAAAGTCAAAGTCATGTTGACTGTTTTCTTTGACTATCGCGGTGTTGTGCACTCGGAATTCTTGCCGGAAGGTCAAACGGTAAATAAGGAATATTATTTGAGTGTTATGCGGCGTTTAAGAGAGCAAATCCGACGAAAAAGGCCAGATTTGTGGAAAGAAAATTCTTGGATTTTGCACCATGATAATGCACCTTCGCACAAGGCCATCATTGTGAACGAATTTTTAACCAAACACTCAACAAATACCATCGAGCAACCACCATATTCACCAGATATGGCTCCAGCCGACTTTTTTCTTTTTCCTAAACTCAAATTACCACTTCGTGGCACCCGTTTTCAATCGGTAGAAGACATAAAAGAGAATTCGCGGCGAGAACTGACCTCAATTCCGGAAACAGCGTTTAAAAAAATGTTTTGATGATTGGATTATTCGTTGGCGTAAGTGTATCGTTTCTAAAGGAGCATATTTTGAAGGTGATAAAATAAATTTGGATGAATAACAAACAGTTTGTGTATTATTGATCTTTTCCTGCTACTTTCTTGACAGAGTAGTATATAATTTCATCGTCCTATAAAACCACAACAGCCAAGTTTATTTACTATGTCAATTGGTAGGTATATGTGTGTCGCTAATAAAATTTTTGTTTTTGTTTTACATCACAAATTACCCGCGTCTTCACCCCAACGAATATTAATTATTCCTTGGCTCGGAGCCACAAGAATGTACTTTGTTCATGCAAGCACTTGACCATGGCCCCCGCGGACATGCCGCGACCTGCCTTAAATTATTGTATTATTTAATGATTCTTCTTCTTCTTAGTCGTGTCACTCTTGACAGAATGGTCGTGGTCATCATGTAGTGTTGGAGGCGGGCGCCAATGTGCGCCTTACGATGTCCCGCCATTTCTCCCTACTGGAAGTCATCCTGCTGCACTCGTTAAGTGAACCGCCAATCACAGACTTTATTTGGTCGGTCTATCGCATGGGTGACCTCCCGCGCGGTCGAGAGCCTTCCACTTTACCCTGGACAACAAGCCGTTCTATGGATCAGTTGCCTCTCCTTGTAACGTGTCCAAAGAATGACAAAATGCGAGATCGTACTAAGGGAAATAGTCGCTGCTTAATACCGAGCTCTTGTAGTATCGAGACGTTAGTGCGGAACTCTGTCATATTCATATTCAAAATTCGTTTATTTCCTCTTTACAAAGATCAAACTTAAGCTAACTTAACTACTTATAGCTAAATGGTTATTAAAGATCTTTGCTGGGAGGTTAGTTCCTGAAAAAGATTCGGTCGAACCTGAACTACAGGTATCTAGGCCACCCCTCTCGGATTTTAATACCCTGGCTAAACAGAACTTACAGTTAAATTAAAATACAATAAAGAAAAGAGAAAGAAAAAAAAAAAGAAAATAAATAAAGCACAATAATAGGAAAACTAGGAACTTATTTAGGGGTTATATGGTCTAGTGCGTCAAAGTCAGAGTAAGTAATGGTGAAAGTCGGGGTCAATGTCAGAGAGTGAGGGGGGGACGGGACATGGCATGGGTGACTGAATTGCTTCTGGAGCTAATGAAAGTTTCAATCTAAGTGGATGATTTTTGCGAGAAAAATTTGTCGGTTTGTGTGGTCAGTTAGTATTCAGAGGTAAGTCGAGTTTAAGCAAGTGGCGTAATGAAATTTTCTGTGGCGAAATAGTCGAGGGATTTTAAGAAGTTAGAAACGGTGATTTTGCAGGAGAATTTATGGAGGGGATAAATATTTAGTAATGAGTCAAGTTTGTTGTAGAGGTATGGTCCTCGAAAGCAGAAAAAGTGGGTGGAAGTGATAGTTCTTTGTTGCTGAAGTGTGCAGATGGGTCCTCTTCTACGTTTGTCCTTGCGCATGTTTGGTTCGTACTGAAGTTGGGAATGTTGTTTGAGTGTAATGGACAATATAAATGACTGTCTGACTGTCAGTACGTCCCAGAATTTATATAGTTCTGTAGTTGGGTAGCGGAAGGGAAAACCCGCGGCAACCTTAAGTACGGCCCTTTGGGCTTTTTCCACTTCGAGTAGGGTGGATGTGTAAGTCCCTCCCCAGGACGTTATGCAGTAGGTCACAAGCGAGTGGCATAATGCGTAATAGACCATCTTGGTTATTTGGCGGTTTGAAATGGGTCTTAAAGTTTTGAACACGTAGATGAGTTTACGAAGTCTACTTGCGAGTAATTCTGTATGGAAGCCAAAAGAAAGTGTGCGGTCGATTATTACTCCTAAATATCTGATACTATCCGCTCTTTGGAACGGAGGGCAAAGACAATCAGAAGGATAGACTTGGTCGCAGTTATGGGCTTTAATGGTTAGGGTGGGCGGAGGCAGGAAATTAGTTTTAAAGGCAAATGGGATAAATTTGGTTTTGGACAGGTTTAGAGTCAGTAAGTTAGAGGTCAGCCAATCCCTCACTTTGTCGATACCTTCTTGGGCTTTCCGGAAGGTGTCCTCCCAGCTTGATACACTAAAAAATACAGCTGTATCATCAGCAAAAACAAAAATCCGAGCACCATCAAGTTCAAGTCGACATAAACTATCGATATAGATGAGGAAGAGGGTGGGAGAGATAATGCTGCCTTGCGGCACCCCAAAAGTGATGAATTCCTCGTCGCTCGTCCGGTTGCCTATTCTGGTCTGCTGGGTTCGATTAGTGAGATAATCGGTTAGTAATTTGAGGGGTATACCTCTTACTCCAATGCTCTCCAGCTTTTCCAGAAGTAGTGGGATGAAGACCGTGTCGAAAGCCTTTTTGAGGTCAAGGAAGAAAGTCAAACACTTCTTTTTGCCGTCCAGTGCAGAAATAGTGAAGTTGGTTAAATCATGGACAGCGTTGTCCAAGACACACCAAGCATTCTCCTCCAGCACCACATCTCTAGGGCGTCTATCTATTTTCTTTCCACTTCACGCAATGTCCACGTTTCAGCAGCGTACAAAAATATGGGGAAAATAAGCGTGCGCACCAGTCTGGTATTTGTGGTCTTAGTGATGCTACGATTCCTCCATACTTTTCTCATTCTGTCCATTGCCGAAGTGTACGATTGGACCACGTCACAGTTCGCGATTCTAGTTACTTCTGGCGAATTACTGTTAGCGCGATCCACAACCATCATCTTCGTCTTGCTGCGATTTATTTTCAGACCGAACTCGAGGCCAACACGTTCCATTTTCTGAAGTAGATCTTCCATGTGTTGGGTACTAGTTGCAAAGAGGGTGGTGTCATCAGCATAACGTAGATTGGCAATTTTGTATCCACCAATTTTCACACCGTCTGTCCAATCCTCTAGAGTGATGCGCATTATTAACTCAGTGTATACATTGAACAAGAGCGATGATATTATGCATCCCTGGCGTACTCCGGCACTAGGGCGAAAATTTCCTGACAAGACGTCTTCTGTGCGCACAGAGGCTGTTCCATCCTCGTATAGCCGTCTTAAAAGGTGGACTAGATGAACAGGCGTGCCCATTTGCAATAATGTGTCCCATAACACAGGCCATTTCACCGAGTCAAATGCTTTTGAGAAGTCCACAAAGCAAATATACACCGATTTGTTGAATTTTCGCGCTTTTTCGATGATCTGGCGAACAATCAAAATCTGTTCCCGAGTGCCCTTCCCTTTCACAAAGCCGGCTTGTTCTGGAGCTATCTCCTTAGATAGGTATGTTTTGAGACGCTAGTTAAGGATATGTGGATTCATGTCGAATTCATTCCAAGTACAAGCCACCCGACTGTGGAATTCCCTTCCTGAATCTATTCGGAAAGCGCCTAATAGATTTGCATTCAGGGAGCAAGTCCATAAACATCTTTTTGACCAGTAGTTTTATTTTTTTTAAACTCTACACAATCATCTAACTTATGTAGTATATGTATGTTTATTTTATATACTGTATATATTTATCGTCAAACTTATGTATGTAAACTATATTATATGTAAGTGTATAAGGTATTCTATTATTCATATTTTTCTTATTATTATTATATATTTTTTTACACTCATTGCACCACCCGTACGTCCATCTCAGTTTGGTCCAAAGATTCGACTGGCAGAGAATGCCTTGTGGCATTAAGTCCACCTGTTGTACATTTTCGTGCATAAAGTTTAAATAAATAAAAAAAATAAATAAATATGTAACAAAATTTTGCTGGCGTGTGGTATCAAAGCAATAAGGCGGTAGTTGTTACATTTCTTTGTGAAACCTTTCTTGTGTAAGGGGGTAAATATGGTGTGAGTCCATTCATCGGGCCAATTTCCCGTCCGCCATACTTCATTACAGATGGCGTAAAAAATTTCATCACCATACTCTCCTAGAGCTTTTATGGTTTCTATGGGAATGGCATCTCTTCCAGTGGCTTTCCCGTTTTTGAGATGTTTTATTGCAGCTCTAACCTCAGACAGGAGAATGTCCGGTTCCAGATCCTCAGTATTAAGGACAGTACTCGGGAAATCGCGGCAGTGCGGGTCCTGGAATAACGACTGACAGTAGCCTTTCCATGTTCCGGAGATTTCAACCAGTTCTGTTACCACACGATTATCGCTGTTTTCTATAGCCCAGGTTTTAGATGGTAAGGATTTAGTGATAACCCGAATTTTGTGGTACATGTCTTTCGATTCGTGACTTCCAGCATGAGACTCGATTTCGTGACAGATGGCATGAAGGTAGTTGTTGTGGTCTCGTCTACATGCTGCTTGGACTTCAGCAGACAGTTTGTTAATAGTCCTCATGTCTGCTCCCTGAGCTTTCTTCCGACGTCTCTCTTCAACAAGAGCAAGAGTACCTTCGGTCATCCAGTGTTGCCGCTTGTGCGCCTTTGATTGCGTTTTAGACTCTGTTGCTGCCTGCTGGATAAGCTGTTTGGCCTTTTCCCACATGACGTTTGGGTTTGTTGTGCCGTGTTTTGTTTCTACCCATTCTGTCCACTTATTCTCGATGGTGGAAGTGAATTTCTCTATATCTGTGACTTCAATCCTTTTTTGTTTACAAGAAGTTCTGGCAGATTTGAGTTTTAATCGCATTTTCATGATCAAAAGTTCATGATCCGAGCCGCAGCAGGCACCGGGCATTGTGTGCGCATTGAGGACGGATGTGCGGATGATTTAATGATTTAATGGATGGAATGGATGATTGGGATAAATGGATTGAATGGATGATTTAATGATTACTGTTCATTAATATGACAATATCGGTCAGCCCCGACACGCCGCGGAAACCATGTATCAATGCTTATGCGTAAGCGATCCTGGATCTGGCGAGAGCCTCCCACCTTTGCCTGACCTGACACGCAGAGCTAAAAGTGTTGTAATTACTCACCGCGTTTCCGTCCGCGCGGCAGTTCAGGCACGACGGGATGGCTCCCGCCATCCAGGCCTGACACACCGCCCTTTGGTGCTCACCACTACAGTGCAGTGGCAGCACTTCTCCACCTTCTCTCTGCAGTGGCGCCTGCCGTGGCCGTAGCCCAGGCACATCGGGCATTGGACCAGGGGAGAATAGTCCTCCGCCTGGATCCGCTGCATGTTGATGCGCACTGAGCCGGCCTCGACCACTGCTCGCCACATCCTGGTGGGAACGCTTGCCACCATATGCTCCAGTAGCGGGTTTCGCGACTTTTTTCTAAATTTTATTTCGATCCCTTTTTCGTCCTCCTTTTGATCTTTTATAATTTTTTGATTTTGCTCCGTTAGTTTATTTATAATCTGTTCGTTGGTATTGCATTTAAGAACATTTTTGAAAATGAGTATTATTACAAAATTTTTAATTCTGCTAATCCTTAATTTTTAATTTCTCCCTACCCTCTTTTGATTTACAGCTTATAATAACCTTCCGGTCTTTTGTTTTCCTCACTTTTTCTATCTTTATCCATTGTCCTCCCTCTTCTGCTACTTCCCTTATCCTTTGCATGACCTCCTCACCAGTTTCCATTCCTTTCTTGTCCTTGACAATTACGGAATGTAACGTCAGGGGCTTTTCGTGAGATGCAGCCACGGCCTGTGTGTACGTCGGAGTGTGTGAGGCTTTTGTGGATGTTCTTACGCTGACTTCATGCCAGCGGTCCATTAATTCCTTTATTTCCCTATGCTTTGGGAATTTTCTTCTAATTTATCCACCAGCGGTTTTAGGAAATTTTTTAGCTCTCCGAATTGTGTCTCCTGCTGAGGAATAGGAATAGGGGATGTTTGTGTTCGTACGCTGGGATGCTGTCCTGGCGTGAAGTTTTTCAACTCCTGGTATATTGCCAGGTCGCATGCCAGGTCGTCCACCTCTCTTATCTTATTTTTAATAGAGTCCTTGGTGGTCCTCTTTAATCTTTGAGCATTTTCAACCTCTTCGTTCATCTCGTTCAGGAGGTGTTGGATGCGACCGCAGAGTTCGTCCCTATCTTCATCCGTGAGGATCTTTCTGCGGTCACACTCCTTCAGGAGAGGCTTTTTAGGGTGGTATTGGAGGTACTTATCCCTTTTATATGTATTGGGGGTTTCCCATTCTTTTGCTGAGGGTAGTTTGGCAGGGGAGTCCTGAGAGGACGAATCGCTCTGCAGCTGAGTGGGCGATGGAGTTTTGACTTCGAAGTAGGTGAGAGTCCTTTTGAATGATACGGACTTGGGTGTTGGGTTAAGCGTCATTGTTTAAAATTAAATTTGTAAAAGTTTTAAAGACGATACTCAGTACAATGTAAAAGGATAAAATGATAAAAAGATAAAATCGAGAGGGTCAATGGAATAAAACGTTTTAAAAACCTTAAGACTTTTGCCACGTGCAAGCCCGAACAGCGTTGCACTAAATCCGGAAGTTTCCTCTCGATCCTGGTCAGGCCACTGAAGAGTGATGCAGTCCAGGTATTGTCACACTGTCACTAACACTTTGAAACCCTTTTTTTTAATTTTAAATATATATTTTTCACAATTTTCCCAATTTTTTCATAATATTTTTTCGCGGAGCGCGTCGGAGCACGTCTGCACTCCACGACCGCTCGAAGCAGACTGGGGTCGGTTAGGTTAGGTTTTTTTTTTTGTTGAAAATTCCATTCACCTCTGTCTTGGGACAGAGTCTTTGTTCTTTCATTGTTTTATTACTCTTATTGTGTTATTTACTTTATTTATTAAAAAAAAATTATCATTAAAATTATGGTTTTATTCCTCTTTATGACTTTTTCTGCTAACTCCATACAAAATTTTAAAAATTTATTTCCCTTTTCCGGATCCTTCATTATCTCTTTAATACCTTCCCTAGCTAGCTTACACCCCAACTGCTGCTCAAGGTCAAACCTATTTTTTCCATGCACGGGACACGACAGGAAGACGTATAGGAGGGTCTCCTCTATTGTGCTGTCACATATACACGATGGACTCCCCTTACACTTGTACCTGTACAAGTTTTCGGAGAATCCACCGTGTCCGGTCAGGACTTGTGTGAGCACTGCCTTCGGTCCCAAATCTTTAACGTTTTGATATGCCGCTATGGCATTCGGCAGGAATACCTTTGTGGTCGCCGCCACCTCGCCGTTGACATATCTCCCGTTCCACTCCCGAAGCGACTGATCTCTAATATCTAATCTTGCTGCCGTCAGTGTAGACGCAAACCTCCTACGAGCTGTTTGCGTCCACGTCAGTCCGGCTTTCCAGGCATTGGAATTGCACCACTATTGTTTCTGCCGGATGCGGTTGTACGGCGAACTTTGCCCTCTGCTCAAGCTCTCTGCCGCTCAACCCCGGAACCGGCATACCCCTCCTCGCCTCGTACAGAGCTGCGGCTTCCCGCACCTTGAGGCGAGGGGGAGGATACCAGCCAGCACCAGAGCGGCGTTGAGGGATACAATGCGGTATGACCTGGTCATCCTCTGAGCGAATCCCCTCTGCACTATTCATAATCATAATCATTTATTCCTCGAATATGGTTACAATGTTGGTCTTAGTATTTAGGTACAGTTTCTGTGAACACATATTCTACCTCTTAAGGCGTCGGAATTATATACATATTTTTAAATTAGCAGCATATAAGGCTCTGTCTAATTATGATCAGTAAAAAAAAAATATAATAAGTAAAATTCATCAAATGTCAAATTAATATGATATAGTCAATGAAATACATCCAAATGTCATAAAAATAAAATATCCTTGCTATATTTATTACATAATTTTATCATTTAAAAATTCCTCTAATGAATAATAACATTTTTCAATTAATTTTTTTTGTAATCTAGCCTTGAATTGTTTTATATTGTGATCTTTTATACTGTCGGGTAGATTATTATATAGTTTTGGCCCCAACACATATATCGTTCGACTATGTGACACAAGGTTTGAATCACTCTGTGGAAGTATTTATACTTTGTTGCGGGTAGCTCGTGGTCTTATATTTACTATTTGTCTAAAATTTTTATATTACTTTTGACATATAGGCAAGCTTCTAAAATGTATAATGAAAATAGTGTCAATATACATTCAGTCAGAAAAGTATCGGGAATGGATTATTTATTTATGGTTCCAAATTCAAATTTTTGTTTTTTTTTGTTGTTGTTAGATTGGCACAACTGTTTTCCATTTTGGCGCGGAGTTTGAGTTGCATCTGTTGTTTACATTAAATACAGTGCTATTTTTAGTTATATCATATCTAGTGTGTATTGCTAATTTCATAATGGATAAAAACATCGAACAAAGAGTTTGTCTTAAATTTTGCATTGCCAATGGAATATCGTGTTCGGAGTCACTGAAAATGTTACAGAAGGCTTACGGTGAATCGACTTTATCAAAAACTCGTGCTTATGAGTGGTACAAAGCGTTCAAAAGCGGTCGAGATGTGATGGAAGATTTGCCTCGCTCTGGTAGGCCATCAACGTCTGCAACTGAAGTTAACATCGCAAAAGTGAAGGAAATAGTGACTGAAAATCCTCATTCAACTTTGAGAGAGATAGCCACCGAACTTTCTGTATCTCACGAGTCGATCCGTACCATTTTAACTAATAATTTGGGTATGAAACATGTTGCCGCTCGGCTAGTCCCAAAAGACCTGAATTTTTTTCAAAAACTCAATCGCATGAGAGTCGCTGAGGACATGCTAGAACGAGTCAATTCCGACCCAACATTCATGAAACGCATTGTTACTGGTGACGAGACGTGGGTTTACGAGTTTGACATGCAAACTAGTCAACAAGCTTCGGAGTGGCGCCTTCCAACTGAACCGAAACCGAAAAAACCACGCCAAAGTCGTTCAAAAGTCAAAGTCATGTTGACTGTTTTCTTTGACTATCGCGGTGTTGTGCATTCGGAATTCTTGCCGGAAGGTCAAACGGTAAATAAGGAATATTATTTGAGTGTTATGCGGCGTTTAAGAGAGCAAATCTGACGAAAAAGGCCAGATTTGTGGAAAGAAAATTCTTGGATTTTGCACCATGATAATGCACCTTCGCACAAGGCCATCATTGTGAACGAATTTTTAACCAAACACTCAACAAATACCATCGAGCAACCACCATATTCACCAGATATGGCTCCAGCCGACTTTTTTCTTTTTCCTAAACTCAAATTACCACTTCGTGGCACCCGTTTTCAATCGGTAGAAGACATAAAAGAGAATTCGCGGCGAGAAATGACCTCAATTCCGGAAACAGCGTTTAAAAAATGTTTTGATGATTGGATTATTCGTTGGCGTAAGTGTATCGTTTCTAAAGGAGCATATTTTGAAGGTGATAAAATAAATTTGGATGAATAACAATCAGTTTTTGTATTATTGATCTTTTCCTGCTACTTTCTTGACAGAGTAGTACGTAATTCTTAAAATAAGGAACACAACTTTCTCCACCGAATATGGCACGAATACATTTTTTCTGTGTTCTAAACAGTGGCTGTATATGCGTACCTGCAGCATTACCCCAGTATAATATACCATATCTTAGATTTGAGGCAACATACGCATGATACGCACGAACAGCTGTTTTTTGCGAGACTGTTTTTGTTATTATTTTAAGCAGATAAATATATTTACTTAATTTGGTTACTAAATATTCAATATGTGGTTTCCACCGTAGGTGACAGTCAAGAGTGACTCCCAAAAATTTAGTCTCATTCACATAATTTATTTTATTTTCATTAAATTTGATTATAATGTCTTGCGGCCTTGTATGCTGTACGTGGAAATGCATACATTTTGTTTTTTCTATGTTAACTACCAAATTATTTGATTGTAACCAATTGATTGTTTCATTCAAAGCATTATTACAGTCTATTTAATAATTAAATTCATTTCTATTCGTAACAATTATAGAAGAATCATCTGCAAATAAAACTGTTTTATAGGGAACATTCTTAGGCAGATCATTAATATATAACAGAAAAAGTAATGGTCCCAAAATGCTACCCTGAGGGACACCCTTTTTTACTGTTCTTAATTCAGATTTTGCTAATAATTCTATACTATTACTGTCTATGTAAGTTATATGAGTAAGTAGTTTGCGATCTTTTAAATATGACTTTATAAGATCTAGCGCTTGTCCTCTTATTCCATATGCATATAACTTACTCAACAAAACATTATGACAAACATGGTCAAAAGCTTTTGTCATGTCCATAAACAATGTGGTTACAGGTTGTCTGTTATTGATGCAACCTGTAATCGTGGACAGTAAATCATCTATAGCGTTATGTGTCCTTTACAAATAATATTGAACTTTTCAAGAAAACTATATAAGTTATTAAAAATAACACGCTCAAATATTTTTGCAAATATTGGTATCAATGCAATCGGGCGGTAATTGTAACAATTTTCTTTACTACCTTTTTTATGTAAAGGTTTTATTACGGTTGTTTTAAATTTATCAGGAAACACTCCTGTCGAAAGGCACATATTTATAATGAAACTAATAGGAGCGGCTAATTCGTTACTACAAAATTTAACAATGTCAGTACGTATTTCATCAAACCCCACGCTATTTGTATTTTTTAAATCGTTAATATTTTTTTTATGTCTTTAGGGGTTGTTGGTCTTAAAAATATAGAATTATTATTGAATATTATATTATTTTTAGATTTATAATAATTTTTATAAGAGTTCTGGAATAGTGTAAGAGAAGTATTGAAAGTTACCAAGCCAAATGAGAAGATTATTATGTTAGGTGATTTTAATGGATGGGTGGGTGTAAAGCGTGATGGATATGAAAAGGTGCTTGGTGCGTTTGGTGACGAAAAGGTGAATGATAATGGAAGAAGTGTATTAGAAATTTGTCTAGAGTGGGATCTTTTTGTGTCGAACTCAATGTTTCAACATAAAGAGATCCACACCTATACAAGAGTGGAAGGTATTTTAAAAAGTATGATAGACTTTGTGATTGTAGATGAAAGATTGAAGAACAAAGTGCTGGATACCCGTGCATATCGCGGTGCTGGCATTGACTCGGACCATTTACTGGTGATATCCCGGATAAGGGGTATCTTCAATCGCTGGCGGCACAGGGTAAGGGAGGAAACCAGCGCTTTGGAAAGAGTGAAAGTAGAAAATTTGCAAGATATGGATGTAGGTAAGAAGTATATTAATAGACTGAAGGATGAAATTGAAGATTTAGATGAGAGGAGCAATATTGAAGATGGATGGAAGGAATTTAAAGAATTTTTTGGGCGGTAGCTGTCAAAAAGTTAACACACATTTAAAATTTGCTCCAGTAATTTAATTCATAAATAATATATTTTTAATAATTAATACAATTTCTCAACTTTATGATATAATTTATTTACAAAGTTAACTTGCCAGGCTATTTTCAAAAGCACTTTTCACCTTGGACACTAATTTTCTACACCACCATGGACACTCTTTCTATTCTGTGCAAGGACATGAGCGAGCTGAAGAATATGTTTGCATCTAAGATGTCTTCATTTGAGGAGGCTCTCGGTAGTCAGAGCTCCCAGGATCACAATGCAGTCCTACCGAGTACCACTCATTTAAAAGTCTCATATGGAAAGCCGTTTCTAAACTTAGCCAGCAGTTAGAATTGGTACTTTCGGTGCTTGATGGCTTTGAAATGCGATCACGTTCAAATATTTTGTTATTGCATGGTCTTGGAGAAGGCAAGGATGAAGATGTTGGTGCGGACCTCCAGAGGATTTGTCGTGAAAAGTTAAAAGTTGATGTAAATCCAAATTCCTTTGATGCTTGTTGGCGTATGGGCAAAATCCCCAAGACTGGTAAGCCGCGACCAGTTCTGATCCGCTGTGCGAATTCTTCTACTCGGCTGGCAATCTGGACTGCGAAGAAACTATTGAAGGGAAGTGGCTTGACAGTTTCTGAATTTCTCACGGTAACCCGACATGCAGTATTCGTGGAGGCGCGTAAGGCTTTGGGCGTGCATGGCTGTTGGACGAGTGACGGGAAGATTGTTGTAGTGACCGCCAAGAATACAAGAAAGAAAATTACTACAATGGCGGAGCTACATGCTATCACTGATGAGCTTGCTGCGGCTAACAGTAATGAGCCAGTGCGAGGCACACAACCCTCTTCCAGTGCCGTACCGCCAAATAATAAGTCTCGTCCTATTAGTGCTCGTTTACAAGCGAAATCAACGAAAAAATAACGATGTTTTCGTGCACTTCCATTTTTCCTTTTATTTCAAATAATATATATCTACCTTGTTTTTGTTTTAATAGTTTTTGTTTATTTTTAGGGTAGATAATAGGCTATTTGACAAAGTTCTAAAAACTATCTTAGGGTATTTATTTGTCTATAAGGAGCCCTACAAAAAAACTTTTCTGCCTTTATTACAGCTATTTTATTAAAAAATCGAAAAAGAAAATGAAATATTCAAATATGCCGCCAAAACGCGACTTTTAGCAATATGGCGGCCATGGCATGCAGTGACGTAAATTTCGTGTAAATATCATACAAAGCTTGTTGGTGTTTCGAAAAGTTTTGATTTTCTCTTGTTTTATTTAACTTGTGCCACGTCATATGTGTGAAAATTATTAAAATGAGTTCCTATAAATGTTATGCAGTGCCTCAATGCACTAATACAACAATAAAATCTCCTACGAAACTGTTTTTTTCTATGCCGATGGATTTGAATATTCGCAAGAAGTGGTTTCAGATCATGATCTAAGATCAGTGGTTACCAAGATATACTTACATTAATGTTTTCACATTCTTCAGTTCGGCAGCATAGAAATCTGGATTGTCTTTGAAGAAGACAATCCAGATTTCTTCTTCCAACCATTATTGCGTCCACTTTTGGTAGGTTTCGACTGTCAGCTTTCGCGGAATTGGTTTCCATTATTAAATACCTATGTTATCTGAGTAATCCTGAGCGATCAAACACTTATAAAATCTTGAAAAATAATAGCGAACACTAAGGAACGGTACGATCGACAGTCTGTTTATGGATAATTGACGTCATAATAGAAATAGCCAATCACGTTCGTTTTTAGTCACGTGACAGCTGCATATAAAAACCTAATTTTCTGAGACGGATTTTGTTTAAATAATGCAATATTTTTATCTCGCGTTATTACAAATCGCTCCAAAAAAATAGTATTAAGACTGATGACATAAAAGAAATGTATATTTTTAATACAGTCAAATAGCCTATTTGTAGCTTTATTTTTCTTTCTTTCTTTTCTATATTATGGCTTCCACCGGACTTTCGGTGATTCTGCCAATGTCATGGTTTGAAGAGACACGAAGTTACGAAATTGGACGGTATACAATCTGAAAGGAAGGTTAACAAATGTACAAACACAAAAAGACAAACACAACAAGTAGGTATTGTTAGTAAAAGAGAAGACAAGTTAATGATTATAATGTGAAGTGAGTGTGTAAGGTGTAAAAGTTATGTAAAACAAGGCATATACCTAATAAGAGATTTCGGAAGTAGGAGAGAGAGAGAGAAAAAAAAATACTGTAATGGGAACTATAGTTTTAGGTTATTTTTAGTTATGAACTTTGCAATAATATAACAGAACCGAGTGTGGACAAGAGAAAGAAATGAATTAATGTCTAAATTTAGATGGGGAATGTTCGTCGGAATTATGTTACGAAGATGGACCACAAGTTTGGGGCAGTTGAAAATTATATGATTTAGATTAGCTTCATCCAGGCCACATTCACAGACAGAAGTATCTCTAATTCGCAGTTTATGGAGGAAGACAGGGATACATACATGGCCAAGTCGCATTCGGATTATAACTGACGTTACCCACTTCTCCAAGTTTCGATGCCGGAAGAACCAAGGGACTTTGGGTAAGTTAGGTTGGATATTTCCATACCAGACACCTTTTTGCTGACGAGAATGTTGCCATTGTCTGTTCCAATTAGTCATTAGTAGCTTTATTTAGTTCAATCAGTTTATGACATGATCCTTCAATGACAATTAATGTCATTGACATCTGTCATTCTTTTTTTTTTTTTTTTTTTAAGTTCGTGAGTCTTTTTAATTGTTAAATAGCATATAGAGCCCACATATATGGTAGGCTTACTCTTATTGTTTAAAATTAATGTCTGGCAAGAAAATTGTACCACTATTGTTATATTTTAGGAATTTTAATTAGTTTTATATACCTTAAATTTATTTTTATTATTTAGGATATTTTATTTATTTATTGTTACACTCTATGGCTGATGTATTCGGTAACAGTTCTGGAGATGATTATTTTTCTCTTTCCTCTTCCTCGGACAGCCTCCTCAGTGCTGACGATTTTGAGCGATCTTTAGGCGATAATTTGAACGCTACTTTTTCTTCTTTCTCCAAGAACTTTAATGTTGTACACATAAATGCACAAAGCATACCTGAACATTACTCCGACATATTGTCGTTATTTTCTAATTCTTCCGTTCACGCAATTCTCATGAGTGTACAATGAGTGGTACTTTGCCGTGTGGTTCCCGGCACGAATAGAAAAAAGAATAGGACCACTCCATCTCTTTCCCATGGATGTCGTAAAAGGCGACTAAGGGGTAGGCTTATAAACTTGGGATTCTTCTTTTGGGCGATGGGCTGGCAACCTGTCACTATTTGAATCTCAATTCCATCTTAAAGCCAAACAGCCGAACGTGGCCTATTAGTCTTTACAAGACTGTCGGCTCTGTCTACCCCGCAAGGGATATAGATGTGATTATATGTATGTATGTATGTATGCAATTCTCATTTCGGAAAGCTTTCTGAAACCTTCTCTTCCTTCAACTATGTATCCCCTTCCGGGATTTAAACTATTTAGAAATGATCGAATTTACGAAACCGTCACTAATGGTGTCACTAAAATGGTAAGATGTGGTGGAGTCGCTATTTATTTACGAGGTGATATACCATGCCAAATTTTATCTCAATCTCCTTCTGCATATGAAAACCCTGAACACCTTTTTCTAGAAATTTCCCTTTCTCATACTAAAATTCTTCTTGGTGTATATTATTGCCCTTCTCTTCATATAAATTACTTTTCCTCTTTTGAGCTTCTTTTGTCGGATTATCGTAGTCGTTTCGAACACATTATTATAATGGGGGATTTTAATACTTGTCTTATTAAAAATGATTCAAGATCAAGATCTCTTCTTTCTCTTCTTCATTCTTTAAATTTACACTGCCTTCCTCTTAGCGCTACACATTTTCCACATAATGGTCCGCCTTCTTTTCTTGATCTTATTATCACTTCTTCCCCGGATCTTGTGTCAGTTCATGGCCAATTTAATGCAGTGTGTTTTTCTGCTCATGACCTTCTTTATGCGTCTTTTAAGTTGCGTTCTCCTAAGCGTAGACACAAAGTTATTTTCCGTCGTGATTTCACGGCAATTAATGAACAGTTATTTTTAACTGATTTTAATAATGCGGACTGGAGCACTGTTTTAATGGCTCCAGACGTAGATTCAAAGGTCTCTAAATTCAACGAAATCTTATTATCACTTTTCGATAAACATGCTCCTCTTCATCCTGTTCGCATTAAACATAACCCTGCTCCTTGGCTCACACCCGAGATCAGGAAGTGCATGGCCAGAAGAGATAAAGCTAAACTAAAATTACGTCAGTGCCCATCTGCTGAGAACCATTCTGCTTATGTTTTTCTTCGTAATTTTTGCAATAAAAAATGTAGGGATGCTAAGCGCAAATATATTCATTCTAATGTGGAAAACTGTCCCCCTGGTAAATTGTGGAAGTTTTTGAAGGGTTTGGGTTTTGGAAAGCAAGGGCCTGAGGAGAGTTTTGATATGGACGTAAATGAATTAAATAGGCACTTTTGTTCTTCTTCTAAGAATTGTTCGTCATTTACGAAACAGGCAACGCTTGCTAGTCTGGCTGTTCAACCTTCTTGTGATTTCCCCTCTTTCTGTATAAATGAGATTACCATTGACGATGCAATAAAATTAATTAAGTCCATTAATTCAAGGGCAGTAGGTGATGACGCTATATCCCTTGATATGATTAAACCGATAGCGGAATTGATTGCCCCTTATATTGTAAACATCTTAAACTGTTCCATTTCGTCGGGCATCTTTCCCACTAATTGGAAACTCGCTCACATAATTCCTCTTCCTAAAAGAAATTCGCCTTCAAGTCCTTCTCATTTGCGTCCTATTTCAATTCTGTCTGTGCTGTCAAAAATCTTGGAATATCATGTCCATCAACAATTAAGTGCACACTTATCTCGCTATAATATTTTAAGTTCTTTTCAATCAGGTTTTAAATGTGGCCATAGTACTACGACAGCTCTTGTAAAAATTACGGATGACATCCGTTTTAATATTGATAATAAAAAGCTTACCGTACTTGTTCTTCTTGATTTCACAAGTGCTTTTAATACTGTCGATTTCGATATTTTGGTTGAAATTTTACGTACTTTAAATTTTTCCTCAAATGCCCTCTGTTGGTTTTCATCTTACCTTACTGGTCGTAAACAACGTATAAAATTGAATGATTGCTTCTCAGATTGGTGTGATCTAGTAGCTGGTGTTCCGCAGGGTGGCATTCTTTCTCCGGTTCTGTTCTCAATATTCGTTGATGGTATTACTGCATCTCTTTCCTCTAATTTTCATCTTTATGCCGATGACTTACAGATCTATGCGTCTGCTAGTTTGGATGATATTAATGATGCTTTTAGTACCATTAATTCGGATTTGGAGAGGATTGCAGATTGGTCAAGCCGTTTTGGTCTTTTAGTTAATGCTGCCAAGTCACAGGCCATTGTTATTGGTAGTCCGCATTATATTTCGAAATTGGAAAATGTGATGGTTCCTAGCCTAGTTCTGAATAACAATATTATTCCTTTATCTCCCAAAGTGACTAATCTGGGTATCATCATTGACCAGACTCTCTCGTGGATTCCCTATATTAATGAAATCAGCCGTAAGATGTATGTGTCGTTACACTCACTTCGCCGAAAGCAAAAATTTTTACCCGTCGTCACTAAAGTTGTGCTTGTTCAGTCGCTTCTCTTTCCTCTTCTAGATTATTCCGATGTTGCTTGTTTGAACATTACTGAGGAATTGCTTGACAAGTTAGAGCGTTTACAAAACCAGGGCATTCGCTTTGTTTTCGGTCTTCGTAAGTTCGATCATGTTTCAGAGTTTCGTCGCCAATTGAATTGGCTCCCAATTCGCCTTAGACGTAATGTTCACACACTATCTCTCTTGTTTAATGTCCTTTTTAATCCTTCTTTCCCCCACTATCTTCATGATAATTTCTCATTTCGTGAGACGGATAGTCGTTTGCGGTCTCATAACGATCCCAAATTACTTATTCCTCCTTATTCCTCTCGAACTTATGGTTTATCTTTTAGTGTACGTTCTGCTCAGCTTTGGAATGATCTTCCCCAAGATACGAGATCTGCCCCTAACCTAAGTTCTTTTAAAACACTAATCAAAAGACTGTATTCTGATGCATCTAACATTTGAGTGTACTTATATTTATGTATGTTTATATATATTTTATTTATGTATGTTTATCATTAATTAGTTTGTAATTTATTGATTATTGTAACGCATCCTCAATGCTTTTAACTGCGCTGCCTCTTTGACTTTGATTTTCCTTTTTATTTTGGTTGACTGGAAGAAATCCCGATTGGGATAAGTCCGCCATTGTACATATTCTTTTATATTCAATGACTGTTCTGATTTTGTTATATTTATTTTTATGTGCAATAAAGAGTTTACAAACAAACAAGAATTGTGAAAGTAGCTGTTGAAGTGTGTGGTGTAAGTAGAAGAAGGAAAGGGAAAAATCACAAAAATGCGTGGATGAGTAAAGATGTGCAAGAACTTGTGCGATTAAAGAAGAAAGCATGGCTGGATTTGTTAGCAGCAAAAGCTAACTTAAGAATGCAAGAGGTTATAGATGAGGATGTGAATGAAGCACGTAAGGAATATAAAAAAATGAAAGATTTGGTTAAGAAAGCTGTGATTAGAAAGAAAGAAGAGTATAAAGAGGATTTTGATAAAAGGCTATCAGAAGACTTTCAGTCAAATCTGAAAGTATTCTGGAAATCCGTAAGGTCAGCCCGAGGAAAAACTATAACCAGAGAGCTGACTAGGATCAGATGCCAGGATGGTAGCGTTGTGAAAGGAGAAGAATGTGTGCTAAAGATATGGAAGGACTATTTTGAGAGTTTATTTGAAAAAAAGTAAGAAAATAAGAAAGAGTTCTGCTATAGCGAAGAAAAAGAGAATGAGATGGAAGGCGAAATTGAAATGTTTGAAATTGTGGAAGCACTTAAGAGTATGAAAGCGGGTAAGGCTGCCGGGTATGATAGAGTGTCGGTCGAGATGCTTAAAGCAGGAAAAGGCGTCGTAGCTAGACAGCTGTACTGCCTTTTCAATTTGTGTTGGAGAAGCGGCCGAGTACCAAAAGATTGGTGTAAGGCTGTTATTGTGCCACTTTACAAAGGAAAAGGGTCACAACTGGACTGCAAAAATTATCGTAGTATAAGCCTGCTTAGCGTCGTCGGCAAATTGTATGCTAAGGTATTGATTAATAGAGTCAGGAATGAAACTGATGACAAAATATGGGATGCTCAAGCGGGATTTCGAAAGGGAATGGGATGTACTGATCAGGTCTTTTCTTTGCGGTGCATAGCCGAAAAGTTTTTGGCCAAGAGTCAAAAAGTCTATTGCACATTCGTGGATTTGGAAAAGGCCTATGACAGAGTTGAGAGGAATGAATTGTGGTCAGCACTTTCTATGCATGGGGTGAGCAGTCTCTTGATACGAGCACTGAAATCCTTATATGAGGATTCGAGTGCTTGTGTCAGGCTAAACGGAGCGCACACTGAGTGGTTTAAGATTGAGAAAGGTGTTAGGCAGGGATGTGTTGCGTCACCGTGGCTGTTCAACCTATTTATGGATAGTTGTTTGACAGATTTGAAAGAGTCTGAAAGTGGATTAAGGATGAATGATTTACTCGTCAAATGTCTGCTCTATGCCGACGATCAGGTTATACTGGCGTCATCAGCGGAGGAGTTACAGGAGATGGTAAACTGTATGCATGAAGCTTTAAAAGAGAAAGGAATGAAAGTGAACGTAAGTAAAACTAAAACACTGGTTTTTGAAATGGAGAAAGAAATGACAGTATGTAATATTTTGATTGGAGGAGAAAAAGTTGAGCAAGTGAAAGAGTTTGTATATCTAGGATCAAAGTTTACATCAGATGGCAAGTGTGATAGTGATATTGAAAGGAGAGTGAACGCGGGGAACATGGTGAATGGAGCTTTGCATGCCTTTATGAGCAGTCAGAAACTATCCAAAAAGGCTCGACTGGCTGTGCACAGGGGCGTGTTGGTCCCGACATTAATGTATGGGAGTGAAAGCAGAATAAATGCAGTGGAAATGAGAGCGTTAAGGAGTATGTTGGGTGTGAAATTGAGTGACCGGATAAGGAACAGCGTGATAAGGGAATGTTGTGATGTGAAAGAAGATGTAGTTACAGGAATAGAAAAGGGTATGTTGAGATGGTTCGGTCATGTGGAGAGGATGAATGAAAACAGGTTGACTAAGCAGATATACAAGGAGAGTGTGGAGGGAAAGGTCGGGGTGGGAAGACCTAGACGAACATATCTTGATCAAATTAAGGACGTCCTGGTGAAGGGTCAGGTCAAAAGTGCCCGAAACCGCCGAGCTTGCATGAAGAGAGTTATGAATGTGGATGAAGCAAAGGAAGTATGCAGGGATCGTGGCAAGTGGAAAGAGGTAGTCTCTGCCTACCCCTCCGGAAAAGAGGCGTGAGTTTATGTATGTATGTTTGTATGTTATAATAATTTTTAATGTCAGAATTAGATTTTTTATTTGTCATATTTTCTGCTAAATCTACGAAAGTGTCATTAAAAGCATTTGCTATGTCGTGCGGAACTGTTAATAGTTTATTTTTGTGATTAATTTTCTCTGTGGTTCCCTTTGGTGTTTGGTATCTTGTTTTATTTATTGTTTTCCACATAGCCTTTGCAAAATTTCTTGAATTACATATATATTTATAATTATGATTTTTTTGTGCTGTATTGATAACTCTTTTAAATATTTTTTTATATGTGTTATAGTACTGTTTGTTTATTTTTTTTTTATTGCTTTGCAAAAACAGTTTTCTTTTTGCAGCACATGATATTTTCATACCACGAGTTAGCCATTTATTTTCTTTGCTAATAATTTACTCGCTTACGTATCTCCGGAAAACTTAGATCATAAAACAACTTGAATGTCTCATGAAATGTTTCATATGCGTTGCGTACATTTTTCAGACATTCTTTAAATTTTTCCTTATTTCTAAGACAATAATCACGAGTTAAGGTATACCAATACTTGTATTCAAATATTTTTTTAACAAGATATTTAAACAAAATAGCCGAATGATCAGAAATACCTAAATCAATAATTTTACCCTCACATCCACGACAATTATGTGCTAGATTATCCGGGCATGTTCCACTAATTGGTCAGTAATATCTTTAAACTGTAATTTTAAATTGTGTGATTTCAGTAAATTTATACATTTTTGACTATAAGCACTATTTATTAAAACATTTATGTTAAAATCACCACATATTATAATTTTTTTGTTATGTAAATTACTTAATCTTTGCAATAATATTGGTAGCTGGTGAAAGAATATTGTAAGATTGCTATATTTCGGAATGCGATAAATACACACTTATTAAATTATGCGCTAAAATTTCTACCGCGCAACATTCAAAAGCATAATTTAATGCCAATTTATTAATATTAGTCAATTCTTTACATTCAATACCCTTTCGTACCTGGGATAGCGGTGAAACAGTTATTAAGGTCGCTGGATTTTTGGTTAAGAGTGAAAATTGCAAATCGGAAAGGAAGAAGCGGGAAGCAGGAATGTGAAACGCACAACACGTACCTTAATTTCTTGTATGTTGGCTTCTTGGGCCCTGGTCAGGGTTCTTCTTGTTTCAAGGATTAAAACACGCACTTTTACTATTTTTTATTAATTGTAAGCGGAGCGGTCAATATGCGGCCATATTTTTTCTTCAATCACTGGTTTAAATTTAAATTGTTCTATGGCTCCATTCGTAAGCCATCGAGTGTTTTCGAGCTCCGAAGAAACCACATATGCTGTCACTATCGTACTGTGCGGAATGTAAAGGGATAGGAACAGTAAAATAAAGCGGCGCGTTTAACCTCCGGCGCCTTGAGAAACATCGCATTCTTAAAAGAAAAATAAAAGGAAATCACTCATAGAGTAGCGTAAATAGTAGTGAATTTTAATATTAACTAAAGCGGAAAAAATTACATAATAAGATTCATAAAATAGGAAATGATTAAGAACTAGCTATAATACCCGGCTTCGCCCGGGAGTTGATATACTACTCTGTCAAGAAAGTAGCGGGAAAAGATCAATAATACACAAACTGTTTGTTATTCATCCAAATTTATTTTATCACCTTCAAAATATGCTCCTTTAGAAACGATACACTTACGCCAACGAATAATCCAATCATCAAAACATTTTTTAAACGCTGTTTCCGGAATTGAGGTCAGTTCTCGCCGCGAATTCTCTTTTATGTCTTCTACCGATTGAAAACGGGTGCCACGAAGTGGTAATTTGAGTTTAGGAAAAAGAAAAAAGTCGGCTGGAGCCATATCTGGTGAATATGGTGGTTGCTCGATGGTATTTGTTGAGTGTTTGGTTAAAAATTCGTTCACAATGATGGCCTTGTGCGAAGGTGCATTATCATGGTGCAAAATCCAAGAATTTTCTTTCCACAAATCTGGCCTTTTTCGTCGGATTTGCTCTCTTAAACGCCGCATAACACTCAAATAATATTCCTTATTTACCGTTTGACCTTCCGGCAAGAATTCCGAGTGCACAACACCGCGATAGTCAAAGAAAACAGTCAACATGACTTTGACTTTTGAACGACTTTGGCGTGGTTTTTTCGGTTTCGGTTCAGTTGGAAGGCGCCACTCCGAAGCTTGTTGACTAGTTTGCATGTCAAACTCGTAAACCCACGTCTCGTCACCAGTAACAATGCGTTTCATGAATGTTGGGTCGGAATTGACTCGTTCTAGCATGTCCTCAGCGACTCTCATGCGATTGAGTTTTTGAAAAAAATTCAGGTCTTTTGGGACTAGCCGAGCGGCAACATGTTTCATACCCAAATTATTAGTTAAAATGGTACGGATCGACTCGTGAGATACAGAAAGTTCGGTGGCTAATCTCTCTCAAAGTTGAATGAGGATTTTCAGTCACTATTTCCTTCACTTTTGCGATGTTAACTTCAGTTGCAGACGTTGATGGCCTACCAGAGCGAGGCAAATCTTCCATCACATCTCGACCGCTTTTGAACGCTTTGTACCACTCATAAGCACGAGTTTTTGATAAAGTCGATTCACCGTAAGCCTTCTGTACCATTTTCAGTGACTCCAAACACGATATTCCATTGGCAATGCAAAATTTAAGACAAACTCTTTGTTCGATGTTTTTATCCATTATAAAATTAGCAATACACACTAGATATGATATAACTAAAAATAGCACTGTATTTAATGTAAACAACAGATGCAACTCAAACTCCGCGCCAAAATGGAAAACAGTTGTGCCAATCTAACAACAACAAAAAAAACAAAAATTTGAATTTGGAACCATAAATAAATAATCCATTCCCGATACTTTTCTGACTGAAGTAAGATTACACAGTAGGTGAAATAAAAAAATAAACTTTGACGCGATAGTAAAAAAAATTATTGAAAACATTCGCTCATTGTTTACACTATTTGCTTATAAACAACATTTTTCATTTTATTGTCTGGAGTATATATATATAGATTTTTCGGATTTCTTACCCTTGAGCAAGCTACATATAGCTGACCGTGAGAGAAGCAGGGTTCTTTGAGGTTAATGCCACAATATTTTAAAGTTTGTCCTTGCGCTTTGTTAATTGTAAAACTAAAAGCTAATTTAATTGGAAATTGCAGTCTTTTAAATTGAAATGGCAATTCAGAAGAGATCAGTGGTATTCTAGGTATAAATACTGTTTGTCCTTTGTTCTTTCCAGAAATAAGTTCAGCTTCAATAATATTATTCGATAGCTGTTTTACGATCATTCTCGTTCCATTACATAGTTTTGGAGAGCTGAGATTTCTAAGTAGTATAATTGGAGATCCAATTTTGAGACGAAGGCAGTGTAAAGGCATTCCTGGTACTTGTAAAGAGTTCAGAAATTCTGTAGGGAAGTTGACACTTTCCTCACTGGATACCATCGTGTCCATCGATTTATATATTCTCTCTTCACCAGGTATTTTCTTTAGAATATTAAAATTGATATCGTCAACAACATTATTTTTACTGATGACAAAATATGGGATGCTCAAGCGGGATTTCGAAAGGGAATGGGATGTACTGATCAGGTCTTTTCTTTGCGGTGCATAGCCGAAAAGTTTTTGGCCAAGAGTCAAAAAGTCTATTGCACTTTCGTGGATTTGGAAAAGGCCTATGACAGAGTTGAGAGGAATGAATTGTGGTCAGCACTTTCTATGCATGGGGTGAGCAGTCTCTTGATACGAGCACTGAAATCCTTATATGAGGATTCGAGTGCTTGTGTCAGGATAAACGGAGCGCACACTGAGTGGTTTAAGATTGAGAAAGGTGTTAGGCAGGGATGTGTTGCGTCACCGTGGCTGTTCAACCTATTTATGGATAGTTGTTTGACAGATTTGAAAGAGTCTGAAAGTGGATTAAGGATGAATGAATTACTCGTCAAATGTCTGCTCTATGCCGACGATCAGGTTATACTGGCGTCATCAGCGGAGGAGTTACAGGAGATGGTAAACTGTATGCATGAAGCTTTAAAAGAGAAAGGAATGAAAGTGAACGTAAGTAAAACTAAAACACTGGTTTTTGAAATGGAGAAAGAAATGACAGCATGTAATATTTTGATTGGAGGAGAAAAAGTTGAGCAAGTGAAAGAGTTTGTATATCTAGGATCAAAGTTTACATCAGATGGCAAGTGTGATAGTGATATTGAAAGGAGAGTGAACGCGGGGAACATGGTGAATGGAGCTTTGCATGCCTTTATGAGCAGTCAGAAACTATCCAAAAAGGCTCGACTGGCTGTGCACAGGGGCGTGTTGGTCCCGACATTAATGTATGGGAGTGAAAGTTGGGTATGGCAAAAGAAGCACGAAAGCAGAATAAATGCGGTGGAAATGAGAGCGTTAAGGAGTATGTTGGGTGTGAAATTGAGTGACCGGATAAGGAACAGCGTGATAAGGGAATGTTGTGATGTGAAAGAAGATGTAGTTACAGGAATAGAAAAGGGTATGTTGAGATGGTTCGGTCATGTGGAGAGGATGAATGAAAACAGGTTGACTAAGCAGATATACAAGGAGAGTGTGGAGGGAAAGGTCGGGGTGGGAAGACCTAGACGAACATATCTTGATCAAATTAAGGACGTCCTGGTGAAGGGTCAGGTCAAAAGTGCCCGAAACCGCCGAGCTTGCATGAAGAGAGTTATGAATGTGGATGAAGCAAAGGAAGTATGCAGGGATCGTGGCAAGTGGAAAGAGGTAGTCTCTGCCTACCCCTCCGGGAAAGAGGCGTGAGTTTATGTATGTATGTATGTACATTATTTTTAGTGGCCAAAATTGCTCTTTGAAATAACCACTCTACGTTGGTATAGTTTTGAACAATATTTGGATAAATTTTGTCGATTAGATCGTTTTTAATAGTGGCTATGTTACAGAAATCACTATTGAGTTCAATGAGGCCGGTCGTTTGGTTAGTAGGATATGTATCTTCACCTATTTGTAAAAGTATTTTAGCAAAATGTACTGTTGTTTCATCTTTTGATAATTCAACTCTCATGTTTTTTGTTAATTGCAGTATTTGTACTTGTGACCAGAGATGTGACTTTTTTAAGCATGCATTGATTTGGTCTGCTGGTGTTGACTTGGGAATAACTGGAAGTGTTTGTCGAAAATCTCCCGACAGTATGAGTAGAGCTCCTCCCATTATTTATTAAAGCAGAATGGGCAGTTCGTCCTCCTTCCATAAGTGTGGCTGCAATACCGGATGATGCTAGTGCCAGTGCGATGTGTTTTTTAACACGTATTTCTGCCAGTATTAGATTTAGTAGAAACGTTTTACCGGTGCCTCCTGGTGCGTCCAAATAAATAATTCCACCAGTGTTGTTAATTATCCGGTCCATTATAACGTTGTAAACTTTTTTTTGATTGTCATTGAGGAGTGGTTTGTTGTGAGCAATGTATTCAAGCAGTTCATTGATGTTGTAGCTTTTTTCCTGTGTAATTTCGTAGTTTAACACACTGAAAGCATTTCTTTATGGTGCTGGCATTCCAAGTTCTACTAAAGCCTGGTTATTTATTGCTAAACATTTATCTTCTAAGCGAATGAGTGTTTCATTGAAGATGTCATCATTGAATTCTATAGTCAGTTCTGGATTAGTTTGTCGGATTTGGTACAATATATCATCACTCATACTCCTCTTGAAAGCGTCCCATAGTCGTTTTGGGTTTGATGGGTTACATGTTGTTAGAATTATGGCGAATGACTCCCAAAGTTGTTCAGCTGAAGCTGTGAGTGTAGTTTCTTGTAGTGTTAATTCCCAGTGGTTATCGTTTTCCAATAATCCTAAGCGTTGACATTCTTCTCTGTACGTCTGGCATAGGTAGCCGTTAATAATAATCCTTAGATCTGTGAAACTTGTTGGTCCCCGTATTTCGTGTAACAACATCCGGAGATAGAAACATTCGGCATTGTTTGGATGTACAGTGTATACTCGACCTATTGTGTCAGCTTTCATGATTTCTGGATGACCCTCCTCTGGTATTCCTTGTTTTCGTCGTTGAAAAATTTTCCTTGTTTTGTCCCACGTATAATAAATAGGGACGTCAACATACAGTAATGTCTTTGCGAATGAATCCGTTTGGCACAGTTGGAAAAAAGCTGTTAATGTTGTGTTCTCAGGTGGTTCGCTTGCAATTTTTCTAGCCGACTCTCTTGTGAAGTAAACTCTTTGTCCATTCTCCAAATGTACTGCTAGATGCTGCACAGCTGGTTCGCGTTCATGTATGGGAAAACTAAAAATCCTCCATGCTGCTTCGTTACTGTTGATGTATCTTCCCATTTAGTACATGAGAATCTCATCATTTCTGTTATTTTGTTCGCTATTTTGGACTATTTGAAATACTGCCATATCACTACCTTTGTTTACGTACTTACATAATATGTATTTAATAGATTTTACTGAATTGCAGTATTCAACGTTTATGTGAGCTTGGAACATTTTCGAAAGTAGTGGGTTATATGGTACTACCAATTGGTTATCTATTTCCAGTTCGTCTTTGCCTTGTATTCGTATTTTTGCTGTGAAGCCACCGTTTTTCGGTGATCGTCTTCTATATTTGGGATAGCCGTCTTCTTCAGTTTTTGTATCATCCAAGTATGGTTTTGGATATTTTTTTATACATTTTCCATCACTCATGCATGGTGCATTGAAGTTTAATGATCCACATGGTCCGTGAATCATGTTTTTCACTACTATGTTGTACAGTTCCGGATCTTTTTGTGGATCGGGAAATTCTGCTTGGATGATTTTGTCAATATCCGTGGGATAAATTTTATCGTGTAGCCATATGAGATTGTGTGAGTGAGGTAATCCTCGTTTTTGCCACTCAATTGTATACATCCAGCATCGAACGGTTCCAAAGATGTGGTATTTTGTGATGACTTCAATAAATCTTTTTTGTTTTTGTCGAAAAACTCGGGCTATTATGTCGTGTCGATCCATGGAGGTTTGTCCGTATTTTAGTTGTTCTTTGATGTCTGGCCATGATGAGTTGCATGTAAATGTTATGAAGAGATCAGGTCGTCCATATTTTCTTACGTAAGTCATGGCATCTTGAGTATATTCATGCATATGTCTTGGACTTCCTGTGTATGATGAAGGTAATGTTACCATTGTTCCAATATCATCAATATTGTCGTCATTCATGATTGCGTCTCGAAGATGGATGTAGTCTTCTGTGCGTAGTTTCTTCTGATTCAGTCTTATGTAAAGCATCCGTTCTGCTTCTATTTTTGCATACATATCTACCAGAAATTGTTGAAATAAACGGCGAGTGTTGAGTATGTGATTGTATATTTCATTCGAGTCGCGCGCACGCACCCCCCGCGACGGGCGTCTTTTGCTCTTAAAGAAATAATCAAAAAAAATAAAAAAATGACGGACGTTGTGAAGTGCAGTGCATGTAATATCGTCATTGACGAATTGTTATGTTTCATACAGAACAAAGTGTCGATAGCTGATGAGGAAACTCTTGTGCGTATATGTACTTCGACGTTTTCAAGTGACGAAATCAAAAACTCTAAGTCACTTCTATTCGAGTCTATTCCAACAGATGTGAGGAAAATACAACGGAAAAATAAGGGAAAAGAAGAGCGCGAGGTTGGCGATATTATAAATCTTATTAAAAATTAAATCCACAGAGCCAGATATAATGCCTATTTTTGTTGCGAGAAAATTAAATAAACTCGCACCTATTTCATTCGATCACTTAGATTGTTCCAAGCTTCTGAAGGATATGATGAAGATAAAGGCTGAAGTCGATTACATTAAATCGACGTATGCTACGCACGACAGCGTACATGAATTAAAGGCCGAAATCAATTTGATAAAAACACACTCCTTGCCACACCAACATCGGCTTTCAATACAAATCGTGGCGCTTGGCTGGACAGTGGTCCGATGGGGCTCTCTAACGATGATTTCAACAATGAAAGCAGCGATAATCATGTGAACAACGTAAATCATTCTCTGGGAACAGAACCAATTTCACGTTATGGAAGCTTGAGGGTAGCAGAAGAAAATGTCGATCGTGAGTTGAACGAGAGGCAACGGTCTGTAGAACGCGCGCAGGCGAGCGAGGAGACGGCGAGCGGTGTGGGAGGGGGCTCTTCAAGCGCAAGTGACGAGGTGAGCGCCCAAACCGGTTCCGCTGTGACGTCAGATTCACAGCTAGTAGATCAGCTGGCTGATAAAGAATAAGGCCGGCCGTAGACAAGGTATTTCGTCGATGCAGCAAACTAGGAATTGCGATAATGAAAATAATGAATGGCAAGAGATCACTTATCGGAAAAAGCAAAAGAAGTACCGATATACGGGAAAATCGGGAATTTAAGCCACATTTAAGGCGGCAGACGTAAAACTTCCCATGTTTATTACCAATGTACATATGTCATCACTCACAAGGGAAAAAGACATAGTAGACTATATATTTAAAAAGACAAAAGAAATAGTTTATCTTGAGAAAATTAATATGAAGGTGGAAAGAGGGCTCAAAGCTTATAAGTTTTTTATATCGGAAGTTAACTTACCAATATATATGGATGAAGCGATGTGGCCAGCTGGAGTAATATTTAGACGCTTTGTTAACTTTAAACAAAAGAAAACGTTTGGATCCGGCCAGGACAAATGTAATAATGGATAGTCTCTCACCTAAATTCGCCACTTTTAATTGTAAAAAGATTATGTGAGACATGTGACGTCATATGCCTTCAAGAAACGTGGCTGCTTCCGCACGAAGTTCCTTTTATGGGCACTATTGACAGCAAAATTTGCGTACACGGCGACCTCTGTGGTCGACACGGCTGCGGGCATCCTTAAGGGCCGGCCGTATGGAGGCACGGCTTTATTATGGCGGTATAGTGCTTTCCAACAAGTGACAGTGCTACGGTGCAATAATCATTATCATTATATATAATAAAACTAAGTTGATAAAATGTGCGTGCCGATAAAACTTAAAAAGGATTCCCGATACGATAAAGGAACTTATATAGTGCAATAGCCCTTTATCCCCTCTCGAACAAGAAAGTTCCCGTTTTAACTTAAAGGGCGTATTTTTAAGATATAAGGCTTTTCCAATTCCTTAACTTGAAAATTAAGTGAAGTAGTGGCGCCATCTGTTGTCGAGTAGTTGAACTCTATTCAGAACAACGATTATTTGAGTTGCGTTTCGAAAGGCGCTGCGAGCAATTACAGCATGTGTAGCAATGGCGCAAAATTTAAAATTCCAATTTCAACAAAGTCTTAAAGTACAATTGTTTCTATAATAAAGTTATTAAATTTTGTGTATTTATACAGCATTAGGTAATTTTTATTTTGGAGTTGAAGCGAGATAAATTTAGTTATTCAAATTATTAATTATTAATTCTGAAAATAATTTTAAATTTAAGTTTTCAAATTTCGCGCCTTTACTACTTATGCTATAGTTGCAGAACTTATTGTTACGGCGGATAATAATGTCGAGTATATTCTAGAAGGTGTTAAAGAATATATTCTCGAACTTTTCCGAATATCCTAGAGCCCAGCTCTCTGAATATATAAGGGCCCGGTATCACCCGCTAGAGTTAGTTCGATTTTGAAAAAGGAGTTATCTGTGAGCATTTATTTTGAAGTATCACATGTCAGTATTTTTAATAGTGTGTTTAATTAATTCTAAGAAGAAAAAAGTCGTCTGTGAGCCTTTATTGTGAAATACCAAATGTAAGTATTTTTAACAGACTTTAAAAAAAGAAAGTTCTCAGTTTGATTATTAATTATTTATATTTATTATTTTTGAAAAAATAATGAATAGTGTCTTTAATTAATTCTAATGATTGTTTTTCTTTTTCTTTTAATTGTTTGTCTATAAAATGTTTATTTAATTTATATTTTACAGAAAACAATGCCTAGACGTAAAAGAGGAGGAGATCTTGCCAGTTCTGCAGCGAAACGGCGGAAACAAAAAGAACATCGAAGAAATGAAACGCAAGAAGAGCGCGAAGCATGTTTACAAAATCAACGAACCAGGATGAGAACTCTGAGAAGCACAAAAAGTGAAGAAAGGAAAGAGAATGAAAGTGTAGAAGAATCGAGAATTTTAAAAGATAATTTAACAAAGGAAGCATTCCACTACGACCCAACGAAAAAATATTACAATCATAAACATGTTGTGATCGTATTACAATCATAAACATGTTGTGATCGGAAAAATGAATAACATTTGCCAATTTTGCCACGCGAAAAAATTCAGTAAAGAAACACTAGGTCTCTGTTGCATAATTGGAAAAATTTGACTACCACCACTAGAAGCACCTCCGCAGGAATTTCTACATTATATGACCAGGGAAACACAAGAATCAAAACACTTTCTTCTAAATATAAGATCATATAACTCCTGCTTCCAAATGACTTCTTTCGGAGTTACTTCGACTAACACTAATAGAAATTAATTTGAATATGTATTTTCAATTCAGGGGCAAATTTATCACAAAATAGGATCGTTACTGCCAATGCCTAACGAAGACTTTAAATTTCTGCAAGTATATTTCATCGGAAATGAAGAACAAGAAATTGATCAACGATGCACAAATTTTAATGGATTGAGTCGCGAAATAATCCGAAATGTACAGAAGATCTTACACAAATACAATCAATTGATTTACATATTCAAAACAACATTAGACCGCATGATGTCTGATGACTATAAAATTGTAATTCGAGCCGATAAAAGACCACCTGGAGAGCACGAACGTAGATGTAATGCACCTCAGATAGATGAAGTTGCCATCGTAATTGTAGACAATGAAAATACAAGCCGTGACATAATTGTACAACGAAGAGGAAAAGGACTACAACGCATTGCAGAGGCACACCGTTCCTATGATGCTATTCAATATCCATTAATATTTCTGCACGGAGAGGACGGATACCATTTCAATATAAAACAAGTGCATCGTGAAACAGGCATAGAAACAAACAAAAAAGTCACTTCCAAGGAGTTCTATGCTTATCTATGCTTAAAAAATAACTAAAATATACTAGCTTAGCAGTTGCCACATCCGTCAAATGCCTAATACGACGAACAGCGTATGCTGCAGAACTAAGCCTTTTAGAAAGTTTTAAAATGTGAGCATGCCATTTCAAATTTGAATCTAATGTTATTCTTAAGAAAGTAGTACTATCAACAAAATCTAATCTTTTACTACTTATACTAATATCCACATTTGCCTGCCGCACATTGGGAAATGTCATTAATGCATTGGGTCTTATTTGCATTTAACAGTAAGTTGTTGATTGAAAACCAGTTAAAAATGGCGGCTAAAGTGCTATTCACATCTTCACAGATTTCGCTACGGCGCTTCATCTTAAAAATTAGTGACGTATCATCTGCAAACAATACGATGCCTGTCTGTTTCTCAATCATGCAAGGCAGGTCGTTGATATATATCAGAAAGAGAAAAGGTCCCAAAATGGAACCTTGCGGTACCCCAATTTTTACCGTCGCTCCTTTCGATTTTGTATTATTTAAATCTACCGTCTGAAATCTATCACTAAGATATGATTTGATTAGTTCAACGGCAGCAGTATCGAACCCGTAATGAGCAAGCTTGAGCAGAAGAGTTCGATGATCTACGCAATCAAATGCTTTGGTCAGATCGCAAAACACTCCGATGGCATCCTGTGAGTCTTCCCATGCATTGAGAATATGAGTGACAAGAGCCACACCTGCATCTGTTGTACATTTCCCCTCAGTAAAGCCGTATTGCTGACTATGAAATAATTTATTAGACTTAAAGTAACGCTGCATTTGATTAAGCATGATTCTCTCGAACACCTTGCTCAAAATTGATAAAATTGAGATTGGTCTATAATTACCAGGATCTGATTTTTCACCTTTCTTGAATAATGGAATTAGTTTACTATACTTCATTAAATTTGGAAATATCCCTTGGTCAACACAATTATTGAATATATATGCTAAGTCCCCAGCTATAATATTTATAATATGACATATCACAACAGCCGACATACCCCAATAATCCTCAGACTTTTTCAGATTAAGTTCTTTAAAGGTATTAATTGTAGTATAGGTATCACTTAAGATATAATAAATTAAATATTAAAGACATTGGTTATATTATGATGTCATAGTTTGGAATGCATGCAAGTCCTTATAAGGCATAGTTGATAAAACATTATTGTTTATATTTAAGATCCGTACATCGGAATGTTAGGTACTCTTTTGAGGCACCGCTATTTGAATTAATATTTTATTTTTATTATTAAATGTAAACATCCAACCACCCACTTAGGAGGGTGACGTGTATTACTAGTATATAAGTTCCCTTATAATCAAATAAAAGTTAGTTACAACACAGCTCGTACTTGTTTTACTTGTGTCCCGATCACCCATCGACACATGGCGACCCTGCCAGTGCGCGCGCGTCCAGTTACTTAGCTCGAATCTGAGAGGACCTTCCAAATATAGTATACGACTAAATTCCAATCTATCTCGATATGTAATTTACGATGGGGAATCATCAAACTGCTCCAGTCCCGCCTGCCTCTAGCACACCTCCCGAGATTTATACTCAATTGGGAAAAAACAATTTAATTGAGCAACATTATTTAAGCCAAGGACTTAATAATATAAATTTATACCTCTGTATTGTGGTAGTTGCTGGATTTCTAATTATCATTTTTGTATTGATTCGTTATATCAATACCTGTTTAAACAAAAGAATTGAGAAACGTGCACAGGGAGAAATATTTAAACAACAAGTAAGAAACTAAAATGGAAAGATACATTAAGGCCGTAGAAGAAGAAATAAAGATATTGTGTGAGTCGTATAATCTCTTTTGTCAAGGCACAAACGTTACCAAGGAAGAAGGGCGCACAGCGATAGTAACATATGTGGAAGGACAAAAAGGTCACTATCGGTGGAGTCCCGAGAATATGACAGCAAAAATATTTGCGGATATTTCTAGACTATTGGACGTAGAGTTTGAAGATGGGACTAAAGGTATAGCCCAGATGTCCGTAATCTACGAGGGAAAGTTATTATTTATATGGAAAATCGTGTGGGAAAGAGACAGCACATATGCTGAGTGGTGAAAAGTGTTAAAGTGCGTGTGAAAAGTGCACCTATGGACTCTAGGTGATATAAATTGTAAGTATATTAACTAGCCTTTATATTCATTAATTATGTTCTTATATTATGTATCATCAATTTACTTTATAAAAGTGAGTAAGATCTATGGCAGATATAGAACAGTTAATTGAAGGGTTAAAAGATATTAGAACGTATTTAATTAAATTGGGACCAGCACGACGTAAAACTCAGAATTTAGAGATAAAAATTAAAGACGTGGAACAAAATTATTTAAAATTTAATGAATTAATTAAAAATTATAGTGATCTTATAAAATCTGGTACTATTGACGAAAAAGTAGTAAAAAACATTAATAAAGTAAGTGCAATATACATAGATTTATATGATAACATTAAAAATTTATTTACTGAAAAGAATCAAGAAGACATGGAAACTTTTAATATTAAAACAGCTTTAGGATTAATACCTGTAATGACAGAGGATGAAAAAGCTATTCAACAATTAATTGATAATATTGAGTACTATAGCTCAATGTTAACTAAACCGGAGTGTATATCAAAATTGATACAATTTATTTTAAAAAGCAGGTTAACACAATCCGCGAAACTAAAACTAAATAATGACTATCCTACTATTGTCGCATTGTTGAATGATATGAAGAGTAATTTACTTGCAAAAAAAAGTGCTAACGCAGTACAAACAAAATTACATAACGCAAGACAAAATAGTGTATCTATTTCCGAATTTGGACAAGAATTATCAGAACTTTTCGTTAAATTAACAATTGCACAAGCAAATGGTAATTCCGATGACTATAAAACATTAAGAGCAATTAATGAGAAAATGGCAATAAAAAAATTTGCTGATGGGTTGCGAAATCGTAGGATTAGCACCATAATCGCAGCTAGAAATTTTGACTCCCTTAAAGATGCCATTCAGGCAGCAGTAGATGAAGAAACAACTGCACCAGGAGCACCTGAAGGTGTAAGTTTATTCTATCGTAATAACACACATAGAGGAACCTATCGTCATGCAGTAGGCAATAATCAACAGAGAGGTAATTTCAGGGGAAATTATTATAAGACATTCAATACTACTACAAATCGAAATAACAGTAATAATATGCGCTATAACCAGAAATTTCAACGAGGTTATAACGCATCAAAAAGTTTCCGGGGAAGAAATACTTCAAGTGGATACAATAGAGGTATTAATAGAGGTATCAATAGATATCAAAACAATAGGAGCAATCATCAAAATACATATAAAAATACGGGAAATATTAACATGCTTAGTAGTACATCAGGTAATATAAATAGTGAAGAGAATTTACAACTTGATGAGTTTTTTCGTGAATAATAATCACATATTTACAGTCGGCAATTCAATGACTATAGAGTTATATTGTAATGGTAACTTAAACACTTGGTTGATTGACTCAGGAGCCACGATATCAGCAATTAAATATGAATATATTAAGAAACATAACATAAAAATGCATTTTAGTGATTTACAAATCTGTGGAATTGGAGGTAATATAAAAGCAATAGGATATACTTATTTACGATTACAATTAGGGAATGACGTTATTACTCTAAAGGTTTATGTTTTCAATTCCTTACCATGTATTACAACAGGCATTCTTGGACATGATTTCTTATACAAAAATAAAGCCATACTTAATTATGAAACAGATACAATTTCGATTGCATTGAATAATCGCAAATTTATAACGTTAAAATTAAAGAATAAGTCATGTTACACATTAACACCACGTTCAGAATCTATTGTATATGTGAGATGTAACATAAATAAAGATTGTGTAGTTTGTGCTAAAGAATTAAATGAAGGAGTATTTATCGCTAGCACTATTGCCAAACCTATTGATGGAAAAATACCTATCTTAATTTTAAATACTACGAATAAAGAAATAAAATTAGACAAAATAAATACCACAGTACACGACCTTGATGATTACAATTATTGCAAATTCGAAAAACCTAATGAAATTAATGCTGATAGAGTTAAAACGTTGTTTACTCAGTTGAATTTCAATCATTTAAATACGGAAGAAAAAAAGGAATTAAATAAAATATGTGCCAAATACGCCGATGTTTTTCAATTACCAAATGATAAATTAACCGTCACAACATTATGTAAACAGTCGATACAATTAAAACCAAATATTGATCCAGTATATACAAAAAATTATAGGTTGCCACAAACACAAAAAAAAAGAATTAGATAAACAAATAGATAAAATGTTAAAGGATGGAATAATAGAACCAACAAGAAGTGAATGGTCTAGTCCCGTATTATTAGTACCAAAGAAAGTTGATCCATCGGGCGAAAAGAAATGGCGCCTTGTTATTGATTACAGAAAACTTAATGACAGGATCCAGGATGATAAATTCCCTCTGCCTAACATAACCGAAATATTAGATTCCTTATCTGGTTCTATTTATTTCAGTCATTTAGATCTTTTTTCTGGTTATTACCAACAGGAACTCGAAAAAGAATCAAGAAAATTTACAGCGTTTTGCTCAGGCCAGTATCAAATGACTCGATTACCTATGGGTCTAAAAATTAGCCCAGGTGCATTTAGCAGAATGATAACATTAGCTATGTCAGGTTTAACGTACGAAAAATGCTTCGTGTATTTAGATGATATAGTGGTTTTCGGCCGAAATTTAGAAAATCATAATAGTAATTTAATAAGTGTTCTTGAAAGATTAAGAAAAGTTAACTTGAAATTAAATCCAGTAAAATGCGAGTTCCTAAAGAAGGAACTACTATACTTAGGTCATGTAGTAACAGCTGAAGGAATTTTACCAGATCCAGGCAAAATAGAAGCGATTCGTAATTACCCAACACCAAACAACGAAAAAGAGGTAAAAAGTTTTGTTGCTTTGGCAAATTATTACAGGAAATTTATACCCAAGTTCGCAGAAAAGGCTTACCCATTAACCCAGTTAAGTAAAAAAAATATTAAATTTCATTGGGACAAGAATTGCCAAAATGCTTTTTGTAGTTTAAAGAAAGCAATAAGTTCCCCGCCGGTATTGCAATATCCAAATTTCAGTGAAAACAACGAATTTATTTTACAAACAGATGCATCAGGATATGCTATAGGTGCGGTTCTTTCAAATAATGACGATCGCCCAATAGCTTTTGCAAGCCGAAGTTTAAATAAATCTGAACTAAATTATGCTACCATAGAAAAAGAACTTCTTGCTATAGTATGGGCAATCAAATATTTCAGACCATATTTATATGGTACACATTTTAAAATAAAAACAGATCATAAACCTTTAATTTATCTTTTTAACATGAAAGATCCCTCTAGTCGTTTAACAAAGTTTAGACTTCTTTTAGAAGAATATGATTTCACTGTAGAGTACATAAAAGGAAAAGAAAACATAGTGGCAGATGCTTTATCACGTACGAAAATCACTGTTAAAGATTTAAAAGAAATGAATGAATGTATAAATGTCATGACGAGAGCAATGAGAAATAGAATGGCAAAACAATCGAGCCAAAATATGAATCAGGAGAACAACTGTAGGACTGATCACCCGAAAGTTGTAGATATTAACTCCAAAATAAATGGATGTGTCGAATTACGTTTTCTAAACGTTACTGAGCTCAGAAAAATAAAAGCATTAATGCGCAGTAAAAACTATGATATTCAAGAACTAGGAAATTTTACATACGTTAAAAATCAAAATACTCTTTATATTAAACCACTTTCCTCAGAGCAAAAGGTACGAGATACCCTTGTGAAGGAACTTGGTATAGCATGTGAAAAATGGAAAATAAATCAAATAACTGTTATTAAAGATAATAACAATAAAATGATAGTAGAAAAGCTAGCTAATGAAATAAAAAACGATGTTAATTGGACTAGTCCACAGTTATGTATACTAAAAAATGTATCAAGAGTAGAAAATAAAGACGATAAGAAGGTAATATTAAATGATTTCCATTTACTACCCACTAGCGGTCACGCAGGGATTAAAAGAATGTATAACAATATAAAAAGACGTTATTTTTGGATAGGACTAGAAGACGATATTAAAAATTTTGTGAAAAAATGTTCTAAATGTCAAAAAGAAAAGTTTTCTTTGTATACTAAGGAACCTATGACTATCACAACCACAGCCAGCACTGCATTCCAGAAAATTTTCTTAGATGTTGTTGGACCCTTAGACACAGATACAAAGAACTTTTCTTACATTTTAACCCTTCAATGCGACTTAACGAAATATATTGAAGCCTACCCATTAGTGACGAAAGGTTCAAAAGAAATCGCTGAAACTCTAGTAAGTAATTTTATACTACGTTATGGTGTTCCAGAAATGATAACAACCGACAGGGGTTCCGAATTCACTTCAACTATTTTTCAAGAAGTATGCAATTTGTTACAAATAAAAAAGAATACATCTACAGCATATCATCATCAAAGTATTGGGGCATTAGAAAACACCCATAAAAGTCTTGGCGCTTATCTTCGAATACAAACTGATAATAATCCAGAACATTGGAGTAAGTGGCTACCATTTTGGTGCTTCGCTTACAATACTTCAGTTCATACTGAGACAAAATTTACACCATTTGAATTAGTATTTGGTAAAAAGTGTAACCTACCTAGTAATTTAACATCTCAGATTGAACCTCTGTATAATCATGAAAATTATCCAATGGAACTTCGTTATAGGCTTCAAATATCTCAAAGAGATGCTAGGGAAAATTTAATTAAGTCTAAAATTGTAAGAAAAGAAAAGTATGATAAGTATATTAAGCCAACAGTATATAAACCAAATGATGACATACTTATAAGAAATGAAAATAGAAATAAGTTTACTAGCATATTTTCAGGTCCATATAAAGTTGTGAGAGAGTTAAGTCCAAATGTAGAGATAATAAAAAATGGCAAGATAGATGTAGTTCATAAGAATCGTACTAAGAGATATATACCCGATACTAATTGTACTAGTTAAAAAAAAAAAAAAAAAAATAATGATAATAAAAAAAAAATATATATATACATACATATATTTTTTTTTGTAATCGGTGGAGATGTAGTATAGGTATCACTTAAGATATAATAAATTAAATATTAAAGACATTGGTTATATTATGATGTCATAGTTTGGAATGCATGCAAGTCCTTATAAGGCATAGTTGATAAAACATTATTGTTTATATTTAAGATCCGTACATCGGAATGTTAGGTACTCTTTTGAGGCACCGCTATTTGAATTAATATTTTATTTTTATTATTAAATGTAAACATCCAACCACCCACTTAGGAGGGTGACGTGTATTACTAGTATATAAGTTCCCTTATAATCAAATAAAAGTTAGTTACAACACAGCTCGTACTTGTTTTACTTGTGTCCCGATCACCCATCGACACAGTTAATAATGTCAGTAGGGTCAATATTTAAGAATTTAAATTTGGAACTGCAAATGCTGACATTATTTTTAAGTAGTATTTCAGCTTCATTAGGGCATGAGTCAATATTAGAAGTTAATTCCAACGGTATATTACGATTTTTATTATTTGGTTTGTGAGTGAGTGAGTGAGTGAGTGAGTGAGTGAGTGAGTGAGTGAGTGAGTGAGTGAGTGAGTGAGTGAGTGAGTGAGTGAGTGAGTGAGTGAGTGAGTGAGTGAGTGAGTGAGTGAGTGAGTGAGTGAGTGAGTGAGTGAGTGAGTGAGTGAGTGAGTGAGTGAGTGAGTGAGTGAGTGAGTGAGTGAGTGAGTGAGTGAGTGAGTGAGTGAGTGAGTGAGTGAGTGAGTGAGTGAGTGAGTGAGTGAGTGAGTGAGTGAGTGAGTGAGTGAGTGAGTGAGTGAGTGAGTGAGTGAGTGAGTGAGTGAGTGAGTGAGTGAGTGAGTGAGTGAGTGAGTGAGTGAGTGAGTGAGTGAGTGAGTGAGTGAGTGAGTGAGTGAGTGAGTGAGTGAGTGAGTGAGTGAGTGAGTGAGTGAGTGAGTGAGTGAGTGAGTGAGTGAGTGAGTGAGTGAGTGAGTGAGTGAGTGAGTGAGTGAGTGAGTGAGTGAGTGAGTGAGTGAGTGAGTGAGTGAGTGAGTGAGTGAGTGAGTGAGTGAGTGAGTGAGTGAGTGAGTGAGTGAGTGAGTGAGTGAGTGAGTGAGTGAGTGAGTGAGTGAGTGAGTGAGTGAGTGAGTGAGTGAGTGAGTGAGTGAGTGAGTGAGTGAGTGAGTGAGTGAGTGAGTGAATAATTACGGGACAAATTACACAGATTGAGTTAGCCTCGAAGTAAGTTCGAAACTTGTGTTACGAGATACTAACTCCACGACACTGTATTTTATAATAAATACGTATATAGATAATCATCCAAGACCCAGGCCAATCAGAGAAAGTTGTTCGTTTCTCATCATGCCCTGGCCGGAATTCGAACCCAGGACCTCCGGTGACACAGATAAGCCGCACTACCGCTGCGCCACAGGGGCCGTGTACGCGACAACTTAAAATCATATATCAAATCTCAAACAGTACAGGTCGCGCCATCTTTTTACAACTATTTAACGCAAACATATAGTAAAAAGCACATCAGACAGTAATGCCATCTAGTTAATAGTGTCAAAATTACGACGTATGTCAATGTCCATTATATTGACGAATATTGACATTACATTGACGTATCGCCAATAGTAACACTAAGTGATGTCGCTACTCGCTCCGAGATGTCTCCCTACGGTTTCTAGAACAATCAATACAGATCGAAAATGCTAGATGGCTCTACAATGCGAACACTAGAGAAAGAGGGACTATTCTGGAACAGATGGATTCCGTATATATAGACGAAATGTTTGCTCCGAGAGTTAGTTGTGCCTTAACTTCGACATTGAACAGTACGAGAAAATAATAGTGCGAGCTAAATACAGTAAATAGTGATAGTGAATAAATAGACAGTGCATAAAATATAGTTTACAGTTATAGATACAGAGTTAGTTCTGTCTTAACTTCGACATCGAACAGCCCGAGGAAAATAATAGTGCGAGCTAAATAGTGAATAATAGACAGTGCATTTAATACAGTAAATAGTGATAGTGAATAAATAGACAGTGCATAAAATATACTTTACAGTTATAGATACAGAGTAAGTTCTGACTTGAATTCGACATCGAACAGTGCGGGCAAATTACAGTGTAATAGTTCCAGTATACGAGTTCTATTCGAACTATTTTCATAGTGTACGAGTTCTATTCGAACTATTTTCATAGTGTGCGAGTTCTATTGGAACTATTTCATAGTGTGTGAGTTTTATTCCAATAGTACAGAACAGTTTTAAGTGTCGGGAATAGTTAAACAATTTTATATTATATATAGTGATATAGACTAGATTGATTTATAGACAGTTATCATAGACAATAAAAGACAGTAAAGTGGTGACTGGTGTTTTAATCCTTCGAACCTATAGTTCGTGCATATGGGATACTAAGGCGCGTCTTCAGACAAACCCGTGTCCCGCACAGGCCGCCACAGAGCAAGTCAAAGCTAAGACGATAACTTATACACTGCACATTCTCCAAGGAAGTATTGGGGTTGCTCTAAAGTTTTGAGAAAACTTTTAGTACATGGGCACCTTTGTCTCACCGTTATATATATTTAGACCTTGATTCGTGGGAATGTTACGTAATCAATTCAGAAATAATCGGAAGATTGGATTAATCTGAGTGGATAACCATTACTATTAGAGTTGGCAGTTTCATACCCTGTTTCCTATTAAGATCATTGTCAAAATCTGGTTGATTGAGATTGGTTGTTCATTGCAAAAGTAAGAAGCTCCAAGCTTGCTTTGGTGATTTCTGATATTCCCTTGGTTGGCATACATATTTCCTTGTGTTTGAGAAAATAATATTTTGTGAATATTCTTCGGTAAAAAAAAAGAAGAATATATATTATAATGACCTTATGTTCAAAACATTTGAGAATTGTGAGTGGTGAAAATTCTACTCCGGTTTCAAGAACGTTGCCTTTCCACCTGTGTATAATTTTGGGGTCGATTGTAACGGTCCAAGATATTTGCACACGTTATTTCATTCTCAAATATTTTATCACAAATTTATTTTTGACAAGTATGTACCGACATAAGTTGATATTGTATTTGAAGGTATCTAGATATAACTTGCTTGTGCGTCAGTGCAATAAATGCTCCGTGATACCACACATGTCTTTTATTTAGTAGTGGCGACGAGGAAAATTTAATACTATCGGACGATTAATATTAACATTTAAAGATGTCGGTGGGGAAAGTGCGTGAATTTGATGTGAAGAATGGCAATTGGTGCGCGTACGTGGATCGTTTGGAGATGTACTTTGTGGCGAATAAAATAACGGACGAACTTAAATTACCGACGTTTATTGCACTCATCGGTGAGCAGGCTTACGAGTTGCTATCGACGTTAGCAAGCCCAAAGAAGCCGTCAACACTTACGTATAAAGAAGCTGTGGAAACATTGCGAGCACATCTGCAACCGAAACCATCTATACTGGCTGAGCGGTTTAGATTTCGGCAAAGACAACAACTAACTACAGAGACAGTAGCGGAGTATGTAGCAGAGTTGAAGAAGATGTCACGTTATTGCGAATTTGGAGCTACACTGGAGGAAAATCTCCGAGACCAGTTTGTTTGTGGGCTTCGTAGTGAAATAAGTAGGCAAAGATTATTTGCTGAGGGTAATTTGGATTACACAAAAGCAGTGGCATTAGCTTGTACTCTAGAGGCAGCCGAGCGGGATGCCGGGGCCGTTGAGAAAAAGCGTGAACAAGAATCGGCTGAAAATATTCACAAAATAGAAGAGAAGAATTGTACAGTGTGTGGTGGTACCCAGCATAGGGCAGTCGAGTGCCGATACAAAGAATTTGAATGCAACTATTGTAAGAAAAAAGGCCATTTGCAAAGAATGTGTGGGAAGAAGGCATCAATACAGCGGGGGCATTACAGCTTCGGCGGTCGAAAGTCACTTCGAGGTCGCGCAAACGGCCTAGGAGTGCACAGCGGGTGGCGAAGCAGGGGCGCGGGTGCGAGCGCGGGCGGCAGGGAAGGCCGCGCGGCGCACACGCATTGGCTGGCCGAGCGCCCCGAGCGGGCCAAGCCCGGGGACAGCGAGCACGAGGACAGCGCGGACGACTACGAGCCGATGTATCAAATGTCTTTAAACAAATATTCGCCGGTGGGTATGCGTATTTTAGTTAATAAAAAAGAATTAAATATGGAAGTTGATACGGGCTCGGCTTTATCTTGTATCAGTGTTAGTACTTATAGGCAAATGTTTAACGAATTAATATTGAAACCGTGCCGTTTAAGGTTACGATTCTATGATGGATCGGTCATACGTCCACTAGGATATGTGGAGGTAGTAGTAGATTATCGAGGAACAAAAAAAACTATTGGATTTATACATTATAGATAATGGCACGACTAGTTTACTTGGTAGACAGTGGATATCAGAATTAAATATTGAAATTCCTAAGATTACTGTACATCATGTCCAAGAGAAGGAAGTATGTAAAGTTAAGTTGTTAAATGATATCATTTACAGGCATAAGAACCTCTTCGATGGCACATTGGGCAAATATACTGGACGTGAAGTAGATTTACATGTACGTGACGGCACTAAACCTGTGTTCCATCGAGCGCGGCCCGTGCCGTACGCACTGCGGCCTCGCATCGACGCCGAGCTCGACTCCATGCTGAGCGCTGGCGTCATCGAGCCGGTGGAGCGCTCGGACTGGGCAACTCCTTTGGTCATAGTAAGGAAGGCGGATGGCGGGATTCGGTTATGCGCTGATTTCAAGGTAACACTCAACAAATCTTTATTGGTCGACAGATACCCGGTTCCCAAGGTAGATGATCTGTTTAGTGATCTTAGTGGAAATAACTATTTTACCAAATTGGATTTATCACAAGCCTATAACCAACTGGTTCTTAGCGAGGCTTCAAGAGAGTACACAGTCATTAATACACATCGGGGACTCTTTAAATATAATCGCCTGGTGTATGGCCTGGCATCTAGTCCGGGAATCTTTCAAAAATTTATGACGGATCTATTTAAAAACGTACCAGGCGTATTAATATTTTATGATGATATTTTAATTAAAAATAATTCATTAGATTCTCATTTAAATTCTGTTGAACAAGTTTTTAATATTTTGGAAAAAAATGGATTAAAAATTAAAAAAGAAAAATGTGAGTTTATGGTCGAACAAGTTAAATATTTAGGGTTCATTATTAATAAATATGGTGTACACGTAGACTCAGAGAAAATCAAACCAATTTTATCCATGCCATACCCAACCAATGTATCTGAATTAAAATCATTTCTCGGCATGGTGAATTTTTATGGTAAGTTTATCAAAAATTTAAGTTCTCACGTAACGCCATTGTACGACTTACTGAAAAAGGGTAAACATTGGAAATGGACTAGTAGCCATAGCAAAGTCTTTCAGCAAATTAAGCAATTATTATGTAGTACGGAGGTCTTAACTCATTTTGACGCGGCTTTAGACAGCATAGTGACGTGCGACGCTAGCGCCGGCGGGCTGGGCGCGATTCTGGCGCAGCGCGGGCGCGACGGCCGCGAGCGGGCGGTCGCGTACGCGTCGCGCGCGCTCACCCAGCCCGAGCGACATTATAGTCAAATACAAAAGGAAGCGCTCGCCATTATTTTTGCAGTGGATAAATTTCATCAATATCTCTACGGCAGGCAATTTAGACTACGCACTGATCATAAGCCGCTCGTTGCTATTTTTGGACCGAATACGGGAATTCCGAACACGGCCGCTAGTCGTCTGCAACGGTGGGCGATTAAGTTGTCAGCCTATGAATTTGAAATAGAATATGTTCGAACAGATAAAAATACAGCGGATGTTTTGTCTCGTTTAATTAGTAAACATAAAGAGGGGGTTATTAGTGAAGAAACGAAAGCACCTGAACAAACTTATTTACATTTTGCAGTAGATTCATTATTATTAGATTATAATGTTATTAAAAGAGAATCAGTTTTAGATCCGTTAGTGAGCAGAGTTATGCGATATGTAAACGAGGGCTGGCCCTTAGAGGAAGAGATTAGAGAATTAAAACCTTACTGCAATCGGAAAAATGAACTTTATACCGAATTAGGCTGTTTAATGTGGGGTCAAAGGGTCGTTATACCAAACTCATGCAGGAAGAAGGTATTAACTGAGCTTCACGAAGGTCACATGGGTATAGTAAAAACCAAAAGTCTGGCTCGGAGCTACGTGTGGTGGCCCGGCATCGACGAGGCGCTGGAGACGGCGTGCCGCGCCTGCGCGGTGTGCGCGGCCGTGGCGGACGCGCCGCCCGCGCATCCGTCGCGCGCCTGGCCGTGGCCGGAGCAGCCCTGGGCCAGACTGCACCTTGATTTTTTGGGACCGATAGAGGGTCTAACTTACCTTATTATAATAGACGCACACTCTAAATGGATTGAAGCTATTAAGATGACATGTACGTCTTCATCGTCAGTCATAAAGGTTTTACGGGAAATATGGGCTAGATTTGGAATACCGAAACAGATAGTTAGTGATAACGGGCCTCCATTTTTTTCTAAGGATTTTGATCAATTTTTAAAAGCTAACGGTATTCAACATATTTTCTCAGCGCCCTATCACCCCGCTTCTAATGGAGCTGCGGAGAACGCCGTGAAAGTATGTAAAAGAACAATTAAAAAGGCTCTCAAATCAAACGATGACGTCCATGCGGCTTTACAGCGTTTCTTGTTAGCATACAGAAATACAGAACACTACACCACTGGTGAAAGTCCAGCTAAATTATTATTAGGGCGTAGGGTGCGCATGCGATTGGATTGCCTCAAGCCGGATCATAGTAGGCGAGTGACGCGGGTCAGGCAGGAGCAGGCGGACGCGGCCGCCGGGGGCGTCGTGACGCGCCAGTTTGACGTCAATGACCCAGTTTGGTTCAGAGAGTATGGTAAGTCTAAAAAGTGGGCACCTGGTACAATTTCACGAAACTTAGGTAACACTGATTATCAAATAAGATCTGCCAACGGAACCGAGGTACATAGACATGTTGACCAACTGAGAAAGAGAGTGTTATGTGAAATAGGCACGACCGCGATGGATCGTTCATTACGATTAACGGACGTTCGAAGTGAGCAACCCAGGGCGGTACCGCGGCGATCTCGTCCTTCTTTATTATTTCCAACAGCTACGGAGGGAGGCGCCGCCAGCGGAGCGCCGGCAGCGGACCCCGAGGTCGCGCCCGCGCCACGGGAACCCAGCGAGCCCAGTGGTTCGACCGCACTTCCGGATTTGCCCAGTGTGCCTGAGCGGAACGATAATGTAAAACGTGTTCCGAAACCTACTAAAAGATATGGAATAGATGAGATTTATCCCTAACGGTATTTATCACACTTTCTGTGTTTTTGTATGTCGGAATATGTTGATAGTAACAGCGTTGTACCATATGTTAATTCTTTAAAGTTTAATATTTTTGGTTATTAGTAAATATAATTAATTATATTATCAGTTTAGTAAATAAGGGTGGAGGTGACAAGTATGTACCGACATAAGTTGATATTGTATTTGAAGGTATCTAGATATAACTTGCTTGTGCGTCAGTGCAATAAATGCTCCGTGATACCACACATGTCTTTTATTTAGCAATTTTAATATTTAAATCAATTTTATAATATTCTAATAATATATTTAATTCAAAAAGATGAACGTGGCCGTTCAGTCCTTTCGGGACTGTTGGCTCTGTCAGCCCGCAAGGGATATAGACGTGACCATGTGACCATACATAATGTATGTATATTTAATTCCGGCTTGCTTGACAAAAACGTGTGAGACGCTAATTGGTTAATAAGTTGTTGGCGCCTTAGTTAGGGTCACGCCCATATTTTAACAAAAGCAAATTGGGAGTTTGCTAAAGGAGCAGTCGTAGTATTCGGGGCTAAGGATGAGTCGGGATCAGTCTGGGTCAGGCAGTCGATCTCAATCGGGAAGTGTCGATGGAGCCTATGAGTATCGGTCAGGGGTCGGGGATACTGCATCCGTGGGGTTTAGTCGCGAGCGGTTGGGACGGTCGGAATCTGGCCAGATAATGGGGCAGGCTAGCCTAAAACGCGATAGACTTGCGCACGCGCATGCATAATAATTACGCGCGGGAATCGGTTTCGATATTAATTTAAATTAATAAAATTTTATTCGATAAGTGATGAGTGAAGTGGTTCCTGGAAGGCGGTTCCTGGAAACGGGTGAAAGAATTACATTATTTTTATTTTATTATTTATTTGAATCCGAATAATGAAATTGATATAAATATGTGTTGAATTCCTTGCTTGGGTTGAAAGTTGATCTGAAGTCAATAATTGGTTGGACCGATAAGTCCCTTCTTTTCATTATTATTCTATTTACCCATATCTTTAGGATCTTCATTCAAGGCTAGCGCCATCTAGGTAGTGGCGAGGTATCTCCTACTAAAACCTAATGCGGAATGCCTCATTGGTTATCGTCTGACTGGCCACATGAGCGGTAGTGTGTTGTTTTTAAAAATAACGTTATGTCAAAATCTCTAATGTCGGAATCTTCCGAATTTTTCTCTCTCCGTTCTTTTAATTGACTTTCGACTGGAACTGTTATGTTATGAGTTTTCTTTAGTCGTTAGTAATAAATAACTTCGATTTGTGAAGTGGACATACAGACAATTGGTGTCGCCTCCCTGAGCCCTGGTCAGCCTCACTGCGAGGATTTCTTCTGCACGGTGGACGTTGGTGAGTACTTTTAAACTGCCTAGTTTACGGTCGTCTAGCCTTGAATAATATCATATTTTTCCATTCCCTTTTCCCATACTTTTTTTTCGGTTACGCTCCCCGCAGGATAGGCCCTATTTACACGGGCTATCCAATAATATATTATCTACTATGAAATTTGAATATTACTGGCTTGCTTGGTCTTGAGTGAAATGTATCATTGTAAAATTAATAACATAAACATAACATAAAATCACGCCTCTTTCCCGGAGGGGTAGGCAGAGACTACCTCTTTCCACTTGCCACGATCTCTGCATACTTCTTTCGCTTCGTCCACATTCATAACTCTCTTCATACAAGCTCGGCGGTTTCGGGTACTTTTGACCTGACCCTTTACCAGGACGTCCTTAATTTGATCAAGATACGTTCGTCTAGGTCTTCCCACTCCGACCTTTCCCTCCACACTCTCCTTGTATATCTGCTTAGTCAACCTGCTTTCATTCATCCTCTCCACATGACCGAACCATCTTAACATACCCTTTTCTATTCCTGTAACTACATCTTCTTTCACATCACAACATTCCCTTATCACGCTGTTCCTTATCCTGTCACTCAATTTCACACCCATCATACTCCTTAACGCTCTCATTTCCACTGCATTTATTCTGCTTTCATGCTTCTTTTGCCATACCCAACTTTCACTCCCATACATTAATGTCGGGACCAACACGCCCCTGTGCACAGCCAGTCGAGCCTTTTTGGATAGTTTCTGACTGCTCATAAAGGCATGCAAAGCTCCATTCACCATGTTCCCCGCGTTCACTCTCCTTTCAATATCACTATCATACTTGCCATCTGATGTAAACTTTGATCCTAGATATACAAACTCTTTCACTTGCTCCACTTTTTCTCCTCCAATCAAAATATTACATGCTGTCATTTCTTTCTCCATTTCAAAAACCAGTGTTTTAGTTTTACTTACGTTCACTTTCATTCCTTTCTCTTTTAAAGCTTCATGCATACAGTTTACCATCTCCTGTAACTCCTCCGCTGATGACGCCAGTATAACCTGATCGTCGGCATAGAGCAGACATTTGACGAGTAACTCATTCATCCTTAATCCACTTTTAGACTCTTTCAAATCTGTCAAACAGCTATCCATAAATAGGTTGAACAGCCACGGTGACGCAACACATCCTTGCCTAACGCCTTTCTCAATCTTAAACCACTCAGTGTGCGCTCCGTTTATCCTGACACAAGCACTCGAATCCTCATATAAGGATTTCAGTGCTCGTATCAAGAGACTGCTCACCCCATGCATAGAAAGTGCTGACCACAATTTATTCCTCTCAACTCTGTCATAGGCCTTTTCCAGATCTACGAATGTGCAATAGACTTTTTGACTCTTGGCCAAAAACTTTTCGGCTATGCACCGCAAGGAAAAGACCTGATCAGTACATCCCATTCCCTTTCGAAATCCCGCTTGAGCATCCCATATTTTGTCATCAGTTTCATTCCTGACTCTATTAATCAATACCTTAGCATACAATTTGCCGACGACGCTAAGCAGGCTTATACCACGATAATTTTTGCAGTCCAGCTGTGACCCTTTTCCTTTGTAAAGTGGCACGATAACAGCCTTACACCAATCTTTTGGTACTCGGCCGCTTCTCCAACACAAATTGAAAAGGCAGTACAACTGACTAGCTACTACGCCTTTTCCTGCTTTAAGCATCTCGACCGACACTCTATCACACCCAGCAGCCTTTCCCGCTTTCATACTCTTAAGTGCTTCCACAATTTCGAACATTTCAATTTCGCCTTCCATCTCATTCTCTTTTTCTTCGCTATAGCAGAAATCTTTCTTATTTCCTTCCTTTTTTTCAAATAAACTTTCAAAATAGTCCTTCCATATCTTTAGTACACATTCTTCTCCTTTCACAACGCTACCATCCTGGCATCTGATCCTAGTCAGCTCTCTGGTTATAGTATTTCCTCGGGCTGACCTTACGGATTTCCAGAATACTTTCAGATTTGACTGAAAGTCTTCTGATAGCCTTTTATCAAAATCCTCTTTATACTCTTCTTTCTTTCTAATCACAGCTTTCTTAACCAAATCTTTCATTTTCTTATATTCCTTACGTGCTTCATTCACATCTTCATCTATAACCTCTTGCATTCTTAAGTTAGCTTTTGCTGCTAACAAATCCAGCCATGCTTTCTTCTTTAATCGCACAAGTTCTTGCACATCTTTACTCATCCACGCATTTTTGTGATTTTTTCCTTTCCTTCTTCTACTTACACCACACACTTCTTTCACAATTCTTTCTTTAAATTCCTTCCATCCATCTTCAATATCGCTCATTTCCTCTAAATCTTCAAATTCATCCTTCAGTCTATTAATATACTTCTTACCTACATCCATATCTTGCAAATTTTCTACTTTTACTCTTTCCAAAGCGCTGGTTTGCTCCCTTACCCTGTGCCGCCAGCGATTGAAGATACCCCTTATCCGGGATATCACCAGTAAATGGTCCGAGTCAATGCCAGCACCGCGATATGCACGGGTATCCAGCACTTTGTTCTTCAATCTTTCATCTACAATCACAAAGTCTATCATACTTTTTAAAATACCTTCCACTCTTGTGTAGGTGTGGATCTCTTTATGTTGAAACATTGAGTTCGACACAAAAAGATCCCACTCTAGACAAATTTCTAATACACTTCTTCCATTATCATTCACCTTTTCGTCACCAAACGCACCAAGCACCTTTTCATATCCATCACGCTTTACACCCACCCATCCATTAAAATCACCTAACATAATAATCTTCTCATTTGGCTTGGTAACTTTCAATACTTCTCTTACACTATTCCAGAACTCCTCGTTTTCGCTTTTTGCTGATGTTGTACCCCTCGAACCCACATCCCAAGGTGCATAAACACCTAGAACGAAGATCCGAGTGATTCCAACTTTCAGCCTAATCCATAGAAGACGAGGGCTGACACACTCAAACTCATTCACGCACTCAGCCATTCGTGCAGAAAGAATTAGACCGACCCCTTGACAGCCTCGGCTGGTACTGGAAATTCCAGACCAATACGCCGTGTAAGGGCCGTGCTGCGTCGCGTCGCATCCTTTCCGCTTCGTTTCATTCACGCACAACACATCCAAACGTCTTTCATCCATCATCTGGCATACTTCCTCAATCTTATCCTTCATTCCTCCTCTTACATTCATCGTCGCAAAGCGGCTTTCAGCAGACCGCATACCGCTCCCGCCGGGAACGAGACGTGATGGGGTGCGGACACCATCGCCGCCATCTAGGTGCTCTTTCAAAAAATTTGCATCCATGCGATTCCCACGAGACGCTAGGGAAAAATTTTGTCCGCCCCAGCAGAGCCCCGCATGCCAGGGTAAGGCTAGCCATTACCTGGGGGTCGCCCAACCCCATGGCGGAAGTGGCACGCTCGAGACTAGGCTCGCCCCTAGCCATGCATCCATCGGCGCGGCAGACCTTAGATTGGCAGGGATTTACATTAAAGAGGAATCCCAAGTCTATCCCTTAGTCGGCTCTTACGACATCCGTGGGAAAGAGATGGAGTGGTCCTATTCTTTTGTAATGGTGCCGGGAACCACACGGAATTATGGGTTATTTGTACTTATTCATTATTATTACTCTTCTATGAACCAGAACCTTAAAGCATTCTTATGGATAATTATGAGGTTAGAGTCCTTTAAAATTTCTCAGTGATCAAAATACTTTACCTCTCAATGGTAACAGTTCTATATAATTATGAACTCCATATACACTGACACGATCTAAGTTAAAGCATCGCAATAAGATATTGTTATTCACTACGTCTAATGAGAATAGGTATGACATGCGAATGACGAACATTAAATTTAGAATTTCAAGTCGGATATACCACACGATTCCAAAGTTATCATTAAGCAAATTAGAATATGAGATCAAAAATTTTAGGCCCACAATCCAAAATGATGAGAGTTTTAAGTATCGATTTATGAATGAAAATTAATATTAATTAATTATTATTTAAAAGGATGATTTCCGGATTTTGAGAGCTATGATCTGATCTGATCAGTGAAACTGGTCGTCCGTAATAGTTCGAGGCAAAGCAGTGGAGTTGGACATAGATGTAGATTATACGCAATCAAGTCTAGAAAGTCTTTTATCTGTATTGTTCTCATATGAGATCATCTCAGGAGAAACACCCTTACAACTTAGTGAATGAAATTTTGATTCACTTATTTTATACAACCTATGGTTTTATATGAGAAACAATCAGACACTTACTTTTGTGATCATTTTGCCAAGATTAACCAAGTGAGGAAATACAATTATAACGTATGTATTATTTAAAGCCATGAATGCTTTGGATATAACTATCAACTACTTATATATACCACATTATCTTTAAATCATTAATATGCAGGGTCTATTGAAGACCGATTCTATAAATTACCTTCGTTTATTCGAATCCAAAATAAGTAATGAAAACTTATTGCAATAAGGTTTTATCATCTAATATTCGTCTATCTAGGAATTACACCTATTCTTACTATTTTTTACCTAAAATGATTTACTACCCTTTTGATGACTGACTGAATTGTGTATTCTCCTTCGGAGATTTGATATTACCTTTCCTGATGACATATCAAATATTAAGTTAGTTAAAATATTTATTCAACTCATTGCTTGGAGACACTTTGTCTCACCTCGCGTCCCTTGACAGGACTTTGACTTACTTCGACAGTATTGACATACAGACAAACAAGGTCTCATTGAATTTTATTGACTTGAGAAAATATGAATGAGCTAGGGGGAAGGATTACCCCGTCTGGTGACGCGATCCACCGGTAGCGACGGGGAGGGGTCGCTGCCTATACCCGAAAGCTCAAATGCTGACGTGTGGTCATTCTGTACTTACATATTTTCCTAATATATGCCTATACCCAAAAGCTCAAATGCTCATACAAATATCATGTCATTCTGTAATTCCATATTTAATAAAATACGTATACATATTACCTATAATTTAGAATCAAACGAACTTACCTTGTGAAGTTTGTTATCTAATTATACGAGTGTCTTGGCCGAAGATGATTACATAACATGCAACAGTATGCGAGTTGATACCGTCTTCACCACACTTATAAAGCCATATTTATTTTATTTTTATTTCTTTTTAATTGAAATTGAAAAAGTGTATCAATTGACTCATTTACGGCGTCCATACACCCCGCTACTTCATCTGTCCGTCACTTTCATTCTTTAGAGCAATTTTTTTTTCGATTATTATGGGTGTTTTAGGGCGAAGTGGGATCGTAATGATCTTCGGTCAAGACACTCGTATAATTAGATATCAAACTTCACAAGGTAAGTTCGTTTGATTCTAAATTATACTTCATGTCTCTCCCGAAGATGATTACATAACATGCAGATGTTTAGAGCATCGAAAAAATTAAAAACAGGAAGATATGAAGATCATTATTTCTGTTGACAACAAAAGATAATTAAGTATTTATAATCAGGTAACAAATCATTCACATTTGTTTAATAAATAACAATAATTATCACTTTTCGTAATTTAGAAATAGGGAATCAGCGAACGCGCTATCTGAAGTAGTGCAAATTTCTTTATTATAGTATTTTAAAAATACCCGAGAGGATTCAGACCACCCCGCGGCTTCCCGTATTGCTTCTAGGTTAACGCCGAGCCTGTGAGTCGCGGAGGTTGAAGCGTGGCGCGTGCTATGCGCACTATATACACTTATATCTATGCCACTTTTTTCTAAGACATATTTAACCCAATTTTGATAGCTTATAAAGAGATATTCTTCTTTGCGAAACTCAATAGTTCTGTCAATGTAAGATTTTAAAGTTAATGCTGGGCATATTTTAGGGCTTTCATTGATAAACGGCAAGACGATTAACGGTTGGCACGAACCAGGCCGGGAGGTCTTGATTAGATCTTCTATTTTAATATGTATTTTATCAGGATAAAATGAGATATTTTTAAAAAGAATTAAACTTAGTGTTTGCATACGTTGTGCGGATGCGAGGGCAAGAAGACTAATGCATTTTACAGAAAGCTCTTTTAGTGTAATGGAATCATTAGAATAATAATTAGATAAGAAATGTAATACTTAATACCCAAATACGACAATACTTGGGACCCAACCCAAGTATTGTCGTATTTGGGACAAGGTGGTTTAAGGCGATATATTCCTTTATAGAAACAATTTTAATGTTATCATTGGCAGTGATATCCTGACCCAATAATATAGATAACGCCGAACGGTGACTATTAAGCGTGTTATAGCTTGCACCGTCGTTGAATTTTTCTGTCAAATATTCCATTAATTGTGTTATATTTGCATCAAGAAAAATCAATATTTTTCTCGTTACACTATAGCCACCAAGATTTTATATATGAATTATATTGATTAAGTGTGAAAAGAGGACATAACGATTTCAAGCGATGCAGCGGGGACTCCGCTTCAACTAATAATTTAAATATATAAATAAATTCCCTGCCATCAAGGTGAGATCCCCGTAGAGCAGGTGTGCGGCTCTGAAAAGTGAAATTAGAAGGTCACTGTTCGAAATAGATTACTTCAGATACGAGTTATTTAGACCATAGTGGATACCACGGCTGCGTGGGCCAGTAAGGTACTACTACGATGCCCTCAGCAGGGTCATTCCTTATCTTATGTAAAACTTTAGATATTAAACAAAACGGTGGGAAAGCATACAAATTCAAGTCTTCCCAGCTAAATGTGAAAGCATCAATAATTTCAGAATTGGGGTCTAGTTTCCAGGATGCGTATCTTGCATATTTATGATTTTGGCTACTGGTAAATAAATCAAACTCTGGGACGCCAAGTAAATATTTAATTTGTTTGAAAGCGTAATCTGCTAACTCTCATTCAGTATCGATGTTTGTTTGACGTGACTCGTAATCAGCAATATTTTCTTTAAATTGAATGTATGAGGCGAAAACGTAAATATTGTGTTTTTCACACCAATTACAAAGATCACGTGCAATATTGTTTAAATGGCTATGTTGTATACCCCCCCATTTTATTTATATATGCAATAGCCGTGGTATTGTCTAATCTTAACAGTATATTGCTATCTTGGAGGTGTGAGGGAAATATCTTGAGTCCGTAAAAAGCAGCTAGCAACTCCAGAGTATTTATATGATAGGAAAGCTGTGTATGATTCCAATTCCCGTTGGCAGACTCGTTATTGCAAACTGCACCCCAACCAGTGGTTGACGAGTCGGTAAATATAACAATAGAATAGTCGTTTTGTTGGAAGGGACAATTTGCAGAATCAATGCTATTTCTCCACCATAATAAATCTTCTTTTAAAAAATCTTTTAAGACTATTCGTTTATTATAATTAATCAAATAATTAAGGGCCAAGAATTTTTCTCTCTAATAATTTAGTATAAACCCATCCGTATTTCACGGCTGGGCACGCTGACGTCACTAATCCTAAAAATCTAGCGAGTTCACGAATAATGGGCAAATAGGCTGTGTACAAAGTACAATTTACCGCGATTGACGATATCGAATTTTCTGCTTAATTTCATTTTATTTAGTTCACGATTACCAATTCAAGTGTGCACACGTCACTTTGTTCCTTTATTAATAAACAAAATATTGTTCTATATCTTATCAAGTTTTATTTATCAAGATCATCAAGCTATCAAGAGGAGTCTCTGCTCCTACATTAGTGGTCCTTCGAGCTATCAAGTAACATCATCGTTAAGAACTCGCAATTGTTCCGTAAAAGTGTAGTGTGTCTCATTCTTTGCCTATACGTTAGAGTGATATAGCGAATCGGTTTTCCGGCCTCTCACCAGCGAGAATCCCCGGTTAATTGAGAAGGCGCACATATATCATTCCGACATAGGTGAATGAGAATACTCTACATTACCAGCAAGCTAAGGATAACAGTTTCCCCATCAAGTTGTTATCAAGGCAGTAAAAAAAGGAATATACAACATCAAGTCGGTACGTACCTATCAAGTATTTTAATCGGAACTCACGTATAAAATCCCATCAAAAAAAAAAAAAAGCAAGAATTTTCAAGAAACTATCAAGTATTTTAATCGGAACTCACGTATAAAATCCCATCAAGAGCGAAAAAAGCAAGAATTTTCAAGAAAACTTATCAGGATAGCGCTATAAACTATATCGAATTGACAAGTTACAAGTGAATTCAAGCTCAACATGGAGACCCTACAAAAACAAGTTACAATCATGGAAGAAATGAAGAAGCTTATGGAAAACTTCAAAAAAGATGGGAAATCTCGCAAGTCATTGGATTACACGTTAAAACGCATGGATGCCCTCGATAAGCTTTGGTCTGAATTCAGGAAAACACACGACGTCCTAACCAATGTCTTTAGCATGAATCACGAGTATTTCACATCAAATAAATTTGAAGAAATTCAACAATTTTACTACGTATCAAGTAAATTATTAAGAAACACGTTAGCGGAAATCGAATCCTATACGTCATACTCCGGCGCCAATAGTAAGGTCAAAGAATTGCAAAATGTAGGTGATAATGAAAAGGCAAGTAACTCGTCTAAGTCTCAAGTTAGCATGACCAAGCTGGAGGAGATGATGAGGAAGCAATCAAGTAACTTTAAAGCATTTTGACGTGCATTAACAAGCATCGACGTGGATAAACTCAGTGAGAAATGGGAGTATGAAGATGCTTTAACTACAATCAAGGCCCGTTGGAAAGCCGTCGATACCTTGCACTGGGAAATTGACAGTGAAACACACGAAATAGATGTAACTTATGAATAAAAATTTTCGGAGCACGAAAGGAAATTTATCGACATCAAAAAAGCCATAAACAGCAAGTTATGGTCTGTAGCCTACTGAGAAAAGTCAACACCGCAGCTAGAAATCCCTGTTTTTAATGGGAATTACCAGCAGTGAGTCTCATTTAAAGACCTATTTAATGAGGCTATTCACAATAACAATTCTCTGTCTCACGCTCAGAAAATGCAGTTCCTCAAAGGGAAATTAAGAGGTGAGCCGTAAAGACTAGTTCAACATTTACAAATAAGTTCAGAATATTATCTCGCCAGTTGGGAGATACTAAATCACCGATATAATAACAAGAAGCTCATATTTACCTCACATATCAACACCATCATGAACCTAACAACCATTCAACAACCGTCGTTGCATCTTATTAAGCGTCTTCATGACGTCACTAAAGAATGTCTAAATGCAATTAAAAACCTGGGCATAAACATTGAAAATTGGGACCCTATTCTCGTTCATATACTGTCCCAAAAGTTGGATGTAGAGACACACAATGATTACATGACGTCATTGAAGCACCCTCAAGAGTTACCAGTGCTTAGTGAATTCCTGGATTTTTTGGAAAACAAGTTCACCACCCTGGAGTCATCACGTCGCAAGCAAGATAGCGGCACAAAATTAAGTTCAAATGCTCCATCTACATCCTACAAACAAGAAAAATCTTACCTATATAAAAATTACGCAAGCAACAAGGCTCTCTCTAATTACAAGCAAGAAACTAAATACCGAAAACTAAATTGTCCGGTATGCAATAGTAATGAACATAACATTTATAATTGCAATAAATTTTTAGAACAGACAACAATACAGAAAAAACAAACAATTACGAAATTGAATTACTGCTTTAATTGCTTATTTAGTCATAATGGCAAACCATGCACATCAAACAAGAGATGTCGCCAATGCAATGGATGTCACAATTCTATCCTACATGACGCATTTGTTAATTCCCCAAGTAATGCTAATATATCTGAAAATAAGTCCAAGGGAGTACACGTAACTGAAAATGGAGGAACGTCGGAAATATTATTGGCCACTGCTATCATCAAGGTGCAAGGAGTTGATGGAAGGTATTATATGTTACGTGCTCTCGTCGATCAAGGTTCTCAAATTTCATTGATTACTGAAAACGCCGCACAGCTGTTAGGGCTGCCGAGAAATAAGTGCAGCGGATCTATAACTGGGATCGGCACTAAAACAACATCTTGCAAAGGGACTTTAAACCTAAAATGCGCATCACTAACCGAAAAATATGATTTCATTATTGATGTTTATATCATGAAGAGTTTGACAAGAAACCTACCGCATTTTTCGTTTGCCGGCCTGCCATGGGATCGACTGAGTGATATGAAATTGGCCGATCCAGAATACAATATTTGTCGGCCTATTGATATTCTTCTCGGAGCAGACATCTACGGTAGTATTATATTAGATGGAATTCGCAGAGCGAACGTTAACAACCCTAGCCATATCGCGCAGAGAACGAGGCTCGGGTGGATATTGTGCGGCAAAGCGCAAACTATGCAGTGTAATATTGTTGTTGCGGGTCGAGGTGGCAGTATAACCCTGACTAGGTACCTGCCTCCCCTAGTCTCCCCTTCACTTATAGGGAGTCCCGAATTCCGCTCCAGTAGAAGTCCGCCCCCCCCCGCTGGTATGAGACGTCAACGGCTGCGGACGCGGCAGTGAGGCCAACAAAGAATCCTCGGATGGTAGGTTGTGTAGAAATGGGGTCATCAACCTCTTCCAAAAGCCTATGTCTAATTTCACTGGATTGTCAATAATTTACTATACGTGGGGTCATTGACCTTACTCACTGAGTGTCTATTCACTATATGATCACTAAATATTGAGTCTCTCTCTCTAATTAAAGTCTATGTCACTTAATACTGTCTGAAATACTCACGGTTTAAGAATTCAGTCACTGAAATCCAATAGCACTATCACTAATTGGAATACCTACTCACTATGTTCAAGTCTTATTGGAATCCACTAAACTAATTGAAGAACAAAAACAATATACACAATTTGTCCGTCCACTAACCACGCACAACACCTTATACTAATTCCCTAATACTATAAACTATTTCACTAAGAGGTATTATTCCGACTTAATTTTCTTGAAGACTTTTTCTTTCTTGAGGACTTTTTCTTTCTTGAGGTCTTCTTTTTCTTGATTTTTCACTTTAAACTGGAACAATTGCACTACGATGCCCTCTGCCGCCGATTTTACTATTGTAAGTCGGAGTAATACCTTAACGCGAACCTCAAATTTCGTGACGATTTCTGGTGTTGTGCATAGCTTCGCTTAGGCGATATTTATTAACTTTTCTCAATTTTACATGATATAAACATAACAATTTCCATTTTCCGTATAAACTAACAAAAATTCTCATCACATAAAATAGTTTACACATATCACAATTTCTTTCTCAAAGAGATTTTAACAAAAGTTTGTCTTCAACCTATGCTTTCAGCAAAATTTCCTGTCAACTTTTAAATATTTCTCGAATATACAATATAAGACTCTAATAAGTTTTAAGTTATACAAAAATACATATATCATACTTTCTTATTACAATACTTTCGTTTCTATAAACAATATACTTTTCGAGAAATTTACTTACATTTGTTGACATCAAAAAACATAATCCAATTATTGACCTCGTGTCCTTGACTTTTATAAAAATAGCGTTATCACTTATCTATGACGGTCTGCGTTATCGTTTATCAATTAGGTTTCATAAATAATAATAACAATATCTAAAATATGCCTCTAAAGTGCTCATTCGCTTTCTAGTGTACTATCTAATGCAATTGACCGTCGTAGTGGGGGTATTGTTTGATCTCGCTTCCTTTGTTCTATACAATACAATACTTAATGAGTGTGCTAAAATATGACAATGTTTAATGAGTGTGCGCTATGTTAAATTTAATGTGTCGCTAACAATTGTAATTAACGATTTGGAAGAAATAGAAAGATTTTGGCAAATAGAAGATATATCAAGTAACACCCCCTCGAACGAGATTGAAGATGGATGCATTAAATATTATAAGCAAACAACAACAAGATTAGTGGCCGGAAAATATCAAGTCAGACTTCCCCTAAAATCAAACATTTCTGAAATTGGAACATCACGACCTGTAGTCATTGCCCAATTTTTTCAATTGGAAAAGAAATTTAAACAAAACGCGAAAGTAGCCGAACAATACAAATTGTTTATCAAAGAGTACTCGGAACTAGGTCATATGACACCGGCAGACTGTTCAACGCAGGATTTAGAATATTTCATGCCTCATCACTGCGTAATTCGTGAGGACTCAACAACCACAAAACTTCGCGTGGTTTTTAATGCCTCTCAAAAGACCTCCAACGGCACAAGCCTAAATGATTACATGTATAAAGGACCGAACTTACAAAAGGACCTTTTGGAATTAATTATGAGATGGCGCCAGTACAAGATCGCATTTACTGCAGATATCGAGAAGATGTTCAGGCAGATATGGGTCCAACCAGAATATCAATGTTATCAAAAAATCATGTGGCGCGATGAAGCGTCAGACATATTACAAGAGTATCAACTTACTACGGTAACGTACGGCACCAAGGCCGCGCCGTTCCTTGCAATGATGACTTTGCGTCAGCTGGCTGAGGACGAAAAACAAGCTTTTCCTGAAGCTGCCAACATCGTTAAAACTTGTTTCTACATGGATGACCTTCTCCACGGTGCTCATTCAATACAGTCAGCAAAACAAATCAAACAAGATCTTATCAAGTTATTGAAGAAAGGTGGATTAAATCTGAGAAAATGGAACTCAAATTATCAAGAATTACTACAGGAAAACACAGAATTTAATAACCAAGAAAACTATATTTTCCACCAACTTGAGTCAAGTAAAACCCTAGGAGTGCATTGGAAACCAAAACAAGATGTATTTATTTTTGAATCGAAAATTGAGCCAAATTTTGAAGACAAGATAAGAAATACAAAACGAAAACTTTTGTATGACATATCACGCTTATTCGACCCATTAGGCTGGATCACGCCGTTGTCCACCAAACTCAAAATTCTATTTCAACGTCTCTGGAACTTAGACATTAAATGGGATGACGAGATTCCAAGATCCATTAACTCTGAATGGTTGAAAATCCAAGAAGATATGCCAAACATAAATAAAATAAAAATACCTAGATGGTTAGGTACAAAGGCCGTCTCGGATATTGAATTACACGGCTTCTGTGACGCATCGCAAAAGGCATACGCGTGCGTCATATATTGTAAAATATTTAAAAAGGGAGAGCCTAAAATTTCATTGGTTGCTGGAAAGTCGAAATTAGTACCTCGCAATAAACAAACTACCTTACCAAGATTGGAGCTGTGCGGTGCACATCTTTTGTCCAAATTGATGCTCAAGGCAAAAGAATGTCTATCTGACCACGACATGAAGATTTACGGCTGGGTCGATTCCACAGCTGTGTTGGGGTGGCTACAAGGCAACCCGGATAGATGGACAACATTTGTAGCTAACAGAGTGCGTCAAATAACAAACGTCATTCCGCCATCAAGTTGGCATTATATCAAGTCTACCAACAACCCAGCTGACTGTGCTAGCCGTGGGTTAACGGTAACACAGTTAATCAACCACCCCCTATGGTGGCAAGCACCGTCATGGTTATTAACATACGAAAACAAAACCAATAAATCGCCTATGCTTTATATGACCAATGAAGAAGAAAAACAGGTTAATAAAGTTTGTCACGTCGCGAAGCAAGAAAAAAGTATTGAAGAAGAGCTGCTCTGCCAGTTTAGGTCATTCTCAAAAGTTATCCGCGTCCTAGCATGGGTACGCCGATTTTTAAGAAGAAGTCATCAAGAAAGTTATCTTACGCTCACGGAGTTGAGGGAAGCTAAGATCAAGATTATCAAGAGAATACAAGAGATTGAATTTAGTGAAGAAATTACAAGTTTAAAAGACAGTCAGAGATTAACATCAAGAAGTAAACTATTGAATCTGACACCCTTTCTAGATGAACAAGGAGTACTAAGAGTGGGTGGAAGATTAAAAAATGCCAGAATTAGTGCGGATATGAAAAATCCAATTATTATTCCGTACGCAAGTCGATTGACTCAATTAATTATTGATGACGCTTATAAAGTCACGTTACATGGCGGGGCACGTGTAACATTAGCGCTAATTAGACAAAAATATTGGCTAATAAGTGGCAACAGGGCTACGAAAAAACACATTCGCCAGTGTGTTACTTGCAAAAAACATAATCCCCGTCTTCAAGAACAAATAATGGGAGATTTACCGAGTCCAAGGGTCAATCCTTCTCGCCCATTTCAACATACGGGTGTCGATTACACTGGACATATTCTCGTCAAAGCCAATAAGGGTCGCGGAATAAAAACCAGCAAGGGATACGTTGCGGTGTTCGTCTGTATGGCGACGAAAGCCGTCCACCTGGAATTAGTCTCGGACCTGTCGACGTCAGCATTCATTGCAGTTCTACGCAGGATGGCCGCGCGATGGGGTACACCAAGTCACTTGTACAGTGATAACGGGACGAATTTCGTGGGAGCAAACCGGATATTACAAGAAGAGTATCAAGAAATTCTGCAAGTCTTCAATGATGATTTTGTGGGTTCTCTCACGGGCATGAAGATAACATGGCATTTCAATTCCCCAGCATGGCCATCAGCCGGTGGTTTATTTGAGGCAGCCGTCAAGAGCTTCAAATTTCACTTCAAAAGAGTCGTTGGTGAGCAAAGACTCACATTTGAGGAGTATTCTACTCTGCTCACACAGATAGAGGCATGCATGAACTCAAGACCTCTATGTGCCCTCTCAGAAGATCCTGAAGATTTCGACTATCTCACCCCAGCTCACTTTTTGAGTGGAGGTCCAACACTCACATTAATTGAGACGGAAAGAGACATGCGAACACGCTGGCACTTGACTCAAAAGATATATCAAGACATCTGGAAGCGCTGGCGAGCTGAATACCTCACTCAGTTGACATCAAGGTCTAAGTGGAGATACCCAAGAAAAAATATCCAAATCAATGATGTAGTTCTTATACATGAAGTGAAGTGAAGTGGAATATGGGTAGAGTTATAGAGCTGCATCCAGGCCAAGATGGCTATGTTCGCATTGTGACGCTAAAAACAAGAAACGGGCAGATACGACGTCCAATTACGAAATTATCCATACTCCTAGAAGATAAAGAGCAGAACAAAATCATGAAGTTCATATAAAACAACAAGAAAATAAAAGTAACAAGACCTACAAGACAAAGCTAAGTACTATATGTACTGCCCTATTATTTTTCATGACGATTATATCAAGCTCAGATTGCATGGTTAATACGACAAACTTCAGAGAAAAACAAGGGCTATATTTTGATAAAATATCTAACATGCAACTAATTACACGTACACGCAGAGGCCTTCTCAACGCTATTGGAAACATAGCAGGTGACCTCTTTGGCGTACTGGATGAAAGATTCGCTAAACAGTACGAGACAGATATCAGTCTAATAAAGGCAAATCAGAAACACATGGCTATGTTATGGAAAAAAACAGACGTCTTTGATAGAGGCTGAAAATAATATTTTAAAAAGAACCGAACTTACTATGAAACAACAACAAAAATTATTAAATCAACATTTAATAGCTATAGAAAAGGCTACTAGTAACATGATAGAATCAGTCCAAGGAAGTATGGTTCTAAATCGCTTTGCAATTGGAGCTATAATAGCGAATAACATGTTGAACACTTTAAAGACGATGCAAAGTACATTGCTCGATACAATAACCGACATATATCATGGCCGCATCAATTTACACCTGCTGACGCCGAACCAAATTAGCAACGAACTAGGTATGATATCAAGTCAATTGCCTAAAGATGTCACATTACCGATAGATAACGTTCATCAAGATTTACGCAAGATTTACGATCTCCTCACAGTGCGAACAAGGATGCTGGAGGACTATCTAATATTTGAGATCAGGCTGCCACTTATCAACAGGGATACCTTCGAGATGTCCAAGCTCATCCCGATACCTAAATATCAAGAAGGAAAAAGTATCAGACTGGTTCCAGTATCGGATTACATTTCAACTAACATGAGAAAAGATACCTATATTTCATTGACAGAAAGTGATATAAAAGAATGTCTAGTACAGTCAGCAACTTATTTTTGTAACAGCCGCAAGCCAGAATATCATATGAGAAACGGAGAAAATCTATGTCAGCTTGACAACATAGAATGTAAGACGGTCATTGAACCATGCAAAGATCTGTGGATTGAATGTAATGATGTAAATACTTACATGTATTTTTGCTGCAACATCTGTAACGTACGTGCCATATGCATGGAAGAGATGACAGGGCACCAGCTACAAGGGTCTGGTCTTATAAAAATTGGACATGGTTGTTTGTTGAAGTCAGAAAAGCTGACTATCTACCCATACAAGTCACACTCCACTGAAATCAGGATTTCGCCTGTTTTTGACACACCTGTTATGGCACCGATAAATAACGTCATTATATCACGTTTCCTCAATGGTCTAATAACAACCAATCACTCGGAAATCTTTATCAAGAATCAGATCAACTTGGAAAAATAATAAATAATCTAAAAGAAGAGCAAGTCATAGAAGAAGCAGATGGTATAACACACCATGATATACACCATTATGTGATGATATACGTCATCTTGGGACTGATCGGAATAGCTGGCATGATTATTGTTATTCGAAAAGTTCATTGCCGGTGGCAAGTACCACAAGAATCCGGACCATTAGAGCTCTCTTATACGCCGCCCCTGCCGCGTGAGCGAGACTTCGGAACAACCCCAGCAAGAGAACACATGGAGCTGAATTAAACTCAAGATGCACAAATATTTTTCTATTGATTTTTATAATGTTTCCTTTTATTTTAATTTTCATGTAACATGTAATATTTTATCATTTGACTTGTGCCCACAGCATCCTCATCCCGCCCTCGGGAATATGTACAAAGTACAATTTACCGCGATTGACGATATCGAATTTTCTGCTTAATTTCATTATATTTAGTTCACGATTACCAATTCAAGTGTGCACACGTCACTTTGTTCCTTTATTAATAAACAAAATATTGTTCTATATCTTATCAAGTTTTATTTATCAAGATCATCAAGCTATCAAGAGGAGTCTCTGCTCCTACAGCAAATAATTAAATAAATAATTTTATATGAGTTTTCTTTTCAGAGGGTAACGACAACTGTATATTTTTTGTGTCAAAAGTAAAGCCTAAGAATGTGCACTTTTGAGTAGGTTGAAGTCTGCTTTTCTTTTCGTTAATAATAAAACCTAACTTAATTAAGATTTCTTTAGTGTCACTAACATTATTTAAACATTCGTAAAATGTATTACCGATGCATAAAAAATCGTCTTAGTATATGACTGATAAATAACCTAACGAATGTAAGTATTGAATTTGAATTTGAAGATTTAGATGAAATGAGCGATATTGAAGATGGATGGAAGGAACTTAAAGAAAGAATTGTGAAAGTAGCTGTTGAAGTGTGTGGTGTAAGTAGAAGAAGGAAAGGAAAAAATCACAAAAATGCGTGGATGAGTAAAGATGTGCAAGAACTTGTGCGATTAAAGAAGAAAGCATGGCTGGATTTGTTAGCAGCAAAAGCTAACTTAAGAATGCAAGAGGTTATAGATGAAGATGTGAATGAAGCACGTAAGGAATATAAGAAAATGAAAGATTTGGTTAAGAAAGCTGTGATTAGAAAGAAAGAAGAGTATAAAGAGGATTTTGATAAAAGGCTATCAGAAGACTTTCAGTCAAATCTGAAAGTATTCTGGAAATCCGTAAGGTCAGCCCGAGGAAATACTATAACCAGAAAGCTGACTAGGATCAAATGCCAGGATGGTAGCGTTGTGAAAGGAGAAGAATGTGTACTAAAGATATGGAAGGACTATTTTGAAAGTTTATTTGAAAAAAAGGAAGGAAATAAGAAAGATTTCTGCTATAGCGAAGAAAAAGAGAATGAGATGGAAGGCGAAATTGAAATGTTCGAAATTGTGGAAGCACTTAAGAGTATGAGAGCGGGAAAGGCTGCTGGGTGTGATAGAGTGTCGGTCGAGATGCTTAAAGCAGGAAAAGGCGTAGTAGCTAGTCAGTTGTACTGCCTTTTCAATTTGTGTTGGAGAAGCGGCCGAGTACCAAAAGATTGGTGTAAGGCTGTTATCGTGCCACTTTACAAAGGAAAAGGGTCACAGCTGGACTGCAAAAATTATCGTGGTATAAGCCTGCTTAGCGTCGTCGGCAAATTGTATGCTAAGGTATTGATTAATAGAGTCAGGAATGAAACTGATGACAAAATATGGGATGCTCAAGCGGGATTTCGAAAGGGAATGGGATGTACTGATCAGGTCTTTTCCTTGCGGTGCATAGCCGAAAAGTTTTTGGCCAAGAGTCAAAAAGTCTATTGCACATTCGTAGATCTGGAAAAGGCCTATGACAGAGTTGAGAGGAATGAATTGTGGTCAGCACTTTCTATGCATGGGGTGAGCAGTCTCTTAATATGAGCACTGAAATCCTTATATGAGGATTCGAGTGCTTGTGTCAGGATAAACGGAGCGCACACTGAGTGGTTTAAGATTGAGAAAGGCGTTAGGCAAGGATGTGTTGCGTCACCGTGGCTGTTCAACCTATTTATGGATAGCTGTTTGACAGATTTGAAAGAGTCTAAAAGTGGATTAAGGATGAATGAGTTACTCGTCAAATGTCTGCTCTATGCCGACGATCAGGTTATACTGTGTTGATGGGTGATCGGGACACAAGTAAAACAAGTACGAGCTGCTGTGTTGTAACTAACTTTTATTTGATTATAAGGGAACTTATATACTAGTAATACACGTCACCCTCCTAAGTGGGTGGTTGGATGTTTACATTTAATAATAAAATAAAATATTAATTCAAATAGCGGTGCCTCAAAAGAGTACCTAACATTCCGATGTACGGATCTTAAATATAAACAATAATGTTTTATCAACTATGCCTTATAAGGACTTGCATGCATTCCAAACTATGACATCATAATATAACCAATGTCTTTAATATTTAATTTATTATATCTTAAGTGATACCTATACTACATCTCCACCGATTACAAAAAAAAATATATGTATGTATATATATATTTTTTTTATTATCATTATTTTTTTTTTTTTTTTTTTAACTAGTACAATTAGTATCGGGTATATATCTCTTAGTACGATTCTTATGAACTACATCTATCTTGCCATTTTTTATTATCTCTACATTTGGACTTAACTCTCTCACAACTTTATATGGACCTGAAAATATGCTAGTAAACTTATTTCTATTTTCATTTCTTATAAGTATGTCATCATTTGGTTTATATACTGTTGGCTTAATATACTTATCATACTTTTCTTTTCTTACAATTTTAGACTTAATTAAATTTTCCCTAGCATCTCTTTGAGATATTTGAAGCCTATAACGAAGTTCCATTGGATAATTTTTATGATTATACAGAGGTTCAATCTGAGATGTTAAATTACTAGGTAGGTTACACTTTTTACCAAATACTAATTCAAATGGTGTAAATTTTGTCTCAGTATGAACTGAAGTATTGTAAGCGAAGCACCAAAATGGTAGCCACTTACTCCAATGTTCTGGATTATTATCAGTTTGTATTCGAAGATAAGCGCCAAGACTTTTATGGGTGTTTTCTAATGCCCCAATACTTTGATGATGATATGCTGTAGATGTATTCTTTTTTATTTGTAACAAATTGCATACTTCTTGAAAAATAGTTGAAGTGAATTCGGAACCCCTGTCGGTTGTTATCATTTCTGGAACACCATAACGTAGTATAAAATTACTTACTAGAGTTTCAGCGATTTCTTTTGAACCTTTCGTCACTAATGGGTAGGCTTCAATATATTTCGTTAAGTCGCATTGAAGGGTTAAAATGTAAGAAAAGTTCTTTGTATCTGTGTCTAAGGGTCCAACAACATCTAAGAAAATTTTCTGGAATGCAGTGCTGGCTGTGGTTGTGATAGTCATAGGTTCCTTAGTATACAAAGAAAACTTTTCTTTTTGACATTTAGAACATTTTTTCACAAAATTTTTAATATCGTCTTCTAGTCCTATCCAAAAATAACGTCTTTTTATATTGTTATACATTCTTTTAATCCCTGCGTGACCGCTAGTGGGTAGTAAATGGAAATCATTTAATATTACCTTCTTATCGTCTTTATTTTCTACTCTTGATACATTTTTTAGTATACATAACTGTGGACTAGTCCAATTAACATCGTTTTTTATTTCATTAGCTAGCTTTTCTACTATCATTTTATTGTTATTATCTTTAATAACAGTTATTTGATTTATTTTCCATTTTTCACATGCTATACCAAGTTCCTTCACAAGGGTATCTCGTACCTTTTGTTCTGAGGAAAGTGGTTTAATATAAAGAGTATTTTGATTTTTAACGTATGTAAAATTTCCTAGTTCTTGAATATCATAGTTTTTACTGCGCATTAATGCTTTTATTTTTCTGAGCTCAGTAACGTTTAGAAAACGTAATTCGACACATCCATTTATTTTGGAGTTAATATCTACAACTTTCGGGTGATCAGTCCTACAGTTGTTCTCCTGATTCATATTTTGGCTCGATTGTTTTGCCATTCTATTTCTCATTGCTCTCGTCATGACATTTATACATTCATTCATTTCTTTTAAATCTTTAACAGTGATTTTCGTACGTGATAAAGCATCTGCCACTATGTTTTCTTTTCCTTTTATGTACTCTACAGTGAAATCATATTCTTCTAAAAGAAGTCTAAACTTTGTTAAACGACTAGAGGGATCTTTCATGTTAAAAAGATAAATTAAAGGTTTATGATCTGTTTTTATTTTAAAATGTGTACCATATAAATATGGTCTGAAATATTTGATTGCCCATACTATAGCAAGAAGTTCTTTTTCTATGATAGCATAATTTAGTTCAGATTTATTTAAACTTCGGCTTGCAAAAGCTATTGGGCGATCGTCATTATTTGAAAGAACCGCACCTATAGCATATCCTGATGCATCTGTTTGTAAAATAAATTCGTTGTTTTCACTGAAATTTGGATATTGCAATACCGGCGGGGAACTTATTGCTTTCTTTAAACTACAAAAAGCATTTTGGCAATTCTTGTCCCAATGAAATTTAATATTTTTTTTACTTAACTGGGTTAATGGGTAAGCCTTTTCTGCGAACTTGGGTATAAATTTCCTGTAATAATTTGCCAAAGCAACAAAACTTTTTACCTCTTTTTCGTTGTTTGGTGTTGGGTAATTACGAATCGCTTCTATTTTGCCTGGATCTGGTAAAATTCCTTCAGCTGTTACTACATGACCTAAGTATAGTAGTTCCTTCTTTAGGAACTCGCATTTTACTGGATTTAATTTCAAGTTAACTTTTCTTAATCTTTCAAGAACACTTATTAAATTACTATTATGATTTTCTAAATTTCGGCCGAAAACCACTATATCATCTAAATACACGAAGCATTTTTCGTACGTTAAACCTGACATAGCTAATGTTATCATTCTGCTAAATGCACCTGGGCTAATTTTTAGACCCATAGGTAATCGAGTCATTTGATACTGGCCTGAGCAAAACGCTGTAAATTTTCTTGATTCTTTTTCGAGTTCCTGTTGGTAATAACCAGAAAAAAGATCTAAATGACTGAAATAAATAGAACCAGATAAGGAATCTAATATTTCGGTTATGTTAGGCAGAGGGAATTTATCATCCTGGATCCTGTCATTAAGTTTTCTGTAATCAATAACAAGGCGCCATTTCTTTTCGCCCGATGGATCAACTTTCTTTGGTACTAATAATACGGGACTAGACCATTCACTTCTTGTTGGTTCTATTATTCCATCCTTTAACATTTTATCTATTTGTTTATCTAATTCTTTTTTTTTGTGTTTGTGGCAACCTATAATTTTTTGTATATACTGGATCAATATTTGGTTTTAATTGTATCGACTGTTTACATAATGTTGTGACGGTTAATTTATCATTTGGTAATTGAAAAACATCGGCGTATTTGGCACATATTTTATTTAATTCCTTTTTTTCTTCCGTATTTAAATGATTGAAATTCAACTGAGTAAACAACGTTTTAACTCTATCAGCATTAATTTCATTAGGTTTTTCGAATTTGCAATAATTGTAATCATCAAGGTCGTGTACTGTGGTATTTATTTTGTCTAATTTTATTTCTTTATTCGTAGTATTTAAAATTAAGATAGGTATTTTTCCATCAATAGGTTTGGCAATAGTGCTAGCGATAAATACTCCTTCATTTAATTCTTTAGCACAAACTACACAATCTTTATTTATGTTACATCTCACATATACAATAGATTCTGAACGTGGTGTTAATGTGTAACATGACTTATTCTTTAATTTTAACGTTATTAATTTGCGATTATTCAATGCAATCGAAATTGTATCTGTTTCATAATTAAGTATGGCTTTATTTTTGTATAAGAAATCATGTCCAAGAATGCCTGTTGTAATACATGGTAAGGAATTGAAAACATAAACCTTTTGAGTAATAACGTCATTCCCTAATTGTAATCGTAAATAAGTATATCCTATTGGTTTTATATTACCTCCAATTCCACAGATTTGTAAATCACTAAAATGCATTTTTATGTTATGTTTCTTAATATATTCATATTTAATTGCTGATATCGTGGCTCCTGAGTCAATCAACCAAGTGTTTAAGTTACCATTACAATATAACTCTATAGTCATTGAATTGCCGACTGTAAATATGTGATTATTATTCACGAAAAAACTCATCAAGTTGTAAATTCTCTTCACTATTTATATTACCTGATGTACTACTAAGCATGTTAATATTTCCCGTATTTTTATATGTATTTTGATGATTGCTCCTATTGTTTTGATATCTATTGATACCTCTATTAATACCTCTATTGTATCCACTTGAAGTATTTCTTCCCCGGAAACTTTTTGATGCGTTATAACCTCGTTGAAATTTCTGGTTATAGCGCATATTATTACTGTTATTTCGATTTGTAGTAGTATTGAATGTCTTATAATAATTTCCCCTGAAATTACCTCTCTGTTGATTATTGCCTACTGCATGACGATAGGTTCCTCTATGTGTGTTATTACGATAGAATAAACTTACACCTTCAGGTGCTCCTGGTGCAGTTGTTTCTTCATCTACTGCTGCCTGAATGGCATCTTTAAGGGAGTCAAAATTTCTAGCTGCGATTATGGTGCTAATCCTACGATTTCGCAACCCATCAGCAAATTTTTTAATTGCCATTTTCTCATTAATTGCTCTTAATGTTTTATAGTCATCGGAATTACCATTGGCTTGTGCAATTGTTAATTTAACGAAAAGTTCTGATAATTCTTGTCCAAATTCGGAAATAGATACACTATTTTGTCTTGCGTTATGTAATTTTGTTTGTACTGCGTTAGCACTTTTTTTTGCAAGTAAATTACTCTTCATATCATTCAACAATGCGACAATAGTAGGATAGTCATTATTTAGTTTTAGTTTCGCGGATTGTGTTAACCTGCTTTTTAAAATAAATTGTATCAATTTTGATATACACTCCGGTTTAGTTAACATTGAGCTATAGTACTCAATATTATCAATTAATTGTTGAATAGCTTTTTCATCCTCTGTCATTACAGGTATTAATCCTAAAGCTGTTTTAATATTAAAAGTTTCCATGTCTTCTTGATTCTTTTCAGTAAATAAATTTTTAATGTTATCATATAAATCTATGTATATTGCACTTACTTTATTAATGTTTTTTACTACTTTTTCGTCAATAGTACCAGATTTTATAAGATCACTATAATTTTTAATTAATTCATTAAATTTTAAATAATTTTGTTCCACGTCTTTAATTTTTATCTCTAAATTCTGAGTTTTACGTCGTGCTGGTCCCAATTTAATTAAATACGTTCTAATATCTTTTAACCCTTCAATTAACTGTTCTATATCTGCCATAGATCTTACTCACTTTTATAAAGTAAATTGATGATACATAATATAAGAACATAATTAATGAATATAAAGGCTAGTTAATATACTTACAATTTATATCACCTAGAGTCCATAGGTGCACTTTTCACACGCACTTTAACACTTTTCACCACTCAGCATATGTGCTGTCTCTTTCCCACACGATTTTCCATATAAATAATAACTTTCCCTCGTAGATTACGGACATCTGGGCTATACCTTTAGTCCCATCTTCAAACTCTACGTCCAATAGTCTAGAAATATCCGCAAATATTTTTGCTGTCATATTCTCGGGACTCCACCGATAGTGACCTTTTGTCCTTCCACATATGTTACTATCGCTGTGCGCCCTTCTTCCTTGGTAACGTTTGTGCCTTGACAAAAGAGATTATACGACTCACACAATATCTTTATTTCTTCTTCTACGGCCTTAATGTATCTTTCCATTTTAGTTTCTTACTTGTTGTTTAAATATTTCTCCCTGTGCACGTTTCTCAATTCTTTTGTTTAAACAGGTATTGATATAACGAATCAATACAAAAATGATAATTAGAAATCCAGCAACTACCACAATACAGAGGTATAAATTTATATTATTAAGTCCTTGACTTAAATAATGTTGCTCAATTAAATTGTTTTTTCCCAATTGAGTATAAATCTCGGGAGGTGTGCTAGAGGCAGGCGGGACTGGAGCAGTTTGATGATTCCCCATCGTAAATTACATATCGAGATAGATTGGAATTTAGTCGTATACTATATTTGGAAGGTCCTCTCAGATTCGAGCTAAGTAACTGGACGCGCGCGCACTGGCAGGGTCGCCATGTGTTGATGGGTGATCGGGACACAAGTAAAACAAGTACGAGCTGCTGTGTTGTAACTAACTTTTATTTGATTATAAGGGAACTTATATACTAGTAATACACGTCACCCTCCTAAGTGGGTGGTTGGATGTTTACATTTAATAATAAAATAAAATATTAATTCAAATAGCGGTGCCTCAAAAGAGTACCTAACATTCCGATGTACGGATCTTAAATATAAACAATAATGTTTTATCAACTATGCCTTATAAGGACTTGCATGCATTCCAAACTATGACATCATAATATAACCAATGTCTTTAATATTTAATTTATTATATCTTAAGTGATACCTATACTACAATACTGGCGTCATCAGCGGAGGAGTTACAGGAGATGGTAAACTGTATGCACGAAGCTTTAAAAGAGAAAGGAATGAAAGTGAACGTAAGTAAAACTAAAACACTGGTTTTTGAAATGGAGAAAGAAATGACAGCATGTAATATTTTGATTGGAGGAGAAAAAGTGGAGCAAGTGAAAGAGTTTGTATATCTAGGATCAAAGTTTACATCAGATGGCAAGTATGATAGTGATATTGAAAGGAGAGTGAACGCGGGGAACATGGTGAATGGAGCTTTGCATGCCTTTATGAGCAGTCAGAAACTATCCAAAAAGGCTCGACTGGCTGTGCACAGGGGCGTGTTGGTCCCGACATTAATGTATGGGAGTGAAAGTTGGGTATGGCAAAAGAAGCATGAAAGCAGAATAAATGCAGTGGAAATGAGAGCGTTAAGGAGTATGATGGGTGTGAAATTGAGTGACAGGATAAGGAACAGCGTGATAAGGGAATGTTGTGATGTGAAAGAAGATGTAGTTACAGGAATAGAAAAGGGTATGTTAAGATGGTTCGGTCATGTGGAGAGGATGAATGAAAGCAGGTTGACTAAGCAGATATACAAGGAGAGTGTGGAGGGAAAGGTCGGAGTGGGAAGACCTAGACGAACGTATCTTGATCAAATTAAGGACGTCCTGGTAAAGGGTCAGGTCAAAAGTACCCGAAACCGCCGAGCTTGTATGAAGAGAGTTATGAATGTGGACGAAGCGAAAGAAGTATGCAGAGATCGTGGCAAGTGGAAAGAGGTAGTCTCTGCCTACCCCTCCGGGAAAGAGGCGTGATTTTATGTATGTATGTATGTATGTAAGTATTGCGATACAGGCTTTAGTAATTTAGTGAAAACATATGGGGCAGTGCAAAAGCCGAAAGGTAAAACATTAAATTCAAACAATTGGTTTTTGTAGGTAGGTGAATCCCAAGTGAATCGAAGCCAAATCCTATCACTCTCATCAATCGGTAGTAAAAAATACGCGTCTTTTAAATCCAAGGTTGCCATGTAATCATTATTATGTAATAATTTAATGGCTGTGGGGTAATCCTCCATTTTAAAATGGTCGACATGAATAAATTCATTTAATTCCTTTAAATTCAATATGAAACGATGACTACCGTATCGGTACCGGGAAAATAGATGAAATGAATTGTTTTTCACTAGGTGAACAGGGTTTTACCCCGATTTTAACAGATTAGAAATGCAATTGTCAATGATGTTTACTTCATCACATGTGTATGACCTATTTTTGGGTAAAAAGTTTTGCCGTGGTTCAGAAAAAAATGGTATTTTATAACCTGCAATTCAGGACAAAATTGTATCATCACTTGTTATCTGATGCCATTCATCAATAAAAATTTTAAGTCTACCAGCAATTTCGCCTACCTCCTCTAAATGATCTTCGGATATTGTTGGCGGTTGGTCGGCCTCGCGTTGCTCTGCTCGCGACGACGTCGGTCTCGCGAGCTCGCCGGGCGCCGAGCGGCAGGGGCGGGGTTCACACGCTGCTTGGCTGGTGCTCGCGGTGCCCCCCTCGCGTTTAAAGCATCCGGGCGTCGATACCCTGACGTGCTAGCCTGCGGTTGCGCCGGCGCCGGCGGCTTTGTGAACTTCAGCTCTGAAGCGGATTTTGCTATGATTTTAGATGTTTTGAGGGGTTCAGACAGGTCTGAACCGAATAACAGTTCATCCATTTTGGTATTTTTTATAACATCCCTTTTCTGCTTGCTTATGGAATTTATAGGTAATAATAAATCGTCTTGGCAGAGATTCTCTGTTGTGGGTATCGCACAATAGTCGCCCAGCGTCACTTAGGGTTTTCACAATATCCTGGGAGATATTTCCAGTTTGGGACAGTGCTAAATTAAGTGCCTTGCCAATAGCATAAATACAGCTAGCCATTTGATTTTGCTTCTGTTCACTGTACGAATCTCTCTTGCAACTTGATTCACCAAGGGCAGATTTTAATTCAGGGTTGAGTTTAGGAGGTTTCATAAAACTACAATTCTCTGCGGGTAGATGTCGTTTCATAATCTCAACTTTATCTTCCTTGGGTAACCCGTTAACTAGAATATTTCACCTCACAGCTAGATCTTTATGGAGATTTTCGCCGTAACTCTTATCTAAGGTGGGGTCAGCGCCTAGCAGGTCTAAAATATCTGGGTCTAAGCCCTGATTTTCTTCCAACAACGTATCCTCCAGCGGCTCTTCCGCGGTGACCGTTGGGATCTCGTCTGTAAGGACGAAACTAAGGTAGGTGTAGTAAAACCACGAGTCTATCCACAGGCATTTACCGGGACGGAACTATCCACACACGATATACGTCGGGATATTATAGACACGATTTCTCGTGTAAAATAGGCTGGTATCCACACACGATATACGTCGGAATACATAATTGTCAAGAATATGACTACTGTTCATAATGCTTTAGTAGCACCAGTAAAAAAACAATTTATATAAATAATGGTAGTCACATACCTGATGATTCTAGATCACTTACTAGGTCGAATCTAGCAGGGGGCAACACTTCACCTTCACCATCGGATGATGGCGACGAAATTGTACTTCGTTTACGCACAAGTCTTTTAACTTTTTTTTTTTTTTACGTAAAATATTATTATTGAGGGTATCGAGATAAAGCGTGTGGTTCGGACGACACCAAAACGTGTAATGAAAGTGACGGACAGATGAAGTGGCCGGGTGTATGGACACTATCAACACGGATCTCCCCGCTTCCTTTTCCGCATTGACGTGTCCGTTCAGGTCATAGAGAGCGTCCTCTGTTCCGCGTTGCGGCAAGAAACCGTACTGCCTTGGATTAAGGGTTGGGAGTAGGTGCCACTGTAGTCTTCTTACAAAAAGCTTCTCTAACGTTTTCCCTAGCACTGATAGCAGGCCTATTGGGCGATAGGACTTCGGGCTGGTGTAATCTTCTTTGCCCGGTTTGTTGAGAATGACTACATGTGCGATTTTTCACTGTTTAGGGAAGTAGGAGATGGCTAAGCACTTGTTGGCTATCGCCATGAACACATCCCGTGAGCAGCGGATCGCTCTGGCGCAGATGTTCGAGGTGAATCCGTCCGGTTCCGGTGCCTTCTTGGGGTTCTGCTCTTGCAGCACGGCCTCCAGTTCGGCTTCGGTAAATGGCGGATCATCCTCTTTCAACTCTCCCAACCTCTCTAGTGGTTTTCTTGTACAATTTTCCGGAGTTGAGTGTGGTGCGGGGTATTGGTTTCCACCGTGTCGTCAGGGTAGAAAGTGTTCGCTAGTAGCACTGCCGACTGCTTGGGATCCAACGTCTTTCCATCCGGTCCCCTAAGCAGTAGCTCCTCTTTTCTACCTGATGTTTTCCTGAGGACACGGTTGTTGGAACACCAACATTAAAATATATTTTTTTTTTTTATTTATTTGTTCGATATGGCAACATTGTACATCCAGTGTCTTCTTGTGGGTCACCGCAATAAAGCAACACGAGTCTTGTCCGTTAACTCAAGGATTTTTATTTTACCAGTCCAATACATACAGTCCACTTTACATTACAATCCTCTATTTATACATTCTTTTTCATGGTCCTTCAAGACCAGTAAAATTCCAAGAGTTTAGTGTGAGTGGTGTGCAGTACATAATTCCGCATTGTTCCTTTGGTTAGAAGACGCTACGCGGGAAGACGCCATCACAGTGCACCGGATAGACGGGAGTGTCACGGGAGTACCTACATGTTGCATTCATTTTTATATTGGCATCATCCATTGCCAATTTACATTCATTTCATTTCATGGTGCGTATCAATTTTATTTTCAATTCAACTTCAACGGTACATGTTCGCGCCTACCTACACGATTCGCGCCCATTGATTGGTGCATTGGCGCGGTAAAGTTGCCGATTTTCGACGCGAGAAGCTATTTGGCGCTGTGGCAGCGGCGTCTACGCGCATCATTGGTCCGATGCGCTGTCATCGAGACTACGACGACAACTTTCGCCCGCTATTTTAATTGTCACATCACAGCAAAGCTGAGTTTTGTTAATTATCGTGTTGCGAGTAATATTGTAAAATAAACATAATCAGTGCGTTACATCAGTGCAAATTACGTACAAATAAGTGTTTACGCCATCTTAACAAAAATCAAAATTTCAAAAGATAAGGGCGAATCGGAATTCGCAATTGCTGAGTCCTATGATTTGGCCGCTCTTCGACGCAAACGCGCTGCCGTTAAAGGTGTTATCACCAAAATGCATAACGCCCTGCGTGATCCAAGCGCCTCTGAGTTAGACAAACACGCTTTGTGCGTCAGAGAAGAACGTCTGCGATCTTCATTTTCTAAGTGGGAGGACTTACGCCTCGACATTATAGCGATGGATCCTGATGACCCCGAGGACGACGTTGAAAGTACGTATTTGGAAGCGCTCACTAAAATTGGAAGACTCTCTGCAAAACATGATAAGAAGCCAGTAGTGTCGTGTCAAACTTCAATACATGATCAGGACCCAGTAGTGTTGTGTCAAAGTTCAAAACAAAGTAAAATTAAGTTACCAAACGTAGTAATTCCAACTTTCAATGGCAAATACAGGGATTACCTAGCCTTCATTGAGCTTTTTGATGCTCTTATCCATAAAAATAGTAACTTAGAAAGTACTGAAAAGTTATTCTATTTACAATCTTATTTAAAGGACGAACCTCATGAGCTTATTTAAAATCTACCTTTATGTTCTGAAAGCTATGAGGAGGCTCGTAAAATATTAAATGACAGATACAACAATAGGTATAAGATTACAAATGACCATTTTAATGTATCTATACTAATATAATAAAGCTGAAGAGTTTGTTTGTTTGAACGCGCTAATCTCACGAACTACTGGTTCAATTTGAAAAATTATTTTTGCATTGAATAGACCATTTATCGAGGAAGGCTTTAGGCTATATAACATAAGGAGCAAAGAAATAATGGAATATCTGAAAAAAAAACAGGGAATTATTCATCCTTGAGGGCTTCAATGATGCTCAGAATAACTATTCCATACGGACGAAGTCGCGGGTACAGCTAGTTGTTAGATATAAGCCCTATGACTAAATCCACAGCTGTTAAAATTAGAAGTTTTTTGTCTATTGTTAAGCAACAGTTAGCTGCATTAAAGAACTTAGGCCACTCTGTTGATCAGTGGGATCCTATCACTCTTTGCATTTTAACAAGAAAATTGGATATGATTTGCAACAGGGAATTCGAACTTGGTAGACAAGAAACCTAGTGTAACAAGCCTTATTGAATTTTTAGAGAAGCGAGCATTAGCGCTCGAGAATGTGGAACGAGATAAGGTGGTGTTAGCTCCGAAGGCTGTCCACGTAGCTACTGTGAAGAAGGTACAGCCTGCCAGCGCTGAGAAGAAGAGCTGCATACTTTGTAAGTCTAACCACAAACTATTTTCTTGTTCTCAATTTAAATTAATGTCAATAAGTGAGCGAATTAAGTTTGTTACAGCTAATAATCTATGCCAAATATGTTTGAATAACCACAATAAGCCATGCAGGTATAAGTTTAAATGTCAGGTCTGTAAAAATGATCATAACTCTCTTCTCCATGTGGAAGAGGCCCCATTACCAGTCACAATGGTGGCTGGATCTGCTACTGAACAAGTTGTGTTGCCTACAGCACAGGTAAAACTTTTAGCGAGCAACGGAACTGAGGTTTATGTCAAGGCTCTCCTTGATACAGGTTCACAGGTATCCTTTGTGACCAAAGAGCTAGCTGTACAATCCAATACTTAGCTTTGAGACGCTAGTCCCTCTGGTGTCGAAATAAAACAACCAGTGATATTGGATCGAGAGAATATATTGCATGAAAAAACACTTAAGTATAGTAAATAATTAAAGAGAAACCATAGCGCAATCTTAATAAAAATAATAACGAACAACGCCATCTAATGACAACTAAACTTCTAAGGAACAATATTTAAAACTTATACATTCCGCCCACCAAGGACAATATTTGTCCTTTTTACTCAACGCCGCCCACCATGACATAACATTTTAATTGTATGGTGAATGGTTTGATTAATTTATAAACTATACGACTAATCTATTTAAAACAGTAAACAAGTTTGTCCTATTAGTTAGCCACACTTTTCACCAATAGGCAGTATGCACAATTTGGAAGTTGGTCGTTTAATTTGCGAATATTGCGTTTTAACTGTTACGACTCGAGTAATTCTATCGTCGTCCGGATGTTTAGCAAACACACGTCCTAACATCCATCGACACGGAGGTAAGTCATCTTCTTTTATTAAAACTATAGTGCCAATTTCAGGTTCCGGAGTCTGATAAGACCACCGATATTGATGAAGGAAGCGCGTCAAATATTCTTGAGACCAACGTCTCCAAAAGTTTTGTGTCAGCCTTTGTGTAAGCTGCCATCTTCGAAGACAATTTATATTTGACTGTTCAAAATTAAAGTCTGGAACAGCTAGCAAAGGTCCACCGACTAAAAAATGGCCTGGTGTTAGTACATCAATTGCATCTCCATCTGAATCTATTCTTGATAAGGGGCGAGAGTTAAGGCACGCTTCTATTTGAGCCAACACAGTTGTCAATTCCTCATAGGTTAAAGTCGACTCACCGACACGTTTCAAATGAAATTTAATTGATTTGATGCCCGACTCCCATAGTCCTCCAAAATTGGGAGAATGAGGCGGAATAAAATGCCAAGTTGTCCCATTATTAGCTAAACATTCCGCGATTTCTTTTGAAAAGTTAGAGTTCTGTGCTATTAAAAGATTCTTTAATTCACGAGATGCGCCGACAAAATTTGTGCCATTATCACTCCAAAGATCTGTGCACAAACCTCGACGTGCCACAAATCTTCTAAATGAGGCTAAAAATCCGCTAGTGGTAAGATCACTAACCACTTCCAAGTGGACAGCTCTTGTTGCCATGCATATAAACAGGCAAATGTACCCCTTTGTTAAGTGATGTCCACGGCCCTTTGTGGTTCTTACACTTATGGGGCCAGCATAATCAACTCCACTGCACTGAAATGGTTTTCCTGGCGAAACTCTTACTGAAGGGAGTTGTCCCATCAGTTGTGTAGAATTAGATGCTGAATAGCGAATACATTTAACACATTTCCGTACCTTTGTACGGAAATGTGTTAAAGGACTTAACTAAAGATTTGCATCGTATAATATAATACTTAGAACTAAGGAAAACCAGCATCAACTGAGGACCACCATGAAGAGTCCTGCAGTGAGCATCAGCAATAATTAGTTCTGTTAACTTTGAGTCTTTAGGCAATAATATAGGGTGCTTTGCATTATCGCTCAATTGTGATTTTTCAAGTCGTCCACCCACTCTTAAGATGCCCGAATGGTCAAAAAATGGATTTAAAGATTTTAATGGACTCTTTAATGAGGTGTAGTTACTAAACTTCCTAATATGGTTGATTTCCTCTTTAAAATGAAAACTCTGACAAAGTTTAATACATGTATTCAAGGCTTCTGACAACTCTTTGACTGAGAGATGCAACGTGGTAGCTCTTTGATGATCATGTTTCAGTGAAAGGAAACGTCTACAGTACGCCGTTACTCTAATTACTTTATTCAAAGAAGAATATCTATCATAAATAATATCTTCCTGTACTGACATATGCACCTTACTTTCTTCTAAATGTGTATGTAAATCTTTAGGTCTTTTAATTTAAATTAAGGGTTCATGTAAAAATGGTGGCCCGTTAAACCACATCTGATGTTTTATTAATTCGGAAGGATCTACCCCCCGTGATGCACAATCTGCTGGATTTTGAGCGGACGCTACGTGTGACCATTGATCAGCCTCTAAAGTCGTAAGAATTTCCGAGACTCTGTTAGCCACGAAGGTTTGCCATTTACTTGGGTGTTGGTTCAGCCAAGCTAAAACTACCATTGAATCGGTCCACGCTCTTATATTAGTTTTGGAAATACCTAACACCTCTGCCACTTCTACTAAAAGCCGAGTAACAAGTACAGCACCAGCTCCAGCCTTGGTATGGAGACTTGTTTAATTGGTGCCACTTTAGTTTTGGCAGTGACGAGTGTGACGCATATATTGCCATTACTATCGATCAAACGAATATAAACTGCTGCTGCGTATGTAGTTTTTGATGCATCTGAAAATCCGTGTAATTCTGCATTACATACTTTCATGTTCATACCAAACCACCTAGGTATATTTATGTCAGCTAGCTTCGGCAAGTTTCTTCGGTAAGTGTTCCATTCTATTATTAAATTGCTTGGTACATCGTCATCCCATCCTACACCTGATATCCAAAGCTTTTGAATTAATCCCTTTGCTATAATTACACTTGGGGCTAGCCAGCCTAAGGGGTCATATAATTTTGCTATTTCGGAAATAATTTTTCTTTTTGTTACAGGTCCAGATTCCAGCGGCAGAGCTACCGTGTAACGGAAAACATCCATGGAACGAATTCAAGTAAGTCCTACCAACTTTACTACTTCATCTAATCTTAAGTATAATTCTTCTTTAACTTCTTACTTGATTCTGCTTTATAACTCTTTGCTATTACTCATCCATTTCTGCAACTGAAAACCTCCACGTTTTAACAGTTCATTCATTTCCTTGTATATAATAATTCCTTCTTCTACAGAGTCACAAGACGTCAACAAATCATCCATGTAGAAGTCTTTTTTTACAATTTCAGCTGCTATAGGAAAATTCTTCCCTTCATCAATAGAAACCTGTTGCAATGTATTCACCGCTAGATATGGGGCAGCGGCAGTTCCAAAGGTAAGTCTCTTTAATCTATAATCTTGTATCTCATTACTTGAACCGCCTAACCAAACCAGACGTTGGAAATCAGCATCTTGTTCCGTTACTTTAACCTGGCGATACATTTTTACGATATCAGCAGCTAAACATATTTTAGATACTCTCCATCGCATTAACAAATGTCTTAAATCTGATTGAATTGTTGGACCAATCATTAAAGAATCGTTCAAAGACACTCCATGTTCATTTTTTGCAGAAGCATCAAATACAACACAAACTTGCGTTGTCTTTCTATCATTTTTTACAACTGCGTGATGAGGTAAGTAACAATTTATTTTATTATCTATTTCCTCCTTAGGTACTATTTCCATGTGATCTAATTGTAAATATTCTTGAATAACTTCTGTATATTTTTGTTTTAAATTTTCATCTCTTTTTAATTTTATTAGTAATCTTTTCAATCTTCTTACAGCTATATCCCTTGAGTTTCCTTCGGCACATTAAGGTTGTTCGTCTTTAAAAGGAAGTTTGACTACATATCTTCCCGTATCATCGCGGTAAGTAGTTTCCTTATAAAAATTTTCACATAACAATTCTTCTGTTGATAATATTTTTTTTGTGGGTTTAGGATCAGTTTCTATTTCCCAAAACTTTTTGAGAAGATCATTATCATTAGCACACACATGCATTGTCACCACATTTCTGCTTTTCACTGGTAAGTTATTAACTGTACCTGAAAGAATCCATTCTAAAGATGTAGCTTGAGCTACTAGAGTCCCAGATGGTCCTCTTTTTACTCCGGTCTCAATAATTTGCCCATAAACGTCTGCTCCTAATAATACATCTATTTTATTCGGTATGTTATAATGAGGATCTGCTAACTCTATTTGGTTTAAGCCTACCCAATCCACTGGAAGAATTCTTTTGCTTGGAAGAAATGTGGTAATAGTCTTCAGTACATAAGCTTGCACTTTCATAATAACATTTGGCTTAATCCTTGAATGAATTTTAAATTCGACCATGTACTTTGCAGTCACGTTTTTGTTACCTTCTAGACCTGAAATTATACCCTTCACAGCAATCTTTTTAACTCCTAGATTCTGTGCTGTTGCTTCGGTGACAAATGATGCCTGAGATCCTTGATCTAAAAGTGCTCTGATTGTAAACCGACCACTACTAGTTGTTTCTGCATCCACAAGCGCTGTCGCAAGCAAAATATGGTTATGGACTGAGACATGATCAGATGAATGACATGAAATAATTATGTGTGTCAGAATGGCGGGTGTACCTCACGGATTTTAATATCTGTTTTGGATTAAGAACGTACCTGATGTGTACCTCAGTGTACCTCTCCTAAAAATCTGTGTACCTCCTTCTATGTAAAGATTTTAAATAAAATAGGTACACCCGCCATCCTGACGTCAGGACCGCGGGTGTACTTCTAGTTAGCATATGTAGGTAAGTAAACTATATATGTAGATTTGGTACCTCTTGTGTACCTGCCGAAGCAAATATTAATTAAATAATAAATATTAAGAGTGCTGAGAAAATGAAAAAAATTTTTTTTTCTATGACGTCATTTTTAGGGTTACGTACTCAAAGGGTAAAACGGGACCCTATTACTAAGCCTCCACTGTCTGTCTATCTGTCCGTCTGTCTCCAGGCTGTAAATAAACCGTGATAGCTAGAGAGCTGAAATTTTCACAAATGATGTATTTCTGTTGCCGCTATGACAACAAATACTAAAAATGATAGTACGGAACCCTTCGTGCGCGAGTCCGACTCACACTTGGCCGATTTTTATAACATAAAAATAACTACAGTATTAATTACTTAAAATAAATTAAATTAATGACACCTGTTACTATTAATTTATTTCTAGTTACTTATACTGTAGTTATTTTTATAAAATAAAAACGACGTCAAAGACAAAAAACTTTTTTTTTTTTTCATTTTCTCAGCACCCTTAATATTTTTTATTTAATTAATATTTGTTTCTGCAGGTACACAAGAGGTACCAAATCTACATATACAGTTTACTTTCCTACATATGCTAATTAGAAGTACACCCGCGGTCCTGACGTCAGGATGGCGGGTGTACCTATTTTATTTAAAATCTTTACATAGAAGGAGGTACACAGATTTTTAGGAGAGGTACACTGAGGTACACATCAGGTACATACGTTTTTAATCCAAAACAGATATTAAAATCCATGAGGTACACCCGCCATTCTGACACACATAAATAATTGGATCGTTTTCTGTAGCATTATTTGATTCATCTACCTGTCTACTGTGTCTCAACATCTTCACAATTGACAAATGTTGCTGCGTTTGCCGTTTCAGACCCACCAGAACCTGGACCCTCTGAGCTACCAGATGGATGTAATAAAGAATGATGTTTTCTTTTACATATTCTACAAGTGACAGGACTCTGGCATGCCTTGACAGTGTGATTGCTACCCAAACAATTATAGCACAGACAATTATTGGCAACGAAATTATGACGATTATCATAATTCATCTGTGCAAATTTCTTGCAAAAACATATTTTGTGGTTCTCAGAACACAACTCACAAACCACATTCGCAACATGCATTGTTTTCGTTTTATTTGCTACATTGGGATTTATTTATTATGATACACATAACAAGTTGTCACCAAAATAATACAATGCATAATAACCGAAAAACTACAGCTAGGCAACAACTCAACACATGCGTATACAACAAAGTTACAATAACAAAACAAATTATAGCTAAATGAGCTTATATAAAAAGAAAAGGTAGATACATATATATATATATATATATATATATATATATATGTAAATACAAACGAATTTCTAATAAAGAAAAGTCTAACAGTTGCAGTACTAACATATTATACTTAGTGGAAAAAAGGTATAATTGAGTAACAACAATAGTATAGTTGTATTGAGACACCAATTAAAACAAAAACAACAACAATTTAAAGACTTAAAAGAAGGCGTATCTTACTTTTGTAGGAATAAAACGAGATTTCAAAAATATCAATATCAATAGATTTTGATTTGTGGCTGAGTACCAGATTGTTAAAGGCTCTGCACATTCGAACAACGGGATTATAATACGAGGTGTTATTTTTACGAACATCCAGTGCGAACAGCTTATGCGTGGGATTACGTGGCCGATACCTAGTAATAAAGCTAATGAGGGACAATAGGGGGGTGCATCGACAAGAGCATGAACTATTTTATACAAGTAAATTAGATCACTACAGTGACGACGACCCTCCAAAGAGGATATGTTGAAGTGTTTAAGTCTATCCGAATACGACGTCAACTTACGATGGTTATTAGTTCTAAATGACATTATTTTTAGACTCCTGTTTTGAACTTGCTCAATACGATCAATGTGGATCTTATAATATGGAGACCAGATAACTGAATTGTATTCAAGAACACTTCTTATAAGTGCAAAATTTAAATTTTTGAAACCATTATAATTTTTGAAATCTAAATCTAATTTAGTACTTCTTGAAATAAAACCCAACAATCTGTTACCTTTCGAAATAATATAATCATAATGATTACGAAAAGAAAGTTCACTGTCAAATATTACTCCTAGATCCTTGATTGTTACAGTACGTTCAAGTTTGTGCATACCTAACTTGTAATCAAATAAAAATTTATTGTGTTTACGCGTAAAAGAGATGACGAAACATTTTTTCTCATTCAGAAACCATTCAGTATGCCATTTCTGCTACACCAATCAGCCACAATATTAAGGTTATTTTGAAGTAACATGGCATCATTTTCATTAGCGACAGTATGGAAAATTTTTAAGTCGTCTGCATATAGAAATGCGGGGCAAGTTAACTTATCAGCCAGATCGTTTATAAAGATGTTGAAAAACAGAGGGCCTAAATGGGAACCCTGAGGAACGCCAGAAGATACAGTAATAGGATTAGAAAGATAACCCGCAATTGCCACAAGTTGACTTCTATTTGCAAGATATGATTGCACCCAACGCAACAGATTTCCGTGAATTCCGAACTGTTCCAGTTTGCGACAAAGACGAGCGTGATTCACCTTGTCGAACGCTTTTGAGAAATCCGTATATAGACTGTCAACCTGCTGTGTCTTAGCAAAAGCTCTGCATAAATAATTCTTATATTCCAAAAGATTACTAGACTAGTTAGCCACGAATCCATGCTGTTTGATCGATAATAATGGTTTGATATGGTAAAATATTACAACATAAATTATACTTTCAAAAATTTTTGCAAAACAAGACAAAATGCATATAGCCCTGTAGTTGTAACAATGTAATCGGTCACCTAACTTGTGTACTGGAGTTACATAGGCAACTTTCCAGTAAAAAGGAAAAATGCCTGATTGTAATGACATATTATAGATGATAGACAAAGGAATAGTCAGTTCTTTACCACAGGCCTTAATGAAGGAAGTTGGAATAGCATCAGGTCCAGCGCCCTTATTTGAGTCTAATTTATTAATCTTGACAAGAATGTCTTCAACAGTAACCTGAGATAAATTAATAGAGTTACCATACTGTATAGGTTCATTAGGTTCTTCGGCGAACCCAGCAGGTGAATCCACATAGTCTGAGCCGAAATATTGAGCAAAGAGATCACAAGTCTCAGTGATACTAGATGAAGATACATTACCCAGTTTTACAGATTCTGGAACAGAGTTGAGTTTTTTTTTACTCTTTATATACCGAATATTTCTGTTATTCCGGCAACCTGTAAACAAAAACGTGAAACATGTACGGACTATAAGTTATTTGCGGCTAATAATAGTGAAATTAAAACATTTGGTATAAAAAACTTGACATTAAATTTAAATCTTCGACGCCCTTATCATTGGACTTTTGTAATTGCTGATGTTAATCAGGCAATATTAAGTGCCGATTTTTTGACTCATCATAACTTGATTGTCGATTTAAATGCGAAAAAGTTAATTGACAAGGAAACTAGGTTACTAACGTTTGGCAACATAGTTAACAATAATACACCATCAATAGGGACTGTAAATGGTGATCATCCATTCCTAGAATTATTAAACGAATTTCCTGAAATTACTAAACCGATTTCTTTTAATAATCTAGATAGTTAATGTACTAAAAATAATGTTTTCCACTATATAGAGACTACAGGGAAGCCTATTCATGCTCGTGCGAGACCATTGCCGCCCGACAGGTATCATAAGGTGAAAGAATTTAAATTAATGCAGGAACTAGGTATATGCAGACCATCGAAAAGTGAATGGGCCAGTCCTCTGCATGTTGTGGCAAAGAAGAATGGAGAAATTCGCCCAGTGGGAGACTACCGACGTCTTAATGCGATCACAAAGCCAGATCGCTACCCCGTTCCTCGTCTGCACGACTTCACATATATGTTAGCAGGTAAGAAATATTTTTCAAAAATTGATATTAATAAAGCATATTTTTTTATAAAGGTAGCTCCACAGGATATTGAGAAAACTGCAATTATCACGCCTATAGGTTTGTTTGAATTTTTAAGATTGCCTTTTGGTTTACGTAATGGTAGTCAAACTTTTCAAAGATTTATGTGTGATAATGTATTAAAAGATTTAGATTTTGTATTTGCATTTATTGATGACGTCATGATTTCAAGTTTTACTAAAGAAGACCATGAAAACCATTTACGTCAATTATTTCAGCGTTTTACGGATTTTGGTATAACTATAAATTTAAATAAATGTGAATTTGGCAAGCAGGCAATTGAATAGAATAGAATAGAATAGATTTATTTTCAAAATTGGATACAAGGTATCACTTATTGACGTCACATAACTTAAATCTAATTATAACTACTACCGCTTCCAAAGCGCATGTGTAGAAGAAGCGGCGGAACAAACTACTTTGCAGCATTTTCATAGGACGTCAATTTACAAATATAGATCTCTTAAATCTAAATCGTGGACGAATGCACATTGTCTACATTAAAAAACATGTATGAATGTAGAACTGATTATGTCAATACAAATATTTCGTCAAATAAAATAAATATAAAATAAAATATGTACATACTGTACAAATTATGTCAAGATCATGTCAAAAATACACAAGCATTTAAGAGGCCATTATGTCCAGCTCGGGCCACACATGTTTATCATTAATATAATCATCCGTGCTGTAATAGGCTTTCCTACAAAGCTCAACTTTAATATACTGTTTGAATTTTCTATCATTCATTTCAAGAACACTTTTTGGTAATTTATTATAAAATCTTATACAATTAATCAGAAAAGATTTCCCTACCTTAGCCAGCCGATGTGCTGGGATCGACAACTTGTAATTGTTCCGCAGTGATCTACTAGTACATTCACCTACTTTTTTGAAAGAGTCTAAGTTTTTCCTAACATGCATGATGTTATCGAATATGTATTGGGAGGGCAAAGTTAAAATATTTAGGTTTTTGAAAAAATCTCTAAGGGAATCTCTTTGTTTAAGACCGTAGATATATCAAATTGCCCTTTTTTGTAAAATAAAAATAGTTTGTATGTCTGCTGCTGATCCCCAAAGCTTGAGTTTGAGTTCTTAGGATATGAAGTTTCCACAGATGGCATTAAACCACTTGAAAATAAGGTTAAGGTCATACTGGAATATCCGAAACCGGAAACAGTTCAACAATTAAGACGATTTTTAGGAATGGTAAATTTTTATAGAGCCAATATACCCAACGCTACAAAATATCAATCGATTTTGAACGAATTTTTAAAAAACTCTAAGAAAAAAGATAAAACAAAAATTAATTGGTCAGATAAATCAGTTCAGGCATTTGAACAATGTAAATTAAGCCTTAAAGAAGCTGTAATGTTGTCTCATCCAGTACCGAATGTACCATTGTCAATTATGTCAGACGCGTCGGATAAATTTGCGGGCGCGGTATTGCAGCAATTGGTAAATGGCAAGTGGTTACCGTTAGGATATTTTTCTAAGAAGTTTACTACAGCTCAACAAAAATATTCTACATACGATAGAGAACTGACGGCTATTTACATGGCTATAAAACATTTTAGATATCAATTTGAAGGTAGGGAATTAATAATATTTACAGATCATAAGCCATTAACATTTGCATTTAATAAAGGCGAAACTAGTTGCGAAACACCAAAGCGTACTAGGCAGTTATTATTTATTAGTGAATTAGTGAATTCACAACGGATATTAGATATATCGAAGGCAAGAATAACAATATAGCGGATGCCTTATCGCGTGTTGAAACAATACACAATCCTACTTATATTGATTACGCGGAGTTAGCCGTAACTCAGAAATGTGATATGGAATTAAAACAATTGTTGAATGAACAAAGTGATAATATTTCTTTGAAAAAAATGTTTATTCCAAGTTGTCAACAAGAAATCTATTGTGAAACTTCATCCAACAGTTGTAGACCATATTTACCAAAAAAATTCAGAAAAGTAGCTTTTGAATCTATTCATAATATAAGTCATCCAGGAATAAGGTCGACAAGGAAATTAGTGTCGCAAAGATTTTTTTGGCCGGGATTGAATAAAGATGTAGGTATATGGGCCAAAACATGTATTGACTGTCAAAAATCAAAAATAAATAGGCACACTAAATCTGAATTTCAACAATTTCCTATTACTGAGCGTTTGCAACATGTACATATCGACATCGTAGGAAGTTTAAGTCCTTGTCAGCATGGACATAAGTATGTTATTACCATGATAGATCGTTTTACACGTTGGCCAGAAGCAGTTCCAGTTTCTGAAATAACAGCAGAAATACTTGCAAAAGTTTTTTATGAAACGTGGATATGTCGATTTGGTACATTTTATAAGTTAACTACGGACCAAGGTAGACAATTTGAGAGTAATTTATTTTGTGAATTGTTAAAATTAATGGGTATTAAACGATCTCGTAGTAGTCCTTACCATCCTCAATGTAATGGAATGATAGAACGTTGGCATAGAAGTATGAAACAGTCATTAATGGCACGTCTTACTGAAAATAAATCATGGTGTAATGAATTACCTACAGTTCTTCTAGGATTACGTTCAGTATGTAGAAGCGATAATGGTGTGAGTCTATTTATTTATTTATTTATTTAGGTACACCAACAGGTTACATGACAAACGTTTACAATAAACATTACATTTAGTGTGCTAGCATGCAACCCAATTATAGGTGACACAGCATTTCCAAAATTTAGCTTAAAGTCCTAATTTGTAGGTACAAATATCATGCAATTATATTATTAACAAATTAAAAACAATATCTATGCAAGGATTTAAATTTAAAGAAACATAATTTTATACTTCATTTTCAATTAAACATTAATAAAATATATACAATGGCAAATAATTAATATTCAGTATTAGGCATTAATTACAACAAGTGAGTAAAATATCAATATTCATGGGATGACTGAATTAAATACTTTAGCTTAGGAAGGGAGTCATGATAGATGTCCAGGTTAAATTTTGCATTCATTTTGTTGTATGTGGGTATGGTGGGTGGTGTGGGTGGTGTGTATTTTGCATTCTTGGGAATGGTGCGTACCTGCCGAGGTTTGTTTTAGATTGAGGGATCGCAAACGTGTTAGTGAGTCTCCTACGCGCTTTAGGTCGAGGCACCGTCAGTCTGATATTTTCTACCGCGTTGTGACAATCAACGGCGCCATGGACGAGCTTGTGGAGAAACGCTACGTCCATCAGCTTGCGACGGTCACCGAGAGACAACATTCCAAACTTCTTTAATCGTTCACTGTATTCATTTCGGTGACTAAAACCGGCAGTTCTATATGCCAAATGACGTGTAAATGCCCGTTGGACACGCTCGATACTATCTGAGTGGCACTCGTAACTGGGACTCCATACAACGCTTGCAAATTCAAGGTTACTTCTTACCAATGCATTATACAGCGTTATTAGGGTCGTAGTGTTCCTGAAGTTTGCAGTATTACGTCTAACGAAACCAAGCATTTGGAAAGATTTCGCTACAATGGCGTCGTAATGAGGGACGAAACTTAATTTTTTATCCAGAGTCACACCCAGGTCACGAATCCGCTCAACTTCTTCAAGTTCAGTTCCATTAATATTATAAGTTGACTTTACTACATTTCTCTTACGAGTAAATTTTATGTAGTAACATTTACTTGGGTTGATTGTCATCAAATTTCTGTCGCACCAGTTACTCACACGATCCAAGTCATCTTGGAGCATTTTTATATCGCTGGGTGAAGATATTGTTTTATACACTTTCATATCATCAGCGAATAAAGAATATTTGCTGTACTTGATACATCTACCAATATCGTTGATGAATATAAGGAACAGAATCGGACCCAGGTGCGATCCCTGGGGTACACCGGAGGTTGCCACATACGGTTTTGACGAGAATCCATTGGTTACTACTGTGAGCGGCCTTGATTGCAAATATGTGTCAAACCAGCGGTGTAATGGACCACACACACCGAAATTCAACAATTTTCCCATCAAAAGGCTGTGACTTACTTTGTCGAATGCGCTACTAAAATCTGTATAAACAGCATCTACTTGCTTTCTGTTGTCAACCTTCTTGACAAGATCCGTAAAATATGCCACCAAGTTTGTAGTTACAGATTTGCCACGACAGAAGCCATGTTGTGCTTTGTCCAAAAGGGGTGCGATATGATGGGTAAAAGTTTTGCAGACTAATGATTCAAAAAGTTTCGAAAATACACTTAGTATGGAAATAGGCCTATAGTTTTTAATAATATCTTTGTCGCCTTTTTTATGCACTGGGATGATTCGCGCTTCTTTCCACTTAGAAGGAAAAGTACCTGTTGCCATTGATCGATTAAATATGAGATACAGTGGATAGGTAAGTTCAACTGCACATCTATTAACAAATATAGGAGGTAAACCATCTGGACCAGCTCCTTAAGACGGGTCTAGCTTTTTTATTGCCGTACTAATCATTCTTTCTGAGCAGTAGATTGATTCCAGTAATGTAACAGAAGAAATATCACCATCCGGACCTGCGTTAAAGCATTGGGTACTTACGAGGCCATTGTCAGTAAAAGTTGATGAGAAATGTGACGCAAATGAATCTGCTATGTCCTTACCCGTTGAGTGAGTATTATTGTCAGACTTCATATTAGATGGTAAGGAGTTTGTATTTTTACGCCTGTCACTCATAAACTTCCAAAACTTTTTGGGATTACTGCTTATCGTATCCTCCATATCGTGCATATATTTGGAATAGCAGGTTTTAGCAAAACGATCGCAACGTTCGCGTAGAATTTTATACTCAATTTCGTCGCGTGGATTTTTATATTTGCGAAAACGAAGCCTTATTTTGTTTTTTTCGGCGAGGAGTTTAATAAGCTGGACATTAAACCAAGGAGGGTACTTAGATTGCTTTGGCCGGGATTTGGGGACGTGTTTATCGAGTATATTATTTAGTTCTCTGTAAAAGGTTTCAGTCATTCCATCAACCCTTGCTTCCGTGGAGAACTTTTGAGGCCAATCGATCTTCTTTAACTCATCTTTTATTTTGGAATAATCAGCGCGGAAAAAATTCAATCGAGGCTGCGTCAGTCTAGGCAATATGGAGACCTCAAAATCAAGAGTTATGAGTAACGGCGGATGATGTGAGTCTATTTTGCTTAAATTATCTATTGACCTCTCAAGTCTCGAATTATTAAAACTAGTAATAACAAGGTCTAAAGTTCTGTCAAGTGCATTCCTTATGTAATTTAACTGAATCAAGTTATTTAAGTTTAGGAAATCAACAAGAGTATAGCCCAGTGAATTACTATATTTGTCAGGCATAGCAACATTAGAATTTTCCACTTGCGTCCAAGAAATAAATTTAAGATTAAAATCACCAACAACAAGGACGTCGTCCAAAGTTTGCATGACAGAAGCCGCATTATCACAAAAACCCTCCAAAATATGTTGTTTAGGATAGGGAAGATAAAAACCGCATACTCCCAGTCTTTTAGTCTCACCATTGTCTTTCTTAAAGTTTATTACCACCCATATGTCCTCATAGGCTGTCTCCCAAAACCGAGCTCGTGACGAACAAAAACTCTTGTTTATTGCTATGAGAACACCCCCTCCTCCGTCAACGGGATATCTATCTCTTCTATATACGTTGTAACGTTGATCAATGAACTCGCTGTCTTGAATCTCAGGTATTAGCCAAGTTTCAGTGAATATTATCATATCATAGCTGTTATTGAGGATTTCCAACCTTATTTTGTCAGTTTTAGTCCGCATTCCTCTTAGGTTCTGGTAATATGCATTGAATCCTGATATATTAGCCACTAATCATTCCTTTTCACTTGCTAGACAATTTGCTTCAAGCTCTCGTGGCTACGAATGTGAATAGCCTGAGATGTTTCATTCTTCCGAATATATATACGTCCATCCCGAACCCATACAAATTTGTAATTAAGTTGTTTGGCTTTTATCCTAGTGCAAGCATGTAATTGTTTGTTGGCTGGGCTCAAATGCTCGGACACATACACGGAGACTTTGCCTCCTCCACAGCCCAAATGATGAGAGGAAAGCTTATCTTTGGGATTGGCTTTATTGAATTTGGAGATGGCCGCAAGTAGCCCGTCCCTAGTTGTATGACTACGAAATTTGGCAACAACAGCACGGGGACGAGCATTATTATCTTTGTTTAGTTTTGCGACACGCGTGGTGGTAAGCACTTCGCACGAATCCAATGGATAGTCGACAGATTTAGCTAACTGTACCAACACAGTAGAGAGATTCTCCTTTGAATATTCGGGAATACCATTAATTTCGACATTGTTTGACCTCATCTGTTGTTCCATTTCACCTAGTCTACTCGTAAGATCCCTGACAGTTGACTGAAGGTACTCATTGCTCTTCTGTAGCTGGTCAATAGTTTCAACCTTATCATCAAAACCAGTCTTAAGTTGCTCATACTGGGTATTAAAGAAGGAGAGAGAATTTTCAATCGAGCTAACTTTGTCATTTAGACTTCTGAGTTCACTGGAAACAACATCTCTTATGGTTTCATTGAGCGTAGATTTCAATGCCTTGCACATCTCCTCTTGAATGATTACGCGAATGTCATCCCAAGACCTGGAGTCCAGGTTAGGTAAATCATCAGAAGATTTACGACGCATAACCCTTCCCGCACAGCGACGCACCGTAACATTTTCGGCTTCCAGTTGTACCTGCACCGCTCCACGAACAGGGGTATTTTTATTATCTTTTTTAGGTTCCGCACTGCGACATTCGGGGCATAGCCAGGACTGCTTACTATCATGAGACATTAGGTTATATCTTTTGAGGGGGACGTTTGCACACTCAAGATCGAACATCGAACCACTAGCGTAACATTTCATATATTTTCCTGATGTCAATATGGTGCTCCGACAGCCCGCGCAGGCATTTGCTGGAGGTGACATTTTGTTTATTGTATTAAACACAGCAAAAAAGGCCCACTGATAATGTTCGTAGCAAGATTGTATGCAAGGCGCAGCAATAAAGGCCCCCGAGCCGGTTACAATCACAGTGTCAATGCGTCACTGGGCGATGACGGGACGCGGCAGGCGAAGCGGGCGGGGCATGCGCGCAAGCAACACGATCGATGCTCACTGCTAAGTGTCCTTATTATCGTAGGTATTAATAATTTTAAAAACTTGCCAATTAAATTCTGTTGTAGTTCACGCTGGCGTTGACTAATTGAATTTTTGTTTGATGTTTGATGCAGAAGAACAATAGAACTTCACTTTGATATGTGTATCGAACTAAAACGTACATTAAATCTTGTAACTTTCATTAAATAACTCGGAACGTAAACGAAAAAGGACTTGTTGCTCGGGCGCCAAAGGCGAATAGTTCCGCAGAATATATGTATGGTCAAGCAATTCGTTTACCTGGTGATTTTTATGATATCACAGATAAACGAATTAGTGATGAGAATACGTTTTTACAACAATTAAGAGATAATATTAGGAATTTGAAACCAGTTTCGAGACAGTTAAGAGACTCACGTACATTATTTGTTCATGAAGAATTAAATACCTGTAATTATGTTTTTATTAGAAATGACGCGGTACGAAAGCCATTGGTTCAACCGTATGATGGTCCTTACCGGGTCATTGATAGAAAAGGTAAGGTATTTACAGTCCAATTAGAAAATAGAGTAGTTAATATATCAGTGGATAGATTAAAACCAGCACTTTTATTAAGTGATCAATCAGATACCAAACCGGTTCGCGTAAACAATGAATACGGTAGGCGAACGACTGATTATATTGTTACTCGGCTCATTAATAAACTGCCTGTGGAATTACGTGATATATTGACTACAAAAAATATAAAATATAAACTTAAAGAGCATTTCCTTGGTTCCCTTTAAAATGTATAGTGTCATAATCATAATTAATAAGCGACCTAATAATAAAAAACATATGTATTTGTCCAATTCTTGGTTATTTTCTTCTTCTATGTATTACAATATGATTGATTGACGTAAACTTAATTCTAAGTGTAATCTCAAACCTTAGTGGTTTCGCTATACTAAGTTAATACCTACTCAATGTTTTGTAAGATCTTTCATACAATAATAAAAAAAAAAAAAAAAAAAAAAAAAAGATACGGTGGATGGAAACTATGATGCCAACGTTAGCAATAAAATAATTATTCAGGATAAAAAGGAAAGTAAAGAGAGCGATATTGTGATGAATCAAAAAATTACTAGTAGAGGTCGTGTGGTTAAATTGCCAGTAAGATTTAAATGTTAAAAAAAAAAATTTTTTTTCGCTTTCCTAAAAATTTCTATTAGTCTAAGAATAGTAATTTTATAAAACTGATTAGATTAAGTTATTGTAATAATTTTATTTTTTATGAAATTAGATTAAAATGTAATTAGTAATATAAGTCAAGTAATGTATAATTATTCATGTAGCCGACTGTACTTTTAGTATTAAAATATTGATACAGTATTATATGTTTAAATGTACTTTGCCGTGTGGTTCCCGGCACCAATACAAAAAAGAATAGGACCACTCCATCTCTTTCCCATGGATGTCGTAAAAGGCGACTAAGGGATAGGCTTACAAACTTGGGATTCATTATTAGGCGATGGGCTAGCAACCTGTCACTATTTGAATCTCAATTCTATCATTAAGCCAAATAGCTGAACGTGGCCATTCAGTCTTTTCAAGACTGTTGGCTCTGTCTACCCCGCTAGGGATATAGACGTGACCATATGTATGTATGTATGTATGTAATATTTTAATGACGAAGACTGAATTGTTGTAACAACATAAATGATAAAGCTGATGCTTAGTGTAATATGGAATTTTCAAACTAGCAAAAGCAAATATCCTAGTTACAAATTCTGTATTGTAAAAATTGGTATTTTTCGGTATCATACAAATTAGTTGTTTAAAGTTTATAATTTTTTTGAATATTCATAATGAGTCAATATAATACTAAGGAACAAGTAAATGTCGCCTCAAACAATGTTGTTCAAGAAAATATGAACAAAATGCAAGTGACACTGGTTATTGTTGCGTGTTAATGGGAACTCTGGTTGGATTAATTATTGTGAAATATTGCCATCAGAGGACAAAGAAGTGGCTTAATAAGCAAATCGTTGGTGCGGTGACTAAGATTACGTCCGTAGCACAGACGGTCTTTCAACAGCCACAGGCAGCCAGCCGAGTGCAATTTGACGCCTTAGATTCATAGAAATGCTATTATGTGTTGCGTTGTATTCAATGGTCATTGTGTTAACATTACATACCAATAGTTACTCATATTAAATTTGTGAATGATAAAACATTTGTATGGCATTTAATAAATTTTTTTTTGTATGTAAAAATTTGGGGGGTGTAGTGTAGGGACGCAATGTAAGTGTGACTGTTATGTGTCAGCGATTTTGTATGAGAGCGACGAATGAATGGCGTGTGGTCAGTTACTGCGCACTGGTCCTCACGCGTATACGTATAGTTTAGTTATTGAAAATTAATTCATTAATAAAAGTTAATTATATAGAACAATTTATTATTGAATATCAGTGGCGGTGCTCCCAGTAGATTAGGACCCTCACACTATAACAAAATAGGCACTCAAGAATATTTTAAATTAATCAAATTATTTAATTTTTACATATTTAGTAGGAGCTTATAGATTCAAAAAAAGTTACTATTTCAGCAAGTCCAGTGGCTTATTGAAGTTATAAAATTGGGTAAAAAAAATTGAAATACAGCTTTTTAAGGCGGAAATTATTCTTGATGTGTTATACAAGTGATATGTGAAGTAATTTTCGGCAATTAATATACATTTTACGTACCTATTCATTTTATTATTTCAAGATGTGTGATGACGAGCTTGTGTTATTTGAGTTCCTAGAAAACGATTATAATACTTCTTTGCGAAGACGAAGGCTCTTAGCTCGTAATCAGTTTAACCCCTTTGATTGGGAAGATACGGAGTTTATGAAACGACTAGTTGTGCTCGCGACTTCGTCCACGTGGAATAGTTATTTTGAGCATCATTGAACCACCAAATATGAATAATTTACCCCGTTTTTTTCACATTTTCCATTATTTCTTCGCTCCTAATAGTTGCAGTGTGAAGCTATGTAGCCTAAAGCCTTCTTCGATAAATGGTCTGTTCAACACGAAAATAATTTTTCAATTCGAACCAGTAGTTCCTGAGATTAGCGCGTTCAAACAAACTAACTCTACAGCTTTATAATATTAGTATAGATACCTATCGACTGTCAAAAAATTTGCTGACGAAACTTTGTGAAGAGATTCGGCCTATGATGAACGTCGCTAAAAGAGCTACCAATTTATCTGTAGAGACAAAAGTAAGTGCCTGCTTATACCTTTACTTCGTAATTTACTTTTTGCAAGCAAATCAATAACAAAGGTAATCTATTTTGTTTTAGGTTTTAACTGCTTTATCTTTTTTTGCAACTGGTTCTTACCAGAGACCTATAGGTGATATAGGTGGGCATTCCTTGGCTCAATAAACTGTTTCAAAAGCAATTGCTCAGAACTCCATGGAAATGAGAGAAAAATATATAGTTTTCCCAAGAAGCCATGAAGACCGAAATAAAATAAGGGCAAGGTGACAAAACAGTATCCATATTTTTAATTTATTGATATTGGTAGATTCATACTATAATACATTTTTAAAATTTTCTAGATTTTATCAAAAATTTGGCATTCCTGGTGTTCTAGGGTGCATAGACTGCACACAAATAGCTATTATAAGACCTACAGAAAATGAAGAACGATATTTCTGTAGAAAACATTACTATTCATTGAATGTTCAGCTTGTAAGTACTTATACAATCATCTGTTAATCATTTATTATACATACATACATATAATCACATCTTCATCCCTAGTGGGGAAGTCAGAGCCACCAATATACCACCCTATAAATTCCATAAATTATTTTAAGCTTATTATTTAGTTGTAAGAATTGACAATTGAAATTTTAGATTTGTGATGCAGATATGCAAATAACAAGCGTGGATGCTAGTTTTGGAGGGGCCACACATGATTCCTTCATATGGAATTCCCATCCCATTAATAATAATTTGGAAAATTTGGATGAAACAACATGGTTATTAGGTAAGATGGTACATTGGTGTAAACTTAAATATATTTATTTTTCTATCATAAGCTTTAAAAGCACAGCCTTTGTATCAATGGTACGCTATAGCATACCATTATACAAAATGTTTTATAATACATTTGCAATTTATTATTAAAGTTAGATTGATTTGATACTCAAGAAATTTTATTATTTGTCAGCTTTATTTTTCCCCGATTGCATTTCATTTTATATATGTACATAATATTAATAATATAACTACTTTAGTGTAAAGTTTTAATTTATAAGCAAAAGACTTGCACAAAAGATGATTATAATAATATAAATTCATAATATGAATTCATATATTAAAACATCACATCTTTATCCTTTACGAAGCAGATAGTCTCCTTCCGAAAGACTACATTTAACTTTACAAAAAAATAATATATAATTTTTACAGGTGATTCTGGCTATCCACTGAGGCAGTTTCTTATGACACCAGTGGTAAATGCTCTCCCTGAAACTCCGGAAGGCCACTACACTAATGTACATGTTCGAGCCAGGAATGTAATTAAGAGAACTATTGGCCTTCTAAAGTCACGCTTTCGTTGCCTCTTGGCCCACAGAGTTCCACACTATAAACCCCAAGTTGCTGCATCTATTGTTAATGCTTGTGTCATTTTACACAATATTTGCAATAAAGCAAATCTTACAGCACCAGAATTGAGTGATGCAGACAGCTCTCAAGAAGCTCAAATGCAGCCTACCAATCTTGCTGAAGATACTGTGAGTAGCAGCCAAAACAACCAAGCACTTCAACAGGGTGTAGCTATTCGGAATGATCTCATTCGTCGACTGTGGGATGTCCGGCGTTCCTGAAATAAAAGTTATTAAGTAAAAATTATAAATTATAATGTATACTAATACTAATGTTAATTAAAATTAATTAAAACATAAGTTTTTAAGTCCACTTTTATTTTATTATTAGGATAAATTTTATGTTTCATTAGATTAAAATTTGTTTAACTTTATATGGCATTGTTATAAAATTTAATTACATTAATAGTTTAGTACCCAATTGAGTAACAGAGCCAGCAGCCCGCGGTGAGCGGCGCGGCGTGCGCGGTGACCGCGCGGCAGGAGGCTGCACTTCCGTAGCCTGCGGCGCTGGCGGGGGCGTTACGATCCTCGACGGACCGGGCTGAGGTTCATTTCCTCCCCAGTATTCTAAAACACTTAGAGATCCTCCATCCTGCGCCTCGTCTTCATTGGGGATATTCCGTTTGTCTTGTCCAAACTCTTGGGTAACTTCCTGTAAGAAATATACTTAATTTATTTATTTTTAACTTAAAAATATATGTAACTAAACCATACTAATTCACATTAATTTATAAAAAGACAAATATATAATACCTTTTTAGTTTTTATGAATAAATTAAAACCTTTCAATGAAATTCAAATTCATAAATCTAAAAAACGATGACTATATAAGACTTCATAATATGAAAATAAAATAATAATTAACCTTAGTTCTTTTAAAACACTAATCAAAAGACTGTATTCTGATGCATCTAACATTTGAGTGTACTTATATTTATGTAAGTTTATATATATTTTATTTATGTAGATATGTTTATCATTAATTAGTTTGTAATTAATTGATTATTGTAACGCATCCACAATGCTTTTAATCTACGCTGCCTCTTTGACTTTGATTTTCCTTTTTATTTTGGTTGACTGGAAGAAATCCCGATTGGGATAAGTCCGCCATTGTACATATTCTTTTATATTCAATGACTGTTCTGATTTTGTTATAATTATTTTTATGTGCAATAAAGAGTTTACAAACAAACAAACAAACAATAATTAATTGAACAGTAAAAAGAACTTACTTCTATTGTTGGGGTTAAAATTCGAGGCAACTGGCTAAGGTTCTATTGGTTCCTGAAACGAAATTAAGTATTTTTAATTTTCATTTAGTTTTGACATTAAAAAAATTTATACATGCATAATTTACATAATATTTTTTATTAACTAGGACATTTTTATTGATCTTACCCTTTCAAAATTTGGTTCCACTCTAATTCCTGGCAGACCAGTGCCAAAATCCTGGCCCACAATAACCAAAAACTTCTCTTCTATTTCAGTAAGAGGCCTCACATTTGAAGGGCCCCCTCCAGTCAGTTGATACAACGCTCTGACTAACGCAACATTCTTTTTAATTTCGATTTATCCAATACTGTAAAATACAAAAATTTAAGTAAAATTAATTCCAATACAAAAACTTTTAAGTATAAATTTAACCTTTCTTGAAAATTTGAAAGTTGATGAAGTTATTAGGCTTTGTTACATACATACATATAACCGCGACTATATTCCTTGTTTATAGGCAGAACCATGATATGATGTATGGATCAATAACAGAACGAAATTCAAATAATGATTACCTCTTACAACATAAAAAGAAATGTTTACGTACTTTGCACCATCCTTTCCAATCTTTTGTTGCTCCATCACCGTGCGAGTTTAAATACTGCGCTATCTCTTCCCACATTCTTTTTGAAAACTCCCTTGCTTGGGACGTTTTATTAATGCCTGTAGCTAAGCACCTATTTTTATTTAAAAACTCCCATAGCTGCTCAAGCTGGCTGAAAGTAACTCTTCAAGTGTGGGAGACACTATAAAAAAAACAACCACTTAAAATAGTTTTGTTGAAAGAATAAGGTCCCATTCAAATTGACTAACACACTTGTTTATATTTAAAATGTATGCTTGACGATTAAAGTAGTAAAATAATTTACTTACGACATTATGATTTTGTAAAAATTATCCTTTTTTCACTTAAATAATATTCAAATATTCAAAAACACGCACATAAACAAACGAATCTGCCGCTACAGGTACTTATTACGTACCACTTAACTCGAAATCAAAGTACGTTCCGTTCCGAATTTGTGTACACATCATATTGCTTTAAATGTTATAGTTAAAAACAGTCGTACATACTATTTAAATAAAATTTATCTGTATTTTGAAGTTTTCACATAAACTTGGTAAATTGGTGCTAGTTTAGAATATATATTTTTGTACAAGTAACAAATAAATAAACATTCTTTGGCACAATATAATGGGAATTTCGTATAAGGAAACGAAAATCTAGTGACATCACCGAGCGAGATAAAATATTGAGAGATCGTATAGCTTGTTCTCTTTCTTTCGTCTGCCAGCAGCTGTCACCGGGGAGTGCGACGCAGAGACAACTTTTATTTTTTATTTGATTTAATTCGTTCACTAACGATTCAATTACGACTTTGTTTTAGTAAGGTGGTGGTATGAATTGAACGCGATTGATTTTAGGTTCCTAAACTGAATAGGTCTGTATTTGAATCGTTTTGTAATAGTTGATGGTAGGCCTGCTGTACTTGGGCGCGGAGGATGTTGCGCGCCATCTATTTTAGTCAATGAATAACATTAAAAAGCACCTCGATGGGCTATTTTGGCGCGCAGCATTTAGTACCCAAGGCATTTACTAGATGGCGTTTTATACTTGTAAAATTTGACAATTACCATTTATTCTCTTCCTCTTCCGAATAAACATCAGCACGTAGTACACATTCTTTTATTTGAAATTCAAAAAAATACGGCCCAGTAGAAGCGTAGACATATTCTGTATTCGTTCAAGCTTAGATGTGTATATGTACTAGTAGATCACTGCGGAACAATTACAAGTTGTCGATCCCAGCACATCGGCTGGCTAAGGTAGGGAAATCATTTCTTATTAATTGTATAAGATTTTATAATAAATTACCAAAAAGTGTTCTTGAAATGAATGATAGAAAATTCAAACAGTATATTAAAGTTGAGCTTTGTAGGAAAGCCTATTACAGCACGGATGATTATATTAATGATAAACATGTGTGGCCCGAGCTGGACATAATGGCCTCTTAAATGCTTGTGTATTTTTGACATGATCTGGACATAATTTGTACAGTATGTACATATTTTATTTTATATTTATTTTATTTGACGAAATATTCGTATTGACATAATCAGTTCTACATTCATACATGTTTTTTAATGTAGACAATGTGCATTCGTCCACGATTTAGATTTAAGAGATCTATATTTGTAAATTGACGTCCTATGAAAATGCTGCAGTGTAGTTTGTTCCGCCGCTTCTTCTACACATGCGCTTTGGAAGCGGTAGTAGTTATAATTAGATTTAAGTTATGTGACGTCAATAAGTGATACCTTGTATCCAATTTTGAAAATAAATCTATTCTATTCTATTCTATTCTTATTTAACAGTTTCTCAGTCAGGTCGATATACGCAACATCAGCGTAAACGAGAACAGGAAGGAGTAATGAACGTGCCAAAAGCGCTTTAGTATCAGTAGGTAGGAACTGTTGCAATCGCCTCGGAGAATGCAAGGAGATAAAAGTTTTCCGGCTAAGCTCACTGATTTGAGGGGACCAAGAAAGAGTTTCGTCAATGATTATTCCCAAATATTTAACTTTGGAAGCAAGAGGTATAGTATCATTGCCTAATACAACTTTGGGAAACACCATGGACTTAAATTTTGAGATAAAGTGAGGACTACTTATAACCAAATCAGAGTTGATGATACTTATCGCATGGTTGAAATTATTCAGTGTAAGAAGCTTTATAAATTTGGAGGCCGTCCGCATGAAGGTGGAAGAGGAAGACAGCGAAAAAGTGATTCCATCAATGAATAATGAGAAAAGAATTGGCGAAAGTATGCCACCTTGAGGGACACCAGCATCCAAACTACACCAATCAGAACGATTGTCATCAACCTTGACCAACTGACGCCGCCCTGTAAAATAAGAACGAAACCAGGCCAGGGTAGAAGCGGAGAAGTAAAGACAGTACATTATTGCAAGAAGAATCTCGAAATCGACAGAGTTAAATGCACTGGAAAAATCATGTAAAACGAGCAGCGTAAGATTTTTCATTTCTATATTAAGACGAAAGTCATCAGTGATTTTTACAAGTGCCGTTGCTGTGCTATGACCAACCAATATGAAAGCCAGAATGGAAAGGACTCAAAATATTATGCTTAGCCAGATGGTTAGATAGACATTTTTGAACATGTTGCTCTAAAATTTTGGATAGAATAGAGGAAGTATGGAAATTGGACGAAAGTGGGAGTTAGCAGTAGGGTTTGATATTTTAGGGAGAGGAACAACAAGCCCTAACTTCCAGGCACTAGGAAAAAATCCCAGAGGACAAAGAGCTGTTGATAATATTAGCAATTACTGGAGAAACAAAATCTGGTGTGGGTTTAATCATGTCTAAGGAAATATTGTCATTGCCCACAACCTTTGAATTGATAGAATTTATATTTTTTAGTACTTCATCAGATGTAATCGATTGAAAAACGAACGGGGAAATGTCGGTAGAAACATTTCTGTGAAGACTAGCTAAAGTTGCTGGTTTTGTATTAGGTGAAGTACAAACTGGCGAGGTAGAGAAGTGTAAGTTCAACTCATTTAGATTGAACTGAAAATCTGTACCTTATATCTGTTTGCCAATCCCCAGCCATTCCATCCCATCCCATTTCCATAGTTTGTTGGATGGACAATTATCAATATTATCGTTAATATGCTTCCGCCTAGCATCACGACACTTGCGGTTGCACATATTACAAAGAGAAACATAAGTATTATGATTGAAGGTAGAAGGACAATCACGTAGCCTCAGTTTTGCTTTGTCTCTCTTAGCCATAAGTTGTTGGATTTCCGGGCAAAGCCAAGGAGCAGAAAGGTGTTTAACACGAACAGGATGAAAAGGGGCGTGTTTATCATCATTATCATTATATATAATAAAACTAAGTTGATAAAATGTGTGTGCCGATAAAACTTAAAAAGGATTCCCGATACGATAAAGGGACTTAGACTATAGTGCAATAGCCCTTTATCCCCCCTCGAACAAGAAAGTTCCCGTTTTAACTTAAAGGGCGTATTTTTAAAGATATAAGGGCTTTTCCAATTCCTTAACTTGAAAATTAAGTGAAGTAGTGGCGCCATCTGTTGTCGAGTAGTTGAACTCCATTCAGAACAACGATTATTTGAGTTGCGTTTCGAAAGGCGCTCCGAGCAATTACAGCATGTGTAGCAATGGCGCAAAATTTAAAATTCCAATTTCAACAAAGTCTTAAATTAGTATTGTTTCTATAATAAAGTCATTAAATTTTGTGTATTAATACAGCATTAGGTAGCTTTTATTTTGGAGTTGAAGCGAGATAAATTTAGTTATTCAAATTATTAATTATTAATTCTGAAAATAATTTGAAATTGAAGTTTTCAAATTTCGCGCCTTTACTACTTATGCTATAGCTGCAGAACTTATTGTTACGGCGGATAATAATGTCGAGTATATTCTAGAAGGTGTAAAAGAATATATTCTCGAACTTTTCCGAATATCCTAGAGCCCAGCTCTCTGAATATATAAGGGCCCGGTATCACCCGCTAGAGTTAGTTCGATTTTGAAAGCGATTGCGAAAGGAAATGAAAGAAGTTATCTGTGAGCATTTATTTTGAAGTATCACGTGTCAGTATTTTTAATAGTGTGTTTAATTAATTCTAAAAAGAAAAAAGTCGTCTGTGAGCCTTTATTGTGAAATACCAAATGTAAGTATTTTTAACAGACTTTAAAAAAAGAAAGTTCTCAGTTTGATTATTAATTATTTATAATTATTATTTTTGAAAAAATAATTAATAGTGTCTTTAATTAATTCTAATGATTGTTTTTCTTTTTCTTTTAATTGTTTGTCTATAAAATGTTTATTTAATTTATATTTTACAGAAAACAATGCCTAGACATAAAAGAGAAGGAGATCTTGCCAGTTCTGCAGCGAAACGGCGGAAACAAAAAGAACATCGAAGAAATGAAACGGAAGAAGAGCGCGAAGCACGTTTACAAAATCAACGAACCAGGATGAGAACTCTGAGAAGCACAAAAAGTGAAGAAAGGAAAGAGAATGAAAGTGTAGAAGAATCGAGAATTTTAAAAGATAATTTAACAAAGGTAGCATTCCACTACGACCCAACGAAAAAATATTACAATCATAAGCATGTTGTGATCGGAAAAATGAATAACATTTGCCAATTATGCCACGCGAAAAAATTCAGTAAAGAAACACCAGGTCTCTGTTGCATGAATGGAAAAATTTGACTACCACCACTGGAAGTACCTCCGCAGGAATTTTTACATTACATGACCGGGGAAACACAAGAATCAAAACACTTTCTTCAAAATATAAGATCATATAACTCCTGCTTCCAAATGACTTCTTTCGGAGTTACTTCGACCAACACTAATAGAAATGAATTTGAATATGTATTTTCAATTCAGGGGCAAATTTATCACAAAATAGGATCGTTGCTGCCAATGCCTAACGAAGACTTTAAATTTCTGCAAGTATATTTCATCGGAAATGAAGAACAAGAAATTGATCAACGATGCACAAATTTTAATGGATTGAGTCGCGAAATAATCCGAAATGTACAGAAGATCTTACACAAATACAATCAATTGATTTACATATTCAAAACAACATTAGACCGCATGATTTCTGATGACTATGAAATTGTAATTCGAGCCGATAAAAGACCACCTGGAGAGCACGAACGTAGATTTAATGCACCTCAGATAGATGAAGTTGCCATCGTAATTGTAGACAATGAAAATACAAGCCGTGACATAATTGTACAACGAAGAGGAAAAGGACTACAACGCATTGCAGAGACACACCGTTCCTATGATGCTCTTCAATATCCATTAATATTTCTGCACGGAGAGGACGGATACCATTTCAATATAAAACAAGTGCATCGTGAAACAGGCATAGAAACAAACAAAAAAGTCACTTCCAAGGAGTTCTATGCTTACCGCTTAATGATCAGAGACAATGAAATATACAATCACATACTCAAAACTCGCCGTTTATTTCAACAATTTCTGGTAGATATGTACGCAAAAATAGAAGCAGAACGGATGCTTTACATAAGACTGAATTTTCCATCAGTCCTTAAACAGGCTACGCTTGCTGGTCTAGCTGCTAATCCTGCCTATGATTACCCCTCTTTTTGTATAAACGAAATTACCGCTGACGACGTAATAAAATTAATAAAGTCCATAAAGTCTAGGGCGGTTGGGGAAGACGCTATATCTCTTGATATGATTAAACCAATTGCAGAATTTATTGCCCCTTTTATTACAGATATTATAAACTGTTCTATCTCAACGGGTGTCTACCCGACTGCTTGGAAACTCGCTCTAATAATTCCTCTTCCTAAAAAAAAACCTCCTTCTTGTCCATCTCACTTACGTCCTATTTCTATTCTCTCTGTACTTTCGAAAATCTTAGAATATCATATCCATCAACAGTTAAGTGCACACTTATCACGTTACAATATGTTAAGTTCCTTTCAATCGGGTTTTAAATGTGGCCATAGTACTACGACAGCTCTGAAGAAGATAACGGACGACATACGTTTAAATATTGATAATAAACAGCTTACCGTACTCGTCCTTTTAGATTTTACAAGCGCTTTTAATACAGTTGATTTTGATGTCTTGATTGAAATACTACGTTCTTTAAATTTTTCCTCTAATTCCCTTTGTTGGTTTTCATCTTATCTAACTGGACGTCGACAACGTGTAAAACTGAATGATGGCTTTTCGGACTGGTGTGATCTAGTGGCTGGTGTTCCGCAGGGTGGCATTCTTTCTCCGGTTCTGTTCTCAATTTTCATTGATGGTATTACTGCGTCTCTTTCCTCTAATTTTCATCTTTATGCCGATGACTTGCAGATCTATGCGTCTGCCAGTTTGGATAATATTCACGATGCTTTTAGTACCATAAATTTGGATTTGGAAAGGATTGCAGATTGGTCAAGCCGTTTTGGTCTTTTGGTTAACGCTGCCAAGTCTCAGGCTATTGTTATAGGTAGCCCACATTATATTTCAAGATTTGCAAATATGATGGTTCCTAGTTTGGTTCTGGATAACAATATTATTCCTTTATCTTCCAAAGTGACTAATCTGGGTGTCATCATGGACCAAACTCTCTCGTGGAGTCCCTATATAAATGAAATCAGCCGTAAGATGTATGTGTCGTTACATTCACTTCGCCGAATGCAAAAATTTTTACCCACCGCCACTAAAATTTTACTTGTACAATCACTTCTCTTTCCTCTTCTTGATTATTCCGATGTTGCTTGTCTAAATGTTACTGAAGAGTTGCTTGACAAACTGGAGCGTTTACAGAACCAGGGCATTCGCTTTGTTTTCGGTCTTCGCAAATTTGATCATGTTTCTGAGTTTCGTCGCCAATTGAATTGGCTCCCAATTCGCCTTAGACGTAATGTTCACACACTATCTCTCTTGTTTAACATCCTTTTTAATCCTTCATTTCCTCACTATCTTCATAAAAATTTCTCGTTCCGTGAGACGGATAGTCGCATGCGATCTCATAATAATCTTAAATTACTTATTCCTTCTTATTCTTCTCGGACTTATGGCTTGTCTTTTAGTGTTCGTTCCGCTCAGCTTTGGAATAACCTCCCACAAGATACGAGATCTGCTCTTAACCTTAGTTCTTTTAAATCACTTATCAAAAGACTGTATGCTGATGCATCTAACAATTGAGTGTACTCATAAATATGTAAGTTTATTTATATATATATTATTTATGTATGTTTATTTTTAATTATGTAGGAATGTACTGTTTATTATATAGCATCCTCATTGCTTTTTATGTGCGCTGCCTTTTAAATTTTGGATTTTCCTTTATATTTTGGTTGACTGGAAGAAATCCCATCGGGGATAAGTCCGCCATTGTGCATATTCTTCTAAATCCAATAACTGTTTTGTAATTTGTTATATTTATTTTTATGTGCAATAAAGAGTTTACAAACAAACAAACAAACTGAATCAGAATAAACTACGCACAGAAGAATACATCCATCTTCGAGACGCAATCATGAATGACGGCAATATTGATGATATTGGAACAATGGTAATATTACCTTCATCATACACAGGAACTCCGAGACATATGCACGAATATACTCAAGATGCCATGACTTACGTAAGAAAATATGGACGACCTGATCTCTTCATAACATTTACATGCAACTCATCATGGCCAGACATCAAAGAACAACTAAAATACGGACAAACCTCCATGGATCGACACGACATAATAGCCCGAGTTTTTCGACAAAAACAAAAAAGATTTATTGAAGTCATCACAAAATACCACATCTTTGGAACCGTTCGATGCTGGATGTATACAATTGAGTGGCAAAAACGAGGATTACCTCAGTCACACAATCTCATATGGCTACACGATAAAATTTATCCCACGGATATTGACAAAATCATCCAAGCAGAATTTCCCGATCCACAAAAAGATCCGGAACTGTACAACATAGTAGTGAAAAACATGATTCACGGACCATGTGGATCATTAAACTTCAATGCACCATGCATGAGTGATGGAAAATGTATAAAAAAATATCCAAAACCATACTTGGATGATACAAAAACTGAAGAAGACGGCTATCCCAAATATAGAAGACGATCACCGAAAAACGGTGGCTTCACAGCAAAAATACGAATACAAGGCAAAGACGAACTGGAAATAGATAACCAATGGGTTGTACCCTATAACCCACTACTTTCGAAAATGTTACAAGCTCACATAAACGTTGAATACTGCAATTCAGTAAAATCTATTAAATACATATGTAAGTACGTAAACAAAGGTAGTGATATGGCAGTATTTCAAATAGTCCAAAATAGCGAACAAAATAACAGAAATGATGAGATTCTCATGTACCAAATGGGAAGATACATCAACAGTAACGAAGCAGCATGGAGGATTTTTAGTTTTCCCATACATGAACGCGAACCAGCTGTGCAGCATCTAGCAGTACATTTGGAGAATGGACAAAGAGTTTACTTCACAAGAGAGTCGGCCAGAAAAATTGCAAGCGAACCACCTGAGAACACAACATTAACAGCTTTTTTCCAACTGTGCCAAACGGATTCATTCGCAAAGATATTACTGTATGTTGACGTCCCTATTTATTATACGTGGGACAAAACAAGGAAAATTTTTCAACGACGAAAACAAGGAATACCAGAAGAGGGTCATCCAGAAATCATGAAAGCTGACACAATAGGTCAAGTACACACTGTATACATACATAAAATATCAAATTAGGATGACCCATTATTGATCTGCCGAAGAAAGAATTCATTCACAGCATGTTTGAACGCAGAGGGACTAGGAGCTCTCCTAATAATTTCAGGAAGAGCATTCCAGAGCCTTACAGCCTGAACCTGGAAAGATTTGTCCAAAAAAGTAGACCGAAACAGAGGAGTACGCAGAGTCAGGTTGTCTGAAGAGCGAAGAGAACGGGAATGGGCGGAACTCAGAAGCGGGAATTTAGATTTTAAGTAAAGAGGAGAGTGAGCATCATTGAGTAGAGAATACAACGAAAGCAAAGAATTCTGGCTTTACAACGTTCAGGAATAGGAAGCCATGATAACCGCGAACAAAAAGAAGAAATATAATCGTATTTACGAATATTAAAAATGAAGCGAATACAGTTGTTGGCTAATCAGTCGAGTTTAAGGAGAAGGACTTGAGTAAGATCGCAGTAACGCACGTCGGCATAATCTATAGTAGGAATGGCTAAGGATTGGACGAGGGAGATTTTGGTTCTCAGAGGAAGGAAATTCTTTAGTCTATAAAGAGAACAAAGCATATTAGTTACTTTACGGCAGACCTCAGTGACGTAAGGGACCCAGCTAAAAGTTGAATCGATTTGTAGTCCAAAGTCTTTAACGCTGGGGTAGTAAGGGATTGTAGCATTATTTAATTTATTTTAGAATATTGATAGCCTCGAAATTAATTTTAGAAATTTGCCAAGAGCCTTCTTTAATGATAGCCTGGCATTTACCGGGGTTACTACTACTACTCCGTACTTAGTCGACCAGTCTGCAATAATGCTAAGATTCCTGTTAATGAGCGCAACCGAGGAGTCAATACCCTCATAATCGCATGAGTGGTAGAGTTGTACGTCGTCTGCGTATAGATGAAAAGAAGAAGAAAGGAGTAAAGTAAGAGAGTTGAAAAAGATGGAGAACAGGAGAGGGGATAATATGCCACCTTGGGGAACGCTAGAAACAAGGTCTCGCCTACTTGAGATATTTTGCACATCTCGTCTCCGCTCCGCTTCAATGAAAACAGTCAAGCGGAGACAAGCGGCCACGTGACGTGGTAGAAATCGACAGCTCTGCTCTTCAGCTCCGCTCGTCTCCGCCTCAATGGAATCACGTACCTCTTTTCACAGCTCTGCTCCTCTCAGCTTCACTCGTCTCCGCCTCAGTGGAGCCGCAGCCATAGTTTTAGGTAGAGGAATCACAAATGCCTTCCGCCATAAGGAAGGGAATACACCTGAACTAAGGGAATAGTTAATAATGTGAGTGAGAGCCGGAAGAATAAAGTCTAGAAGAAGAAGAATCATGCGGAGATTAATTCAATCGATCCCCATGGCTTTGATTTTATGGAAAGGACAAATTTTTTCACGTTTTCCTTTTCCACAGTCAGGTAGCAAACAAGGCAAGGAGTTTAAATAGGAAATAGTTTGTAACCTAGTTGAAGGATCCAGAGAGATAGTGGAAGTAAAATGATCATTTATCTCATCTAGAGAAAAAGAGGAATTGAATACCGTTGAATTACCCTTACCTACACCTTGGCTTTTGAAGAACTTCCACACATCAGCAGCAGAAGATTTCGATATGCTTTCATGGAAATACCGACGTTTCGCAGACCTCACCATACGATTACCAAGATTTCGTGCCCTTTTAAATATAGCCCAATTGTCATCAGAACGATCATGTTAAAATTTTAAAAACGCTCGATTGTGTTTTGCCATGGCCATGCGCACTCCCCTGGTCATCCACGGACAAGGGGTCGTTTAATTTTTACACGACGGAGTGGAGCATGACGATCAAAAAAAAAAAACAATTGAGCTATTAAGGAGCCTAACCTTGGATTCCACGGTATCAGCAGCTAATATGGCATCCCAGTCAGTGCCAGCAGCATCAGTACGCAGCGCTTCATTATCCAGCCCAGCAAAATTGCGCATTAAAACTGATTTTGCCTTAATCTTAGTGGTATGAATCTTGTAAGAAACGTAGATAAGGTCATGTCGAGAAAATGCTGGAGCGGGATGCTGACCATGAAGCATGATATTATCGAGTGATGAGGTAAATATGTGGTCAAGCCAGGTGTCAGGGGAGTCCTTATTAACGTGAGAGGCATTAAAAGAAAGAACCAAAAGATTGAAGGAGTTAACAATATCGCGAAGTTTAGAAGAAGAAGAGGTGTCGAGTAAGAGGTTAGTATTGACATCACCGAATACAAGGGTATGAGAGTATACAGAAGCAACAGAATCAAATACTGACTTAAGAGAAGAAAAATAGTTTATACCTGGTGGACAATATATAACCCCCAATACAATTTTCTGTTGGCTCACTTCAACTTCTATAAAGATGTATTCGGCTGATGCCGAGTAAGAAGAGGGAGATTGGAATCAAATTCTGTATAAAAAATTACTGCGTAAATATATGGCTACACCTCCACCATCCTTATCAGTGCGGTCATTTCTTATCAGTATATAGTCAGGTAATGCAACCAAAAATGAATCCAATCAGCCATGACTCTGAAACCAGAATTGCTTGGAGATGTTCAACCGTTCTAAGTTCTAGGAGGTCAGTGTAGTGGACTGCTACGCTTTGAGCATTGATGTGGCAAACATTAAAATATTTTCTAACTGGCATCAAGTCTTTACGCGATAAATTACCAAGTTTAACGGCATCATGAAAAGAATCTTCCTCAGCCGACTCAAAAGAGTCATCCATAAATAAATGATATTAGTTATATACTACTTAAAATGTAATAAGATATACCTACTTAATATTTTAAAACAGAATACAAGTCCTAAATAAGTGCACTACCACCAAATCTGGACTACAACGTAATTAAGTCAATTAATACATACATACATATGGTCACGTCTATATCCCTTGCGGGGTAGACAGAGCCAACAGTCTTGAAAAGACCACGTTTAGCTAATTGGCTTAATGATAGAATTGAGATTCAACTAGTGACAGGTTGCTAGCCCATCGCCTAGAAAAGAATCCCAAGTTTGTAAGCATATTAAGTCAATTAATGTTTACAAACATTCCAGGCAACTAACTCAATTCACGAATTAAACAATATTATAAAAAATAACAAAGTAAATTATCACTGTAAAAAACTTAGGTATGAACAAGAATAAAGTGTCTTAGTACGATACAGAAAAAAATAATAATAGGCGTAGGGAAGTGACGACCCCATGGCCCCCTGGGTCACCTTCCCAGTGCAATCAGTCTCCGCAGGGCAGCTTGTGGCGAGCTGTGGGAGCAGCGACCCCAACGGACCTGAGTTCTCCCAGGGGAGGCTCCTGTTCCTCGCCTTCGATCTTCTTTCGCCAAGGTCAGAATGGAAACCGATGAGGGACAGGACCCCTATCTCTGGCTTGCCTTAACCGGTCAGTCAGAGTGGAGTCGCCAGAGCTATACGCTCGAAGGATGGAAGTGTAAAATGTCATAACGCCGGGGGTGCCTGACTGGATCACCACGATTTCACGCCCCGCAGTATCACCTCTCGATATCCTTAGCCACCCACACCGATGTTGCCCCTTTGTTCCTTATCATGGTGACTGATTTGAGAGGCCCATTTAATGAGTGGCGAGTCACCACCTGCCACATACGAGGGTCAAACTGAAAGTTTTTAAGAAAATCAAAAACTCAGCATTCTACTATAATATTAGTTTTATTATATCTTTTCAAAATAGTGTCCCTTTACGTCAATACATCGCTGCATCCGATGGAACCATTGAGAGAAGCACCTTGCCCACTCTTCCTTAGGTGTCTCATCAACGGCCCTTTCAAACGCAGCGACTGCTTCCTCAGCGTTCACAAAACGTTTACCGCGAAGTTTTTCTTTTATTTTGGAAATACTACTCTGTCAAGAAAGTAGCAGGAAAAGATCAATAATACACAAACTGTTTGTTATTCATCCAAATTTATTTTATCACCTTCAAAATATGCTCCTTTAGAAACGATACACTTACGCCAACGAATAATCCAATCATCAAAACATTTTTTAAACGCTGTTTCCGGAATTGAGGTCAGTTCTCGCCGCGAATTCTCTTTTATGTCTTCTACCGATTGAAAACGGGTGCCACGAAGTGGTAATTTGAGTTTAGGAAAAAGAAAAAAGTCGGCTGGAGCCATATCTGGTGAATATGGTGGTTGCTCGATGGTATTTGTTGAGTGTTTGGCTAAAAATTCGTTCACAATGATGGCCTTGTGCGAAGGTGGTCATGGTGCAAAATCCAAGAATTTTCTTTCCACAAATCTGGCCTTTTTCGTCGGATTTGCTCTCTTAAACGCCGCATAACACTCAAATAATATTCCTTATTTACCGTTTGACCTTCCGGCAAGAATTCCGAGTGCACAACACCGCGATAGTCAAAGAAAACAGTCAACATGACTTTGACTTTTGAACGACTTTGGCGTGGTTTTTTCGGTTTCGGTTCAGTTGGAAGGCGCCACTCCGAAGCTTGTTGACTAGTTTGCATGTCAAACTCGTAAACCCACGTCTCGTCACCAGTAACAATGCGTTTCATGAATGTTGGCCCGGAATTGACTCGTTCTAGCATGTCCTCAGCGACTCTCATGCGATTGAGTTTTTGAAAAAAATTCAGGTCTTTTGGGACTAGCCGAGCGGCAACATGTTTCATACCCAAATTATTAGTTAAAATGGTACGGATCGACTCGTGAGATACAAAAAGTTCGGTGGCTATCTCTCTCAAAGTTGAATGAGGATTTTCAGTCACTATTTCCTTCACTTTTGCGATGTTAACTTCAGTTGCAGACGTTGATGGCCTACCAGAGCGAGGCAAATCTTCCATCACATCTCGACCGCTTTTGAACGCTTTGTACCACTCATAAGCACGAGTTTTTGATAAAGTCGATTCACCGTAAGCCTTCTGTAACATTTTCAGTGACTCCGAACACGATATTCCATTGGCAATGCAAAATTTAAGACAAACTCTTTGTTCGATGTTTTTATCCATTATGAAATTAGCAATACACACTAGATATGATATAACTAAAAATAGCACTGTATTTAATGTAAACAACAGATGCAACTCAAACTCCGCGCCAAAATGGAAAACAGTTGTGCCAATCTAACAACAACAAAAAAAACAAAAATTTGAATTTGGAACCATAAATAAATAATCCATTCCCGATACTTTTCTGACAGAATGTAAATAGAAATCACAAGGTGCAAGGTCGGGGCTGTATGGCGGGTAACTCAGTAATTCCACATTTGATGTCTCTAAAAAGTCGATGGTTCGCCTGGCGGTGTGCGCCGAAGCGTTGTCGTGGTGAAGGAGGATTCTGCTGCGAGGACGTTTCTCCCGAACTTTTTCAAAGACAAGTGGCAAACAAATATTGGTGTACCACTCTACATTAACTGTTTTTGATCCTCTAAAACAATTGTTGCGTAATTGCCTGTCCTTCCGAAGAACGAAGCCACCATCTTTTTTCCCACACTACCTCTCTTCACTTTTGTGGGCAACTCCTCAAACGGAAACACCCACTGGGCCGACTGCCTTTTGATTTCTGGATCATAACAATAAATCCAGCTTTCGTCACCCGTAAATATGTCGAATACGGCATTTGAGTTACCTCCGTTAAATTTTTCAATCATATCACGACACCAATTAACACGACGGTGTTTTTGGGCCTCAGTCAAATTATGGGGTGTCCACCGGGCCCAAAGCTTCCTGACCTCTAAATATTCATGGAGGATTTTATGGATTTGGCTCATACCAATGCCTAGACTTGTCCAAATTTGCTAATAGGTAACTCTTTTGTCAGCCTCTATCATACGCCGCACAACACTGATGTTTTCTTCAATCGTCGCCGTAGAATGCCGTCCCTCACGCAGATCAACGGTGAGATTAGAGCTACCCCGCTTAAATTCATTGAACCAGTTGTAAACAGTGGCACGAGATGGGGCTTCATTATGAAAAGCCAATCGAAGTCTATTGTAACTTTCTTGTTGAGTTCACTTACACCGAAAGTCATAAAAAATTATTGCACGAAAATTTTCTCGTGTTAAATTCATATTTTTGGCACGAATTATTTTCACTTTGCCGCCAAATTGCAAAAATACACTTTGACAATATGACAATTGAATGAAATTTTTACTCATTCTTATTGCTTAAGAGTTCCATTTTTGAAATCCGAATTCATTTTTTTATTATATAAATAACAAATGGCCAGTCCTAAAAACTTTCATTGTCGCCCTCGTAAGAGTCACGTATTTATGATTATGAAATTAAATCCATCCAAACGTCAACTCTATAACCTATCATTATTTTCCTTATTAACAGCTCCACCTCCTGACGAGACCTGTTCATGGACATATCGTCTATTGATATGTCCGGGAACGGGTTTTAGCAGAAGAACATCAATTTCTCCAAAGGGCCTCTACGTGTTGGATTTATATCCCCACGCAAGCCTCTCAAAAATCCGGGGTGTATAGACCCGTGAAATCCAAGAGGAGAAACATAATAATAATAATAATAACCCCCCCGAGGGGCCACCTTGTCGTGGTGGGGGGGCTTACGAGGAGGGTTGGAAAAACTTTACGTCACTAACATCCTGACGTTACTTTGTATCAAAGAAAAAAAAAAGAGATACTGTATGCCAATAATAGCATGGCCCCAACCTCCTCAAACTAACGGTCCCAAAGCCAGAAAGAAGAAAGAAAACAATAAAAAACATGGTACAGACAAGAAGCTCTTCAAAACGGCCCCAAGTGCTCGGCGGACCCAGTACCAGCACTGGCTATGACGGAAGTCAACCTGAGACTGGGTCTAGGGGTGCGAAGAATCCCCGAGCGGAGATACCTACCCGTCAAACGACTCGCGCTATGAAAAAGGACAATGATATGCTAAGCGAATTAGATAGAAAGTCAACACCTTCCCCATTTGGCTCATATGAATCACCTAGCTCATCACCATACTCTTTCCAAACTCCATTCCACTCAAGTAGCAACTCACCAATGTCTGTGGATGTTGTGCAGGAGGCTGACGCTATTAAACCTGCACCCGCCATAGGCTCAAACCGTGCGCGTAAAAGATGGTCAGACGAAATGAATAAATTCATCTGGCGCACGTATCTCATAGCAACTAAATTAAATACAAGTAAAATTTATTTAGATCACCTCTACTCTGAATTTGCCAGAATATTCCCTGACATGCAAGCATCAAAACAAAGACTAGGAGACCAATGTAGAGCAATACAGAGAAATAAACTACTTCCACAAGACACTTTAGATAGTATCAAAGAAGAAGTAAGAATATACTTACAAGAAACACAACATGACCAAACACACTCACACAACACTCAAACAGAAACAAACAAGAGAAGAAGATGGACAAATGACTACAACGAATCAATAATTAGAAACTATTTCAAAATCACAGAACTAGGAAACAATAAAAGTGCTTACAGACCGCCACTTCACCAAGCAGTGATAACTGAATTCCCAGAACTTTCCGATGTAAGTGAGCAAAGAATTTCGGACCAACTGCGTGCAATACTGAATAACAAATATATCACGGAACAAAGACTAAAAGAAATTCGCGATGAAGTGTCAAGGGATATTGGTATAAACTATAACGAACATGATACCACACAAATTGAACATATAAGTGTACAAGTAGACTGTACACTTGAATGCACAAATGAATCGGACATTGAAAACCTACCCAGCTCATTTTTACACACTCAATCTCATAACATACAGTCATCTTCACCTGACGCAAATCACCAAGAACAAGGCAATAGTGATCTTATTACAGTAGAAAGAATTAGAATTGAAGAAACATTTAACACCACACTCGAGAAATTCGAAGCAACCGACCCCACTACGCGACCTTTTATACCCAAACAGAAACCCTCAAAAAGACTCTCAAATATTGTTAATTTCATTAATACACAAATACTTCCACGTCATATTAAAGGTAACCAAGATTTCTTGACCACTCAAACCATCATTTACTGCGCAGCTTATACTGCTGCTATATGTAATGGGTCCAAAATAAAGGATACGTTTCCACATAACTCAACAAACCAACACTGTAAGAGAATACCTAATTGGCAGAAAAGATTAGAGAAGAAAATTAAGACCATTAGAGGGGATATTGCAAGAATGACAGAATATATGAGAGGCACCGCAAGTAATAGACTCAAATCTTTAGTAGAATTAATCAAAAATAAATACCGAATACATTCACAGCATGAACAACTAAATATAACGGATCAAGAATTTCTCGACACAATCAAGCAGAAACTTAACGCAGCTACCAGTAGATTAAGAAGATACATCAATTGCACATTACGTAAATCACAAAATTCTCAGTTTATAAATAATGAACATCAATTCTATAGAAAACTTTCAAAAGAAACCCAAAGCACAGCACCCGCACAACACTACACAACGCCCATACCAAACACTGAACTTCACAGGTACTGGTCTGAAATATGGGCAAAACCGGTTTCCCACAACATTAATGCAGAATGGCTTCAGAATTATAACAGTTTCACAGACTCGACTAGACCAATGCAATTTGAACATATACCGATAGATATTTTTGTAAAAGTGTTACTAAAGGCTCATAATTGGAAGGCACCTGGCAGTGACCGTTTACATAATTACTGGTACAAGAAATTCACCACCATTCACCCTGTACTACATAATCACATTAATGATTTTATAAACACACCTCACACCATGCCAGATTTTATCACCCAAGGCATTACATATATTATCATATGTCAAAAACGTCAAAAAGGAAAGAAGTGATATTGTGGCCCTTATAAAACTAAATTAATTTTTTAAAGAATTACCAAGTTTTGAGTGCGTCCTTATTGAAAATATAACCCATCTCATACTGATGCAAGGTACGGTGGAATAGTTTTGTAGCTCTTTACTACTATTACAATAATAATCACACATTAATTTTTAAACACAAGATTAACTGAAATATTTTCAAATCAAAAGTGTGAAATCTAACCAATTGCGTATAGAATTTTATCACTTTTTCATTATAACCCCCACAAGCAGTCATAATCAAGTCAACATTAAACGTCAATATTGCATGACAGCTCAAGTGAACTGACGTTGACAAAGAAAAAATTATTGATAAGGATATCTACATTGTACTGCCATATCTGCACAGCAATTCGCAACATTGTCTGAATCGAGAAGTAAACATATTTATTATTAATATAACTAAAATGATTTGCCTTGGCTGTAAATTAGCACTTAAGGATAAGAATTTTTTGAAATGTCATATCTGCAAATCCGAATACTGCTACGAATGCCTTAACATAACAAATGATGCTCGGATGGCACTAACCCCCGAACAAATAAAATCATTGAGCTGTCCCTACTGTCAAAATGTTACACGGCGAATAAATAATGATGATACTCCTTGCCGCTCCCGGGGCCTGAAGAATCAGACTCAATCATTTAATGAGTCCATGAACATTTCCTTTGGAGATGCAGCTCAAGACATTACTGGCAACAATAATGTTACCATCCACACGGAAAGCAACTTTGTCAATGAACCTGTTACTATGGATAGCATTAGCAAACTTTTCGACACAAAACTGGCGCCAGATTCGACAATAATGACCAATTTGAGATCCGCACTTAATAAGGATATTGAGAAAATGGTGGCTAAACACGTTAACATGGCAATTGAGAACTTAAAAAGTGATTTTACGTCCACTACTGACTTCTTGGCTGCTGAACAGAATGATTTAAGACTGGAAATTGGAGGAAAGGACAATTTAATCAAACAACTTCAATCTGACCTTTTGAAAACACAGAACTCACTTGCTAAGCTTCAATCTAAAGTGAACGTCATGGAAAAGATATCACGTGACTTAAACCTTGAAATACACGAGATACCTGAGATAAAAAATGAAAATTTATTTGAATTATTCAGGAAACTCTGTGTTTGCGTGCACGCCGATATCTCCGAGAATGATGTGAAAACCTGCCGTCGAGTTGCTCAAATGAACCCTTCATCAACGCGACCCCGTAACATTCTTGTCACTCTTTCATCGCAGCGCCTACGTGATGTCTTTTTGTCCGCAGTTACAAGATTTAACAAGGCGAACCCTAAAGGAAAACTAGCCTCAACTCATATTGGGATCAATGGTGAAACACGAAGAATTTACGTAGCTGAACACTTATCTCCAGAATCCAAGGAAATACATAGTGCAGCGCGTAAGTTCTGCAGAGTCAAAAATTATAAATTCGTATGGGTTCGATTTGGGCAAATTTATATCCGTAAGGATGAACAAAGTCCCGCGCACCATATTAAAACCATTAACTGTTTAGATAAACTTTTATAGATTAGCAATTACTTCAGCTTTCTACATACCATACATTTTATATTTTTGCTTTCATTAATGTTAATTATGATTAAGGTTTATTACCAGAATGTCAATCGAATACGCTCTAAATTATCACAGTTTTATCAAAACTTATTAAACTCCGACTATGACATAGTATGCTTGACAGAAACTAATCTAAATAGTTGTATATTTGATGGTGAAATTGTTGACTCTCGCTACAACATTTTTAGACGAGATCGCTCGGATACAGATTCTTTGAAACGGGACGGCGGTGGTGTTCTATTAGCTGTAAAAAAATCATTTCAGATAATTCGTCAAGCATGCTGGGACAGTAGTATGGAAGACATTTGGATTACCATATTGCCTGAAACTTGTAACGCATCCAAACTCCACATATGTGCATGCTATCTCCCTCCGGAGCTTGGTTGTTCTAAATTAGATGTATTTTACACTAACTGCCAAAATGTATTGTTAAATCATTGTCAAGAAGATAGATACTTGGTAATTGGGGATTTTAATATCCCTGAGTATTCTCCCATCACTCAAAGCGCTGACGGACTATCTCATAATTTATATGCTGGGAATAAATTGTCTCTCCTACAGGATCTCGTCTCTCTTTGTCATTTATATCAAGGTAATAGAGTGCCTAATAGCAGTGGCCGTTATCTCGACCTGGTTCTTTCATCCTTTGAGTCTCTGACGGTAAACGAGACTGAAACGCTTAGTCTGAAAGACAAGCATCACCCCGCTTTACAAATTGATATTCCCCACCAAGCTCATACTGTAAAAAGACTAAATAATAAAATCAGGACGCAATTGAACTATGCCAAATGTGACTACGATATGGTAAAACATGAATTGGATTCGATTGATTGGTCTGAGTTGTTATCCAGCCCCGACGTGGATATATGCACGGACATATATTATTGTAAGCTTTTCGAAATTACAAAGAAATACACCCCTCTTACTTCTGTAAAATCTCATAAATATCCTGCTTGGTTTAGTAAACCCTTAATAAAATGTATTGAGGAAAAACACAAATACCACAAGCTTTACAAAAAATATAATAATCCTCGAGATTATGACACATTTTCACTTCTACGTGCAAGATCTAAGAATATGGTAGGCCAATGTTACAGGAAATATATTTCTTCAATCGAGAATTCAATGCCTTATAATATAAAGCCATTTTGGAAATATATTAACAATAGAAAGGGCAACGTCTCAATGCCTCACACCATGCATTTCGGTAATTCATCGTCATCAAATGGTCAAGGCATATGTGAATTGTTCTCGAACTATTTTGGTTCGGTTTTTGTGTCAGATTATCAAAGCGGTGTACCAATTCCTAATGATCACAGTCTAAATAGCCATTGTGCTGGTAGCATCTTGTGTCATGTCGGTGTTTCCGAGGATGACGTGTTGAGGGCAATTGAGAGTCTGGACGATGGTAAGGGTTCGGGACCTGACCAAATACCCCCATATTTTATTAAGCAATGCAAAAAAGAGCTCTGCAATCCATTACGTATTATATTTAATAAATCACTTTCATGCGGAATTTTTCCAAAACGATGGAAAACTGCCCATATCATTCCCATCTTTAAAAGCGGTGATAAATCCCGCTGTGAAAATTATAGGCCAATAAGTATTTTGAGCTGTTTTGCTAAGCTTTTTGAGAGTCTGGTCTACAGCCACTTATACAACCACTTCAAACTCTTAATTTCTGTAAACCAACATGGTTTTGTGAAGGGTAGATCTACAGTAACAAATCTTTTGGTGTATAAAAATTATCTTTGTAAGAGTTTCGCCACAGGAGGACAGGTTGACTCTATTTACACAGACTTCTCAAAGGCGTTCGACAAGGTTAATCATTGTTTGCTCAAAAATAAACTCGCTTTCTACGGTGTCCACGGTTGTCTTCTTCGTTGGTTGGTCTCCTATCTCAGTAATAGAAGCCAACTTATAACTCTTAAAGGGTTTACCTCAGCTCCTATAGACGTGCCATCTGGCGTGCCTCAAGGTTCTCATTTGGGTCCGTTGTTGTTTATTGTATTCATTAATGATCTTATAGAGAAATTATCTTGTGAATGTCTTTTATATGCCGATGATTTGAAAATATTTAAAACCATTAATTCTGTAAATGACTGTCTCCTCTTGCAGAAAGACTTGAATACTGTTTCAAACTGGTGTAAGGATAATTTTATGTGTCTCAACATTTCCAAATGTTTCGTCATAACGTTTACAAATAGGCAGCATAGGATCATTGATGAATATAGCATTAATGGTCAATACCTTAAAAGAACTAACGTTATTAAGGATCTTGGCATTCTGTTCGATGAGAGACTGACTTTCCGTGACCACTACCAGTCTATAACAAAGAAAGCTAACCAACTTCTGGGGTTTATCTTCCGGTCCACTAAAGGTTTTAGGCACCCTCGCTCTCTACTTTATTTATTTTACACTCTGGTCAGAAGCGTCTTGGAATATGGAAGTCCAATATGGTCCCCGCATTACGATGTTCATGTGGACGCTATAGAGAGAGTGCAGAGAAAATGCTTGAGACTTTTGTGCTACCGTCTGCAATTGAACCGTCTCGGACTTGATTATGAGGCCCGCCTATTAAAGTTTAACGTGCAAAGGCTTGAAGCGCGCAGAAGTTACTTTGACTTGGTCTTTCTCTATAAAATAATTCACTCTATAGTGGATGCTCCCGATTTGCTCTCCCAGGTTACCTTAAATATTAGGTATAGTGCGCGCAGGTCAGCTCAGATAGGAGTTTTTGCTTTACAGGTATACAGAAATAACACATCCTTTTTTAACCCTATTGTTAGGATGGCTCGTCAGTGTAATGAGATAACAAAAAAATTCGAAGAGTTTGACATTTTTAACCCAAATTTAGCTGCATATTCCAGAATACTTAGGAATATACTTTATCACAAACTGCCACCTTAAGTTAAATCCTCAAATTCCTTCTAATTGTAATTTTTCCAATTGTGTCTGTTTGTTTTGTTTGTTTTTGTTTCTTTTTCTTTTTTTGCTGTGCTAATTGTGGCATGGCTTGTAAGATTTGATTTAATTGAAATGTAATATAATGTATTTTAACGCATGGAACTCTTTCCCCGTTTGTTTTTTGCATAAGCACATCCTGTGGAATACGACCCAGATCTGTTTCTATTATTTCTTTTTTATCTTATTATATGTACTAAGTTGTATTCTGTTATGTGTATAATAAATAAATAAATAAATAAATATATGATACCAAAAGACTCCGATCACCAAAATCCAGCTAAATACCGACCCATCACCTGTTTACAAACCATCTACAAAATAATTACAGGATGCATTTCAGAACTCATAAGTAAACATGCTACTGATAATAATATACTTTATGAAGAGCAAAAAGGTTGCCGCAAGGGAAGCCAGGGTTGTAAGGAGCAGCTAATAATAGATTCTGTGGTAATGAAACACGCGCTATTTAAGAAAAAAGACATAAGTACAATGTACATCGATTATAAGAAAGCCTTTGATTCAGTACCGCATACTTGGCTTCTCCTTACACTGGAACTCTACAAAATTCACCCAAAACTAATAAACTTTCTTAAAAGTTCAATGCAACATTGGAAAACAGTACTCAAAACGATAGAACCATTTCCCACAGAAACTATGGAAATCCCGATAAAACGAGGTATTTTTCAAGGTGACGCACTTAGTCCATTATGGTTTTGTTTGGCTCTTAACCCGCTTTCGTATTTATTAAATCAGTCAAATAAAGGATTTACTCTATCAACCCCAAATAGTCACACCATAATAACTCACCTCATGTATATGGATGACATAAAATTATATAGCCACAGTAAAGATTCATTACACCAACTAGCTGATATTACACAGACTTTCTCAAATGATATTTGTATGGCATTTGGGATTGATAAATGTAGAACTTTTACAGTTGTACACGGAGAAATAACACCACACAACTACACTTTGCTATCAGGAAACATTATAGAGCCGTTAGATTCAAACACTTTCTACAAATATTTAGGATTCCAACAAGCCCGTCAAATAAATCAAGAGGATACGAAAGAAGATCTTAGAAAAAAATTCAGACACCGACTAAATATTCTGCTCAGATCACAGTTGAATTCCCGAAATTTATGTAAGTCTATTAATAGTTTTGCAATCCCTATTTTGACGTACTCATTTGGTGTAATAAACTGGACACAAGGAAATCTACTAAATTTACAACGAACTATAAACACTTTACTAACATCACATAGAAAAAATCACCCCAGATCCTGCTTGCAAAGATTGACGCTACCAAGAGATGAAGGAGGCCGCGGTTTAATAGACATTATTAATTTGCATAACAAGCAAATAAAGTCTCTACGGCAATATTTTTACTCACGTGTGGGAGAATCAACGTTTCATAGCGTTATTGTTGAGGCAGACAAGAAACTCACCCCGCTTAACTTAGAAGACCACAATATTCAACGAAAAGAACAGATAACAGATGAGAAAGAGAAGATTGCGACATGGAAACGGAAGGCTTTACATGGACGACACCGAAGTGACCTGGAACAACCTCATGTCGACAAACAAGCATCAAACTCATGGCTGAAACGCGGGGAACTTTTTCCAGAGACGGAAGGCTTCATGATCGCGATCCAAGATCAGGTTATTGATACACGTAACTACCAAAAATACATAATCCGCTCAAACATCTCTACTGACACTTGCAGACACTGCCACTCAAACTCAGAAACCATACAACATATCACTTCAGCATGCAAATCCCTCGCTCAAACCGACTACAAACACCGCCATGACCAAGTGGCTTCTATCATACATCAACACCTAGCACACAAATACAATTTTATACCGAAAAAAGTACCATACTATAAATACAAACCAGAAAATATATATGACAATAGTAACTACAGAATATATTGGGATAGAACGATCATCACAGATAAAACAATACATTATAACCGACCTGATATCACACTCCATGACAAAATCAATAAAACTGCCTTTCTCATAGACATAGCTGTTCCAAACACACATAATATCCAGCAAACTATATCTCAAAAACTTACCAAATACCAAGACTTAGCAATTGAACTAAAACGACAGTGGAGAGTAGAATCAGTGCACATAGTGCCAATAGTTATTTCAGCAACTGGTATCATACCAAAATCATTACAAAAAAGCTTAGATATGCTCAACTTCAGTAAAGGCACCCTATTCCTACTTCAAAAAGCGATAATTTTGAATACATGCCGTCTTACTAGAAAATTCCTTACGACATCCTCAATTTCATCAGCCTTCAATACAGTTATGTAGGATCCTGTGCACGCTTGGCTCTGGCCCGTGTGCTCAGGTATATCCCCTTGTAGAAAGGGAGGGTAAAGCACAAAAAATATAATAATAATAACGAAGGAGGAAGAGGATTAATTGACATACAAAACTTAAAAAAAAACAAAACTTACATAACAAACATATTACATCATTACGGTCGTTCTTCTTTCACAACTCACAACAATCGTCTTTACATATGTCAATCGTTCAGGCAGATAAAAAATATACACCCCTCAATTTGACAGATCCTACAAAACAGAAAAACGAATCCATAACCACAACTCAACAAAAAATAGAATGTTGGAGCCAAAAATCCCTTCATGGTAGACATCGCCTTGACTTGATCCACCCAAATGTTGACAAAGCTGCGTCAAACGCCTGGCTCAAGCGAGGAGAGCTGTTCCCTGAAACGGAAGGATTTATGTTGGCTATACAGGATCAAGTGATAGATACAAAAAATTACAGGAAATATATTATAAAAGATTTACAAAATGACTTTTGCCGCCACTGTCATAGCAGTCCAGAAACAATCCAGCATATCACTAGTGCATGTAGATCGATTTCACAAACGGATTACAAACATCGCCATGATCAGGTTGCAGCTATTATCCATCAATACCTTGCAGCTAAGCATAAACTGATCACACAAAAAACTGCTTACTATAAATACAAACCTCAAGTTATTCTGGATTCCCCTGAGTGCAAGCTGTATTGGGACAGGACCATACTAACAGACAAGACCGTACATCATAATAGACCAGACATAACACTTTATGATAAAACTAAGAAAATAGTATATTTAATTGATGTAGCAATTCCAAACACACACAATCTTTCATCTACTCATACAGAAAAAATAACAAAATATACAGACCTTGCTATAGAACTTAAAAGTCAGTGGCGTGTAGATACAGTAAAAACAGTCCCTATCGTCATTTCTTCTACAGGAATCATACCTCAATCTTTACACACTAGCTTAAAAACACTAGATATACACCCACTCACCTTCATTCTCATGCAAAAAGCAGTAATACTCAATACGTGCCGCACTGTCCGTAAATTTCTCTCTTCCGAATCTTAAAAAAAAAAAAAATCTTCTAAACTTGAACTGTTTGCGTTTGGCCACAAGCCCGCGTTAACAGTAAAATCCCTAAAATTATCTTTAGGAGAAAAACAAATAAAATAAGAAATAATAATAATAATAAAGGCGTCGGGACGTGACGACCCCATCGCCCCCTGGGTCACCTTCCCAGTGCAATCAGTCTCCGCAGGGCAGCTTGTGGCGAGCTGTTGGGGAGTAGCGACCCCACGGACCTGAGTGCTCCCAGGGGAGGCCCCTGTTCCTCGCCTCCGATCTTCCTTCGCCAAGGTCGGAGTGGAAACCGATGAGGGACAGGACCCCTACCTCTGGCTTGCCTTAACCGGCCGGTCAGAGTGGAGTCGCGAGAGCTATACGCTCGAAGGATGGAAGTGTAAAATGTCATAACGCCGGGGGTGCCTGACTGGATCACCACGATTTCACGCCCCGCAGTCTCACCTCTCGACATCCTTAGCCACCCACGCCGATGTTGCCCCTTTGTTGCCAATTGTAGCGACATCGTCGTACATACAATCAGCACATAACCAGATAAGGCACACTATAAGATAAAGTTTAGAGATTAAGTTAGATAGCAAAACGCACGTCCTTTATTAGTATATAAGCAACCGATATATGTAAAATAGTCACACTTAAAACCATTACGTGTTTCACTACATCTCCTTGTCGGACCATCGGCAAATTGGTGACCCCGACGAACAGCAAGCAACTGACCAAGAAGAAAATTCGTCAAAACAAAATGTACACCTCGGCACAATCACCCTGCAAATCAAGCAACAACGCACAAGAAACCTTCACACCTTCTACGTAAGATGCGAGTGCTGAGTAAGAAAAAAATCGGCGACGACACCATAAAACTCCTATGGTTGAGGCTTTTTACCGCCATCCGTAACCACGGTCCTGGCTGTCACAGAAAACATGGACGTCAACAAAATGAGCGAGATCGCCGACAAAATATTAGCAAACTCACAGATTACAGAAGTATCAGCCGTGAATCAAAACAAAACAAATGACGACACAATGACGTGCATATTAGCGCAATTAGCAAATATGCGAGTAGAACTGAATGCAATTCAGCAAGGTCATCGACGCAGCGGTCAAGATTATTACAATCGTCAGCATTATCCATTAAGGTCAAGACCAAGAACAAACAGTCGGGAAAGAAGACACCTTTGTTTCTATCACGAAAAATTCAGAAAATACGCGAAGAAATGCGTAAAACCTTGTGATTGGAAACAGGAAACTAACTCAGGAAATCAGGGAAACTAATTCAAGCATCCGCTGTTTAATTTAATTAATTTTAATTATATAGCGATTAATCAGTGGCGCCATCTCTACGCCACTCGCTTCTCCATCATCATCATCTCCAATCCTCAGCCATCACTCCTCACTCTGCAAGCAGTCTCACAGCAAGCCAGCAACTGGGTATCGCAGCAGGTCCATCGCAGCCGACTCACCGAGCTTCCTGGTCCTGTCTCCACCCGCACTCACTCTAATCGACTTCAGCGACCGACGCATCGACCGCAGCCCACGCCTGGATCTCTTCGACGGCCGCTCTTCTCTCCAGCGTGGCAGCTCTGCACGATATCTTCCGGTGCCAACAAGTCGACTTCGCTCTCTACTGTCTCGACTCACCGCAGACTACGAGCAACGCAACGGCTCACTCCTGACTCACTAGGACTTCGAGCAACTTCCGACTCACTGGAAGACAACTGGCACTCATGACGGACGCCAGCGCTACCTGTGTTGGCGCAGTTCTACAACAAAAAAAAAGGGACGCATTTGGGAACCATTAGGATTTTTTTCAAGAAAACTAAGTGATGCACAACAGAAATATTCAACGTTCGATAGAGAATTACTCGGAATATATATGGCAGTCAAACATTTTCAAAGATTGATCGAAGGAAGAGAATTCACGATTTTTACGGATCATCGACCTTTGACTTACGTATTCTCTCGAAAATCTTCACCTAACGATACACCACGAAGAATACGTCAATTAGATTTTATTTCACAGTATAATATTCAACACATAAGTGGACGTGACAATATTGTCGCGGACACATTATCACGTATAGAACAGATAGATATGCCATCACCAATCAATTACGCTGAATTAGCAAAATGTCAACTCAGCGACCAAGAATTAATAAGACTTCGTGACAATAAGAAATTATTATTCAGAAACATCAAACTTCCGGGTTCTACGGAAAACATCAGTTGCGACGTATCTACTGGAAAAAATCGCCCTCTTATACGGAATAATGAAGACGGTAGACAAAAGAATACGATCAGCAACAAAAAATAATCAGCATAAGTGCATCGGGTGACAACAAACATTTTTTATCAAGGGGGGAGTATATGTAGCGACATCGTCGTACATACAATCAGCACATAACCAGATAAGGCACACTATAAGATAAAGTTTAGAGATTAAGTTAGATAGCAAAACGCACGTCCTTTATTAGTATATAAGCAACCGATATATGTAAAATAGACACACTTAAAACCATTACGTGTTTCACTACATCTCCTTGCCGGACCATCGGCAAACCAATCATGGTGACTGATTTGAGGGGCCCATTTAGTGAGTGTCGAGTCACCACCTGCCACATAGTAGTCACGTATTCATGATTATGGCAGGTGTCCGAACTTCTCCAGCAATAGCCCAGTTTAGGTCCATCCAAACGTCAACTCCATAACCCATCATCCTTTTCCTTAATTTGTAATAGCTCCACCTCCTGCCGAGACCTGTTCATGGACATATCATCTATTGATATGACCGGGAACGGGTTTTGGCAGGAGAACAACATAACATCAACTTCTCCAAAGGGCCTCTACGTGTTGGATTTATATCCCCACGCAAGCCTCTCAAAAATCCGGGGTATGTAGACCCGTGAAATCCAAGAGGAGAAACATTATAATAATAATAGTAAAGGCGTCGGGACGTGACGACCCCATCGCCCCCTGGGTCACCTTCCCAGTGCAATCAGTCGCCGCAGGGCAGCTTGTGGCGAGCTGTTGGGGAGAAGCGACCCCACGGACCTGAGTGCTCCCAGGGGAGGCCCCTGTTTCTCGCCTCCGATCTTCCTTCGCCAAGGTCGGAGTGGAAACCGATGAGGGACAGGACCCCTACCTCTGGCTTGCCTTAACCGGCCGGTCAGAGTGGAGTCGCGAGAGCTATACGCTCAAAGGATGGAAGTGTAAAATGTCATAACGCCGGGGGTGCCTGACTGGATCACCATGATTTCACGCCCCGCAGTCTCACCTCTCGACATCCTTAGCCACCCACGCCGATGTTGCCCCTTTGTCGCTAATCATGGTGATTGATTTGAGGGGCCCATTTAGTGAGTGGCGAGTCACCACCTGCCACATAATAGTCACGTATTCATGATTATGGCAGGTGTCCGAACTTCTCCAGCAATAGCCCAGTTAAAATCCATCCAAACGTCAACTCCATAACCCATAATCCTTTTCCCTTATTTTGTAATAGCTTCACCTCCTGCCGAGATCTGTTCATGGACATATCATCTATTGATATGCCCGGGAACGGGTTTTGGCAGGAGAACAACATAACATCAACTTCTCCAAAGGGCCTTTACGTGTTGGATTTATATCCCCACGCAAGCCTCTCAAAAATCCGGGGTGTATAGACCCGTGAAATCTAAGAGGATAATAATAAGAAATTAAATTAAATTTAGACATAAGCAGGAACGTACCGAGAAAATTGCGTTAGATGGAACGCACCGTTTGGAAGCAAACTAAAAACAAAACGAATTGTCACTGTCAATGCCACAAATTAGTTGGCAGTTGGTCTGTCATTTACTGAGCGGACGGTACCTAACCTATCTTAGGTCGGTACGGTAGGAAGGTACTTAAAATTGAAACTATGAAACAGAACTTCTGCAACTAGTAACTAGGGGGTAGCTATGTAGCATGCTATTTTTCTTTCACCGCCCTTTTAGGCTGCTGCTTATCACTGTTCGAAGTGCCCGCCTTGTTAGTCCTATTATCACAGCACGCTCCATAGGTAGTGGCGATTTTTGGACATTTGGGTCCTGAATGCTTCACCGGCCAGCTCAATATCATTAGCAGTGCTTATTAAAACAACAAGAAAGTAACTGTCATTAATGGTGTTTCCAAAATGGTGAGGTGTGGTGGAGTCGCTATTTACTAACGAGGTGATATATCTTGCCAAATTTTATCACAATCTCCATCTGCTCACGAAAATCCTGAACATCTTTTCCTAGAAATTACTCTTTCTCATATTAAAAATTCTTCTAGGTGTATACTATTGCCCCTCTCTTCATATAAATTACTTTGATTCTTTTAAGCTTCTTTTGGCGGATTTACGTACTCGTTTTTAACATACTATAATTTTAATACCTGTCTTATTAAAAATGATTCTAAATCAAGATCTCTCCTTTCCCTTCTTCATTCCTAAGATTTACATTTTCTTCCTCTTAGTGCTACTTATTTCCCACACAATGGGCCTCCATCTCTTCTTGATCTAATTATCACTTCTTCCCCGGATCTTGTGTCAGCGCATGGCCAATTTAATGCAGTGTGTTTCTCGGCTCATGATCTTCTTTTTGCGTCTTTTAAATTGCGTTCTCCTAAGCGTAGACTACACATTTTCCACATAATGGTCCGCCATCTTTTCTTGATCTTATTATCACTTCTTCCCCGGATCTTGTGTCAGCTCATGGCCACTTTAATGCAGTGTCTTTCTCTGCTCATGACCTTCTGTATGCGTCTTTTAAGTTGCGTTCTCCTAAGCGTAGACACAAACTTATATTCCGTCGTGATTTCACTGCAATTGATGAACAGTCATTTTTAACTGATTTAAATAATGCGGACTGGAACGCTGTTGATTGGCCCAGATGTTAATTCAAAAGTCTCTAAATTCTATGAAATTTTGTTATTGCTCTTTGATAAGCATGCTCTTTTTCACCCTGTTCGTATAAAATATAACCCTGCTCCTTGGCTCACACCCGAAATCAGAAAATGCATGGCCAGAAGAGACAGAGCCGAGTTAAGATTACGTCAATGCCCGTCTGTGGAAAGCCATTCTGCTTACTTATATCTCCGCAACCATTGCAATAAAAAGTGTAGGGAGGCTAAGCGTAATAACATTCACTCAAATGTGGAAAACTGTCCACCTGGTAAACTTTGGAAGTTTTTGAAGGGTCTGGGTTTCGGTAAGCGTGGGCCTGACGAGAATTTTGTTATGGACGTCAATGATTTGAATAAGCACTTTTGTGCTTCTCCTCGGAATTTTCCATCAATCACTAAACAGGCTACGCTTGCTGGTCTAGCTGCTCATCCAGCCTATGATTTCCCCTCTTTTTGTATAAACGAAATAACCGCTGATGACGTTATAAAATTAATCAAGCCTATAAAGTCTAAGGCGGTTGGGATTAAACCAATTGCGGAATTTGCCCCTTTTATTACAGATATTATAAACTGTTCTATCTCAACGGGTGTCTCTCAAATAATATATTAAAGGCGTTCAAACAACTTAATTTGAAAAAGTCTGAAGACCATTGGGGTATGTCTATTAGTATTATAAGTCAAATCATAGACATTATTGCATATGATCTAGCTTTTATATTTAATGAATGTATTGATGAAGCGATTTTTCCAAATTAAATTAAATGTAGCAAATTAATACCTTTATTCAAAAAAGGGGAGAAAATAGTCCTTGGCAATTATAGACCTATTTCTATATTACCAGTTTTGAGTAAGGTGTTTGAGAAGATGATGCTCAATCAAATGCAACAGTATTTTAAAATCAATAACATTTTCCATTCCCAACAATATGGGTTTACTGCCGGGAATTCCACCACTGATGCGGGAGTAGCACTTGTTACTCAAATCTATGACGCGTGGGAGAGTTCACAGGATTCAGTTGGAGTCTTTTGCGATCTCTATAAAGCATTTGATTGCGTAGATCATTAGACATTTTTGCGCACACTTCGTCAATATGGGTTTGACCATAAATCAACTGAACTAATGGCATCCTGTGACCTGCCTTTTATGGTGGAAAAACAGGCGGTTATAGTGCTGTTTGCCGATGACACTTCTTTAATATTTAAATTAGATCGCCAAAGCGAAAATGTAAGTTCGGTTAACAATATACTGTCGGCTCGGCCATATCTATCTGGTACTCAACCAACAATCTTATTTTAAATTCTAATAAGACCCAATGCATTAAATTTACCCTTCCAAACGTAAGGCAGGCCAATACTGACATAATACTGGAAGGCCAGAAATTAGAATTTGTTGAAAATAAAAAGTTTTTAGGCATTATAATAGATGCAAAGCTACAGTGGGGTGTTCATATTTCCAATAGACTTAGCTCTGCCGCTTATGCTGTTAGGAGGATCCGACAATTGACAGATGTACGGTCGCGTTCATAATTGCAGTCATAGTTCGCAAAACTTTATAGCTTGCACCGCTGCTATCACTCACACATTCACACAAATAACACAATAAACAACAGGCGGTGAAGCGTTGGGTAACGCGCCATCAATTAGAGTAGTGTAAAAAGTCGCCGCGCAGCGGCCGTCGTCCGCTTATCAACACAGCGACACGCCACACAGCGGAGATTCATGGTGGAACAGTACGAAAATAATGGCTTCATACCGACCTGAAAATTTGCGGAACAGTTCGACACATCAGTGGTTAACTATTCGTCGAGTTTGCGCCGTGAGACACTACACCACAGTCAGCCAGCAAGAAAGCCATATTTATCCGAAATAAATAACCAATAACGTATAGAATTTGCTCGGCAATATTTGGGATTTGACTGGAAAAAAGCGATATTTACGAACGAAAAGTTCGTTTACGTCATCGCAACACGGTAGGCTTCATTTATGGCGAAGAAATGCAACTCGGTATGAAGAAAAAAATATTGTGCCAAATATGGAGTCTGGACGCATATCTGTAAATATGTGGGGCTGGATGAGTGCTGCTGGACCTGGGGAACAGGTGTGGATAGCCGGACGTGCTACAGCTGCTCATTATGTGCAAGTGCTAGAAGAAACCATGTTACCAACTGTGCGGTGTATTTATCCGATTGATGATATGCCAACAATATCATTTGTGCAAGACAACTGCCCTGTGCATCGAGTCCACATAGTGCGTGAAAGGTTCTGCCAGTTTATATTAAAAGTACTAATTACTTAGATAGTATTTTAAGGACAGCTTCAATATCGTCCCCTTACTGCAAAAACCAACTAAGTGCATGAAATTAGGTTTCGAGAAATTGACGTTTAAAGGTTTGCACTGTCAAATCACTATTAAGATTGTAACCTATCAAGAATCTGTTCATGTATTTTTAATACTTATTTATTATACTTTAAAAGTAATTAGTACAATAAAAGCAAATCCTCGAAATACTAGAATAAAATAAGGTATTAGGGCAAGAGGTGGTGCAAATAAATGGTTTTTACTGTAAAGATTTTTTAACTTTACTACTTAAGTGCCCTAAATATTACTTAATATTGGGTTAGTTGCTTTTAATTTAATATTAAAATATTCCATAACTCACTAAAATGTTACAAATATGTTGGTAAAACGAGTTTAAAACACAATTTTGTCGGCCTTAATACTTTATTATGTTTAAAACAATACCAAATAGTACAATCATCATCATCAATGTTGTTAAAATAAAAAAAACAATTTTTTATTAATTTAACATAACCAAAATCAAATAAAAAAAGTCATACAAAAAGTCTGCAGTTTTAGTGGCTGATTCGTTTAGGTCTGAAGATCCTCTTCTGTTACCATCTGAAATATAAAATGTGCATAAGTAGTTGTTCTCTGCTAACTTGTAAATACATACATGCATACATACATAAAATCACGAGGGGTAGGCAGAGACTACCTCTTTCCACTTGCTACGATCTCTGCACACTTCCTTCGCTTCATCCACATTATAATAACTCTCTTCATGCAAGCTCGGTTTCGGGTACTTTTGACCTGACCCTTTACCAGGACGTCCTTAATTTGATCAAGATACGTTCGTCTAGGTCTTCCCACTCCGACCTTTTCCTCCACACGCTCCTTGTATATCTGCTTAGTCAACCTGCTTTCATTCATCCTCTCCACATGACCAAACCATCTTAACATACCCTTTTCTATTCCTGTAACTACATATTCTTTCACATCACAACATTCACTTATCACGCTGTTTCTTATCCGGTCACTCAATTTGACACCGATCATACATCTTAACGCTCTCATTTCCACTGCATTTATTCTGCTTTCGTGCTTCTTTTGCCATACCCAACTTTCACTCCCATACATTAATGCCGGGACCAACACGCCCCTGTGCACAGCCAGTCGAGCCTTTTTGGATAGTTTCTGACTGCTCATAAAGGCATGCAAAGCTCCATTCACCATGTTCCCCGCGTTCACTCTCCTTTCAATATCACTATCACACTTGCCATCTGATGTAAACTTTGATCCTAGATATACAAACTCTTTCACTTGCTCAACTTTTTCTCCTCCAATCAAAATATTACATGCTGTCATTTCTTTCTCCATTTCAAAAACCAGTGTTTTAGTTTTACTTACGTTCACTTTCATTCTTTTCTCTTTCAAAGCTTCATGCATACAGTTTACCATCTCCTGTAACTTTTCCACTGATGACGCCAGTATAACTTGATCGTCGGTATAGAGCAGACATTTGACGAGTAACTCATTCATCCTTAATCCACTTTTAGACTCTTTCAAATCTGTCAAACAACTATCCATAAATAGGTCCTCGGCCGCTTCTCCAACACAAATTGAAAAGGCAGTAAAACTGACTAGCTAATACGCCTTGTCCTGCTTTTAGCATTTCGACCGACACTATCATACCCAGCAGCCTTACCCGCTTTCATACTCTTAAGTGCTTTCACAATTTCGAACATTTCAATTTCGCCTTCCATCTCATTCTCTTTTTCTTCGCTATAACATAATTTTTTAATATTTCCTTCCTTTTTTTCAAATAAACTTTCAAAATACTCCTTCCATATCTTAACACACATTCTTCTCCTTTCACAACGCTACCATCCTGGCTTCTGATCCTGGTCAGCTCTCTGGTTCTAGTTTTTCCTCGGGCTAGCCTTACGGATTGCCAGAATACTTTCAGAACTTGCAAATATTCAATTCAATACATAAAATGAATGAACCGATTTAGATATGGAAAGACTAGGAGTCGTCGTAATAGGATTAGTTCCTGAGATTAGCGCGTTCAAACAAACAAACAAAGAAACAATAATATTGTGCTATAGTTAGTAGGTATACAATCAAAATATAGATCATAATAATACATTCCGTTTCAATTTTCAACTAAGTAGGTAACAAAATCATTCTTACAAAAATCTAACCTAAAATTAATTACATAATGATTTTACTTACCCGATTTTTTCGTATTATTACTTTCTCCCCATACAAGGTTTAACATTTTTATTATTATAAAATTATTACTATAAAATTATACACACAAAACAGCAAATTTAACGAAATTCAACGCAGTCGCACAGTAAGAGCGACGGTTGAAACGCGACTTACACGGTTTTTGCTGACGGGCTGAATGAAATCAAAGTTTAAAGCTTACAAGTAAAACCAACAAAACTACTTTATTATATTTTTCTTGTAGATAATATTTATTTACGAGAGAAATATGAATCAGTAAAAAGGACTAACAGATTATTAAATATTTTGTAAGTAGGTAACATAGAGAATTTTATCTAACAAGTAAATGCTAAAAGCTTGCTAGTATTGTTAAGTATACTTTTGCAGTACTTGAATAATTTTGTTTTGTCAAAATTTAACATGCCAAAACCATTGAAAATACGATTACTGATTTTTTCTGTAAATTTTATTTAAACATTTTATTTAACCACTACACATTACTGTTTTACTGTACATTATTTTCAAAATTACATTGTAAGATATCTTAGCGAAAAGCTAAATCAGGAATGAAGCGTCATATCAAAAAACGGGTTTTACCAGCGTATAGAGCTTGAAATGGAGATTATGAAGGTGCACTTAACTCAGTTTTGACAAAAAGTGACTTTAATTGGTTTTTGCAGTAAGGGGACGATATCTTTTCTTTATGAAAACGAATAATTAAGCTGTAACCTTAACAACAGGAGATAAGTGGATGATACAATTAGTGTAATATGCTGTATGTATAGCTTTATATAATCATCAATATGTAAACAAAACTATAGGTAAACGGTATGTTTCAATAAAAGTTACTAATTTTAATTATTGAATGTTTTATTTTGCTCCCTCTTGTTTAATAATTCTTGCTGATTTCCGTGTTTGAAGACAACTTTCCGTGTTTGTAATTCTTAGATATCAGTTAGTTAGTCAGTCAGTTACTTAGTTCAAATGGCACCTTGAAACATTAAAAATTGTCAGTAACACTAAATTTTTTTTTAATAGGCAAAAAAAAACCTTGAATAACTTCGGAATCCAAGTAACGCTAGTAACTAGAACAAGCGAGTGTGAGCAAGCGAGATTATCTAATATATCTTAGATCTCACTTGCTCACACAAGTAATAAAATTGCTACCCAATAACTTTCAAAGGAACCACTACCTATGTTAAGGTCGTGTGCATATAAACTTTCAACCTTATTGAAATGTCATAAGTCTGGCAGTCGCAGGCTTCCCTCTATAGGCAAATCTTATGCAAATAATGAGAGACGACGATATCTCGATCGACAATTATCGGGCCCAGTTCGGCCATCGTTGATTACCGTCTCTTTCTGTTTTGTTATGTTATATGTCATAGAATAATTAACTGTTTTACTTAGTAATCACTGGTATTAAAGACCGTATTCATTTGATGGAATATTTATTCTTTTTAAATATGCATGTGTGTGTGTGTCTAGTGGAACCACAGTGCACGCTATTTTAACCCGTAAGAATTTTAAAACTATGACTGCAGATATGAACGCGATCGTACCTACAGCTAAGCTTGTTTATTTCAGCTATTTTCATAGCTTTTTATCTTATTTACTTTTATGGGGTAGCGCGGCTGATATACAAACTATTTTTATAATTCAGAAAAGGGCTGTTCACGCAATTTACGGTTTAGGACTAAGAGACTCGTTAAGACAACTCTTTAAGGAAAAAAACATACCTACAGTAGCGTCCCAGTACATTATTATAATGTATGTTAGGAAAAATACCTGTTTTTTAAAAAAGTTTGTGCTACAACGCATTTAAATTTACGTAATAAACATAAATTAGTCATGTCGTATCATAGGCTTAGCAAAGTCAATAAATCATTTATGGGGAACTGTAAAAAAAATTATAATAGGTTACCGGAGTCTGTTCTTGATATGCCTAACCGAAGAGTATGTAAAGAAAGTACTTTGTGAGAAAACTTATTATAGAACTGATGATTGCCTGAATGATAAAAACATCTGGCTTGAGCTTGGCACAGGAACCTCGTAATGAATTGTAGTTTGATTCGAACCTAAATCAAAATTTCTTGTCCTTCTTGTCCTTCTCACTTACGTCCTATTTCAGTTCTCTCTATACTTTCAAAAATCTTGGAATATCATGTCCATCAACAGTTAAGAGCACACTTATCACGTTACAATATGTTAAGATCCTTTCAATCAGGTTTTAAATGTGGCCATGGTACTACGACAGCTCTAGTGAAAATAACAGTCGATATACGTTTAAATATTGATAATGAAAAGCTTACCGTACTCGTTCTGTTGGATTTTACATGTGCTTTTAATACAGTTGATTTTGATTTCTTAATTGAAATACTACGTTCTTTAAATTTTTCCTTAAATTCCCTCTGTTGGTTTTCATCTTATCTAACTGGACGTCGACAACGTGTAAAACTGAAATGATTGCTTTTCAGATTGGTGTGATCTAGTAGCTGATGTTCCGCGGGGTGGCATTCTTTCTCTGGTTCTGTTCTCGATTTTCATTGATGGTATTACTGCGTCTTTTTCCTCTAATTTTCATCTTTATGCCGATGACTTGCAGATCTTCTTGTCTGAACATTACAAAGGAGTTGCTTGACAAATTAGAGCGTTTACAGAACCAGGGCATTCGCTTTATTTTCGGTCTTTGCAAATTCGATCAATTTTCTGAGTTTCGTCGCCAACTAAATTGGCTCCCAATTCGCCTTAGACGTAATGTTCACACACTATCTCTCTTGTTTAATATGCTTTTTAATCCTTAATTTCCCCACTATCTTCATAAAAATTTCCCGTTCCGCGAGACGGATAGGACGGATAGCATGCGATCTTATAATAATCTTAAATTACTTATTCCTCCTTATCCTTCTCGGACTTATGGCTTATCTTTTAGTGTTCGTTCTGCTCAGCTTTGAAATAACCTACCACAAGATACGAGATCTGCTTTGAACTATAGGGTATTGTTTATGTATGAAGTGAATGTAATATTAGGGTGTGTCCACTAAAAACCGGTAATTTAATCACAATAAGTTTATTCCACACACACAATAGATATAGTCAAATGGCGATAGATATTTTATATTCACGTAACATTTCCAGAGAATCGCTCTGTACGGGAGGCGCGGTCCACTGAGGAAAGTTCCACAGGCGACGCTCGCCATGCGGTCAAATATGCCAGCTTGCATTCTGTGAACAGTACACTAATGTGTCCCTACAGAACCTTAGTTCTTTTAAATCACTTACAAAATACTGTATTTTGATGCATCTAACAATTGAGTGTACTCATTAATATGTATGTATGTTTATCTTTAATTATGTAGAAATTTATCTAATACTAGCTGTTGCCCGCGATTTCGTCCGCGTAAATTTCGAGTTGAATCTTAATCATACAGTCAGATACAGACGAACGGACAAAAAATGTAAAAAAAAAATCTCTATCCGTTTCAGTCAAAATATTAAATGTACAGACAAAATATTTTTACCGTTTTATTATATGTAGTATTTTGACTTTTAGTTTTTTTAAATAAAATACTCAAACAGCACAAAAAAAAAAAATTTATAAAAAAGTATGTTGTTTTTGTTGGGGCTCGAACTTCAGAGTCTCACGCGCTGACCAGTGGTCAGCGACCATCGCGGCCGTTGCGGTGGTGTCGAAATTAAAGTGGACTACATACGATCGCGTTCATATCTGCAGTCATAGTTTTAAAATTCTTACGGGGTCATAGTTTTAAAAATAGCGTGCACTGTGGTTCCACTAGATACACATACACATGCATATTGAAAAAGAATAAATATTCCTTCAAATGAATACGGTCTTTAATACCAATGATTACTAAGTAAAACAGTTTATTGTTCTTTGACATATAACATAACAAAACAGAAAGAGAGGGTAATCAACGATGGCTGAACTGGGCCCGATAATTGTCGATCGAGATATCGTCGTCTCTCATTATTTGCATAAGATTTGCCTATAGAGGGAAGCCTGCGACTGCCAGACTTATAACATTTCAATAAGGTTGAGATTTTGTCTGCACACGACCCTAACATAGGTAGTGGTTCCTATTAAAGTTATTGGGTAGCAATTTTATTATCTCGCTTGCTCACACTCACTTGTTCTAGTTACTAGCGTTACTTGGATTCCGAAGTTAATCAAGGATTTTTTTGTCTATTTAAAAAAAAATAGTGTTACAGACAATTTTTAATGTTTCAAGGTGCCATATGAACTAAGTTACTGACTAACTAACTAACTGATATCTAAGAATTACAATACCCGTGTCTTCAAACACGGAAATCAGCAAGAATTATTAAACAAGAGGGAGCAAAATAAAACATTCAATAATTAAAATTAGTAACTTTTATTGAAACATACCGTTTACCTATAGTTTTGTTTACATATTGATGATTATATAAAGCTATACATACAGCATATTACACTAATTGTATCATCCACTTATCTCCTGTTGTTAAGGTTACAGCTTAATTATTCGTTTTCATAAAGAAAAGATATTGAAGCTGTCCTTAAAATACTATCTAAGTAATTAGTACTTTTAATATAAACTGGCAGAACCTTTCACGCACTATGTGGACTCGATGCACAGGGCAGTTGTCTTGCACAAATGATATTGTTGGCATATCATCAATCGGATAAATACACCGCACAGTTGGTAACATGGTTTCTTCTAGCACTTGCACATAATGAGCAGCTGTAGCACGTCCGGCTATCCACACCTGTTCCCCAGGTCCAGCAGCACTCATCCAGCCCCACATATTTACAGATATGCGTCCAGACTCCATATTTGGCACAATATTTTTTTCTTCATACCGAGTTGCATTTCTTCGCCATAAATGAAGCCTACCGTGTTGCGATGACGTAAACGAACTTTTCGTTCGTAAATATCGCTTTTTTCCAGTCAAATCCCAAATATTGCCGAGCAAATTCTATACGTTATTGGTTATTTATTTCGGATAAATATGGCTTTCTTGCTGGCTGACTGTGGTGTAGTGTCTCACGGCGCAAACTCGACGAATAGTTAACCACTGATGTGTCGAACTGTTCCGCAAATTTTCAGGTCGGTATGAAGCCATTATTTTCGTACTGTTCCACCATGAATCTCCGCTGTGTGGCGTGTCGCTGTGTTGATAAGCGGACGACGGCCGCTGCGCGGCGACTTTTTACACTACTCTAATTGATGGCGCGTTACCCAACGCTTCACCGCCTGTTGTTTATTGTGTTATTTGTGTGAATGTGTGAGTGATAGCGGTGAGTGCAAGCTATAAAGTTTTGCGAACTATGACTGCAATTATGAACGCGACCGTACATATGTTCACGTCTATATCCTTTGCGGGGTAGACAGAACCAACATACATACATACATACATACATATTGTCACGTCTATATCCCTTACGGGGTAGGCAGAGCCAACAGTCTTGAAAAGACTGAATGGCCACGTTCAGCTATTTGGCTTTATGATAAAACTGAGATTCAAATAGTGACAGGTTGCTAGCCCATCGCCTAAAAAAAGAATCCCAATTTTGTAAGCCTATCACTTAGTCGCCTTTTACGACATCCATGGGAAAGAGATGGAATGGTCCTATTCTTTTTTCATTGGTGCCGGGAACCACACGGCAACAGAGCCAACAGGCTTGAAAAAACTGAATGGCCACTTTCAGCTATTTGGCTTAATGATAGAATTTAGATTAAAATAGTGATAGGTTGCTCGGCCATCGTCTAAAAAAGAATCCCAAGTTTGTAAGCCTATCCCTTAGTCGCCTTTCACTTATATTTATATGTTATAGGTATAATGCTGTAGTATAATGATAAATGACTTTGATTTTTAAATTTCGTAACTTTTTTGCAGGCAAACTCATGCCTTGAGTTCACTCAAATGTCGATAACTTTTTTTTAGAGAACCGATTTTGATGAAACAAACTTTAAATGTTCTTCTGAGATAAAACAAAGCAACTGGTGAAAGTTGTAAGTAAATCGGTTCAGTACTTTCGGAGATAATCGTGATCATACATACAGACAGACAGACACAAACAGACAAGAAATCCAAAAAAAAAATTTTTGCTTTCTATTATTCATTAGAATAGAATAAATAGAATAGAATAGAATAGAATAGAATAGAATAGAATAGAATAGAATAGAATAGAATAGAATAGAATAGAATAGAATAGAATAGAATAGAATAGAATAGAATAGAATAGAATAGAATAGAATAGAATAGAATAGAATAGAATAGAATAGAATAGAATAGAATAGAATAGAATAGAATAGAATAGAATAGAATAGAATAGAATAGAATAGAATAGAATAGAATAGAATAGAATAGAATAGAATAGAATAGAATAGAATAGAATAGAATAGAATAGAATAGAATAGAATAGAATAGAATAGAATAGAATAGAATAGAATAGAATAGAATAGAATAGAATAGAATAGAATAGAATAGAATAGAATAGAATAGAATAGAATAGAATAGAATAGAATAGAATAGAATAGAATAGAATAGAATAGAATAGATTTATTTTCAAAATTGGATACAAGGTACCACTTATTGACGTCATATAACTTAAATCTAATTATAACTACTACCGCTTCCAAAGCGCATGTGTAGAAGAAGCGGCGGAAAAAACTACACTGCAGCATTTTCATAGGACGTCAATTTACAAATATAGATCTCTTAAATCTAAATCGTGGACGAATGCACATTGTCTACATTAAAAAACATGTATGAATGTAGAACTGATTATGTCAATAAGAATATTTCGTCAAATAAAATAAATATAAAATAAAATATGTACATACTGTACGAATTATGTCAAGATCATGTCAAAAATAAACAAGCATTTAAGAGGCCATTATGTCCAGCTCGGGCCACACATGTTTATCATTAAATATTAAATATATACGGGACAAATTACACTGATTGAGTTAGCCTCGAAGTAAGTTCGAAACTTGTGTTACGAGATACTAACTCAACGATACTATATTTTATAATAAATACTTATATAGATAAACATCCAAGACCCAGGACAATCAGAAAAAGTTCTTTTCTCATCATGCCTTGACCGGGATTCGAACCCGGGACCTCCGGTGTCACAGACAAGCGTACTACCGCTGAGCCACAGAGGCCGTCATTAATATAATCATCCGTGCTGTAATAGGCTTTCCTACAAAGCTCAACTTTAATATACTGTTTGAATTTTCTATCATTCATTTCAAGAACACTTTTTGGTAATTTATTATAAAATCTTATACAATTAATCAGAAATGATTTCCCTACCTTAGCCAGCCGATGTGCTGGGATCGACAACTTGTAATTGTTCCGCAGTGATCTACTAGTACAGTCACCTACTTTTTTGAAAGAGTCTAAGTTTTTCCTAACATGCATGATGTTATCGAATATGTATTGGGAGGGCAAAGTTAAAATATTTAGGTTTTTGAAAAAATCTCTAAGGGAATCTCTTTGTTTAAGACCGTAGATATATCGAATTGCCCTTTTTTGTAAAATGAAAATAGTTTGTATGTCTGCTGCTGATCCCCAAAGCAGTAGACCATATGACATTAAACTATGAAAATAACTAAAATATACTAGCTTAGCAGTTGCCACATCCGTCAAATGCCTAATACGACGAATAGCGTATGCTGCAGAACTAAGCCTTTTAGAAAGTTTTAAAATGTGAGCATGCCATCTCAAATTTGAATCTAATGTTATTCCTAAGAAAGTAGTACTATCAACAAAATCTAATCTTTTACTACTTATACTAATATCCACATTTACCTGCCGCACATTGGGAAGTGTAAACTTAATGCATTGGGTCTTATTTGCATTTAACAGTAAGTTGTTGATTGTAAACCAGTTAGAGATGGCGGCTAAAGTGCTATTCACATCATCACAGATTTCGCTACGGCGGTTCATTTTAAAAATTAGTGACGTATCATCTGTAAACAACACGATGCCAGTCTGTTTCTCAATCATGCAAGGCAGGTCGTTGATATAAGAAATTCTATTGATATAATCAGAAATTAAATTGATATAATCAGAAAGAGAAAAGGTCCCAAAATGGAACCTTGCGGTACCCCAATTTTTACCGTCGCTCCTTTCGATTTTGTATTATTTAAATCTACCGTCTGTAATCTAATACTAAGATATGATTTAATTAGTTCAACGGCAGTAGTATCGAACCCGTAATGAGCGAGCTTGAGCAGAAGAGTTCTATGATCTACGCAATCAAATGCTTTGGTCAGATCGCAAAACACTCCGATGGCATCCTGTGAGTCTTCCCATGCATTGAGAATATGAGTGACAAGAGCCACACCTGCATCTGTTGTACATTTCCCCTCAGTAAAGCCGTATTGCTGACTATGAAATAATTTATTAGACTTAAAGTAACGCTGCATTTGATTAAGCATGATTCTCTCGAACACCTTGCTCAAAATTGGTAAAATTGAGATTGGTCTATAATTACCAGGATCTGATTTTTCACCTTTCTTGAATAATGGAATTAGTTTACTATACTTCATTAAATTTGGAAATATCCCTTGGTCAACACAATTATTGAATATAAGTATATGCTAAGTCCCCAGCTATAATATTTATAATATGACATATCACAACAGCCGACATACCCCAATAATCCTCAGACTTTTTCAGATTAAGTTCTTTAAAGGTATTAATAATGTCAGTAGGGTCAATATTTAAGAATTCAAATTTGGAACTGCAAATGCTGACATTATTTTTAAGTAGTATTTCAGCTTCATTAGGAAGTTAATTCCAACGGTATATTTGTAAAAAAATGTTCAAATAAATTTACTATTTCTGTTGTAGAGATAATTTTCCTATCATTAAATTTAATGCGGGTGTCCGCACCCCATCACGTCTCGTTCCCGGCGGGAGCGGTATGCGGTCTGCTGAAAGCCGCTTTGCGACGATGAATGTAAGAGGAGGAATGAAGGATAAGATTGAGGAAGTATGCCAGATGATGGATGAAAGACGTTTGGATGTGTTGTGCGTGAATGAAACGAAGCGGAAAGGATGCGACGCGACGCAGCACGGCCCTTACACGGCGTATTGGTCTGGAATTTCCAGTACCAGCCGAGGCTGTCAAGGGGTCGGTCTAATTCTTTCTGCACGAATGGCTGAGTGCGTGAATGAGTATGAGTGTGTCAGCCCTCGTCTTCTATGGATTAGGCTGAAAGTTGGAATCACTCGGATCTTCGTTCTAGGTGTTTATGCACCTTGGGATGTGGGTTCGAGGGGTACAACATCAGCAAAAAGCGAAAACGAGGAGTTCTGGAATAGTGTAAGAGAAGTATTGAAAGTTACCAAGCCAAATGAGAAGATTATTATGTTAGGTGATTTTAATGGATGGGTGGGTGTAAAGCGTGATGGATATGAAAAGGTGCTTGGTGCGTTTGGTGACGAAAAGGTGAATGATAATGGAAGAAGTGTATTAGAAATTTGTCTAGAGTGGGATCTTTTTGTGTCGAACTCAATGTTTCAACATAAAGAGATCCACACCTACACAAGAGTGGAAGGTATTTTAAAAAGTATGATAGACTTTGTGATTGTAGATGAAAGATTGAAGAACAAAGTGCTGGATACCCGTGCATATCGCGGTGCTGGCATTGACTCGGACCATTTACTGGTGATATCCCGGATAAGGGGTATCTTCAATCGCTGGCGGCACAGGGTAAGGGAGCAAACCAGCGCTTTGGAAAGAGTAAAAGTAGAAAATTTGCAAGATATGGATGTAGGTAAGAAGTATATTAATAGACTGAAATTAATGAATTTGAAGATTTAGATGAAATGAGCGATATTGAAGATGGATGGAAGGAATTTAAAGAAAGAATTGTGAAAGTAGCTGTTGAAGTGTGTGGTGTAAGTAGAAGAAGGAAAGGAAAAAATCACAAAAATGCGTGGATGAGTAAAGATGTGCAAGAACTTGTGCGATTAAAGAAGAAAGCATGGCTGGATTTGTTAGCAGCAAAAGCTAACTTAAGAATGCAAGAGGTTATAGATGAAGATGTGAATGAAGCACGTAAGGAATATAAGAAAATGAAAGATTTGGTTAAGAAAGCTGTGATTAGAAAGAAAGAAGAGTATAAAGAGGATTTTGATAAAAGGCTATCAGAAGACTTTCAGTCAAATCTGAAAGTATTCTGGAAATCCGTAAGGTCAGCCCGAGGAAATACTATAACCAGAGAGCTGACTAGGATCAGATGCCAGGATGGTAGCGTTGTGAAAGGAGAAGAATGTGTACTAAAGATATGGAAGGACTATTTTGAAAGTTTATTTGAAAAAAAGGAAGGAAATAAGAAAGATTTCTGCTATAGCGAAGAAAAAGAGAATGAGATGGAAGGCGAAATTGAAATGTTCGAAATTGTGGAAGCACTTAAGAGTATGAAAGCGGGAAAGGCTGCTGGGTGTGATAGAGTGTCGGTCGAGATGCTTAAAGCAGGAAAAGGCGTAGTAGCTAGTCAGTTGTACTGCCTTTTCAATTTGTGTTGGAGAAGCGGCCGAGTACCAAAAGATTGGTGTAAGGCTGTTATCGTGCCACTTTACAAAGGAAAAGGGTCACAGCTGGACTGCAAAAATTATCGTGGTATAAGCCTGCTTAGCGTCGTCGGCAAATTGTATGCTAAGGTATTGATTAATAGAGTCAGGAATGAAACTGATGACAAAATATGGGATGCTCAAGCGGGATTTCGAAAGGGAATGGGATGTACTGATCAGGTCTTTTCCGCAAAGTTTTTGGCCAAGAGTCAAAAAGTCTATTGCACATTCGTAGATCTGGAAAAGGCCTATGACAGAGTTGAGAGGAATGAATTGTGGTCAGCACTTTCTATGCATGGGGTGAGCAGTCTCTTAATACGAGCACTGAAATCCTTATATGAGGATTCGAGTGCTTGTGTCAGGATAAACGGAGCGCACACTGAGTGGTTTAAGATTGAGAAAGGCGTTAGGCAAGGATGTGTTGCGTCACCGTGGCTGTTCAACCTATTTATGGATAGCTGTTTGACAGATTTGAAAGAGTCTAAAAGTAGATTAAGGATGAATGAGTTACTCGTCAAATGTCTGCTCTATGCCGACGATCAGGTTATACTGGCGTCATCAGCGGAGGAGTTACAGGAGATGGTAAACTGTATGCATGAAGCTTTAAAAGAGAAAGGAATGAAAGTGAACGTAAGTAAAACTAAAACACTGGTTTTTGAAATGGAGAAAGAAATGACAGCATGTAATATTTTGATTGGAGGAGAAAAGTGGAGCAAGTGAAAGAGTTTGTATATCTAGGATCAAAGTTTACATCAGATGGCAAGTATGATAGTGATATTGAAAGGAGAGTGAACGCGGGGAACATGGTGAATGGAGCTTTGCATGCCTTTATGAGCAGTCAGAAACTATCCAAAAAGGCTCGACTGGCTGTGCACAGGGGCGTGTTGGTCCCGACATTAATGTATGGGAGTGAAAGTTGGGTATGGCAAAAGAAGCATGAAAGCAGAATAAATGCAGTGGAAATGAGAGCGTTAAGGAGTATGATGGGTGTGAAATTGAGTGACAGGATAAGGAACAGCGTGATAAGGGAATGTTGTGATGTGAAAGAAGATGTAGTTACAGGAATAGGAAAGGGTATGTTAAGATGGTTCGGTCATGTGGAGAGGATGAATGAAAGCAGGTTGACTAAGCAGATATACAAGGAGAGTGTGGAGGGAAAGGTCGGAGTGGGAAGACCTAGACGAACGTATCTTGATCAAATTAAGGACGTCCTGGTAAAGGGTCAGGTCAAAAGTACCCGAAACCGCCGAGCTTGTATGAAGAGAGTTATGAATGTGGACGAAGCGAAAGAAGTATGCAGAGATCGTGGCAAGTGGAAAGAGGTAGTCTCTGCCTACCCCTCCGGGAAAGAGGCGTGATTTTATGTATGTATGTATGTATGTATTAAATTTAGTTTCATTAATATTTTCTTTAAAATTACTTCTACCAGTTTCCTTGTTTATAACACTCCAGGTTTCCTTTGTTTTGTTAGGAGCATTACTTATTTTGTTTTTAATGAACAAAGATTTTGCATGTAGACATACTTTTTTGAAAATTATAATATATATAATACATTATAAGTGTCCCTCTATCCATTTCAGTCAAAAATACTAAATGTACAGACAAAATATTTTTACTGTTGTATTATATCTCATATATTTAAACGAGCAATTCTTGTATATATATCAATCGAGAAGCTTAAAGATATCTTCCAAACAAGAAGTGAATAGTTTAGGAGATATGGTGTCTCCCTGTCTCACACCTCTTTTCACGGGTACAGGTTTTGTGAGCTCATGCAACTTTACCTGCATCGTTGCGGATTTATATATGGCTTTGATTGCTTCTATATATCTAGTATCAACTAAGCATTGTTCTAGAGAGTTAATTACCGCCCAATGTTCTACTGTATCAAACGTCTTTTCATAGTCAATAAGAGCTACTACTAAGGGTCGGTTGTATTCGTTACATTTCTCTATCACTTGGCGCACAGTGTGAATTTGATCAATGGTTGAGCAGCCTTGCCTAAATCCTGCCTGCTCTACAAGTTGGACTGAGTCGGGTCTATTTGTTAGCCGTAAAGTAATCACCTTAGTGAATAGCATGTAGATGTGACTCAAAAGAGAGATAGGACGATAGTTGGTAAGCTTTGTAGTATCACCCTTTTTATGCAATAATATCACCAATGCATTGCCCCACCGATCAGGAATCTCACCATCAAAGAGTGCCTTATTAAATATTATTTGCAGCTGTTTCAAAATGGGTTTCGTAAGTGACTTTATCGTCACCAGGAGATTTATTTGCCTTCATAAGTTTAAGAGCATACTCAATTTCATAGAGGCTGATTTCGGGAAGATCTTCTGTAAAATGCTTTTCTAAAGGTGCCCTTGTATCAGTGGGGCTGGAACTTGGTTTTGGCTGTTGAGAACTGTAGAGGTTACCATAAAACTGTTCTACTACCACTTTTAATTTATCTCGGTCCGTTACTAAGTCCCCTTTTACATATATTTGCTAGTCCATGAATTTGTTCGTTTCCCCTTTTGAGCTGTTTGCGAAAGACTTCGGGACCTTTATGTCATTCTATCGTCTGTAGAATCAGATCACGTTTCCTTTGTCTTAGCAGCATGCGGAGTAAGTGTCTTATTTTACTGTTAATGCGAGATATGTTAGATTGGTCTAATGTCTTAAGTGCCAACTTGCGTTCTTCTAAAAGTTTATCTAGTTCTTTAGATTTAGGATTAGATCGTGTTGATTTAGACTGTGGCTTAATTTCTTTAGATGTTTTAACGATAGATTGGAATAGTTGGTCGTTAATGATGTTTACGTCCTCCGATTCTGTTATTATAAGTTTTTCAGCAAGTCTTTGTTGGTAGTACTCAGTTGAAGTTTATTGAAAATCTATGTGCGATGTATTCAGATATTTTTTATCTTACGGGAGATAAAATAACTACAACTGATATTTATACTCATTCTATTTCTGTTAAACCAGGCACATCCCCAATTTTTTCAAAACCTTATAGATAACCTTATTCGCAAAAATCTGAAATCCAAATAGAAAAAAATAGAAAAAAATGTTACAAGAAGGCATAATTGAACCATGCAAAAGTGACTGGTCTAGCCCCTTGTTGTTAGTACCAAAAAAGGTAGATTCAACAGGTCAAAAATAAATGGCGATTAGTCATTGATTTCAGAAAATTAAATAATTGTATAGAAAATGATAAATTTCCTTTACCGGATATAACTGAGATTTTAGAATTATTATCAGGGAGTATTTACTTCAGTCATTTAGATTTACATCAAGGATATTAAAATGTTAAATTAGATGAAAATAGCCGAAAAGTAACAGCATTTTGCTCTGGGCAATACCAAATGACAAGGATGCCCATGGGATTTAAAACAAGTCCTAGTTCATTCTCTCGCATGACGAATTTAGCGTTATCAGGTATAACTCATGAAAAGTGCTTAATATATTTAGACAATTAGATAATTTTTGGTAGAAACCAAGAAAAACAGAAAAATAATGGAAAACAGCCTCCTATTTCTAGTGTTTTCAATACAGTATCAAGAGATATTATTGAAGTGTGGACTACGGCATTATTACCAACTGTGACCATACAACGCGTGAAACAAATGGTGAAAAGCAATTATGATAAATACTTAAATTTTTTACGGTATCCGAAATCCAAACAAACTGAAAACTTAACAGTGTAGTTACAAGAGTGGTGACAAAAGTGTGTCACAGAATTATTTGATACTAGCTGTATCCGCAACTTCGTCCGCGTGGAATTTTCCCCGTTTTTTTTTTACATTTTCTATTATGTCTTTGCTCTTTATAGTTGCATTGTGATGTTATATAGCCTAAAGCTTTCCTCGATAAATGGTCTATTCGACGCAAAAAGAATTTTTCAATTCGATCTAGTAGTTCCTGAGATTAGCGCGTTCAAACAAACAATTTCTTCAGCTTTATAATATTAGTATAGATTTGTTGCTGTAAATGCATTGATTTTAATATTTGTACTTGTCCTTGGGAAAATAAAGTATCTGTGATTGAGCGAACTTTTTTATATGATCAACGACATGGGAGAAAAATGGTAATTGGTAGCTTAGATCGCATGGAGACAAAAAAGCTTGAAAAAAATTTTTCGAGGTCAGGTAAATCTCATCAAACAATGACAGGACAAGTGAAAAAGTTTGAAGAAAATACTACTTCTATGCGTTCTGAAAGATCTGATCTCGTTGAACCTCAGCCCACTACGTCGAAGACTAATGACTAAGCTTCGCTAATACCGTTACCAAGTCAGAGAAATAAGCTAAATTTGCCTACCTTAGCCACTGATTGTGAGCGTTATGGTATTTTAGGCCGATCGGCGGCAGCCGTTGCCGTGTTGCAAGACGTTGATTTGGTTACTTCAGAAAATACAAAGAAAGTATTAGATAGAAGCAAAGTTTGAAGAGTTAGAAAACGAGTTCGTAGTGAGATCCAAAGCCAAGAATGTTCTGAAATAAGTAGCATTTACTTTGATGGAAGAAAAGATAAAACACTCGTGTTTCAAAAGCGAGGCCAACGTTTACATAATACGATTTTAATAAGAGAACGTTTTTTTAATCATGGAGCCGGGGTCATTATATTTAGGCCATCTAACTTTTTTGTGCGGTACGGGAAAAGCTATAGCGAATCTATTCATACATTTTTTACTAATAACGAAATATATTTTAACAAATTGTTAAGGTGGGGATAGAAAAACCGAAAAAGCGGCATACAGTGAGGACGGAAATATTATAATTAAAAAATTGTTGGAAAACCAACAAATTATTAAGGAAAATGGGATAAAGCTGGAGGAAATTTCGAAAAAAAATACTACAAGTTCAAAATGAAAATGATAAAATTCTGGAAAAAAAATAGAAAAACAAGAGGAGAACATATCAATTATTAAAGAGAATAGCCTGAAGTTCCAAAGAAACCATCATATGCCACTGTAGCCGCAGCAGGAGGGAACCACAGAGGACCCGGAGTCCCGGTGCACCCAACACTGCACTCTGTAGTGGTAGCGTCAACGGTGGAGGAAGAAACGGGGGATCAAGTGCTAGAAAAAATAAAAAAGGCAGTCAACGCCAAGGATGGTTGGATAACTATAGAGAAAGTTAGGAAGACACGGGACAGGAAGGTGGTACTGGGCTGCGAAACAGAGCAGGACAGGGCAAGGCTCAAGGAAAGGTTCTTCGTCGTCGAGGGCGACGAAGTGAGTTCCGGCCGCCTGCAGTAGGTGAGAGACAAGGTTTGAGGGGCGTTCTCAATGTAAACTCCGATGAGGATATCTTGGGGGCGTTCCGGAACCAGAACCGGGGGGTTTTTCACGGCCTCGGCGAGGGGGAGGACCGGCTCACATTGCGTTACCGCAGGAAGGTGAGGCACCCTCACTGCAGCAACGTGGTGCTCAGCGCGGCGCCCGTGGTATGGCGGCGGGTCGTGGATGCGGGCCGCATACGCATTGACCTCCAGACGGTGCGGGCCGAAGACCAGTCTCCGCTGGTCCAGTGCACGCGCTGCCTGGGGTATGGGCATGGTCGGCGACTCTGTAAGGAGCCTGCCGACCTGTGCACAGGTCGGCGTCTGGGAGCCGACTGCCCCGCCAGGGTTGCAGGGGACATGTCAACATGCAGGAACTGTGTGTTGGCCAAGGTCATTGGTGGGCAACACGTTGCTTTCAGTGAGGCCTGCCCTGTCAGGAAAAGATGGGTTGAGATAGCAAGAGCCACTGTAGCCTATTGCTAAGGGCAGCCCAGTACAAAAGATGTACAAGAGTGTCCAGGCAAACCTCCAGCGGAGTAAGCTAGCAACTAGCGAACTCCTGCTGGAGGCCGACAAGCAGAGGATGGCCTTTGCCATGGTCCAAGAGCCCTACACCGGGAATACGGGAAGAATGAAGGTTGAACCTGGTACTCAGGTGGTACAATGTGGCTGGACACCTGGTTTGCAATTAAACGTGGTGCAGCGAGGCTTCGCACAGAAGATCGTCAAAGCGTATCGCACCGTCTCTCTGAACGCGGCGCTGCTACTCGCTGGACTGCTTCCTCTGGACATGAGGATCAGGGAGGCAGCCCTTCTTTACGAAGTGAAGAAGGGTATATCTCGGCGAGTGGTAGGAGACCAGGAGATAGAGAGACCCGTCGACTTTCTGGAAGCGCCTCACCTGGCCGGAAGGTTGGGACTCAAATTTTCGTGCCTGGAGGACCATGCGCAGGTTGACGTGCAGCAGCACGCGCAGCTCCACATATACACGGATGGGAGCAAGCACGATGGGAAAGTCGGCGCGGCGCTAACCGTATGGGAAGGCGCTGCGGAGACAATTACCAAGAAACTGAAGCTCGACAACATGTGCATCAGGCCGAACTGTTGGCTCTTTCTGTGGCAACCGAGCGGGCCCTTCGGAGCTCAGCGCTTAGCTGCAATATTTATTGTGACTCCAGGTCGGCTCTTGAAACTGTCGCTGACAGCAGTTCCCTGCACAACCTGGCGTTAACTGCGAGAACCTCAGAGAACATAAAAGAGGCCTCTATGATGGGAAAAATAATAAATTTATTTTGGATAAAGGCTCACGCCGGGTTGGAGGGGAACGAAAGGGCTGACGACCTGGCTAAGAGCGCTGCGCTCGGCAGGGTTCGACCCCACTACGATAGATGTCCGGTCTCATTCGTCAAGCGGCAGAACCGAATGGATACCATTGACGAATGTAACCGGCGCTACGTAGAGGGGGAACAGCATCCACCACCAAGCTGTTCTTTCCCGACGCAGGAAAGGCGTACCAAATTATAAGGAAAATTGCGTTGACCCCCGTGCTTGTGCAGGTGTTCACGGGACACGGCGGGTTCTCGCAATATTTTTATTTATTTATTTATGTACACGAAATTATAAACAGGAGCATTCAATACAGTTATTATAGTACAAAGGTGCTACTTATTTCAAAAGAAATCTCTTCCAGTAGACCCATGAGAGGAGATATGAATTTTGGAGCGGTATGGCGTGTGCATAAATAACATTTAACTAAAGATACATATAATATTTGAACAGATTCAAATGCAATGAGAGCCCTACCTGTGCCTGTGATCCTGCAACCCATGTCCTCCATGTCCTTACCGAATGCGCAGTATATGCCAAAGATAGGAATGACTTAGAAATTGTGATCGGCGAAAAAGTTACCAAAGATAATCTGGCAATAATCCTAGGAAACAAAAAAATAAGGGCTTTTTTTTTAAATTATGGTAGTAAATTAGCTATAAGAACAATAAAGAGAAACAAAACGTAAATGACCAAAGATTAGAGTAAAACAGAACGATGAGATGATGAGGATAATAATAATGAGTAGAATAAAATAATAAATAGATGATAATAATAATGATATACTAAATAAACAAATATATAATATAACTACCAATTTAATAATTTTACAAGGTAACACAAGACCCCTGTCCTCCCACACAGGGTCCCTCCTGATGGAGTTTTCATGAGCAGGTGGTGTTTTAGCGCGGTAAGAGTCCGGCACTACCTGGGTCCTCCTTCCCATGCTGTCCATGATGGATTTCACCACCTGCTCATGTAAATAATAATAAAAAAAAAACAAATTGTTAGTTATTGGATGCGATTGTACTGCTACAATACTGGTTGGAAAAGTGGAGTGATTCGTAATATGGAACTCAAATTAGGTAGACCATTGCAATGGTTCAATTGCCAGCTGCACGCGAACGAATTACCTTTTCGGCATTTGTTTTTTGAACTAATGGAGCAACTAGCGGGCCTCGAGTTTATTCTGGGACATTAGGATAAGCGTTGGAAAACTGTAGTGATCTCTCCGTTATCGATTTTTCTGCTATACCGTCAAATATGCCTATTTTACCGAAAGCAACTGAAAAGAGTCTCAGCACAGATCAGAAATATTTATACCAAATGTGTCAAGCTGTAAACAGCGGATCATGTTCCCGAGATTTGTCCAACAAAAATCCAGGTAAAATGGCACATACGCGATGGTTGACAACAGCTAACAGAATCTTGAAACTTTACGTTTCCATACTCAATCCTTTAACACAGTTAATAAAGCTAACAGAATATATTGTTAAAGTTTATGCTCCCGTTTGGTTTTCTATAAAGAAAGAAAGTTCATTTAAACAAGGCCCAACCCACGTATATAAATTTATAGAATTTTCCTTTTTTTTTAGCTCTGACGTTAAGAAGATTATTGATTCTGAAGCAATGTGGGTAAAGCTTACTTTTAAGAAGGTGCACAGACAGAGAAATAGCGAAAGATGAACCAAAGGTGGTTATGAAATAAAATTAAGCGCGTTATTGTGCTAAGTGTTCGAGGAACAAGCAAGCATGCGTCTCGCGTCAAGTTGATATTTAGACTGGCCGCCGCGCCGGCCGGCCAGAGACGGTTGAGGGGAATGCGTGTGCGCGGGAGCGGGGTGCTCGCCGCGCGACTGCCTACCGGTCAAACCGGTTAGCGGTTACGCAATAACGTCTCATGTCACAGCTAAACAGAAAATTTCTTATGCTACGGTACAACGTGGTCTGTTTGTTTGTCGGTCTGCTTGTTTCTCGATGACACATTTATTAACTTTATATGACAACTATAGTGCACACTTTATATATTGCATCTTGTATATAATTTATTAGGCTACTTAAATTAATGTTACATGTAAATATCTATACTAATCTATACTATAATATTATAAAGCTGAAGAGTTTGTTTTGTTTGTTTGTTTGTTTAAACGCGCTAATCTCAGAAACTACTGAACCGATTTAAATAATTCTTTCACTGTTAGATAGTCTATTTATCGAGGAAGGCTATAGGCTACATTTTATCCCGGATTTCCTACGGGAAACGTCAACAATGCAGGTGAAAGTTGAATGAGTCGGCCATCTGCGAGCTTTCCACGCGAACGCTGCGCAAACCAACAAAGATATAGTAAAACAATGTACTAAAGATGTGAAGTACTCATTTTTTGCCACAAAAAAGTCCGCGAGAGCATATATCTATCTCTTAAGGTTTACTTACAATAACCACTTTTATGTTCATTTTTTAAGATTATTTTTTCATTATAAACATAAGTTATTTTGAAACCAATTTTCTTTAATTCAGTATTAATCCTTATCCAAATAAATATGTTTATTACTTTCGGCTTTTCATGTAGACTAAAATTGCCATTTACAGTATATAAATCAGACGAATAGGTTTTGAGATATAGTCGTTATAAGCAATTTGCAGCGAAACATTTAATACGGCGAACCAGCGTTCTTTCTAATACGCGTGACCGCCTGACCGCCTGAGGAGGATGTTTGCAAAAATAAATATGATGCCCAAAATAACTATTCCACGCGGACGAAGTCGCGGGCACAGCTAGTGTAGGTATATAAATGTAAGGGTAAATTCATTATAGCACATAGGTAAGTTATATAATGTAATGTATTTATTGACAGATATTATCAGTCTTAAAATAATAAGTTAGTAGTTGTATATAAAATAATCAAGTTTGTAAATAAAAGTTAAAACAATATTGTAAACAAGAATAAGACAAGTGTAAACATAAATTTAAACAATTGATGTATCTAAAAATCTATGTAAATTTTTATTTTGTAAATAAAAGCTTTGTATAATAAATGTAAAACTTTTGTAAATAATAAAACTAAACAGATAAAATTAAATCGATAAAGTGATTAAAGTCACTACAATTCAGTTATACAAAGAAATTCATTTTTTGCACATCCTGAAAATCTTTTATCAGCTATGTTATACGTTAATCGGCCACATATAAAAGAATTGGCAATAAGGCGAATAATTGCAGCCAGAAAAAGTCAAAAGTTTCGAAATTAAATTACGACGCAAGAGACAATATACTATGATTGTTTGGAGTGAATCACAAGTAACGTCTCCTCCAATATTAAGGGATATCAGTGACATAGAATTGGAAAATCTACTTGCATCTGACTAGCCAATTATGGTGAAATTGCCGGATTATCCTTGTCACCCACGAGCGGTAGAACGATGTGTAAAAATGGTCACTGAAGCATCAACTACAGTGTTTGGAGAAAAAGCCAGAGATGGGTTAATTCATTCTAAAACAAAATCACGGTCAATAATGCCATATTTTGAGACAAAAAGAAATTTTGTAGTACCCAAAAAAAATTTACCACTTTTTGCATTTCAATTTAGTATTTTTATTTTATTTTAATTTTCTTAAAAGATGTTTATAAAAAAAATTGTTTATTTTTTATAATTTGAATGTTAAAATTTACTGAAAATTTGTTTTTGTACCATTATCTTTATGTTGAAAAATAAGGCATTATATGTTTTTTTTTTTAACTTTAAGCTTAGTTAGAGGGCTAAAAAATATGAAAAAAAATAGAAAAATATAATAACATATAATTAAGCCAAAGCAACTTTCTGCAAGAATTAAAAAACGATTCGATTACTTTTTTTTCTCCATACATTGACGCTCCACCCTAGTAACCAGTAGTTGATTTTCGAGTATTAAGATCACCAGCAAAATGTGAGTCTATATATCCATTTAAATCTTCATGTCCTTTATACTCAATACATATTTCTTTTGTTTTAATAAGATATCTTATAATTCCCTTGAGTTGATTAACATGAAGTGAACTTGGATTAATAATATACCTACTTAAAAAGTTAATACCATATGAAATACTAGCTGTGCCCGCGACTTCGTCCGCGTGGAATAGTTATTTTGGGCATCATATTTATTTTTGCAAACATCCTCCTCAGGCGGTCAGGCGGTCACGCGTATTAGAAAGAACGCTGGTTCGCCGTATTAAATGTTTCGCTGCAAATTGCTTATAACGACTATATCTCAAAACCTATTCGTCTGATTTATATACTGTAAATGGCAATTTTAGTCTACATGAAAAGCCGAAAGTAATAAACATATTTATTTGGATAAGGATTAATACTGAATTAAAGAAAATTGGTTTCAAAATAACTTATGTTTATAATGAAAAAATAATCTTAAAAAATGAACATAAAAGTGGTTATTGTAAGTAAACCTTTAGAGATAGATATATGCTCTCGCGGACTTTTTTGTGGCAAAAAATGAGTACTTCACATCTTTAGTACATTGTTTTACTATATCTTTGTTGGTTTGCGCAGCGTTCGCGTGGAAAGCTCGCAGATGGCCGACTCATTCAACTTTCACCTGCATTGTTGACGTTTCCCGTAGGAAATCCGGGATAAAATGTAGCCTATAGCCTTCCTCGATAAATAGACTATCTAACAGTGAAAGAATTATTTAAATCGGTTCAGTAGTTTCTGAGATTAGCGCGTTTAAACAAACAAACAAACAAACAAAACAAACTCTTCAGCTTTATAATATTAGTAGTATAGATATAGATCTGGCCTAGTTGCAAAATACAGTACAGATCCTATTCATTTAATTATATTTTATTTGGAAAACATACAGTCATATATATTGTACAAAATCTCATTTAGTTACTTTAGACCATTGACATGTTTGCCCATAAGTGTATTAAAATGTTGTAAATTTTTACACTATAAAAAATAAATAAAACGAAAAAAATATGCTAGGTACCAGTTAGCGTCTAATTATTATTGACAGAATGAGAACCGTCAGACCAACACTTGGTTACAAAATTTTTAAAACGAATGGGTGTTGAATTGAAAAGGTCGAGCTCCGAGGAGACAACCAGCTTGTTCAATTCCTTAGCTGATCTAATAAAGAAAGAGTTTTGCCTATAGTTGGTCAAGCTGGTGGGAAAAAAAAGCAGTGAAGGGACTCGAGCGGACCTATTACTTATTTTTAGTTGTATTTTCGCCAGCAAACTAGGCCAACAAACTATCGAATGAACTTTGAGCAATTTTAACCAACACAGAAACATCAGCAATCCTACGTCTAATGTCAAGAGGGAGGGTATGACGCCTACGACATAATTTATCATAATTCGAATCATAACAAACTCGTAATTTAGGAAGAACTGCCAGTCGTGAATCCATTTGAGTACGAGCAGTTCTTGCACCAGTTGTGTAAGTTCGTTCACAGCGTAGGAAGGGAAAGCTCCCAGCAAGAACCTCTGCCAGGATCGCGGCATTGATTTGCTCGCTTCCCCTTAGTAGCTGGCCTCAAACAAGCGGGGCTCACCAGCGAAAAGGAGACTTCGGCTGCTCGGGAGCGACTCTCCTCCCGTACATCCTCCGGGCTCCGAAATGGAGCCCCCCTCCCGCGAGGGGAAAGGTGTGGCACTCTTCCCCCAACAACGCCGCCTTGTCGCAGACGCCACCAGCGGCGTTATGCTATGCCGACGGGTGCACTGCACGCGCTCGCCGCCGCCGTCTCCGTCGTCTCCGCCGCCGCTGTCGTCGCCGCCACCGCTTTTGTCGCCACCGCCGCCATCGCAGCGCGCACCAACGCCGGTGCGGTGACGACCGCGCCCACTTTCTTAATCCTCACTACCGCCTTCGCCGCTGCCACCGCAGCTCGCCCAACCGCCGCTTCCGCCGCGAGGGATCGCCCCATCGGTGGCCGACTTATCTGCCCTGGATCTCGCCAGGTGGGGAGTCATCACCCTCCCCCCGTCGACATGGGAACGCCGAGGAGGAAGGTGAACTCTTCCCTCCTCAAATGGTCGAGGTGCCCCACGAAAACCACCACGGCATCAGTCCATCCTCCACGTGGAGTTTCAGACGATGTACGCCCTGGGCGTGCTCGTCAGTGTCGTCGGCCGCGAGCTGCGGCTGTTCGCCACATACATGCCGCTGCGGCTGTTCGCCGTCGACCAGGCTCAAAACCAACGAGCTCTGGTCGCTTCTCGACACCACCACGCCAACGCTTGTGGCTGGCGACTTCAACGCGAAGCACACAGCGTGGAACTCCACAAGGATCTGCCAACGAGGACGACGCCTTCATCGGGCTGCTGTGGACCAGATCGTGGGAAAACCACCTCGTATCGGTAGGCGGTTATATCCCCTCCGTTCACCGCATCTGTCGGCGGTTGTCGGGCGTGCCACAACTCATCCGACCGCTGCTGGTAGCCGATGGACTCCCACGATTCAAAGCTGAGGACCGAGCTGAGATCTTCGTCGAGCATCTGGAGCGTCAGTTCACGCCGAACCCGATCGTGGACCAGGCCCACCACGACAGCGTCGTCGAGCACCTTCGGGAGTATCTTGCGGAGCCAGTGCTGGAGCACGAGGACGCGAGGTTCTGTTACGGAGCGGGTCGGAATTTGGTTTTTAAAAAAAACTATTTAATTAAACTGAAAAAGAAAGTATATTGAATGATATAGAAATTATAGTGTTTGCCCGGCGGAAGTCCAATCCAAACTAAAGTAATATAATTAAAATATCTGCACTTCGGTTTCCTATTGCATTAACGTCAATGGAATAGGAAACTCAGCAGTTTTATTTTATATTTTTAATCATGTTAATTTCGATATAACAACCCCCCCGTTAAGATCGATCATCACATCTTAAAGTGATGAGAGATAACTTGAAAAGATTGGATTTTCGCTAGAACAAAGTTACATTATTAAAATAAAGAAATTACAAAACTAACAAATCAATAAAAGAAAGTAACTACCCTTAAAAGGACATTCATTAATAAAATTACATTTTATGGTCTTATGATTCATCCAAATATTAATAAACTAGGAATCGTGGCTTCTTGTAAAGTTGTGTATATTCCTCTTGGTAGGAGAAGGTGTCATGCGCACTTCCTCTTCTAAGTTTTCAGTAACATCTCTATCTGAGGATTTGAGAGAGTATCTATGAAATGTAGTTTGCGTGGTTTGTGGAGTAGAGTTATTTTTACTATGGCATTGATTAAATATTTGGATGCAACATGGAGACTCCATAGATGTAGATAATCTTTTGCGACATTTATACAAAAGGTATATTAAAATTAAAGTGCTACTAAATAAACTCAGGGATAGATAATGCGTGCCATAAGTTTCAAAGTGAGATGGATTTTCAAGCTTATTAATTTCATCTTCGAAAGAGCTGAGATGGATGCTGGCATGTAGTAAGGAATCAAGATTATCTAAGTTATTAAGCTTAGAATACGGTAATCGTTCTAGCGTTTTATTTAATCTAGATCTTTCACAACAATCATCTTGCAAGATGTTAAAATTAGATATTGTATTAGTTACATTAGTGATGACTGTTTTGCCAACGGCTGTAAACTGTAAGGTTTTATAAAATGCTTTACATGTCTTAGGTAGAGTTAAAATGCCAGTTCCAAATAAAATAATATCAGAGTTAACATTTTTATCATCCCAAGTTATGTGGCACTTCCCTGGTTCAGACTGTACAAAAATCCATCGATTAAAAGTTAACTTATGAAATAAATCTATTGACCCATATATTAATTTCGTTACACATATGTATGTCAGGAAGTTTACTGACCACATCACTCAAAAGAGTCGTCTCACCCGTGGGATTCGCAATCACTGAAAACACATTCACTAATATGCACACGTGGCATTTCTCACTAATGACCTTGCACTTGTCGATGTCTCCTATCAGTGAGTAAAACATGCGATCAGCTGTTATTGCTACGTAAGAGCTCGTCGGCTCAACAAGGACGAATGTATCAGGTTTCGACATATCGTAAGCAACAGGTAACGGAATTATTTTATACAATTCATAAGCTTGTGGTAGTACAAGTGGAATCTTAATTACAAATATAATTTTGTTCATATGATAAAAACATGTTAGTTTGGATATATCTATTAAATTATGTATATTTTGTAAAGTTAAGGGTGTCGGGAGCTCGTAATGGCTAGGAAGACTATTTCTGTGTTTATCTAATTCATTGTACAGCTCATGCGGGCTGAGTACCGTCGGGTGTAAAATGTTTAGCTTTGCAAAAAGGATAGCATTGTTTACATCTTCTATATCGAAGGACAAGGTCGTAATAATGGACTGTAATGAATTTAGTAGTGAGCTTAATTGAGATTTAATTTCTAGTTTATCGTTGTTATTTGATACAGTTTCTAAATTTTTTTTAATATATGGTTTTCGTTCTCATCTACTTTAGACATGGTATTATTAAAATATGAAATTGTTGACTTTATTACGTGTATATTGTCCTTCATAAGATGAGCGAGACGTTTTTCATCCGTTTGTACATCTTCAATAGCCCGTGAGAATTTAATTGCATCATCTGAATCTAATGTACCAAAAATAGTCTTTAGCAGGGAGCCACCGAAATCCATTAAACCTCTTTTAAAGCGCGTACCGGGATTTCCATCTATTACTAGATATGCTACAGAAGAGAATTTATTTACATTCAAAATGTGTTGATTTTTAAGAGCGGATAATGAATTAATGCAATCTGACTGTATTTTAGAAGGAGTCATCGAATTACAGAATACGTTAAGTTTTTCAAATAAAAACTCTACTTTGTCTAAGTTGGGTTGCACATGGCTTATATCTACGTATGCTAAAATATTCCAATCACTATTGGTAAACTTAACATCTAAAAGCTTATCAAAATAAAGGCCAGGACTGTTGATTACGGGTGATACGTATTCGCAGGTAATAGTCACCGGCAACATCAACCTGAAATAAATAATATGTATCATTTCGTTATGCTACTTGATACTAAGACGTGACGTCACTAGCTAGTTTGATTTCGTCATAATGATGACGTACGTGTTTACGGTTTATGAGCAGCGTAACCGAATGATTTCCATTAAGTTTTATAATTTTGAATGGACCCTTCCACACTGGAGATAGGGCCTTATTTTGTTTATGATGACAACGGACATATACTATATCACCTGTTTTATAGGATAAAGGTTTTTTATGAGAATCGTAGTAATTTTTTGACTTTTCTTTTGAAGATTGTATATTTTGAAGAGCTTTTTGACGACTGTAGTATAAACGGTGATTTAGAGCTCGAATATAATCTGTGTAAGTATTCGTATCGAGTGTGTCTATACTTGAGGGTAAGTATGGTTTATAGCCGAAAAGTAACTCTAGGGGTGAGTAACCTGTAGTACTATGTACATTTGAATTATAAGCTATCATAGCACTGGGGATGTAGAGGTCCCAAGTATGTTGGTTTTCACCAATGTATGACCTGAGATACTCCTTTAGAGTGGAGTGACTCCTTTCGAGGGCTCCACACGTTTGAGGGTGATATGGGGATGCAAAAACATGTTTGATACTAAATAATTTCTCAATTTGTTTAAAGAGGTCGGAGCAAAAGTTAGTACCTTGGTCTGAAATTATTAATTTAGGGAAGGGCCCATATGGGAAATAAATAGAACTAGTAATTTGGCTGTTTCTTCAGCGGAACAGGATTGCATCGGGTATGCTTGAGAATATTTAGTTAAATCGTCTTGTAACGTAAGAAGGAATTTAAATTTATGTTCGTGAGTTTCAGGAAGTGGACCGACTAAATCAAGATATAGTTTTTCATTGGGGCGAGATGCCGAAGAAGTTATGATCATAGGGGCGCCCTGTTTGTATGTCTTAGGGGTTTATTAATTTGGCAAGAACGGCAATTTTTAACATAATCTTCTATGTCCTGGCGCATACTTTTCCACCAGAACTGAGTTTTAATTCTCTCGAGCATGCGTGATATGCCTGGGTGACCGGCGAGAGCAGAATCATGGTTATCTTTAAGAATGCGCTTGACTTCGTCAGGGGTCGGATATCGGATAGAGTTACGGTAAATATTAACTTTTATGTTTGTATTATGAAATAGGAATGATAAAATATTATAAATTTTATTATAAGATAATTTTGTAAAGGGATCTACGAAATCTGATATAGCGAATTCTTTTTCTTCTAGGTACCAGTATTTAATCATTTCTCTATATTGACGGAGAAGATTAAATATATCTTTATATGTCATCTCATTAAAGTGATTAACCTTAAGGAATAAATGGGTAAATACATGGTTATCATTGGATGTGGAGTAATAAGTATGTAACTCGCGTTCTATGTCACAGATACTCGGTTCACTTGTAGAGGCATTTATGATGTCTTGACAGTAAGGTACGGCTTCATCTAAGTCGATAGATGTTGGGTAAGCTATTAATTTACATTTAGCTTTAAGTAATGACCCATTGTGTTCTTGAATTATTGTGTCGAACTGAACCCCGTGTTGTCTGATTATTTGAAGAAATTGTTCATAAGTTTCTGATATAGATTTATTTATTTATTTATTTATTTATGTACACAAAATTATATACAGAAGCATTTATTACAGTAATTCTAGTACAAAGGTGCTACTTATTTCAAAAGAAATCTCTTCCAGTAGACCCATGAGAGGAGAGATTAATTTTGGAGCGGTATGGCGTGTGCATAAATAACGTTTAACATATTTAACTAAACATACATGCTAATACTTACATAATTAAACATGGAACAATTAAATAAATGACAGTAATAAACTACATAAACATACCAATATATATATAATATAATTATAATATAATATAATATAATATAATATAATATAATATAATATAATATAATATAATATAATATAATATAATATAATATAATATAATATAATATAATATAATATAATATAATATAATATAATATAATATAATATAATATAATATAATATAATATAATATAATATAATATAAGTCTATTTGGAGAGATAATAGTCTTTAACTCGTCGTTTGAATGAAGTAAGAGTTTGGGAATCGCGAATATCATGCGGTAAGGAATTCCACAGTCGTACAGCATGAGCAGAGAAGGAAAAAGAGTAGAAGGAAGTCTTGTGGGTAGGAATAGTAAGAATGGTGCGCAAATGAGATCTGCAAGGAGAATTAGACGAATGACGGAAAGAGAAACGTTCTTTAAGATAGGAAGGAAAGGCGGGATTAAATAAAATATTAAAAAGAAGACAGAGAATGCGAGTATTTCTACGAAAGCGAATGGGAAGCCATTTCAGCTTAGAGCGGTAAATGGAGACATGATCGTATTTTCTTAAGCCAAATATGAAACGAATACAGAGGTTTTGTAACCGTTCCAATTTATCCAGTAGCTCCTCTGTGGCATCAAGATAGCACGCATCAGCATAGTCCAGAATTGGAAGAATCAGGCTTTGCATGAGAGAGACCCTTGTTTGAAAAGGTAAGAAATATTGAAGGCATCTTAGAGTATGAAATGAGTAGTAGATCTTACGACTAACCTCCTTAATATGGGCCGACCAGTTTAGGTTTGAATCTATAGTAAGACCAAGGTTCCTTGCAGATTTGGTAAATTCAATTGGAGAACCATTATAGTATAGGCTTGGCAATATATCAATGTTGATTTGATTACACATATAATAACTACCAATTATCATAGCCTTAGATTTGACAGGATTAACCAAAAGACCATAATACTTCGCCCATTCAGAAACCCGATCAAGTTCAGCATTCATCTCCGCAATGGCTGTCAAGGAGTCTTTCTCATTAAAATGACAATATATCTGTAAATCATCAGCGAAAAGATGGTATTTGCATGTCAGTAGTTTAGAGACTGATGTCATGAATACCGAAAATAGCAACGGCGAGAGTATACCGCCCTGAGGAACACCAGCACTAAGTTTACACCAATCAGAAGCCGACTCACCAACACGGACTAGCTGTGATCGATCGCGAAGATATGAATCAAACCATGAAAGGGAAGAGGGAGAGATATTATTTGACCGCAGTACGCCCAACAAAATGTCAAAGTCAATTGAATTAAATGCACTAGTGAAATCCAGTAACACAATCAAAGTGAGTGACTTGTTTTCCATTGCCCAACGGATGTCGTCCGTTACATTAATTAGAGCGGTGGCTGTGCTATGTTCAGGTCTGAAACCAGATTGAAATGGGCTAATAAGATTATTTTTATAAAGAAATGAAGAAAACTGGTTGTGTGAAAGATGTTCAAGAACTTTAGAGAGGTATGGTAAAATAGATATAGGACGAAGGTCAGAGAAGGATGAGGGATTAGAAGTTTTTGGCAATGGTATAACATTAGCCCGCTTCCAAGCTAAAGGAAACATACCCGATGAAAATGAATAATTAAAGATGTGAGTTAGTACTGGTAGTAGTATGGGTAAAAGTAAACTGATCATCTTGGAGCATACCAAGTCGTTTCCCACTGCATCAGAAGAAATATGCTGAATTGCTTTAGTAACCTCATCTTGAAGAACTGCAGAAAATTCAAAGGCAGGATAAGTGGGGGTGGGTACATCTAATAATTTGGAGAGAGTAGCAGATTTAATAGTTGGATCTAAACTTACAGGGGGACGTGAGAAATGTGTATTGAGATCATTAAGGTTAAAATGAGCGAAAGTAGGAGAAGAGGATTTTCCCACACCAACAGACCTCAAAAATTTCCACGTCTCGGCAGGGCTTCGATTTACAAGCGATTCGTGGAAGTAACGTCTCTTGGCGTCACGACATGAGCGAGTACACCGGTTGCGAAGCATCTTGTAAAATTGCAAATTACGTTCAGACGGACATCTCTTATATCGCCGTTTCGCTTTATCCCTGTGAGCCATCCACTCCTTAATTTCCAAAGTAAGCCAAGGGGCAGGTTTATGTTTTACTTTGACACGACGCAATGGTGCATGGCTATCAAATAATGTAAGAATCATGGTGTTGAGAATTTCAACTTTATTGTTTATATTATTCTCATTGAAAATTAAGGTCCAATCTATGGTCAATGAGTCCCTAGTCAATGCCTCCACGTCAATACCCTTGAAATTTCGGACAGTTCGGTACTGTAACTTACGCTTAGGGGCACGAATCAGGTATGATAAGTAAAGGAGTTCGTGATGTGAAAACGGAGCAGTAAGTTGACCATGACAGGCGACATTGTCAAGAGAAGAGGTAATTATAAGGTCTAACAGGGATGGGACGTTGCCCGGTGCATGATGTGTTGTTGAAAGTGGTAAGATATTCAAATTATAAGAAGACACAATGTTTTGAATCTGAAGGGAGCGAGAATCGTTTTTTATGAGACACGTATTAAAATCACCCATTATAACAATGTGTTCATAGATGGGACGAAGTTCATCTAAAAGTGAATCAAATGTACTGAAATAATTAATATGGAGACTAGGAGAATAAAATACCGCAAGAAGTATTTTAGCGTGAAGCATATTCAATTCAAGGAAAATAAATTCAGCAGTTGCTGAATAAGTGGAGGGGGAACTGCGTAGAATTTTATAGGGAATTGAATTTCGGATGTAAACAGCAACACCACCACAAGCTGCACCTACTCTGTCATTGCGAATAAGGTTAAAATTATTTAAATCGACAAGAGAAGAATGTAGTGAGGGTTTTAGGAAAGATTCCGAAACAAGTATTGCATCTAAATGAGCACAATCAAAAGAGGTTACGAAATCTGGGAAATGACCAAGGATACTTTGTGCATTTATATGTACAATATTAAAATTTCGAGGATAGTCAGAAAAAATCCTAGACAGATCATCGCATAATAGCTGTCCAGGTGTGAAATCCGTATCCGCACTGAGAAAACTACAAGAAGAAGACGAGCAAGAAAAATAACTCTCGTTAATATCCATAAAAAGACAATTAACAAAATATTAATAATTTAACAAAAAAATAATAATAATATTATAATAATAAATAATGTGACTATATTAATAGGCAATAAATTACCCGCCAAACTCACCCATTGCTCACTACTCACAAAATCTAATAATCACAGTTCCGCAAAATTTTTTACAAATATAAAAGAATTACAAGTTAAGGAAAAAAAGAGAAACAAAGAAAAAGTGCTACAAATATTATGGCTTGGAACAAAACGCAGCAATTAATAATTATACTCTGATGACAACACCACAGCAGAAATGACAGTGGCAGTAATTGTTAGTCCAAGGTGACAGGTGAATGACAATCATGATAATGACAATTGGATTAAAAACATGACAATAACAGACTGTGAGTTGTGACAGTGAATTTCTATAACAATAACCAGTAAATTTTATTTAAAATAGAGGTAAGGGTGATATGCAAAAAAGAAAATTAAAGAAATACCTACATAGATGTGAACAATAAATGTACCGCCACCTTGGACCACAGAAAAACCCATTAACAATAATACCGGTCATTCACTCACGTCCACGCAATCTGCTCGCTTTAGGGGCCACAGGGGCCTTACTGGAGCCAGCTTTTTGCTTGCGAGTGACTGCCGGGCCCGTCTCTTTGCCATCGGAACTTGTTTCAGCAATCGGATGGGCAGCAATAAGGGCTTGCACTTCGGAGAGGGACTCCAGCTTATGACGAGACTTGTTAGGGAGCAAGACAATGATTTTTCCCTCGACGGTCCAGCAATTCCTCACACCAAAGTGGCGACGTGCGGTGATGAATGCCTTATGCCGGGCATTGGTTAAAAATTCGGATACCGTAACACCAGAGCCTTTAAGAGTGGTTTTGCTATCCCACACAAGAGTTCTAGAATCCATATTATAAAAACGCACGATAATCGGTCGGATCCTGCCACGACGGGAACCCAGCCTATGACAAACCGCTAAATCAGTTTTTACAACACTACCCAATTTCATGTTGTCGCAAAGTATGTGAAGGACAGAATCTTGGACATTCTCATTTTCTTTCTCTGGAACCCCATGTAGCATCAGTACCTTTCTTCGCATCATGGTTTCATGCCTGTCCTGACCAAGAGAGAGCAAATCTATCTGCGATTTTATGACAGGCAATGATTGCAAGACAAACTTCTTAAAATCACTGAACTCACGTGCAAGCGATGATAAATCAGGATGTCTTGGCGAAGTCCCTGAAGCAATCTGCAGCAGCTTGATGATATATAGATGGAAGGATATTTGAGTCATTTTCGTTATGTGATGGTTACGTTGGGTTACATATGATAGAGTCAGAGTTATTATCGTTATTTAGGACGTTAACCGGGAAACGAGATAGGGCATCAGCATTTGCATTTAATTTACCCTTCTTATAAACAATTTCATAGTAGTATTCTTCTAATTTCAGGCGCCATCGGATGAGCCTGGAGCCAGGGTCTTTGACATTGAAAAGACATGCAAGGGGTTTATGGTCCGTAATTATTTTAAACCTTCGACCGTATAAATAAGGGCGGAATGTTTTCACGCCGAATAAAATGGCTAAGAGCTCCTTTTCTATAGTGGAGTGGTTGCCCTCGGCTTTGTTAAGAGTTCGCGAGGCGTATGATATAGGCTTATCATTACCGATTTCACCTTGGGATAATACGGCTCCTACAGCATAGTTTGAAGCATCCGTAGTTAATAGGAAAGCTTGATTGAAATTAGGATATTGAAGCAAAGGGGCTGAAGTTAATTTCTCCTTAAGGGTAGTAAAAGCTTGTTCTTGATTGTGAGACCACTGGAAAGTAGCGTCCTTTTTTAAGAGGGAGGTCAGTGGTTTTGTTATTTGTGAGAAATGAAAGCGGCGATAGTAACCGACTAGCCCTAGAAACGATTTAACATCTTTAGGATTTTTGGGAGTAAGAAATTGAGTTACAGCTTTAACTTTTTCAGGATTCGGACAGACACCTTTGTCTGTTATAATGTGACCAAGATAAGCGACCTCGCGTCGCAAGAACTCACATTTATCGGGCTGTAGTTTTAGGTTGAATTTTCGGAGGCGATCAAAGATTAATTTGATTTTAGATATGTGATCTATCAAATTATGACTATAGATTATGACGTCATCAAGATAGACATAGGCATGAAGACCTTGGAGACCAGAAAGAACTGTATTTATCAGTCTTTGGAAGGTAGAAGGGGCGTTTTTTAACCCGAATGGCATTCTAGTGAACTCATAGTGACCAGTGGTACTAGAATTTGTATTAATAGAGAAACCAGTCTTCGATGCATCTTGGGGACTCATCTTGATCTGATGGAAGCTGCTGGAAAGGTCCAGGGTACTGAAATACTTTGAGTGACCTAGCTGGTCTAAGATGTCGGTGATAAGTGGTAGAGGATAACTCTCCGAGACAGTAACATCGTTGAGGCGACGGTAGTCTATTACTATCCGCCATTTCCTTTTTCCGGAGGCGTCTAACTTTTTGGGAACTACCCAGATTGGAGCACTCCAAGGCAATACAGAGGGACGTATTATGGTCTGATCGAGCATTTTGCGGATTTGGGAGTTTACTTCTTCCTTGTGACACTCGGGGAAGCGGTAAGACTTGACATGAATTGGAGGCGCATCTCCCGAGTCTATAGTGTGTTCGATCGCATTTGTGTGTGATAATTAGTGTCCGACCGAAGCTTCGGCTTCGGCTTCAGCTTCGGCCACCTTCGGCCAAAAAATCCACCTTCGGCGAAACATTCGGCTTCGGCCCAAAATCCGGCCGAAGCCGAAGGTTTCGCCGAAGGTCCGAGCGACCGTCGAGATTGAACGAACTGTTACGAAAGTCATGAGGCGGCGGGGAGTCACTGTCAAAATATCACATTGCTGATTGCATGCATCAAAACAAGTCCGTACGTGTATTTAAACGAGTGTTTTTGTAAGAAATCAAATCATTATTTTTACCAGTAGGTAAATCACAAACTTTTATCTATACATATAATAAAACAGTGAAAATATTTTGTCTGTACATTTAGTATTTTCGACTGAAATGGATAGAGGGACACTTAGAATGAATAATAGAAAGCAAAAATATTTTTTTTTAATTTCTTGTCTGTCTGTCTGTATGTATGATCACGATTATCTCCGAAAGTACTAAACCGATTTACTTCAAACTTTCACCAATTGCTTTGTTTTAACTCAGAATAACATTAAAAGTTTGTTTCATCAAAATCGGTTCACAAAAAAAAAAGTTATCGACATTTGAATGAACTCAAGGCATCAGTATGCCGGCAAATAAGTTACGAAATTAAAAATTCAAAGTCATTTATCATTATACGACGACATTATACCTATAACATATAAATATAAGTGAAAGGCGACTAAGGGATGGGCTTACAAACTTGGGATTCTTTTTTAGGCGATGGGCGAGCAACCTATCACTTTTTGAATCTCAATTCTATCATTAAGTCAAATAGCTGAACGTGGCCATTCAGTTTTTTCAAGTCTGTTGGCTCTGTCTACCCCGCAAGGGATAAAGACGTGACCATATGTATGTAGTCTACTTTAATTTCGACACCAACGCAACGGCTTCGATGGTCCAGTGGTTAGCCCGTGAGACTGTGAAGTTGGCGGTCCAAGTTCGAATCCCAACAATTACAAGATATTTTTTATTATTAAAAATATATTTTTTTTGTATTGTTTGAGTATTTTATGTAAAAAAACTGAAAATCAAAATACTACATATAATAAAATGGTAAAAATATTTTTTCTGTACATTTAATATTTTGACTGAAACGGATAGAGAATTTTTTTTTTACATTTTTTGTCTGTCTGTATCTGACTGTATGATTAAAATTCAACTCGAAATTTACGCGGACGAAGTCGCGGGCAACAGCTAGTTTATCTCTAAACCAACCACCTCTTTGATATATCATCAACTTCTATATGAAACAGTCAATATATAAACCTTCAATATTGAGGTTTTGAAATGATTTTAATATTAATTGTAGCTTGTAGACAATATTGAACAAAATTAATTACTGAGTGCTGAGAGAAAATAAACCTTCGGCTTCGGCTTCGGCTTCGGCCGAAGGTTGTGGCGATAGCCGATTAATCGGCTTCGGCTTCGGCTTCGGCCAAAAATAGACCTTCGGTCGGACACTAGTGATAATGGTTCGCCTTCTAAATGGAAGATGTCAGCATAAATGGAACAGCATTCCAATAAGGACTCTTTTTCTTCAGAGTTTAAATGAGAACAGCGTATGAGATTAAGTACCTTTTGCACTCTTTCAGATTTAGAATAAGAAATGGAATTTACGCACTCGAATGAATCTGTAATAGGATGCTGTTCAAGAGGTGTTAACTGTACTTTATAGTCTTTTATTTTAATATCACGATTTGTAGTATTTAAAACAGTTATGTTGGTTCGTTTATTTTGTTTAATAGAAACTAGACAGTTGGCAACATATACACAGCAACATATACACCTTCACTTATAGAATGATCTAATAATAAACCTTCATTATTTTGATAGTTTTCACGAGACAAATTAGATACTGCGCATTCGATTACAGCTTCAGAGCGAGCGGGAATTATGTATATTGGTTGGATATAGTTTATATCTAGATTTTGTCCGCATATTTGGATAGAATGTGAAGTATAGTCTATATTAGCTTTAAAATGTTGTAAAAAGTCACTACCGATAATACCATCGTATTCCAGATTAATTCTATCATTAACTAAATGAAATTTATACTCGTTATGTTTATCATTTAAAATAAAATCAATGTAGCAAGTACCCAATGTTTCGGAATTCGTGTCTATGTTATTAAATCCTTTTATTTTAACTATTTCTTGAGATAATTCTGGTAATTTAGTTAAGCTTGATCGTTTAATGAGACTTATACTTGCACCTGTATCTATGAGAAAGCGTAGCGGACTCGTGGAGAAAGATGTTTTTATATAAACATGAGGAAGACATATTTTCATTGAAGATGAGGATACCTCATAAACAGGGGTATTAAAGTGATTGTCAACCTTGGATTTAGGAAGTTGTAATATAGAAGACCTCTCAGGAGAGGGTGATTGGTTACTCAACGAAACGGGGGCCCTCAGAGGAGCAGGATGAGATGTAGCAGAATGCTGACTCAGCGAAACAGAGACTCCCTTTGGAGCATGCTGAGATGAATTTGATTTATGACTCAGCGAAACAGAGACTCCTTTTGGAGCATGCTGAGATGAATTTGATTTATGACTCAGCGAAACAGAGACTCCTTTTGGAGCATGCTGAGATGAATTTGGGTTATGACTCAGCGAAACAGAGACTCCTTTTAGAGCATGCTGAGATGAATTTGGGTTATGAATCAGCGAAACATCGACTCCTTTTGGAGCATGCTGAGATGAATTGGAGTTATGACTCAACGAAATAGAAACCCTCTTTGGAGCGTGTTGAGATGCAATATTTAAATTTTGGGACTTACGCGAGAAAGTGCGTGTGCCTAGATTATCCGGATGACGACGGCACGTTTTCGAAATCCGCGCAGTTAGTTTAAAGAGTTATCAGTGTCATCAGTAATGGTCATGTTCACATGGTTCTTGGTAAGGTTCGGGTGACGGCGCCAGCGAATCGTATGTAATATGATGCATGTCCGCTGGCTTGTCACGATTATTAGAATTACTTTGTAAATTACGCCGCTCATTATTATATTTCCCTTTGCGGCATTGAGAAATATCATTACCCTTATTTTTACAATATTTGCAGAAAAGCTGGTTATTAAATGACCCTGAATTATTGGATGTTGACGATTGAGGGTCTGAAGAGTTACGTGGTGGACCCGTGCGTTTATATTTTTCACGACATTCGGATTCGGAATGACCCTGCTTACCACAGATTTTACATTTAGGTCTGTTGGTTTTATACATTAAATTTTGAATTTTCTCTTCTTCTAGAGCGATATTAATAGCATCGTTAAGAGATTTCGGGCTCCTGCATCTAACGTTATTACTGAGCTGGGGATGTAATCCGAGAGAAAAGGTAAATAAGGCCAGATCTTCGGTCACAGCTATACGACCGGATAAATCCTTTTTTAAAGATTCTGAATTATTAATTTCTGATTGTAAATCAGTGAGGCTAGTTTCGACACGCAGTGCGAATTGCGCAACAGTTTCATTGGATAATTGCCTGCATGACTGTAGATCTAACAACAGATGGTTGTAATGTTTTCTTTCACCGAAGTTTTGTTTAAGAAAACATTTCAATTGGTTAAAATCATTAAAAACTTTATTAGAACATGCAATTTGAGCTTTACCTTCTAAGCGTGACAGAATGTATTTATTTATTAGGATCTTTTGACTATGCGATGCCAGATCTAGAGCGTTTTGGCAATTCGTAAGAAAAGCATTAAGAGTTTCACGTTCACCCTTGTAAGGGCTGATAAAGTTACATAACACATTAATAGGAAACTGTTCGCTCAACGCTACTTCCACATTTTTCTTAGGTTCCGTAGACATTATGATTTAATATATTATTTACTTTTAGAATATTAAGTTATAGAATCCACAAGTACGTAAATTAGATATGATAATTATTAGATCCGTACGAAAACGTAACAATAACAGGTAATAATATGCTTTACTTACAGGAGCTGGAATAACGGGATATTGACTTGCATTTCTTGGCACTTGATTAACACTTTACAGGATACGGTTTAGAGTACGAACACGTAGACACGTTAGCACGTTGTCGGCAATAGGGACTTCGGGAGAAGCTGGTCAGGAACAGCGGGAGTTGTGGCGCACCAGCACGGTGCGGCGACCACGCGTTTGCACGTCGCGCAACGCGTTGTGATCAGGAGTAAGGCGATGACAAGAGTCTCTTAGACTCCTTATGGCAGCAGTTTATGAAGAACCCTCAGGATGAGGTAGACGATCGGCAGGCTCACAGAGAGTAAGGCTTACTGTCGCGACTCGTCTTCGAGGGATGGTGACGGCTTTGACGAGGCGCTTCGCAACCTACCGCCGAGTTTCATCATGGCGGTGACGCGCCTTTTCAACGGCATCTTGCGCTCGGGCCACTAACCTCAAGAATGGAAGACCGGAAGGGTGATCCTTTTGCCCAAACCGGGCAAGGACCTCTGCAAGCCGGAGAGCTACCGGCCCATCACGCTCCTCAGCGCCCTCTCAAAGGTGTTTGAAAAACTGCTGCTCGGCCTCGTACTGCCAACTCAACAAAAAGGAGTGGAGGAGGGTGGCGGTTGAAGACGCCATTTCTTCGGAGAAATCCGTAAGGGCTGGCGTTCCATGTTGCTCGGGAGCAATACTGAAGGGAGCTACATACTAACGCACTATAAAGAATTTTGAATACTATTAAATATAATTATGGTTGGTGTGGTTTCCGGCACCAATACAGAAAAGAATAGAACCACTCCATCTCTTTCCCATGGATGTCGTAAAAGGTGACTGAGGGATAGACTTACAAACTTGGGATTCTTTTTTAGGCGATGGGCGAGCAACCTATCACTATTTCAATCTCAATTCTATCATTAAGCCAAATAGCTGAACGTGGCCCATTCAGTCTTTTCAAGCCTGTTGGCTCTGTCTAACCCGCAAGGGATATAGACGTGATCATATGGATAAATATTATTAAATTGGGAGCAGGTTCTTTTCAAGGATCCTAGTACTTTATTGGATTTTTTAAACTATATGATTAATAAGATTTTCAGAAGTCATTTTTGAGTCGTGTATAATTCCCAAGTCACGAATTTCTTCCACTTTTTTAACTCCTGACCTTTCAAATCATACTTAAAATCAATAGGTTTTATCTTTCTCGTAAAAGATATACTGAGACATTTGTTAACATTTAAGTCTAATCTATTCATTGAACAATAATCGTCTAATCTGAGATCTTATATTCGTAATAGTTTCCAATCAAGTGTGTTATCAATATGTTTATAGATTTTCATGTCATCAGCGTATAGAAGTATGTGTGAATGAATAAAATAGGTTTTGATGTCATTAATGAAAATGTTACAAAGTAGTGGCCCTAATAAAGAGCCCTGAGGGACTTCTGATGGTATTTTTCGCCAGGTAGACGTGAAACCATTAACAGTTACAGCCTGAGAACGATTTTCAATGTATGAAGTGAACCATCTATATAGGTTGCCATGAATTCCCGCAAAAATAAGTTTTTGAGGTAACTTTGTATGGTCGATGCGGTGAAAAGCTTTACTTTAGTCCGTAAATATAGCATCGACCTGTAGGCCAATCTCGGTGCAACAAACGTCATTTGGCACTCTTGAATTTTACACTAGCGCCACATTGGGGCGAAATCGGGCGGATATTGAGTGAACTAATTAATATTGAGATTGTGTTCTGGAACTTGGAATTCATTACTCTTGAAGCCATTTTGACAGCTCGACATTGCGTTGAACTTGTGTTAGTCTTGGATATTTATTGTGATAATCACAATAAGGAAAAAGTAACTTTGTGAAAATTACGCATATATTTTACTTGTGAAAAAGTGCATACAATGACTCGTTTGGTGTTGCAAAGTGTAATTTTCAGTGATGCCTGTAGAAAGGATTTGCGAGAAACGCGTAATTTGCGTAGGATTGCTCAGTACGCTGATAAAGCACTTGCTATAAGTGATGACGAATTTAAGCGAAATTATCGTGTCACCAAGGCATTGTTCCATTATTTATATCAAGAGCTAAAACCCTTGATGCAAGCTCCTAAAAGAAGAAGTGATATCAGTACAAAATACAAGGTAATTTTGTTTTGAATTATGTGAGTACTTTGTGTTAGTTTGTGATACAAACTAGTTTGCAAAAGTACCTAATTGCTTAATTAATTGGTTTTGGTCTACAGATACTAGTAGCACTTTCATTCTTTGCAACTGGCAGCTACCAACGCCTAGTAGGATGTTCACTAGATACTCCCATGTCGCAGCAATCAGTATCTCGGGCATTGAGGGGTGTGACAGCAGCATTGAATTACCCGACAATCCTGCATAAATACATAAAATTTCCTCAAACCGTTCCAGAACGCAATGTTATCAAAAGAAGGTATATAAATTGTGTTCAAGACATGACAATTTATTTTATTTAGCAGATAAATGTGTGTTAATATCTGTGTTTGTTGTAGGTTTTATGAAAAATTTCGCATTCCTGGAGTAATAGGATGCATAGATAGAACCCATGTGGCAATAGTACGTCCTGCTGAAAATGAAAGATATTTTAACAGAAAACATTTCCATTCAAGAAATGTATTAATAGTATGTATCCCTTTTATATGTTTATTACATAAATTCATAATAAGCTTATTTTATATTACCACTACATATAATAATTATTTATTTATTTTTAATTTATTTTTGTTACAGATCTGTGACGCGGATTTAAATTTATTAAGTGTAGATGCAGCATTTGGAGGTGCATCACGTGATAGTTTTATCTGGAACCAGCATCAGTAAAAGATCATCTCATACAATTGATTAATGCTGGTGAATCTGTGACTTGACTTGGTAAATATTTTTTTTATATTGATATAGCTAAACTTACCATACTTTGTTATGTACGATCGCGTTCATATCTGCAGTCATAGTTTTAAAATTCTTACGGGTTAAAATAGCGTGCACTGTGGTTCCACTAGATACACACACACATGCATATTTAAAAAGAATAAATATTCCATCAAATGAATACGGTCTTTAATACCAATGATTACTAAGTAAAACAGTTTATTATTCTATGACATATAACATAACAAAACAGAAAGAGACGGTAATCAACGATGGCCGAACTGGGCCCGATAATTGTCGATCGAGATATCGTCGTCTCTCATTATTTGCATAAGATTTGCCTATAGAGGGAAGCCTGCGACTGCCAGACTTATGTCAATTCGATAAGGTTGAAAGTTTGTCTGCACACGACCCTTACATAGGTAGTGGTTCCTTTGAAAGTTAGTGGATAGCAATTTTATTACTTCGTGTGAGCAAGTGAGATCTAAGATATATTAGATAATCTCGCTTGCTCACACTCGCTTGTTCTAGTTACTAGCGTTACTTGGATTCCGAAGTTATTCAAGGATTTTTTTTGTATATTTAAAAAAAAAATTGTGTTACAATTTTTAATGTTTCAAGGTGCCATTTGAACTAAGTAACTGACTGACTAACTAACTAACTGATATCTAAGAATTACAATACCCGTGTCTTCAAACACGGAAATCAGCAAGAAATATTAAACAAGAGGGATCAAAATAAAACATTCAATAATTAAAATTAGTAAATTTTATCCTCTTTTAGGCGATGGGCTAGCAACCTGTCACTATTTGAATCTCGGTTCTATCATTAAGCCAAATAGCTGAACGTGGCCATTCAGTCTTTTCAAGACTGTTGGCTCTGTCTACCCCGCAAGGGATATAGACGTGATCATATGTATGTATGTATGTATGTAAATTTTATTGAAACAGTTTACCTATAGTTTTGTTTACATATCGATGATTATATAAAGCTATACATACAGCATATTACACTAATTATATCATCTACTTATTTCTCTCTCCATTCCGTTATTCTCCATTCCGGTTCTCACCACGATAGTGAATAGACGCTTGCTTGCCTAAAGCCAGTGGTTCTCAAACTTTGTGTTTTTTTCCCTGAATATTACTTTTGATATTTTAATAATGTATACCTGCGCTAGCTGTGGTGTTCAGCATACTGAGGGTACTACCTGCAGTGCCTGCAAACAGCACTTTGACTTTCCATGCTCTGGTGTGACGGAGGCAGAATATAGGAAATTGGGAGATAGGAAGAACGCATGGAAGTGTCCGAGATGTAAATCGGGTCAATCAGGATCAGTGTCTCCCCAGCCCAGCCAGTTGGACCGAATGCAGGAACAGCTGAGTAAAATAACTTTCCAGCTTGCTCCCCTAGCTACTAGACTACGACTCAAAGATTCTGTGGAGTTGGCACATGAGAGGATCACCTCCTCTTCCGATAAGGTTAGCACCCTGGAGCTCAAGGTGTCAGAAATGCATAACTTGGCAGAGGATATTCCAGTTCTACATGCTGAGATTGACAGGCTTAATAGGGAGCTACAAGACAGGGACCAGTGGGCAAGGATGAACAATGTTGAAATTAGAGGTGTTCCACTCAGGAATAGTGAAAACTTATATGATGTGGTTGGAAAGATAGCTTCACTGAGCAAATTCTCAATGAGAAAGGAGGACATCAACTATATAGCACGTGTGCCGACTCGTGCTCCGGGTTCAGATAAACCTATAGTAGTAGCGCTTAACAATCGTTACCTTAAAGAAGAGTTCGTGGTATTGGCGAGAAAGAGCAATGAGCTCTGTTTACTGAATCTGGGGTTCTCCACAGCGGGTAAAATCTATGTCAACGATCACTTGACGCTATTTAATAAGGAGTTACTAAGGACGGCTCGATCGTTGGCTAAAGAAAAAAACTTCCAATTTGTTTGGGTGAAGCATTGCAAAATTATGGCAAGAAGATCGGAAACGTCACATATAATTCACATAAAAAACGAAAAAGACTTGCCAAAAATAGTTTAATGTATATTAACTTTAAAATTATCTTAGTGTTAGATTTGTTGTTACAATATAGTTTGGGAACCATATGTTGTTTACGTGCATCGGAGTCGACTTCGACCTTGAGAGCAAGTAGTGACATTACTCATCAGTACGGCGTAAGTATGGGGCAGTTCTCACAATTATTTTCTAATCGTGCATACATGATTGTTGCAATTCGGGTCATTTTAGCGTGCATTAGACTGGCATGGCAACAGACGTCTATTGTCGATCTTCAATTCTTTTTTATATTTATTACCCTACACTACATTAGTGATTTTTATAAAATATTGTATGTGCGTCGTAAAGTCTGCGTTGAAAAATACCACAGAATTAGAAACCTACAAAAATACCTTCTACTGTTTACAATTTTTTCTGTTTATCTTGTAACAACACCACTATTATTTCTATTGGTGAACTTTATTTTTTATTCGTATTTATTTTTATTGACTATTATAGTATTTGTGTTTTACCTTCTTGAGTATCACTTTAGATATTGGATATCTTTTAACAATGGTTGACAAATTAAGTGTTTATTACCAAAACACGCGTGGATTACGAGGTAGAACACATACTTTTAAAAGAAATTTATTGTTGAGCCAATATGACGTAATTTCTATTACAGAAACGTGGTTATTAGATGGTATTGGAAATGATGAGCTTTTTGACGATAGGTATTTAGTCTGGCGCAGGAATAGGGACTATGTGCGTACAGAAGAAACACTGGGAGGCGGTGTACTTCTGGCCGTGCGCCGCGATATGCCTGTGATAGCTCGACCAGAATGGAGTTCTTCGGCCGAAGATATATGGGTTACGGTCACGCGGCAGCGGACCAGTAACCGACAAATTAAAAATATAAATATTTGTACACTTTACTTATGCGCGGAGAATAGGGGGAATTCTTTTGATACTCAGTTATGTAATTTCTCAGACAATCTGTCGTTATTAGTAAATTCTAATCCTTACGACATTTTTATCGTACTGGGCGATTTTAACTTGTCTAACGTTGACTGGACTTTCCAGAATGGTGAATCACAACCCGTGGGTATATCCGGCGAGAGTCAAGTACATTTTTACGACACTTTACTTGAGTGTAATTTAAATCAATTTAATAGTCACCGAAACGTAAGTAAACAACGTATTTTAGATCTAGTATTATGTAACTCGGATGTATCTGTACTTTGCTGTGATGACCCGTTGGTCCCCGAGGATGTTCATCACAAAACCTTAAATATTTACTTACATTTGGTTTTAGTTGAGCTTGCGAAAGTCAAACCCAGATTAAAATATTTTTATGAATCAGGGGACTATGAGAAAATAAATTTATGTTTAGATGAGATTGACTGGGATACTTGTCTGAGTGAAATGGATTTGGAAAGTGCAGTCACACATTTTTATAATTGTTTATATGATCTGCGGGACCTATACATTCCACGTAAATATTAATACTTCTCCCTTTCCGCCCTGGTATAGTGCGTCTCTTAAAAAAATGCTCAAAGAAAAATTTAAATTTTTACGTAAATATAGAAAGTATGGCAACACGGCAGATTATGAAACTTTTTCTCTTCTTCGTCATAGAGCTAAAATATTGGAGCAACAAAATTATAATAATTATTTAAAGAAAAATGAAAAAAGTATTTGTGACAACCCTAAGCTTTTCTGGTCGTTCATAAAATCAAATAAAAAGAATGGTAACTTGTTACCTGCAACTGTGACGTATGAGGGTCAATCTGCTAACACCGGAGTTGAGATTTGTGATATGTTTGCTTCATACTTTCAGTCTACTTTCTCACTTGTTACTTCTCATAACAATAGCACAGTGCCTAGTTCTACTGATAACCCATCTATCTCTATAAGAGACATCTATATTGAGCCTGATAATATTTTTAAATTGTTGAAATCAGTTGAACTTTGTAAAGGGGCGGGGCCGGACAATATTTCACCAATATTTATAGTGAAATGTGCTAAACCACTAACTAAGCCATTGTGTTTGTTGTTTAACAGATCGATTAGGGAAGGTATTGTACCAAGGGTATGGAAATCGGCGTTTGTTACACCTGTCTTTAAAAAGGGCAACAGAAGTGACGTAAGTAATTATAGACCGGTTTCAAAGTTGTGTATTTTTGACAAAATTTTTGAAAGTGTTGTCTATACCCAAGTTTACAGTTCACTGTCTGGTACTTTTATTCATCAACAGCATGGGTTTTTAAAAGAGCGATCAACTACATCAAATTTAATATTATTTACGGAGTATTTGACTTCCAACATGGAATATGGTAGGTAAGTGGATTCCATATCAACTGACTACAGTAAAGCTTTTGACCGCATTAATCATTTTCTTCTTTTGCAAAAGTTAATGTCAGCGGGAATCTATGGAAACTTATTCAGATGGTTCTCATCCTATGTTGAAAATCGGTCTCAGGCTGTGGCGGTGAATGGATACATGTCCAGATGGAATTTAATACCTTCGGGTGTACCGCAGGGATCATTGCTTGGGCCTTTACTGTTTAATATTTTTATTAATGATATAGGTTCCTGTTTTCAACACTCAGAATTCCTGTTGTATGCAGATGACATGAAGATATTCAAAAACATAAATAATATTAATGATTGCATCCTGCTGCAAGAGGATCTGAATAGGGTTGAACATTACTGTGAGCTTAATCATTTAGATCTCAATGTGTCAAAGTGTCGCAGTATCTCTTTCACCAGAAAATTGGAACCTTTTATTTATGATTTCAAACTTGAAGGCCTTGAGCTTGATCGAGTTGATAAAATTTTAGATTTAGGGGTTTTGCTAGACTCGAAACTAACGTATGAATCACACGTAGACTTCATCGTAAAAAGAGCTTGCAAATCTCTGGGATTTGTTATTAGGTCATGCTCTCAGTTTTCGAGTATCAAAATAAGTAAAGTTCTGTATTGCTCATATGTGCGCAGTATTCTCGAGTACTGTTCGCAGGTGTGGAATCCTCAGTACGATGTATATATAGACAGAATTGAGTCCATTCAGCGCAGGTTTCTGAGGTATATACAGTATAAATGTAAAACTTTCGTTTCGGTTTATTATAGTCGGTGTAAAAAATTTCATCTCTTGCCATTGTCCGAGAGGAGAATGATTGCAGATGCCACGTATATGGTAAAAATTTTACAATCAAAGGTAGATTCCCCTCAACTTCTTGCTAAGATCAATCTGATGGTGCTGACCCGGAATCTCAGACGTCACCATACTACCATATACACTCCAGTCTACGATATTAACTATAGAAGGAATGCTTTTATTCCCCGTGCCGCTGATGCTCTCAATAAGGTCGTAGACGATCCCGAGTTAGACCTTTTTAACAGCACTATAGTCAGATTTAAGAAAGTCTTATTGAATAAGTGGTCAAATAAAGTTCCCTAACATATATTGATTACATATTTCTCGATTGTTTGTGTCGTTGCATGTGGCTCTCTTATGTTGTATGCATGGTTATTGTTAAAACAGGTATATATACTTCCTTTTTTGTTGTTTTGACTTGTATTACTTTACTACTGTTTTTGGTAAGCAAGTTTTTATGTTTTTATATTTTTTATTTTTAGATATCAATTTGCGAAAACCTTGAAAATGTGTTCCCAGATATTTGTTTGCACCCTTCCTAGTTAGATATGATGAACTGTTGGTTTTCCTATTAAAATAAAATAAAATAAATAAATTATCTCCTGTTATGAAGGTTACAGCTTAATTATTCGTTTTCATAAAGAAAAGATATTGAAGCTGTCCTTAAAATACTATCTTATTATAATTACTTAAATTAGTGGTTTTAATATAAACTGGCAGAACCTTTCACGCACTATATGGACTCGATGCACAGGGCAGTTGTCTTGCACAAATGATATTGTTGGCATATCATCAATCGGATAAATACACCGCACAGTTGGTAACATGGTTTCTTCCAGCACTTGCACATAAAGAGCAGCTGTAGCGCGTCCTGCTATCCACACCTGTTCCCCAGGTCCAGCAGCACTCATCCAGCCCCCACATATTTACAGATATGCGTCCAGACTCCATATTTGGCACAATATTTTTTTCTTCATACCGAGTTGCATTTCTTCGCCATAAATGAAGCCTACCGTGTTGCGATGACATAAACGAACTTTTCGTCCGTAAATATCGCTTTTTTCCAGTCAAAATCCAAATACTGCCGAGCAAATTCTAAATGTTTTTGCTTATTTATTTCGGATAAATACGGCTTTCTTGCTGGCTGTCTGTGGTGGAATCCCTCACGGTGCAAACTCGACGAACAGTAACCACTGATGTGTCGAACTGTTTCGCAAATGTTCTGGTCGGTATGAAGCCATTATTTTCGTACTGTTCCACCATGGATCTCCGCTGTGTGGCGTGTCGCTGTGTTGATAAGCGGACGACGACGGCCGCTGCGCGGTCGACTTTTTACACTACCCTCTTCTTGATGGCGCGTTACCCAACGGTTCACCGCTTGTTGTTTATTGTGTTATTTGTGTGAATGTGTGAGTGATACCGGTGACTGCAAGCTATAAAGTTTTGCGAACTATGACTGCAATTATGAACGCGACCGTACATTTTTTAAATAATACTACTATTTTAGGGGATTCTGGGTATGCGCAAAGGGAATATCTGCCGTCCGTTAGCTAAAAAGTCGTTAAGCCTCAAGGGGTCGATTTTGAGTTTTTGATACCACTTTATACAGGAAAAAAATCTCTATCGATCTGTCTTAGAAACATTTTTCTATCGCTTGTAGTTTTGAAAATAGCCAACACAAATACATCGTTAAGCGAAGAAAAAAACAATAGTGAACATAGCTTTATAGACGTTAACCAACAATACTTCAGTAAAAAATCACTTTTATACCTTAACGTGGTTATGCTTTCAAAATTATCGCTATAGTTACATTGCAATAATAACATTATCCTTTTTTACCACGTTACTATTCAGTTAGGTTTACTGTTTAAATTGCAAATAAATATACTAAGCTATAAAAACGTTTTCCCAAAATAAAACACTTTATGAACGTTAAAATCAGTTAACGACTTTTTAGCGTATGACCAGTAAAACCATAAATAAAATTATTACTTTTTCCGAGACGTTAACCGCCCAAAGCGATTGACGTAAGTAAAATAAAAATTACAAATACAATACTATAATAACGCTTAGCATCAATACCATACAAAATGCCCGCTAATCACTCTGGCACCCCACCCCGCGCGACCTGTCATTTTAGTGTTGCTTGCGCTATCAACGAGGGAGGACGCGCACGCGTCCCGCTGAATTTCCCGCCATGGCTGAAGAAAAACAAAGGTAAACTACTTTATTTTTAATTTGAGTGATTTGTTTTAAATGAAACTCGTGTTACGTAAAAGGTTTTGATTTTGCTACGCTTTCGCATGATAAGCGATCCCGGACGCGGTCTATGTTGACCTATTTAGTCACAGATTTGGTTGCATCGTTATGTTTTGCTTATGTATTTTTTATAAAGGTCTATGGGTGTGATTTATTTCGTCTGCGGGTACGAAACTTGCGACGACGGCCGGAGCGCGGCGGGGCGGGGCGAAGGCGCCACTTGGTTAAGTTTTGAGGACTATGCGCAGTTTCGAGCCGAACGCTGGTTGTAAGAAGATAGTTGAAGGTCCCGAGAGTGACATAGGCTACTTTCTTGCTCGCGACTTCATCCACGTAAAAACTATTTTACGCGGGCGAAGCCGCGGGAAACAGCTATTATTTGAATAAACTAAACGATGCTTCACGTACGTCACGTGAACGCGCGAGCCGCGAAACCAAACTAGTTGTTCTCGTCGCTCCGCGCCGCCCGCCGCCCGTGTCTCGCTCGATTTTCGTACCCGCAGACCAAAGTGGGTAACTTATGTAATCTATGGTTCTACGTTCCTTGCATTTGTTTTTCATTTTTACAGATTTGGACGCTCAATGGTTTCTCAGCGTGCAAAAGCAATACTCGGTATGGTAGGTGCTAAGAATAATGATAATTTTGGCCAGCCTCAAAAAAAAGAAAATAAGTACAAAAACTTAGAAAACAGAATCGATTATCTTTACTCTCGACCTTATTCAATGACGTCTGAGATATTTCAAAACTTTTGTGAAACACAAACAACTTTTAACTCGTTCCATTATAATGAGGTACAAAATAATATAAGAATTTTAAAGAAAAACTTCCCCACGAGCACTACACATCACATCGCTAATGAAATGAGATATTGTTCGTATACTTCACCTTTTGATTTAAAATGTCACGAAGAAATGCCTTCAGAAAATACAACAACTGAAGAGAAGCAATTACAATATTTTGATGAGCAAAGACCGGAAGCTCAAAGTAACAATTATCAAAATAACCACTCACAATCTGAAACGCTGTGCACTCCTTTAGCTTTTTTTTTCAGCTTTTTGATTCAGACGATTCGGTGCGTGACAAGGATTATATTCCGTCTGACTCAAGTGATGATTCTGACGACAATGAAGCATTATCTTTAAGCCAAAAAGGTTTGGCCTCATCAACAACATCTAAGTCTGCACCACTCCGATTGCTTCAACCGCTTTGTATTACTGAGAAAGTAGACATTCCTAAGAGACGTAATACTGTTGAACAACTTGAATTAGGACACAATGTACCAAGAAAACTGTCTCAAAAGCGCAGAAACACAATTCATGCCATAGACGATATTCCTAATAAGAACCAAAAAAAAATCAAAGTCACTGCTCGTACAAGAAAGGAAAAAAAGGAAACTAAAATAACCGAATACTCTGTAAAGCCAGGATGCAACAGTAAATGCTTGAAAAAATGCTCAGCCAATATAAGCGATGTTCAACGCAATATTTTGAATAAAGAATACTGGTGCCTAAATTTTGGACAAAGAAGACAATACATAAGGTCGCAAGTGGAAGTAGCAGTCCCAAAGCGTAAATATACTAAAGAACCTCAAAGAAACCCCCGGAGGACATTCAAACTCAGAAAAAGTGATGGTACAAAATGCGAGGTATGCAAAATATTCTTTTTGACCACCTTAGGATTTAAAAAAAATAACGATCAAGTGTTACGATTGGATACAAAAAAAGACGATTCAGACAAAAGGGGAAAACATAATAAAACTCCCGCTTTTGACCGACAGCTGCTAGATGTCCACATTGAATCCTTCAATCCGTACGCACCATATCACAGGAGACAGCATGCGCCATTGCGGCGTTACTTACCGAGTGATATAACCATCAGGTATATGCACAAAGACTACTGTGAGAAAAACCCAAATAATACAGTATCGTACGAATTATACCGGAAACATATTAAAACTATGAACATTTCATTTACGCAACTAGGTAACGAAGACTGACGAAGACGGTGTTTTGACGGCCTCTGTGGCTCAGCGGTAGTACGCTTGTCTGTGACAACAGAGGTCCCGGGTTCGAATCTCGGCCAGGGCATGATGAGAAAAGAACTTTTTCTGATTGGCCTGGGTCTTGGATGTTTATCTATATAAGTATTTATTATAAAATATAGTATCGTTGAGTTAGTATCTCGTAACACAAGTTTCGAACTTACTTCGAGGCTAACTCAATCAGTGTAATTTGTCCCAAAAAAAAAAAAAAAAAAAAAAAAAAAAAAAAAAAAAAAAAAAAAAAAAAAAAAAAAGGATATTTTGACCATCATTCTAAATATACCAGAGCTAGGCAACTTTATAAGGAGCATAAAGAACTTCCACAGGACAGTAATCAAATTTTTTATACAACTGACCTCGAAAAAGTAATAATGTTACCGCGTATGGATACTTTTAAGTCGATTATATTTTGTCCGAGACTTATAGCGTTTAATCAAACGTTTGCCCCTGTTGGAAAGATAACCAAAGAAAACAAACCAGTCACTGTACTTTGGCACGATGCGATAGCTGGCAGGAAGCAAGAGGATATAATGAGTGCTTTCTACGTATTTTTGCTCCGCAATCGTGACGTTCAAGTTGTTAATATATGGCTAGATAACTGTTCTGCCCAAAATAAAAATTGGTTGTTATTCTCTTTTTTAATATATATGGTTAACAGTGATTTGATTTCGACAAACAAGATTTCATTATTTTTTTTCGAACCAGGACATACCTTTATGAGTGCCGACCAGGTCCATCACCAAGTCGAATTAGCGATGAAAAAAAAAAGCTAACTGTATGATTATCACGACTTTGTAGATGCAGTATCATCAATTAATAATAATAAAGTCATTGTAGAATCGCTAACCGCTCAACAATTCATAAATATGCCCAACAATATTTCAGATCGACGAATTCAAAAATCTTCTCCAATAGCATATTTGAAAACTATGGTACAAGTTAATTTTAAAAGAAATGAATTTGACTTATTTTATAAAAATAATTTTGACGAAGAAGAAATAGTATTGAGATTTCTGAATGATAAATATCTCAAAAATCCTAAAGCTGTATCACTATCTTTCAGATCATTTCCTAAAGGTATCGAGCAAGAGCGAAAAGATAACTTGATTGAAAAATTGAAAAATATTATTCCTGTTCATAAACTAGTATTTTGGACACAATTACCAGTCAATCATGCTGCATCAAATGATGTAAGAAGTAGGAAAACCACATAATCACATGAATAAGTGTTTTTTTTACTTCTTACATTAGTTACTTATGTACACTTATTCTAATCATAATCATTTCGTTATAATTATCTTATTATAAACTAGCCTTTTTCCGCGACTACGTTGCGTGATTTATAGCCTATGTGTTAGAGTATAATGTTGTAAAGTTTCGTCAAAATCCATGCTTGTTTGTTTTGCATGAAAGACTAACAAACATACACACATCCATACATTCTTACCAACTTTCGCATTTATAATTATATCTTATGTCTAAATATGTAAACAAAAGACTGAAAAGTGCCTTAAAGGTATATTTTTTTATTTGTCTTTCTGATTTAAGGTTATACTAAGATTAAGATTTTAATAAAAATCAACCTCTAGGAGGTTACCTTTTTAATTTAATACAAATTGTAATTGTTTTTGTACAAAACCACGTGAACGGTTAAAACTTCTTAAAGTAGTGTATTGTGTCTTATGTGAGAAATTTGTTTAGTTCTAAGCTTGTCACAGTCATTATTTAAAAGTATATATTTGTGTTACATATTTTATAAAAAAATCTTTCAATGTGATCTCATTTTACTAAGTAAGTATAAATATATGCTGTGTGCTGCCGACAGGCCTATTTTAAGTTTTTGAGAAGTTTATTACCAACTCAAAATGCATATTTTGAACGCAATTTGTAATGTAATTTTTAATTGTTACTCAGTGTTATTATTTGTGGAAAATCTTGTGTTGGTTATTACTTTTAATAAGTTTTATAATTTTTTTTTTATTTCTGTTTAGTTTCATTTGAAGTCTGAGTTTGAAGATTTTGGTTTGATATAATTTACCTATTCTTTAGAGAACCATAGCAAGGCAGGTTACATATCTTTCTTTTAATAAACCTTAAAATACATAATATTTTGTTTCAATTTGGTAGTTAATGTTCCTATTTTTCTATAATTGCATAAACTTTTCCAACCTAAAGTCACAGCTAAAAGATCGCTTATGTTCAAGGTTTTGGGCGTAACGTCTTTTAAGTGTTTTAATAATAAGGTAAACAATAGAGAAAAAAAATACAGCAATGTAGCAACACTGCAAAGCTAGTCTTGAAGGTTGTTAAAAAGCTTTTGAGTTGATACAGTCATGTTTTGTTTCTAATTTAGAGCTCTCAATAAATAACTAAAACGTCGTTAAACACCTTAACGATATTTTAGTAATTTATTGTAGACTATTGCCAATCTAAGGTCTGCCGCGCCGATGGATGCATGGCTAGGGGCGAGCCTAGTCTCGAGCGTGCCACTTCCGCCATGGGGTTGGGCGACCCCCAGGTAATGGCTAGCCTTACCCTGGCATGCGGGGCTCTGCTGGGGCGGACAAAATTGTTCCCTTGCGTCTCGTGGGAATCGCATGATGATCCGTAAAAAGCACCTAAATGGCGGCGATGGTGTCCGCACCCCATCACGTCTCGTTCCCGGCGGGAGCGGTATGCGGTCTGCTGAAAGCCGTTTTGCGACGATGAATGTAAGAGGAGGAATGAAGGAAAAGATTGAGGAAGTATGCCAGATGATGGATGAAAGACGTTTGGATGTGTTGTGCGTGAATGAAACGAAGCGGAAAGGATGCGACGCGACGCAGCACGGCCCTTACACGGCGTATTGGTCTGGAATTTCCAGTACCAGCCGAGGCTGTCAAGGGGTCGGTCTAATTCTTTCTGCACGAATGGCTGAGTGTGTGAATGAGTATGAGTGTGTCAGCCCTCGTCTTCTATGGATTAGGCTGAAAGTTGGAATCACTCGGATCTTCGTTTTAGGTGTTTATGCACCGTGGGATGTGGGTTCGAGGGGTACAACATCAGCAAAAAGCGAAAACGAGGAGTTCTGGAATAGTGTAAGAGAAGTATTGAAAGTTACCAAGCCAAATGAGAAGATTATTATGTTAGGTGATTTTAATGGATGGGTGGGTGTAAAGCGTGATGGATATGAAAAGGTGCTTGGTGCGTTTGGTAACGAAAAGGTGAATGATAATGGAAGAAGTGTATTAGAAATTTGTCTAGAGTGGGATCTTTTTGTGTCGAACTCAATGTTTCAACATAAAGAGATCCACACCTATACAAGAGTGGAAGGTATTTTAAAAAGTATGATAGACTTTGTGATTGTAGATGAAAGATTGAAGAACAAAGTGCTGGATACCCGTGCATATCGCGGTGCTGGCATTGACTCGGACCATTTACTGGTGATATCCCGGATAAGGGGTATCTTCAATCGCTGGCGGCACAGGGTAAGGGAGCAAACCAGCGCTTTGGAAAGAGTGAAAGTAGAAAAGTTGCAAGATATGGATGTAGGTAAGAAGTATATTAATAGACTGAAGGATGAAATTGAAGATTTAGATGAGAGGAGCAATATTGAAGATGGATGGAAGGAATTTAAAGAAAGAATTGTGAAAGTAGCTGTTGAAGTGTGTGGTGTAAGTAGAAGAAGGAAAGGGAAAAATCACAAAAATGCGTGGATGAGTAAAGATGTGCAAGAACTTGTGCGATTAAAGAAGAAAGCATGGCTGGATTTGTTAGCAGCAAAAGCTGTAATATATATATTGTCTACAATACATACATAAATATGTATGTATTGTAGACTAGTTTTTAGAACCTAAAAATGCAAGTCATATTTATATTCGAATCATATGCTATAAGGTCGCTAAGGTATACTTAATGATCTTTTAGTAAAGTATTCATACATACATAAAACTCACGCCTCTTTCCCGGAGGGGTAGGCAGAGTCTACCTCTTTCCACTTGCCACGATCCCTGCATACTTCCTTTGCTTCATCCACATTCATAACTCTCTTCATGCAAGCTCGGCGGTTTCGGGCACTTTTGACCTGACCCTTCACCAGGACGTCCTTAATTTGATCAAGATATGTTCGTCTAGGTCTTCCCACCCCGACCTTTCCCTCCACACTCTCCTTGTATATCTGCTTAGTCAACCTGTTTTCATTCATCCTCTCCACATGACCGAACCATCTCAACATACCCTTTTCTATTCCTGTAACTACATCTTCTTTCACATCACAACATTCCCTTATCACGCTGTTCCTTATCCGGTCACTCAATTTCACACCCAACATACTCCTTAACGCTCTCATTTCCACTGCATTTATTCTGCTTTCGTGCTTCTTTTGCCATACCCAACTTTCACTCCCATACATTAATGCCGGGACCAACACGCCCCTGTGCACAGCCAGTCGAGCCTTTTTGGATAGTTTCTGACTGCTCATAAAGGCATGCAAAGCTCCATTCACCATGTTCCCCGCGTTCACTCTCCTTTCAATATCACTATCACACTTGCCATCTGATGTAAACTTTGATCCTAGATATACAAACTCTTTCACTTGCTCAACTTTTTCTCCTCCAATCAAAATATTACATGCTGTCATTTCTTTCTCCATTTCAAAAACCAGTGTTTTAGTTTTACTTACGTTCACTTTCATTTGTGAGTCTTATGATAAAGCGTGTTTAGTTCAAGACCAACTAATAGGTATTTTTGAAAGCGCAAATTTTACTTTAAAAAAGTGGATGAGTAACTGTAAGGATTTACTGTTGAGAGTTCCTGAAGAGAATGGGGAAGGTTCTGTAACATTTAGTAAAGATGATATCGATAGTAGTATCAAAGTATTGGGTCCAAAATGGATTCCCACTTTAGATTGTTTTATTTTTTCAGTTAATAAGACAGACAGCGTTTCTACTAAGCGATCCGTTCTGAAGTTATTAGCGTCTATATATGACCCCGTGGGTTTTATCTCGCCATGCACTTTCTTAGCTAAATTAATAATGCAGGATCTTTGGAAATTAGGTATTGGTTGGGATGAAAAGTTGCCCGATAATATTAGTACAACTTGGCAATGTTATTAAATTAAATTAAATTAAAAATTTGTTTATTTTCTCTCCACATAGGTGAATATAGGTAAGTACAGACTTCTGTTGTAAAACTTATAGTGGAGAGAACTGGTGCCTGAGCTAGGTAGGATTAAACCTCCTGTATTACAAGTCACCAGGCTCTCTCACACCTAACGATACATACCTAACTAAGTAAAATTTGACATGGCAAAGAAAAGAAACATCGAAGAAATGAAATTAATAGGAAGAATAATTTTGTTTTAACATTTCAGAACTTCCGATATTGGCGGAGTTACGCATTGAACGTCATATGTTATTACCGGGACAATCGGACTGTGACTTAGTTGGCTTTTGGGACGCGTCGTCTAGTGGTTACGCTGCCTGCGTTTATGTCATCAGTCGCGATTGTGACAATAATGTTAAAGTTCGCTTAGTTACCGCCAAATCTAAAGTCGCTCCCATAAAACCCATAACAATTCCCCGATTAGAATTAATGGGCGCTGTTTTGTTGAGTAAATTAATAAAATCTGTCTGTGATATTTTTACAAGAGTTAAAATAAACAAAATTACTGCTTTATCAGATTCGACAATCGTGTTGTCGTGGTTACAAACGGAACCATATAAATTGAAAACTTTTGTTTGTCACCGTGTGACACAGATAATAGAAGTTTTACCTCCTCATTATTGGCGTCATGTCTGCAGTGAAGATAATCTAGCAGATATTTGTTCCCGCGGAGCATCTCCGTCGCAACTTATCAGTTGCACTCAGAAATGGTTATACGGGTCAGATTGGATGAAAAAGGATTATAAGGATTGGCCTATTTGTACCTTCGTTATCGAAAATAATAGCAAACCACCAGAAGTGAAATTAGTAAATTTATTTTCAAATAATAGCTTTTGTCAAGAAACTAAACAAGAATTTTGTATACGAATGTTTAGTCTGTTTTAGATGAAAAACTAAATTACAAAGATCGTGTGCTTGGATTTTAAGATTAAAAAATAAGGATAAAATATCCACAACTTTATCGACAGTTGAATTAAATGAAGCACTGGACAGGTTAATTCGTTTAGTTCAGAGTGCATATTATGAATCTGAATTACAGTTATTAAAGAATAATAAACATGTAGTTTCGCTTCGAAAATTATCGCCATTTATTGATACCTCCGGCTTTCTCAGGGTAGGGGGTCGTATAGATTATTCTGAACTTCCATATAATGCTAAACATCCACGTCTGTTACCGAAGGATAGTCAATTTACTAGATTATTAATAGAATATTTACATAAAAAATATTTACATGTAGGTCCACGTACCTTACAAAACATTATTAATGAAAATTACTGGATTCCATCCGCTCGTAGTGTAATAAGATCCGTTTTATCCAAATGTAAAATTTGCTTTAAATGCAAACCGTCTTTGTTACAACCTGAGATGGCACCGCTACCACCTACCAGGTTGTTACCCCACAAAGTATTTGCTCACGTTGGAGTAGATCTCGGTGGTCTATTCTTAATCAAAACTAGTTTATATCGTCATGCTAAAGTTTCTAAAGCTTATTTAGCATTATTCATCTGTTTTTCCACAAAAGCAGTACATCTGGAGGTGTTATCTTCTTTGTCCGCCGAATGTTTTCTCGCTTGTTTAGATCGCTTTGTTGCTCGTCGGGGTCTTTGCTCGGCACTTTATTCAGACTGTGGTACCAATTTTATAGCATCGAGTAAGCATTTGACCGAAATTCAAAAGTTTTTGCGTGATAACGAGAATGACATCACTAATGGCTGCGCCAAAAGACAATTAGTGTGGAGGTTTAATGTTCCAAGTGCTCCTAACATGGGTGGACTCTGGGAAGCTGGCATTAAGTCAGCTAAATATCATTTATTACGTAGCGTAGGTGAAAAGTCCTTAACGTTTGAGGAACTTACTACTGTATTTTGTAAAGTTGAAGCAGTTTTAAATTCGCGCCCGTTGTGTCCACTGCCAGCTAGTGACAACCCTAATGAATTTAACGTCTTGACTGCCGGACACTTACTAATCGGCAGAAGTTTAACCTCCTTACCAGAGTATAATTTCCAAAAAGTGCCCGAAAATAGACTGTCATGATGGCAGTATGTACAAAAGTGCTCTCAAATTTTCTGGAAACGCTGGAGTCACGAATATTTAAATACACTTCAACAAAGAGCAAAATGGTTTAATTCACCAACCTAAATGTTGGAGATTTAGTTCTGGTTAAAACAGATAATGCCCCTTCATGTAAATGGCTATTAGGGAAAATAGAAAAATTACATCCCGGTCCTGACGGTGTCGTCCGTTGTGTTACCTTGCGCACTGAAAAGAGTGTTCTGCAAAGACCAGTCAATAAACTTAGTCCATTACCCTATACCAATTAGTTTCTTAAACTTTAAATACCAAAGTAAATCTAAGTTTTTAATTATTATTATTTTTTTTAATATATTGTTATATATACCTTTGTCAATTTTCATGACTTATTATCTCTTTAAGTATACTTTCTTAATTATTAGAAACCATAATAACTATGGTTTCGGTAGGGGGTATATTTCGTATTTAATCTGTGGTTGGACATTTCTTTTTTTAATGTTGAGGACGCCACCGGACTAATGTGTGGTAGAAAGTATCAGTTTTAGCCACCGAGAGAAAAAGTGGCGCTAGAGTAGTCTGCTTCAAGCGCGCTCGCAATCACCATCGAAACTTTTAATAAATTTTGTTTTAAGTGATTTTGGACAGAGTTGTGTGTGTGGTATATCTTCAATTACCCGGAGGCCTCCGTGAGGAACTGGGAAATCTGCCGTGCAGAGGAAAGGTGAGTCGTACTCAAATTTCATTGGGGATTTGTCCAACCCGGGCAACCACGTTACATACCTACTCTAATTTATCTCCTTTATTAAATACAGTCCATTGTTATCCCACACCCCTTATCCGGGATATCACCAGTAAATGGTCCGAGTCAATGCCAGCACCGCGATATGCACGGGTATCCAGCACTTTGTTCTTCAATCTTTCATCTACAATCACAAAGTCTATCATACTTTTTAAAATACCTTCCACTCTTGTGTAGGTGTGGATCTTTTTATGTTGAAACATTGAGTTCGACACAAAAAGATCCCACTCTAGACAAATTTCTAATACACTTCTTCCATTATCATTCACCTTTTCGTCACCAAACGCACCAAGCACCTTTCATCCATTAAAATCACCTAGCATTATAATCTTCTCATTTGGCTTGGTAACTTTCAATACTTCTCTTACACTATTCCAGAACTCCTCGTTTTCGCTTTTTGCTGTTGTTGTACCCCCCGAACCCACATCCCACGGTGCATAAACACCTAGAACGAAGATCCGAGTGATTCCAACTTTCAGCCTAAACCATAGAAGACGAGGGCTGACACACTCATACTCATTCACACACTCAGCCATTCGTGCAGAAAGAATTAGACCGACCCCTTGACAGCCTCGGCTGGTACTGGAAATTCCAGACCAATAAGCCGTGTAAGGGCCGTGCAACGTCGCGTCGCATCCTTTCCGCTTCGTTTAATTCACGCACAACACATCCAAACGTCTTTCATCCATCATCTGGCATACTTCCTCAATCTTATCCTTCATTCCTCCTCTTACATTCATCGTCGCAAAGCGACTTTCAGCAGACCTCATACCGCTCCCGCCGGGAACGAGACGTGATGGGGTGCGGACACCATCGCCGCCATTTAAGTTTCAATGTAAACAAACTAAACAAAACTCAATGAATTAACTACCTACAAGAAAATATTGAATAATTTATGTAATTTTCTACTTAAGTTTGGTCGCCGCTCGTCTCGTTCGCCGCTTAACTACCAAAAATACATAATCCGCTCAAACATCCCTACAGACAATTGTAGACACTGCTACTCAAACTCAGAAACCATACAACATATCACTTCAGCATGCAAATCCCTCGCTCAAACCGACTACAAACACCGCCATGACCAAGTGGCTTCTATCATACATCAACACTTAGCACACAAATACAATTTTATACCGAAAAAAGTACCATACTATAAATACAAACCAGAAAATATACATAACAATAGTAACTACAGAATATATTGGGATAGAACGATCATCACAGATAAAACAATACATTATAACCGACCGGATATCACACTCCATGACAAAATCAATAAAACTGCCTTTCTCATAGACATAGCTGTTCCAAACACACATAATATTTATCTCTACGATCCTGGGGGAAAGGTTTCGTATGGAGGGGATCTCTTCAACTTCGTTTGAAGCGTGCCATAGGTTGGGATCAAAGAGTAATAGCCGCCCCAGGCCAATTCTAGTGCGTTTCATATAACCTGATCTTGGATCGCGATCATGAAGCCTTCCGTCGCTGGAAAAAGCAGCCATGAGTTTGATGCTTGTTTGTCGACATGAGGTTGTTCCAGGTCACTTCGGTGTCGTCCATGTAAAGTCTTTCGTTTCCATGTCGCAATCTTCTCTTTCTCATCTGTTATCTGTTCTTTTCGTTGAATATTGTGGTCTTCTAAGTTAAGCGGGGTGAGTTTCTTGTCTGCCTCAACAATAACGCCATGAAACGTTGATTCTCCCACACGTGAGTAAAAATATTGTCGTAGAGCAGTGTATCCCAAAGTATGAGTCGCGACCCAGTGGTGGGTCGCGAGCGAACATTGAGTGGGCCCTGCCTGTAGAACGACACACCACCCTACCGATCCAACCGCTAGACAGCGGGCGACTGATAGACATGTGTAAGTACTGCGAGTAATATATAGCGCGTAATATGGCGTGACCGCCTACTGATACAGTTTTTTTTTTTTTTTTTTTTTATGTAATTACTCGTTGTTGCCTGAAGGGCTTAACAACTTAACCGGACTATTAGTGGCGGGGCCTGAAGGGCCTCCAGCCGACGCAGTGGCTGCTCAAAGGGTTCCCAAAGTGGGACGAACCTCGGCTTTGGCGCCACCCGTGTAGGTTGAACCTAGTGTTCAACTGCCATAAGGGCTGACTAAGTGGCGGATCCACCGGGTGCCGCCGTGGGGCGGTACCTAGTGAACCGGCCACTAGTCCTACTTCTCCGCGTTCGCCGGCGAACGCGGTGTATGAACGCGAGTATGTCGGCACGGTGCCTCTGTTGGGAAGGTAGGGGGTCTGAAGGGGAGACGGCGGCCGTAATTGGGTCGTCCGGATCGGAGAGAATATCCCTAGGTCTTCTGTACCTTGCGTTGGGTGCGGGGGCATAATTGGCAGCTTGCACTACCAGTGGGTTCGGGTGGGCGGGAGCTCGCTCAAAGAAACGTTGTGACGTTTCTTTGAAGTAACGAACGATCGATGGGATTTCCAGTTCCCTGTGGAGATCACTCATTCTGGTGTATCGGGGGGCCCCGGTAGCCTTTCGGAGGAATCTATTTTGTATGCGTTGAAGCAATACAATGTTGGATTTTGCCGCGTGTGCAAAACACACGCTGGCAAAAGAGAGGACGGGGCGGATGCACAACTTGTATAATGTCAGTTTATTTCTAAACGACATTTTTGGGTTGACGATCATGGGGCTGAGCTTGTAGAGGTCCAAGGCAGCTCTGTTTTTCACGCGTTTGATGTGAGGACCAAACGTCATGCGACTGTCTAGGGTGACTCCTAGATATTTGGCTTGTTTGGCCCAGGGAATGGGCCTGCCATAAATGTGAAGGGTGCCAACGATCGGCGTTGAGCCTCCCCGGCGGGGTCTCGTGGTGATGTCGGGGTCCCTTGAAAAGTACACTGCTGTACTCTTTGTGGGATTTACCTCGATCCTCCATAGACGGAACCACTCCTCCAGAGCCTTGATGGCCTGTTGGAGTCGTTTCGCTATGGTGGCCGGTTGTTTACAGGAGGAATAGAGTGCCGTATCGTCGGCGTAGAGCGCTACTTCCACATTCGGGGTTCGCGGAAAATCGCTAGTGTATAGCGAGTATAGGGTCGGGGATAGCACGGATCCTTGCGGGACTCCTGCTCGAATGGGGCGGGGCGACGAGAGACAGCCCTCCAGACGGTAGCGGAACGAGCGGTTTGACAAAAAGTCTCGTAAGATGCGCACGAGAGAGGATGGCAGCCCCATGCGAACAAGTTTGAAAATCAAACCTTGGTGCCATACTTTGTCAAACGCCGTGGCCACGTCGAAGAAGACCGATCCCGTTTTCCAGCCCCTGTTTTTATTTAAGAGAATGTGCTCCGTGAGGCGGTGCACTTGTTGGACGCACGAGTGTTTGGCCCTAAAGCCAAATTGCTCGTCGGGGATGAGGCTTTTAGACTCTATATAGTCTTTCAGCCGAGCGAGTATAATGCGCTCGAAGATCTTGCCCATGGTGTTGAGCAAGCTGATGGGTCGGTAGGAGGAGGGGTTAGCCGGGTCCTTACCCGGCTTGGGGATACCAATGACTGTTGCACTTTTCCATGCGTTAGGAAAAGTGCAGTTTTCCAAAGCAGCATTGAAGATGCATACTAGGAGAATCAAGAGAGATTGGGGAAGGCGTTTGAGAACGTTATTTGAGATGCCGTCGGCTCCGGGGGCCTTTCGGGGTTTGTACGATTTGATGATTTCCTCGACTTCGTCGAGGGTGGTGGGGCGGAGGGGTATGTCCGGGAGGGACTCGTCAGAGTTAGCGGGAGTGAGAGTTTCCGCAACGCTGTTGACCTCTGCGAGATGGACCGGGTCTACCGGCTCGAGACTCGGGGAGCATTGCTGCTCCAGGTTGACTGCTAGGCATTCAGCCTTTTCCTCGTCTTCGAAGGCGATCGACCCGTCAGGTCTGTTGAGTGGGGGAGCTGGCTCGATTCTGTTTGAACGCAGAGCTCGGGTCAGATTCCAGAATGTGGTGTGGGATGGTTGGAACTGTGACAAGGTGTTATCCCATCGTTCGTTTCTCAGTTCTCGGATTTTCTCCCTCACTTGACGTTGAAGGGAGCGTAATTCGAGTCTGGCGTCCTCGGTGGGGTATGAGTCATAATGTCTCGTTGCCGCATTCTTACGTCTCATCAAATCGCGTACGTCATCGGGCAACTACATCGATGGGTAGGATCCATCGATGCGACTCGCCTGGTGCAGCCTTCTACAGCTGATTGTAGGTGATTTGTGAGACGGAGAATAGCGTGGTCTGTCTCGTCAGGGGTGGTGATCCTATCAGGGATGTCATCTAGATCGGGAGACGGCTGGTCGAGAGCTGCAGAGAGCTTCTTCCAGTCGGTCACCGTTCTATGATGAACAGGTTGCCCGTTGTCTACTGGACCGAGTTGCAAGAGCACCGGGCGATGGTCGGATTCGAGCTCGGCGTGTACCTCTAGAGACACCACCTAGAGGGCGATGTTCTTGATGAGGGCCATGTCGATCACGCTCGGAGTGTGGGAGACTATGCGGAGATAGTGAGTAGGGGCTACGGGAGCGACAACTTCAAAGTCCAGCTCGTCCATGAGACGTTAAAGGGCTAATCCATTGGAGCTATCCGTGGCAGAATTGAATAGGATGCTCTTGCTGTTGAAATCGTCGGCTAGAATAGTGGCGTTTCCAAGGTCGAATAGTGATTTAAGGTCACTTTCGAGAAGTCTCTTTGCGGGAGGGAGGTAGCAGGAGGCGATGTTGACCGACTGATGGCCGGTCATGCTCAACCTGAGTATTGAACATTCGATGTTCTCGAGAGTCGGAGGAGGGAGAGGGATGCAATGTAAGCATCTTTTGTAATAGATAAGAGTGCCGCCTTTAGGGCCGACTCTATCATTACGAATTATGTTGTAATTTGCAATTCGCGGGGAGCGATTTGCGGGTTTGAGGAATGTTTCTTGCACCAAGAGAATGTCGACTTGATGGTCGACGAGGTACTTACTGATTTCCTCTCTTTGTTCAGAGAGGCCATCAGCGTTGAAGAACGCCAAGGTCAGGGAGACTGGTTTAATTCTCCGATTCGAGCTACCCATTACGGTCGCTTGTTGAGGGTGGATTGGGGAATCTGATATTCCCCAATTTGGTCAAAGAAAGATTTGTAGAGGAACATAACCTCCATCCGTTTGATAATGTCATTGCCGGCCGCAATGAGGGCGCGCCCAATAACGCCGATCAGTTGCAGATCGGGAGCGCTTCTGAGCACGCCGAAGAAAGCGGCCGACGCGTCCTCGTCCGTGATGCCGTCACCGACCGCGCCATCGGCGCGGGCGGTGGCGATTTCGCGGGGACGCTGGTCTGTCTGTCTCGTCTGAGAGGAGGGGAGGTTTTGCACCGCTTTTGGCGGTGCTGATTCAAAACCTGGGGGGGGGATATCAACGCCGCAACAGGTGAGGCCTGTGGCGTTTGAGTTGGAGCATGTTTCTGAGCCGTCCAGGGATTCCTAACAGCGGAGGGACGCAGTTGGACGTTTGTCACGTCCGCGTACGTAGCGGGGCGAGAGGAGGGAGGGATTGGGGCCGCAGGTGCAGCCCTCTGAGGGATTTGAGGAGGGTTATGCGGAGGCTTGCCTTGGGGCTTAGGAGTAAAGCCTTTTTGCTGTCTTTTTGGTGCTTTCGGGCAGCCAGTTGGCCGGGTGTCCCGATTCACCGCAAAGGACGCAAGCGGGCGGGTCGGATGAGTCCCGAGTGCGTGGGCACTCTTTAGTGGCGTGGGGGTTTAGGCACTTTACGCACCTTGGCTTGGCGTGACAATGCCTCGCCGAATGGCCGTATAACTGGCAGTTGTGGCATTGGCCGACAACGCCGCGGCTGAGGGGTTTCTCGACGTTAATGCCGCCGAGGCCAGCCACCTCTTTGATTTGAAAGACCGCTTTCGCGGCTTTAGTCATTTCTAAAATGACTAGAACTAAATTAAAGGGCTGTTTAGCGCCTTTGTTAGCTCGGTACATTCTATGTACCTCGAGCACGGGGAGATTTTTGGATTTTAGATCCTGGAGGATGAAGTCCTCCGAGATCTCGCATGGGACATTTCGGATGACGACGCGTAGGTGGCGTTCGTCCTCCAGGGCGTAGGTATGGTACGCTACATTTCGTTCCCTCAGAAATTTCTGAAGGGCACGGTGGTTGATTTCAGTCGGGATCTTGATTCTGATCCCGTGGCTGATATTGGTGGCCGAAGTGAACCGGATGTTCCGTTCATTGCAAGCGGCCGACACCATTGTCCACTTGCTCTTATCTTGGAGGATAAGAGGAGGGGGGACTTTGGCTCGGCTGCCGCTGTCGGGTTTTGGCGCGGATTTTGGCGCGAGTTTAGAAGGCCTAGCCTCACCGGAGGGTTTGGCGGCCTTGGTTGGAGGGAGGGCCTTGTCCTTAGACCGTTTTTGGCGTTTATGGCCAACGGTGATGAACTCTTCATCGTCCGATGAAGAGGGAGAGGCGGGAGAGAGGGTGGTCGTCTCCATGTGGGTGTCCATGGAGCTACCAGCGGGGGTTTCCGGCTCCATAGAGTCGGATTCCTCCATGGCAGTCTGGGACAGGGGGGATTCGGCTTCAGATTCCTCCGAAGCCTGGGATTTGGCCTTCTTGGCCGAGTCGCCGATTAATTTCGGCAGGTAGGGGCTTAGCCACGGCTGTTTAAGCCTGGCGAACAAGCAGAATTTGTTCAGATGAACAGACAGGTAGTCCGTTAGGACATCCCTGAACGTTTCAACAACATGCTCCGGGATTTCGTCGGGGTCGGGAGGTTTTTCCATAACGAGGAGGAGGGCACGCGGTTTCGAGGAAAAAGGAAGGTTGACTTATTTCCTCAAGATGATAGCGTTCGTCCTGAGAAGGACGGCGCGGGGGGTACACGGGCTACTCCCGAAGGGTGCGGCGCCCTAAGAAGGGCACACTCCGTGCAAAATAGGATTATTCACAAGAACACAAAACGCACACGTGCGCCTGTGCTCCCTGAACGATCCCCTTATCGCCCTTACAAGGACGGTTTAGGTTCACGGGCGACTCCCGGAGGGTGCGGCGCCCTTAAAGGGCACACTCCGTGAAATAGGAATTTCAGCGGAACACTATACGCACAAGTGCGCTTATGCTCCCGGAAAGACCCCTGATCGCCCTAAAAAGGACGGTTTGAGGTACACGGGCGACTCCCGGAGGGTGCGGTGCCCTTAAGAGGGCACACTCCGTGCAAATAGGAAATTCGGCAAAACACTAAACGCACGAGTGCGCTAGTGCTCCCCGAAAGTTCCCCTGATCGCCCTAAAAAGGACGGTTGAGGTTCACGGGCTACTCCCGAAGGGTGCGGCGTCCTAAAAGGACACACTCCGTGAAATAGGACTTCCACGGAAACAATAGCGCACAAGTGCACTTTGTTCCTGGAATAATCCCCTGATCGTCCTGAAAAGGACGTTTGCGATACACGGGCAACTCCCGAGGGGTGCGGCGCCCTAAGAAGGGCACACTCCGTGTAATAAGACTTTTCGCAGGAACGGTGTGCGCGGCTGCGCTCACTATTCCTCGAATAATCTCCGAGAGGTCCTGAACGTTATGAATTTGCGAGCCAATCACCACAGGGCGATTGAGTCACTAATCCAAACGGGCAGAAATTTCCTGGACGTGCTCCGGAGGTAGGGAACGGGCAGAACGTCCTCACGCCTCAAGAGTACGAACCGGAATGTCCCTGATACAGTACGTATAACCCGGTAAAATTTAGCATGACACTGACATTAAACAGTACTATAGCGGGCAACATTGTAGGCCCTTCCGGGGAGACATCGCGTCACTCTCCGCCCCCCCCGTCCATACCACGCCGTTCCCAACGCCCGCGTCGAGGACCGCCCGTGCGCCTCATTGAACAAGTCAGTCTTTAAACAACGCGCGGACCGGTGCGGTATGCACTTCTTATTAGCGAGCGAGTTTTGTTATTTCTTTTGATAAGTTACCGAAGTAAAGTTGTTATCCCGTAGTTGGCTTTTACTTCTCAATCTCGCCCCGCTATAGTACGCAGCACCTACGGCATCACCGTGGGCGGTCGGCTTGGCGCCGGCGGTTCCTTGACGAATTTCGATTTTGATTTGGAAATTAGAGCAGTATTACGTTTCTCATAAAGATTAAATTTTTATGGCATACACTGCTTCATACTTAAGACATAAAGGCATAAATTATAACTGACGCGCTATTTCGTAATGTTAGTACATTTTTTATCTTGTCATTATTTATTTACACAAAAATAATCAACTTTGGTGATTTTAAAATTATGGCGACAGGTAGTATAACTCTTTAGTACTTTTAAGGGTACTGTTTTGCGCATGTCTAGACTAACAGCTACGGACGGATTGTAAGCGCGGGCGACGCGCGTGCTGAGGGGGGCGGGGTGCAAACGAAATGGTACGAAATGGTTCGTGTAGTACCGAGACGTCTTTTGTTTTTGCGAAGTTCATTCATTACGCGTTGTGTCGTGTTTGTTTGCGGGCGTACCTACTGTAATTTTATTCGAAAATAAATATTGACGTTTGAAGATAGTGATGGAAAAGTGGTTGAAACGGGTAACGAAACCTATTTCGCCGCCGGCAGGTGATTGTGAAAATAATGACAAAAGCGACACTGAATCCGACTTTCAAATGCCTTCAACGAGTTCGCATGACACGAAACGAAGGAAAGTTGTGAGAAAATATGACCCTGATTATTTGAAACTGGGATTCACATGGAAACATGATATGGCAGATCCACGTCCTCAATGCGTGATTTGCTACGAAATATTAGCGAACGAAAGTATGCGTCCAAGTAAGCTGATACGTCATACAGAAACAAAGCATTCTCATGCTATAAACAAGCCAGTAGATTTTTTTCAAAAAAAGTTATTGGAAATGAAGTCATCAAAAAAATTGCTTCTCATTTCATTAATATAAATGAAAATGCTGTATATGCGTCGTACCTCATCAGCTTAAGGATCGCCAAAACAGGTAAGCCTCATACCATTGGCGAAGACTTAGTATTACCATCAATCAAAGATGCTGTTGGAGCAATGTTTGGAGAAAAAGAAGTAAAAAATCTACATGCTCCCCTCAGACGTATTAAGGCTAAACGAAACCCTGCACCGTGGCTTTCTAGCGAAATTAAAGAAACTATGGCACCAAGAGATAAAGCCAAGCGCAGGTATAAGCGTCACCCGACGGAACACAATCTTTCGCTTTTCAAGGTCCTTCGCAATCGCTGCAGTCGTATGTGTAGGGATGCTAAAAGAAGTTATTTTCATGATTCTCTCGTTGGTCGTAGCCCTGCTTATGTGTGGCGGTTTCTTAGATCAGTGGGTATTGACAAATCTTCGGTTCTCGATCACAGTAACTTAGACCCAAACGACATTAACAGACATTTTTCTCTTCCGCCTGTTACTCTGTCTTCTGCCTCTTAATCTGACACATTGAATCAACTATCCAAACTTCCTGTTCCACCTTACCCTGCCTTTGAGTTTTCATGTGTTACTGAGGATGAAGTTGAAAGATTTATTTTTCATGTCACTTCTAACGCGGCTGGGGATGATCAGATCTCTGCAAAAATGATAACGCTCCTTCTCCCTGCTATTCTTTCTGTTGTTACTCATATAATTAATTTCTCCCTAACTTCCGGATATTTCCCGGCGTCTTGGAAACTAGCTCATGTCATTCCCTTTCCTAAAGTCTCTAATCCTTCATCACTTTCACAGCTTAGACCTATATCTATCTTACCCTTTTTATCTAAAGTTTCTGAGCTGATTGTTCAAATGCAGTTATCTTATTTTTTAAATCATAACAACATAATTAGTCCTTATCAGTCAGGTTTCCGTGCGGGACATAGTACTGTGACGGCTTTGCTTAATGTTACCGATGACATCCGCTGGGCTATGGAAAACAAATCCCTAACTTTGATTGTACTTCTCAATTTCAGCAGTGCCTTCAACTCTGTTGATTTTGATGTCCTTCTCGGAATTCTCCGATCTATTAACGTGTCACCTGTTGCTCTTGCCTTGTTTTCTTCCTACCTTCGGGGTCGCTCGCAGTGTGTTCGCCTCGGAGAGCTGAGCTCAGTGCTGGTGTACCCCAGGGTGGTGTCCTTTCTCCTTTGCTTTTCTCTGTGTTTATTAATACTGTTACTAATATTCTTTCTTCTAGTATACATCTCTATGCAGACGACTTGCAGCTTTATCGGCATTGCTTGGCTGATGAGGTTGAGACAACTGTGGCTTCCATGAACGATGACTTATACAAGCTGAGTCGCTGGGCTAGCTCTTTTGGGTTATTAATAAATCCATCGAAATCTCAGGCTATGCTCATTGGTGGTAAACATCTACGCAGTCGTATTGACCTGTGTGACTTACCCCCTTTACTTCTGGATGGTTCGGTTATAGCTTTTGCGGAAACTGCGAAGAACCTTGGTGTTATTTTTGATTTTACACTTAGCTGGTCGAAGCACGTTCACGAGGTTAGTCGCAAGGTACACTTTTCCTTCCACACTTTGAAGTGTCTCCAAAATTTTTTGCCCTTTCAAACTAAAGTTTCCTTATGTCAATCCCTCATTCTTCCTTTCCTCGACTATGCTGACGCGTGCTTTTTGGATGCTACCGAGGAACTCCTTGATAAACTGGAACGTCTACAAAATTTGTCTATCCGATTCATTTTTGGCCTCAAGAAGTATGATCACGTCTCGGAGTTTCGCAGGCAACTAAACTGGCTGCCCATTCGTCTGCGTAGAAATATGAGAATACTTTGCCTTCTTTACAATACTCTCTATAATCCTGCATATCCCTCATATCTGCGCAACCGCTTCACCTTTGTTTGTCCTGTCGATACTCCATGCAGGTCTCATCGTAGAACCATACTTAAATTCCCTACGCATCGTTCGGCCACTTTCTCTAACTCCTTTTCTGTCCATGCTGTTAGATTGTGGAACTCACTGCCTCCTGAGATACGTGACTCTAAATCACTGTCCCAATTTAAAAAATTAATTAAAAATTATTACCTCTCCAAGCCTTGCTAATTTGGTATATATTGTATATACTTTATGTAAGTTTATTATTTTGTATTTATAAATGTATTTTATTAAATTTTATTTATGCATTTGTTTTTGTATGTCTATTATTAGTTGTGTGAGTGGAGTACACGCCTGTCACCCTTTCCATCATGTCTCCTATCTCGGGTCTGCTGGAAGAGATTTCTTTTGAAATAAGCAGAACCTTTGTAATTTTGTTTCTTGTGTTTATCAGTCTCGATGTTTTCTGTGTACATAAATTAGTAAATAAATAAATAAAAGAAATCGAGCGCATACCACTATCAAATAATACTGTTGCGCGAAGAATTGACGAAATGGCTGAATGGACAGAAGATGAATTAATTCAGAGAATAATTAGTAGTAGATATTATGCTCTGCAACTAGATGAGTCTACCGACGTGCGAGGCCTATCTCAATTGATTGTTTTTATTCGTTATATATGGCAAGCAGACGTGCATGAAGATATATTATTTTGCAAGCCAATTATTCGTGGAACGTCCCGAGATTATTTTCAATGCAATTGATTCCCATATTAAAGAAAAAGGTATACAGTGGAATAACTGCGTCGGTATATGTACTGACGGTGCGCGGGCAATGTGCGGGAAAAATAGCAGTGTGGTTACAAGAATTCTTGAACAAAGTCCCTGTGCTTTGTGGACAAACTGTAGCCTTCATAGAGAAGCACTTGTTTCCAAAGCATTACCTGATGATTTCAAAACAGTACTAGATACGGCTGTTAAAATCGTAAATTATATTAAAACAAGACCACTACAAGCTCGCTTACTTCAGAAGCTGTGTGAAGAAATGGGTAGTCTTCATTCATCTTTTCTTCTGCATACAGAAGTTCGACATGATTAGTGGAACTACGCAATGAAGTTACAATTTACTTGGAAGGAAAAACTGAATATATTGAACATTTAATGGACGACGAATTCATACTCAAACTCACATATGCAGCGGATATTTTTTCGAAGTTAAATGAACATACATACATACATAAAATCACGCCTCTTTCCCGGAGGGGTAGGCAGAGACTACCTCTTTCCATTTGCCACGATCCCTGCATACTTCCTTTGCTTCGTCCACATTCATAACTCTCTTCATGCAAGCTCGGCGGTTTCGGGCACTTTTGACCTGACCCTTCACCAGGACGTCCTTAATTTGATCAAGATATGTTCGTCTAGGTCTTCCCACCCCGACCTTTCCCTCCACACTCTCCTTGTATATCTGCTTAGTCAACCTGTTTTCATTCATCCTCTCCACATGACCGAACCATCTCAACATACCCTTTTCTATTCCTGTAACTACATCTTCTTTCACATCACAACATTCCCTTATCACGCTGTTCCTTATCCGGTCACTCAATTTCACACCCAACATACTCCTTAACGCTCTCATTTCCACTGCATTTATTTTGCTTTCGTGCTTCTTTTGCCATACCCAACTTTCACTCCCATACATTAATGCCGGGACCAACACGCCCCTGTGCACAGCCAGTCGAGCCTTTTTGGATAGTTTCTGACTGCTCATAAAGGCATGCAAAGCTCCATTCACCATGTTCCCCGCGTTCACTCTCCTTTCAATATCACTATCACACTTGCCATCTGATGTAAACTTTGATCCTAGATATACAAACTCTTTCACTTGCTCAACTTTTTCTCCTCCAATCAAAATATTACATGCTGTCATTTCTTTCTCCATTTCAAAAACCAGTGTTTTAGTTTTACTTACGTTCACTTTCATTCCTTTCTCTTTTAAAGCTTCATGCATACAGTTTACCATCTCCTGTAACTCCTCCGCTGATGACGCCAGTATAACCTGATCGTCGGCATAGAGCAGACATTTGACGAGTAATTCATTCATCCTCAATCCACTTTCAGACTCTTTCAAATCTGTCAAACAACTATCCATAAATAGGTTGAACAGCCACGGTGACGCAACACATCCCTGCCTAACACCTTTCTCTATCTTAAACCACTCAGTGTGCGCTCCGTTTATCCTGACACAAGCACTCGAATCCTCATATAAGGATTTCAGTGCTCGTATCAAGAGACTGCTCACCCCATGCATAGAAAGTGCTGACCACAATTCATTCCTCTCAACTCTGTCATAGGCCTTTTCCAAATCCACGAATGTGCAATAGACTTTTTGACTCTTGGCCAAAAACTTTTCGGCTATGCACCGCAAAGAAAAGACCTGATCAGTACATCCCATTCCCTTTCGAAATCCCGCTTGAGCATCCCATATTTTGTCATCAGTTTCATTCCTGACTCTATTAATCAATACCTTAGCATACAATTTGCCGACGACGCTAAGCAGGCTTATACCACGATAATTTTTGCAGTCCAGTTGTGACCCTTTTCCTTTGTAAAGTGGCACAATAACAGCCTTACACCAATCTTTTGGTACTCGGCCGCTTCTCCAACACAAATTGAAAAGGCAGTACAACTGTCTAGCTACGACGCCTTTTCCTGCTTTAAGCATCTCGACCGACACTCTATCATACCCGGCAGCCTTACCCGCTTTCATACTCTTAAGTGCTTCCACAATTTCAAACATTTCAATTTCGCCTTCCATCTCATTCTCTTTTTCTTCGCTATAGCAGAACTCTTTCTTATTTTCTTCCTTTTTTTCAAATAAACTCTCAAAATAGTCCTTCCATATCTTTAGCACACATTCTTCTCCTTTCACAACGCTACCATCCTGGCATCTGATCCTAGTCAGCTCTCTGGTTATAGTTTTTCCTCGGGCTGACCTTACGGATTTCCAGAATACTTTCAGATTTGACTGAAAGTCTTCTGATAGCCTTTTATCAAAATCCTCTTTATACTCTTCTTTCTTTCTAATCACAGCTTTCTTAACCAAATCTTTCATTTTTTTATATTCCTTACGTGCTTCATTCACATCCTCATCTATAACCTCTTGCATTCTTAAGTTAGCTTTTGCTGCTAACAAATCCAGCCATGCTTTCTTCTTTAATCGCACAAGTTCTTGCACATCTTTACTCATCCACGCATTTTTGTGATTTTTCCCTTTCCTTCTTCTACTTACACCACACACTTCAACAGCTACTTTCACAATTCTCTCTTTAAATTCCTTCCATCCATCTTCAATATTGCTCCTCTCATCTAAATCTTCAATTTCATCCTTCAGTCTATTAATATACTTCTTACCTACATTCATATCTTGCAAATTTTCTACTTTCACTCTTTCCAAAGCGCTGGTTTTCTCCCTTACCCTGTGCCGCCAGCGATTGAAGATACCCCTTATCCGGGATATCACCAGTAAATGGTCCGAGTCAATGCCAGCACCGCGATATGCACGGGTATCCAGCACTTTGTTCTTCAATCTTTCATCTACAATCACAAAGTCTATCATACTTTTTAAAATACCTTCCACTCTTGTATAGGTGTGGATCTCTTTATGTTGAAACATTGAGTTCGACACAAAAAGATCCCACTCTAGACAAATTTCTAATACACTTCTTCCATTATCATTCACCCTTTCGTCACCAAATGCACCAAGCACCTTTTCATATCCATCACGCTTTACACCCACCCATCCATTAAAATCACCTAACATAATAATCTTCTCATTTGGCTTGGTAACTTTCAATACTTCTCTTACACTATTCCAGAACTCCTCGTTTTCGCTTTTTGCTGATGTTGTACCCCTCGAACCCACATCCCACGGTGCATAAACACCTAAAACGAAGATCCGAGTGATTCCAACTTTCAGCCTAATCCATAGAAGACGAGGGCTGACACACTCATACTCATTCACACACTCAGCCATTCGTGCAGAAAGGATTAGACCGACCCCTTGACAGCCTCGGCTGGTACTGAAAATTCCAGACCAATACGCCGTGTAAGGGCCGTGCTGCGTCGCGTCGCATCCTTTCCGCTTCGTTTCATTCACGCACAACACATCCAACCGTCTTTCACCCATCATCTGACATACTTCCTCAATTTTATCCTTCATTCCTCCTCTTACATTCATCGTCGCAAAGCGGCTTTCAGCAGACCGCATACCGCTCCCGCCGGGAACGAGACGTGATGGGGTGCGGACACCATCGCCGCCATTTAGGTGCTCTTTCAAAAAATTTGCATCCATGCGATTCCCACGAGACGCAAGGGAACAATTTTGTCCGCCCCAGCAGAGCCCCGCATGCCAGGGTAAGGCTAGCCATTACCTGGGGGTCGCCCAACCCCATGGCGGAAGTGGCACGCTCGAGACTAGGCTCGCCCCTAGCCATGCATCCATCGGCGCGGCAGACCTTAGATTGGCATTTATCATTATTAAAAAAAAACTTTGAAGACTATTTCGGAGAGGAAATGGAAAAGCTCGACTTGTTAAATTGGATTTGTAACCCATTTCAAGATCACCTGCACACTGGTATGTCAACAAAAGCAAGTGAAGAACTTATTGATTTATCGGAAGATTCGTCACTAAAAAAGAGTTTCAATAGTAAGCAGTTAACGAAATTCTGGTTGTCGGTTACCGATAATTATCCATGCCTGTTTGATGAAGCTATGAAGGTCCTTCTTCCTTTTACTAACTCATACCTATGTGAAGCCGGATTTTCTGATATGATGAACATCAAAACTAAATATCGAAATAAACTGGACATATCAAGCTCACAGCGATTAAGAGTAACTCGAGTTGAAGTTGATGTAAAAACTGTAATGGCGAAAAATAGAAAACAATTTCATTCTTCCCATTAAAATAACTTTTTTAATGTAGTTATTTAATTAAGTAATAAAAAAATGTAAATTTTAACTTTGTTTGTTATTTGAAAAGTCCTTCATTTATATTGGTAACGGTTAAATTTCCTAGAAGTGGGTCCCGAATTTGGAAGCTTGTATAAGATGAGTCTTAGTCCAAACAACTTTGGGAACCACTGCTTACTTAATTTGCTTGTTATGCAAATTAATAATGTCTATTAAACCGCGGCCTCCTTCATCTCTTGGTAGCGTCAATCTTTGCAAGCAGAATCTGGGGTGATGATTTCTATGTGATGTTAGCAAAGTGTTTATAGTTCGTTGTAAATTTAGTAAATTTCCTTGAGTCCAGTTTATTACACCAAATGAGTACGTCAAAATAGGGATTGCATAACTATTAATAGACTTACATAAATTTCGGGAATTCAACTGTGATCTGAGCAGAATATTTAGTCTGTGTCTGAATTTTTTTCTAAGGTCTTCTTTCGTATCCTCTTGATTTATTTGACGGGCTTGCTGGAATCCTAAATATTTGTAGAAAATTTTTGAATCTAATGGCTCTATAATGTTTCCTGATAGCAAAGTGTAGTTGTGTGGTGTTATTTCTCCGTGTACAACTGTAAAAGTTTTACATTTATCAATCCCAAATGCCATACAAATATCATTTGAGAAAGTCTGTGTTATATCAGCTAGTTGGTGTAATGAATCTTTACTGTGGCTATATAATTTTGTCATCCATATACATGAGGTGAGTTATTGTGGTGTGACTATTTGGGGTTGATAGAGTAAATCCTTTATTTGACTGATTTAATAAATACGAAAGCGGGTTAAGAGCCAAACAAAACCACAATGGACTAAGTGCGTCACCTTGAAAAATACCTCGTTTTATCGGGATTTCCATAGTTTCTGTGGGAATGGTTTTATCGTTTTAAGTACTGTTTTCCAATGTTGCATTGAATTTTTAAGAAAGTTTATTAATTTTGGGTGAATTTTGTACAGTTCCAGTGTAAAGAGAAGCCAACTATGCGATACTGAATCAAAAGGCTTTCTTATAATCAATGTACATTGTACTTATGTCTTTTTTCTTATATAGCGCGTATTTCATTACCACAGAATCTATTATTAGCTGCTCTTTACAACCCTGGCTTCCCTTGCGGCAACCTGTTTGCTCTTCATAAAGTATATTATTATCAGTAGCATGTTTACTTATGAGTTCTGAAATGCACCCTGTAATTATTTTGTAGATGGTTTGTAAACAGGTGATGGGTTGGTATTTTGGTGATCGGAATCTTTTGGTATCATACATGTAATGCCTTGGGTGATAAAATCTGGCATGGTGTGAGGTGTGTTTATAAAATCATTAATGTGATTATGTAGTACAGGGTGAATGGTGGTGAATTTCTTGTACCAGTAAAAGTAAAGTAAAAAAGTATTTATTTCGTCTCCGTAGGCACAGAAAAATTACAAAAAATGTACAAAATATTGGTGGAGACTGGCGTCTGTTAAAGACTCAAGCCTGTGTAACAGTACGCCATGCTCTCACAGCGGTTGAAGAAGAAGTACATACAATTCATAAGTAGAACAATTTTTCAGAAGGTTTACCATTTTAAAGGGTGGTTAGTACGAACTTACGAGCTAAACTATATAGTGACGTGTAACATGTAATTTGGAGTGAGGGATAAAAGTTAGTATAAATTGCATAGATCTACAATAATATTTAATATCAAATAAGTCATGTGAATATAAGATACGTACCAAGAAAAATAAATAACGAATCAGATAAGAGGATGTAGGAGATTTTCAGTTTCGTAGTAATTAAGGGAAAACAAATAGTTGAGGATAGATTTTTTACAAGAGAACGTAGAAAGTGTTACCAAAGCCAATTTTGAGTGATCCTTGTTGTATAAAAAGGGTCCGGTAAAACAAGTAAATCTATGTGCAAATTTCGTAAAGAAGAGAGAAGAGGTAGCTACAAGACGGTTGAGTCGGTTCTGGTTATGACGAGTATTGCCGTGCTGTTGAGTAATAACCCGCAAGATGTATAGCTGTCGGACAGTTAATACTTCACAATATTGGTATAGTTGGAATGTAGGATATGAAAATGGTTTGGAGGTACAGACCTTGAGAAGAGCTCGTTGAGCTCTTTCAAGTTTAATTAATATGGACTTGCACGCTCCTCCCCAGGAGCTTATACAATATGTTAGTAACGACTGTCCTAAGGCAATATAAGCCATTTTCACGATTTTTGGGTGTGCCACATGTCTTAATCTTTTAAATATATATATTAATTTGCGAATTCTGCCGGCCATAGCATTAATATGTAATCTAAAGTTCAAATTTTGGTCTAAAACAATACCTAGGTATTTTACAGATGCAGAAGGAGTTAGAGGAGTACAAAAACAAGTGTTGTTATGGATAAAATGTGAGTGAGCAGTTATTGACAGTTTCGCAATAGCATTACGATGGGAGACTAAGTTATAAATGGAGAAATTTATAAGTTGGGTTTTTTGAACGTTAAGTGTTAAAAGATTGTGTAGTAGCCAACTTGAAACAGAGTCTAAGCCAATCTGAGCGTGACGGTATGTATCTTCCCAAGATTTTGCAAAAAATAATAGAGCAGTGTCATCTGCGTAAGATATGACTTTACAGTGAGGAATATTTAGTGTAAACAGATCGTTAATATAGACTCAAAAAAATTCAAAATTCAAAAATTCAAAATTTTTTATTCATTATTATAGGATATTATTATATCGCTTAATAATTGTCGTATGGTTTAACAACTTGGTTGACGTCAAATAAATTACTTAAAAACTAAGTTTACTGCCGCTTCCAAGGCGTCAGTGCAGAAGAAGCGGTAACAAACTGCACTGCAGCATTTTCTTCAACAACGTCAACTTCACAATATTAAATTATACTTAGAATAGAATGTGGACGGGAGAATACATTACTCACGGGAGATTTATATATTTATGAGATTTAATATTGAAAAAAGAAATATATATATATATATATATATATATTTTATGGATTGCCAATTTTAAAAAGATTTATGTACAGAGTGTACCTACTGAAATTTTGATATAAGTTCAAATTAAACTACAATTAATTACGAGGTTCCTGTGCCAAGCTCGAGCCAGATGTTTTTTTCATTAAGGTAATCATCAGTCCTATAATAAGCCTTCTCACAAAGTATTTTCTTTACATACTCTTTGAATTTTCGGTTGGGCATATCAAGAACAGACTCCGGCAACCTATTATAAAATCGTATACAGTTCCCCATAAATGATTTACTGACTTTGCTAAGCCTATGAAACGGCATGACTAATTTATGTTTATTACGTAAATTTCTATCAGTTGTGGCACTAACTTTTTGAAAAAAAGAGGTATTTTTCCTAACATACATTATAAGATCAAAAATGTACTGGGACGCTACTGTAGGTATGTTTATTTTCTTAAAGAGTTGTCTTAACGAGTCTCTTGGTCCTAAGCCGTAAATTGCGCGAACGGCCCTTTTCTGAATTATAAAAATAGTTTGTATATCAGCCGCGCTACCCCATAAAAGTAAACCATAAGATAACAAGCTATGAAAATAGCTGAAATAAACAAGCCTAGCTGTAGCTACATCTGTCAATTGTCGGATCCTCCTAACAGCATAAGCGGCAGAGCTAAGTCTATTGGATAGTTTAGAAATATGAGCACCCCACTGTAGCTTTGCATCAATTATAATTCCTAAAAACTTTGTATTTTCAACAAATTCTAATTTCTGGCCTTCCAGTATTATGTCAGTATTGGCCTGCCTTACGTTTGGAAGGGTAAATTTAATGCATTGGGTCTTATTAGCATTTAAAAGAAGATTTTTGGTTGAGAACCAGATAGATATGGCCGACAGTATATTATTAACCGAACTTACATTTTCGCTATGGCGATCTAATTTAAATATTAAAGAAGTGTCATCGGCAAACAGCACTATACCCGCCTGTTTTTCCACCATATAAGGCAGGTCATTGACATATACCAAGAAGAGGAATGGTCCTAAAATTGAGCCCTGAGGAACACCCATTGAGACGCTTGATCAACTTGACTTTACTCCATTAATATCTACAGTTTGAAGCCTATCAGTCAAATAGGATGCCATTAGTTTAGTTGATTTGTGGTCAAATCCATATTGACGAAGTTTACGCAAAAGTGTCTGATGATCTACGCAATCAAATGCTTTAGAGAGATCGCAAAAGACTCCAACTGAATCCTGTGAACTCTCCCACGCGTCATAGATTTGAGTAACAAGTGCTACTCCCGCATCAGTGGTGGACTTCCCGGCAGTGAACCCATATTGTTGGGAATGGAAAATGTTATTGATTTTAAAATATTGTTGCATTTGATTAAGCATCATCTTCTCAAACACCTTGCTCAAAACTGGCAGTATAGAAATAGGTCTATAATTGCCATGGACTGTTTTCTCCCCTTTTTTGAATAGAGGTATTAATTTGCTACATTTCATTAAATTTGGAAAAATACCCTCATCAATACATTCATTAAATATAAATATAAAAGTAAGTAAAATAAGACTAAAAATAGGGTGGGGCCCAGGATACTTCCCTGAGGAACTCCATACTGAATAGGCAGGTCAGAGCTTACTTTGTGGTTTATAGACACACATTGAGATCGATCCGTCAAGTAGCTTTCGAAGAGTTTCAGTTGTGTACCTCTTACACCGATAGAATCTAACTTTTTCAGGAGATTAGAGATCGAAACGGTATCGAAAGCCTTAGAAAAGTCCAAGAACAGCCCCGCGCACTTGTTCCCCTTGTCAAGATTTCTAACTATAGTGTCAGTCAACTCATTAACAGCGTCATTTGTAGATCTTCCTGTGCGAAAGCCATATTGGTTAGGGGAGAGAATAGAATGCGCTTCAAGGTAAGATTTGAGCCGGATATTAATGAGGCGCTCTAAAATTTTAGAAAGAGCCGGAAGAATAGATATAGGCCGGTAGTTGCTAGGAAGATCTTTTGCACCACTTTTATATATGGGGTGGATTACAGCTTTCTTGAAGGCTGAGGGAAAAATACCGGAGGATAGGGAGATGTTGCAGATGTGGGTAATAAGGGGAGTTAACAATTTTTTGTTGCGTTTTATAAATGATGTAGAAACATTATCCCAGCCAACAGCGCAGTCGTCTCTTAAAGAATCTATGATATTTTCTACCTCTTCAGCTGATGTGGCAAGAAGAACAAAAGAATTCAGGGATGAATTAGTTTTACAGTAGGGAGATGTTGAGGAAGTAGCAGTAGAGTTAATCTGTCTTCTTATGTTTTCTGCAAGAGTTTTACCGACATTGACAAAGTAAGAATTTACATAATTTAGAGAAGTTTCAAAAGTGGGTTTGCAATCAAGTAGGTCACTTGACGTAGAAGGGGATTTTTCTAAATTAGTAACCCTCTTGACTGCTTTTCACAAGGCCTTGGAGTTGATGCCAGCCTTTCCAATAGTCTCTTTTTCGAAAGTTCTTTTGACCGATTTTATGGTGGCGTTACAAAATTTGCGATATCTTACATAAGTTGTGCGAATTGTCATGTTGGTAGGATCTCTTAAGAGTTTTTTGTGTAACTTACTTTTATTGCGAATACACCTAAGTAGTCCAGGAGTGATCCATGGCTTTATTATCCTATGACGGGCTGGAACAAATGTAGTAGTGTGTAAGGAAATTAGATCTTTAAGTGTATTAATTAGATAGTTAGCAGCGAAATTTGGATCGGTTGAGTCGAGTAAAGGGGAAAAATCTGTGGTTAGAAGCGATTGTGTTAAATTTTGATGGTCAACTCGAGTTTTTGTAGGTTTAGGTAAAATTGATTTATTAGTGTCTAAGGCCAGTAAAACAGAATAATGATCTGTTATTGTGCTTTCAATAACAAAGGAATGGGCTTGCAGGGAAGATATTAAAAAGGCGTGATCGAGGCAGCTTTTTCGGCTTTCTTCGTATCTGGTAGGAAATGTATGGGTTGGTAGAAGGCCATGAAGTGCCAGAATGTTAAGGTAATCATCGTTGTCCTCGTCCAGACGGGTTGGCAATATGTCTATATTAATATCTCCGATGATTACAATATTTTTGTAATTCTTTAGACTATCCAAAAAGTTATTAAGTGATTGTGTGAATTTTGTGAAGTTTAGGAAGGCGCAGGGCCGATAAATGCCTAAGATTGCTGTTTCACTATTTAATTTTACTAGTAATGAGCTAGCTTCATCTATCGAAGGTTCAGTGACACTTATGCCTAGGAGCTCGGTTTTATAGTATATTATTACACCGTCATTTTGATTGGCGGGGGATGACGATACAGAGTAATGATAGCCTTGGAGATTAGGAATTAATGGGTTTTTTTGTAACCAACATTCTGTAAAGACTATAATATCTGGTTCTATGTCCAGGTTATCTAAGAATATGAGGAAGCCGTCAAAGTTAGCCGATATACTACGAATATTTTGGGTGAGGATAGTCAGGCACTTCTTGTATGCGGGTAAGTGAGTATGAACATCTTGTGGGTCGCATAAATAGGAAGAAGAGACGGTAACGGAGTCAATGTTTGATAAAATGTCTATATTTCTATCCATCTGATGATTTGTATAAAGTTGTTAGTCACTGGAGATGTATTCGGTATAGATATTAAATATTATAGTTATGTACGTTTCATTAGATAGATATATATAGGAGCAACGAATAGGTTTATACCGTTAGTATATGTGTAATATATAATATTAATATATAATTAATGAATAGGAAACGTTTAACTTATTACGTATGGAACTAACGATAATTATTAATAACAAAAATGCCGACAGATTGAGCTAGCCCCAAGATAAGTTGCCTTGTGTTATGGGATACCAGCTAATCAATACAACTTTTGTTTAATAATGCATAGCCTAAAACGTTATATGTTTTTACAGTTAAAAGTAACAACAATGTGAGTATGAGTAAATCAACAAGTATCTATAAATTAAATATTTAAGTGTAACGTATAGAAAATATGAACACTGGGTTGCCTGTTAACAATTAATTAGGTAGGTAAGCGAGCAAAGTTAAAGTGATTAATGAGAATTTAAATGAGTACAGAAATAATTAACATTTTTGTTTTTGTTTTAACGCTAACAGTTGATCCTCAGAAGTAACGACTAAGTATTTCGAGTCGTCGTCTTTCCGCAGCAGCACCCGTCCTCCTGAAGTCCAACAATGCTTGTACTGTTCCTCTTTTGCGAACTCACGGGCCAAGTAGTGTAGCCGTCGGGCCCTGGGAGTTAGATGTTCGGCAATGTAGATTGGCTGCGAAGTTGAAGCGGAATCGAAAATACCTGAATTCAGCCTATTACCGGCATTCGCCTTGTAGTATGACTTAAAGGCTCTCGGAATTTTATTTTTAGTAAGCACTGAATTAAGTGAGACAACTATGGTTTTATTCACGGACTTTGATGGTAGATGGCGCACGTCATAGATGTTTATAGGAAATATTTCGATCGAGAGCGCTTTAAATGTAGTGACTACAACTTTTACCAAATCTTCTTGGCTAGAGTTTGATTTGTGAGGAATATTGCGCAGCTCGAGGCAGGCCGATCGTGATGATCTATCGATATCCTCAACAACCAATTCAGATTTTGAAACGCGGTCCAGGCATTCTTCGGTCCTAATTTGAAGAGACGACAGCTGTTCACAAACGTTTTCGTACTTCACAGAAAGTAAGGAGATGGATTTTTCTATATCGATATTGGTAGCAACTATTTCAGCGTTAAGACGTTGAATATCTGACATAGACGTCTGAATGCTATTTAATTTATCATCAGTTGTTTGTTTCCACTCGGTCAGCGAATCAATAAAGATATCCAATTTAGATTCGTAATTGGTGCCACAATCACAGCGACGCCTTTTAGATGTTCGAAGGGTGACTGTATCACTTCCCAGATTTTCGACAGGACTACTAACGTCGGGGGCAGATCCGTAGACAGCTTGTTTATTATTCGCTGGCGAGCGTTGCATAGCTGCAGTGTAAGGAGTAAAAAATATAATAGGTACTTGATGAGACGATACGTGACGGATGAGGTAGAAACGTAAATTTATGTGCTACGAGATTTCTCGTAGACAACCGCTCCGTGGTGGGGTAAGTGTCTCGTAGCAGTCGTAGCTCGCTGCGAGTAGAACGTCGTAGCTTGCATCAAACGAAGGAGGGGGCTAGAAGCGAGTGGCGCTGCAAGTGCGAAAGAGTCGAAAAATCGCAACTGTTTCTTTTCGCGGAGGTGAGGGCGGGTTACCGCGCTCGCTTGATCGGTCAGCGGCCGGCCACACGCCGTAAGAATGCAGTGGAATATTTTAGATTTAAGTAATTTTCTATATGCAAATGTGGCACTTACGTGAATACACTTAATTAACTGTATTGACTGCACTGTTCACCATAAATTAATTAATTTATTATAAAAATATGCGACACGTCCACTCTCATCAAGGCTTGTGGGCGAGAGAGGAGTAATTATGTAAACAGTCACTGCCAAGTGCCTTCCAATTATGAGCCTTTTGTAACACTTTTATAAAAATATCTACCGGTATATGTTCAAATTGCATTGGTCTAGTTGAGTCTGTGAAACTGTTATAATTCTGAAGCCATTCTGCATTAATGTTGTGGGAAACCGGTTTTGCCCATATCTCAGACCAGTACCTGTGAAGTTCAGTGTTTGGTATGGGCGTTGTGTAGTATTGTGCGAGTGCTGTGCTTTGGGTGTCTTTTGAAAGTTTTCTATAGAATTGATGTTCATTATTTATAAACTGAGAATTTTGTGATTTACGTAGTGGGCAATTAATGTATCTTCTTAATCTACTGGTAGCTGCGTTAAGTTTCTGCTTGATTGTGTCAAGAAATTCTTGATTCGTTATATTTGGTTGTTCATGCTGTGAGTGTATTCGGTATTTATTTTTGATTAATTCTACTAAAGATGTGAGTCTATTACTTGCGGTGCCTCTCATATATTCTGTCATTTTGCAATATCCCCTCTTATTGCAAAATGACCTTAATGAAATGGTCTTAATTTTCTTCTCTAGTCTTTTCTACCAATTAGGTATTCTCTTACAGTGTTGGTTTGTTGAGTTATGTGGAAACGTATCCTTAACCCATTAACCGCCAAAATTAAACTACACTGTTTTTTTTGTGACAATGTTTATTTTTCAAGTAAGTAGGTTATAAAAGAACATAAGAATAATAAAAACAATCAAACTCAAAATTAGTTTTTTTTTTTTAAAAAGGTGTACTCGATTGGGCACAGCGGCGTATTATCTATACTAATATTATAAAGCTGAAGAGTTTGTTTTGTTTGTTTGTTTGTTTGTTTAAACGCGCTAATCTCAGAAACTACTGAACCGATTTGAATAATTCTTTCACTGTTAGATAGTCTATTTATCGAGGAAGGCTATATTTTATCCCGGATTTCCTACGGGAAACATCAACAATGCAGGTGAAAGTTGAATGAGTCGGCCATCTGCGAGCTTTCCACGCGAACGCTGCGCAAACCAACAAAGATATAGTAAAACATTGTACTAAAGATGTGAAGTACTCATTTTTTGCCACAAAAAAGTCCGCGAGAGCATATATCTATCTCTTAAGGTTTACTTACAATAACCACTTTTATGTTCATTTTTTAAGATTATTTTTTCATTATAAACATAAGTTATTTTGAAACCAATTTTCTTTAATTCAGTATTAATCCTTATCCAAATAAATATGTTTATTACTTTCGGCTTTTCATGTAGACTAAAATTGCCATTTACAGTATATAAATCAGACGAATAGGTTTTGAGATATAGTCGTTATAAGCAATTTGCAGCGAAACATTTAATACGGCGAACCAGCGTTCTTTCTAATACGCGTGACCGCCTGACCGTCCCCCCGACTTTCACGCGGACGAAGTCGCGGGCACAGCTAGTGAGTGATAATTCTCGAAACAAGATTTTTCGACACATAGTGTTTTACGCATTTTTTGCATTTCCAACGTATTCTTGAATGGCATAAAACACATCTTAATGGTTTCTCAAGCTTTTGAGGAAAGTGCCCTACACCATCTTGGGCCAAACTGGGGACTGTTGAAGAAGAAGGTCGGGTCTTAGGTTTAGTTTGTTGACGTAAGTAGTATCTTGCAATAGAACGTCGAAACATAAGTTGATCCATCGCCTCATCATGATTTATTACGTGTAAACGCCATGCGTTTGATATCGCCATATCTACCAAATACGTAAACAAAACCCACCACCACTTTTTTCCATGAATAGCAATCCTGTACAGTGATATTGATTGATCCAATTCATCTACGCCTCCCATATTTTTATTATAAGTTTGGAACAACTTTGGTATCTTGACTTCAGTCTTTTGACGTTGTACAGTAGACCATCGCTTTACTACTCCCTACAAAGCAACAAACTACGACACCATTGTTCAATGGTATCGTAGTTTGTTGCCACCGTACATACGCTATTGTCTTTCCACCTTACCAATAATATTTCATTTTGTTTATCAAATCTGTAGTCGTTTGAGGCACGATCTTCTTTCTTCATCTTTTTGGCATCTTTTTAGAGGACATTTTTTAGTCCTATTGTCTCTTATTGTACCAGTTGCACGATATCCTTCTTTTTTGAGATCCACTAAGAGATTGTAGTTGGTAAAAAAGTTATCAAAAAATACTTGATGATTTTTTGGATCCGTCCCCATTTTTAAAAGTAATTTCTTGACTACTCTTGAACCTAAAGGATCACTAGAAACATCGATGGTTTTTCCACAGTAAAAATCAAAAGTGTAGCAGTATCCTGTAGAACTTGCAGCCACCCAGTATTTATACCCAAACCGTACAGGTTTTCCACGGATAAACTGCTTTGCAGGATGATGGCCGAAGTATTTCACCATCGATTCATCAATAGAAATATTGAACATATTATAACATATGCATCACACCCCACTGGTTGAATTTATTCATTAGAATATTAGCTAAAGGCCGAACTCTGAACATTTTGTCACTGGTATTGCAAGCATCGTCATTATTGACAAAATGAAGATTCCTTTTTATGTCTCGGAATTTTTGTCTAGACATGGTCCTGGACACCATTTCAATGCCTACATCTTCATCATACGACCAATACAAGTCTTCTCTGGGTACTTTATGATATCCAGAGAGTATCAGAATACCTATAAATTTCTTCAAATCAACGGAGTCCAGTTGAAATGTGTGTCTGTTATTTTGATTAGCATATATCATTGTATTTGTTATTATCAAGCTCAAAACTTCTTCATCAAATATTTTTTCGAAAATTTGAACTGGTGTAAAATTTCAAAGCTGTTCTTTTACGGTTTCTTGTCTGTTTTGCACATCAGATGTTTCTTGGAGAGAAAAAGAGTAAATGGGTGAAGATTTACGCCATATTGGCTGATCTGACTGATGGTGACTAGCCCTTTTTGCTTTTTCAGCTAAAGGTTCATCATCGCTGCTATTGTAGTCGTTATTATCGGACCTAAATACCTCTATATTGCCTGGTACATCTTGCGGCAGAGCAGCAGCAAACATTTCTATATCGGCACCTTCTTCTTCATCTGTCAGAACACTGGGTTCCGGTGGTATGACTGCAAAATCGTACTCCGCATCACTGTCACTATCTTGCAAAATTGCATAAACAGCTTCTTCTAAGCCACTGTAATGATTTACCACATTATACTCCTTTGAACTCATGGTAACAAAATCTGAAAAAGAAGTATTTTTAAATATAGGGATCCCGCCGCTGTACACAAACACGTACAGTAATATATCAGACAAGATAACTTTTCACTACCGAGTCGTAAACCATTAATTAATGATTTATTGCAATGTTTAAGATGTAATCTTTAACATAACATACATTTAACTAAAATTATATACACTAATAAAATATTGAATTATGTACTTACTCAAATCTTTGGTGGCACAGTCAAAACAGATTCTTCCAAGTGTCAATTAAATTGAATATACCCGCATATAATTTATATAGTTTTATAATATGGTTAGTCTACCCTCCAAAAAATGACAAATGAGACGTATAACTCTAAACATTTATTAATAATCCGCGATTTAATTGCTGTACCCAATTAGGTACAAAGACGCCAAATGGGTTAATTCCTCCATTACATATAGCAGCAGTATAAGCTGCGCAGTAAATGATGGTTTGAGTGGTCAAGAAATCTTGGTTACCTTTAATATGACATGGAAGTATTTATGTATTAATGAAATTAACAATATTTGAGAGTGTTTTTGAGGGTTTCTGTTTGGGTATAAAAGGTCGCGCAGTGGGGTTGGTTGCTTCGAATTTCTCGAGTGTGGTGTTGAATGTTTCTTCAATTCTAATTCTTTCTACTGTAATAACATCAATATTGCCTTGTTCTTGGTGATTTGCGTCAGGTGAAGATGACTGTATGTTATGAGAGAGTGTGTGTAAAAATGAGCTGGGTAGGTTTTCCATGTCCGATTCATTTGTGCATTCAATTGTACAGTCTACTTGTACACTTATGTGTTCAATTTGTGTGGTATCATGTTCGTTATAGTTTATACCAATATCCCTTGACACTTCATCGCGAATTTCTTTTAGTCTGTGTTCCATGATATATTTGTTATTCAGTATTGCACGCAGTTGGTCCGAAATTCTTTGCTCACTTACATCGGAAAGTTCTGCGAATTCAGTTATCACTGCTTGGTGAAGTGGCGGTCTGTAAGCACTTTTATTGTTTCCTAGTTCTGTGATTTTGAAATAGTTTCAAATTATTGATTCGTTATAGTCGGTAGTCCATTTTCTTCTCTTGTTTGTTTCTGTTTGAGTGTTGTGTGAGTGTGTTTGGTCATGTTGTGTTTCTTGTAAGTATATTCTTACTTCTTCTTTGATACTATCTAAAGTGTCTTGTGGAAGTAGTTTATTTCTATGTATTGCTCTACATTGGTCTCCTAGTCTTTGTTTTGATGCTTGCATTTCAGGGAATATTCTGGCAAATTCAGAGTACAGGTGATCTAAATAAATTTTACTTGTATTTAATTTAGTTGCTATGAGATACGCGCGCCAGATGAATTTATTCATTTCGTCTGACCATCTTTTACGCGCACGGTTTAAGCCTATGGCGGATGCAGGTTTAATAGCGTCAGCCTCCTGCACAACATCCACAGACATTGGTGAATTGCTACTTGAGTGGAATGGAGTCTGGAAAGAGTATGGTGATGAGCTAGGTGATTCATATGAGCCAAATGGGGAAGTTGTTGATCTAATTCGCTTAACATATCATTGTCCTTTTTCATAGCGCGAGTCGTTTGACGGGTAGGTATCTCCGCTTGGGGATTCTTCGCACCCCTAGACCCAGTCTCAGGTTGACTTCCGTCATAGCCAGTGCTGGTACTGGGTCCGCCGAGCACTTGGGGCCGTTTTGAAGAGCTTCTTGTCTGTACCATGTTTTTTATTGTTTTCTTTCTTCTTTCTGGCTTTGGGACCGTTAGTTTGAGGAGGTTGGGGCCATGCTATTATTGGCATACAGTATCTTTTTTTTTTTTTGATACAAAGTAAGGTCAGGATGTTAGTGACGTGAAGTTTTTCCAACCCTCCTCGTAAGCCCCCCCACCACGACAAGGTGGCCCCTCGGGGGAGTTATTATTATTATTATGTATATCAATAGATGATATGTCCATGAACAGGTCTCGGCAGGAGGTGGAGCTATTACAAATTAAGGAAAAGGATGATGGGTTATGGAGTTGACGTTTGGATGGACCTAGACTGGGCTATTGCTGGAGAGGTTCGGACACCTGCCATAATCATGAATACGTGACTATTATGTGGCAGGTGGTGACTCGCCACTCACTAAATGGGCCCCCCAAATCAGTCACCATGATAAGCAACAAAGGGGCAACATCGGCGTGGGTGGCTAAGGATGTTGAGAGGTGAGACTGCGGGGCGTGAAATCGTGGTGATCCAGTCAGGCACCTCCGGCGTTATGACATTTTACACTTCCATCCTTCGAGCGTATAGCTCTCGCGACTCCACTCTGACCGGCCGGTTAAGGCAAGCCAGAGGTAGGGGTCCTGTCCCTCATCGGTTTCCACTCCGACCTTGGCGAAGGAAGATCGGAGGCGAGGAACAGGGGCCTCCCCTGGGAGCACTCAGGTCCGTGGGGTCGCTACTCCCCAACAGCTCGCCACAAGCTGCCCTGCGGAGACTGATTGCACTGGGAAAGTGACCCAGGGGGCGATGGGGTCGTCACGTCCCGACGCCTTATTATTATTATTATTATTAAGTATTGGCTATAGATTATTCTAACACGCTTAATAAAATAATAGTGTACACTTAAAATTACACGAATTAAGTCTATGATCAGTAAAATAACATTAACAAAATTTAACTCTGAACTTAAAAAATAAAAGTGACATTCATCGATATAATTCAGTTAAGTGATTTTATAATAACTTTAATTTTTTTTCTTACAGTCTAGCCCCTTCATCTTGCCATCCACGTCTGATTCAGCTTTACCCATTCTGCAGCTGCCTTCCACCTCTGCCGCTGTTGTACCCGAAGCTCTGGAACAAAATTTTCCCATGGAAGCAGAGCTTCAGGTGGAACATGGCGAGCAGCCAGGCGAATCAATTATTGCGCTTCCTTCAGGTAGGCAATATATTTTTATTTATTTTAAAACTAGATGTTACCCCGCGGCTTCACCTGCGACCTTATGGATGATGTTGTTTGTATTAAAATGAGACCTCCAAATGAGTAAAGTTGGACAAATTTCTTTATCCTTTTTAGAAAGTCGCCGCGCGCCTCGACCAGCTCAACAAAATCGCCAAAACCGGCGAGTTTCTTTTGTGGACTCACAAGTTTGGCGATTCGAAGAGATCGAGTCGAGGCGTGTCGAAGCGAAAATGCTGCATGCGCAGGCATTGGCCCAACTTGCTGCTGCGCCCTCTGACTCGGGCGCACGGGTCGCGGCTGCTTAAACGGCTGTTGCTGCAGCTATAAGAGACGTGGGCGAGAAGCTCTCTGAAAGAAGACCAACATAATGACTTAACTTAATTATATAATATTTTAGTGTAGTGTAATAAAATTATTAAAACAATTATAGTAGTATCACACTATTCTTAGGTCATACATTATGTGCCGTGTGGTTTCCGGCACCAATAGTGCCGTGTGGTTCCCGGCACCAATACAAAAAAGAATAAGACCACTCCATTTCTTTCCCATGGATATCGTAAAAGGCGACTAAGGGATAGGCTTACATACTTGTGATTCTTTTTTTTTTTGCGATGGGCTAGCAACCTGTCACTATTTGGATCTCAATTCCATCATTAAGCCGAGCAGCTCAATGTGGCCATTCCGTCTTTTCGGGACTATTGGCTCTGTCTACCCCGTAAGGAATATAGACGTGACTTTATCTATGTATGTATGTAGATTATTTTAATAAAATATAAATGAAATGCGTCCTGTCGTGCTGCACAATCGGTGTGTGTCAACAGCCTTTACTCCTGAGATGATATTGCAACACATCAAACACGGGCTGCCCACAATTGTCGCACGAGGTTTTCTCTAGCTTCTATACCCCTTTGCAGCTCTATAGAAGCTCCACCTCTCTCTTGCTGTGCAGGTTTTAAAACAAATCTCGGTATGCTGATGTTGTCAGGGTTCTCATCTTCCATTATTAAATGAGCCCGGTAACACATATTGTGAAGCACGTAGCAAGCATTTATAATTTTTGCTGCAACATCAGGGTGGTAATGTAATAACTCTATGCCCCAACAAACATCTCCCAAGATTTTTGAGCACCCTAATACAACTGTGTTGTTCGCTTAACTGTGTTGCGTGCTGTCACATGCATTTTAGTATAATGCTCCTCTGGAGAACCTGCAGCAGCATCCATGATCGGCGTCAGCATATATCTGCCGCACGATTACTAAAAACACGCTAACCCACATTTTCAAGTTTTGAGATACGAGCGAAAAACGCGCGAAATATTTAGAATTGTCGCCATTTCAAAACCATATGTCACACAACGAACTTTTAAATACCCAAAGATAGGCAATCAAAATCACTATTAAAAATCGATAATTTTAATAAGATTAATCAACTATTATTTTGAAAATGAGCGTATAAGGCAGTTTTATTGTGTTTTTTAAATTTTTTTTTACTATGAATACTTTTGCCAATCTAAGGTCTGCCGCGCCGATGGATGCATGGCTAGGGGCGAGCCTAGTCTCGAGCGTGCCACTTCCGCCATGGGGTTGGGCGACCCCCAGGTAATGGCTAGCCTTACCCTGGCATGCGGGGCTCTGCTGGGGCGGACAAAATTGTTCCCTTGCGTCTCGTGGGAATCGCATGGATGCAAATTTTTTGAAAGAGCACCTAAATGGCGGCGATGGTGTCCGCACCCCATCACGTCTCGTTCCCGGCGGGAGCGGTATGCGGTCTGCTGAAAGCCGCTTTGCGACGATGAATGTAAGAGGAGGAATGAAGGATAAAATTGAGGAAGTATGTCAGATGATGGGTGAAAGACGGTTGGATGTGTTGTGCGTGAATGAAACGAAGCGGAAAGGATGCGACGCGACGCAGCACGGCCCTTACACGGCGTATTGGTCTGGAATTTCCAGTACCAGCCGAGGCTGTCAAGGGGTCGGTCTAATCCTTTCTGCACGAATGGCTGAGTGTGTGAATGAGTATGAGTGTGTCAGCCCTCGTCTTCTATGATTAGGCTGAAAGTTGGAATCACTCGGATCTTCGTTTTAGGTGTTTATGCACCGTGGGATGTGGGTTCGAGGGGTACAACATCAGCAAAAAGCGAAAACGAGGAGTTCTGGAATAGTGTAAGAGAAGTATTGAAAGTTACCAAGCCAAATGAGAAGATTATTATGTTAGGTGATTTTAATGGATGGGTGGGTGTAAAGCGTGATGGATATGAAAAGGTGCTTGGTGCGTTTGGTGACGAAAGGGTGAATGATAATGGAAGAAGTGTATTAGAAATTTGTCTAGAGTGGGATCTTTTTGTGTCGAACTCAATGTTTCAACATAAAGAGATCCACACCTATACAAGAGTGGAAGGTATTTTAAAAAGTATGATAGACTTTGTGATTGTAGATGAAAGATTGAAGAACAAAGTGCTGGATACCCGTGCATATCGCGGTGCTGGCATTGACTCGGACCATTTACTGGTGATATCCCGGATAAGGGGTATCTTCAATCGCTGGCGGCACAGGGTAAGGGAGAAAACCAGCGCTTTGGAAAGAGTGAAAGTAGAAAATTTGCAAGATATGAATGTAGGTAAGAAGTATATTAATAGACTGAAGGATGAAATTGAAGATTTAGATGAGAGGAGCAATATTGAAGATGGATGGAAGGAATTTAAAGAGAGAATTGTGAAAGTAGCTGTTGAAGTGTGTGGTGTAAGTAGAAGAAGGAAAGGGAAAAATCACAAAAATGCGTGGATGAGTAAAGATGTGCAAGAACTTGTGCGATTAAAGAAGAAAGCATGGCTGGATTTGTTAGCAGCAAAAGCTAACTTAAGAATGCAAGAGGTTATAGATGAGGATGTGAATGAAGCACGTAAGGAATATAAAAAAATGAAAGATTTGGTTAAGAAAGCTGTGATTAGAAAGAAAGAAGAGTATAAAGAGGATTTTGATAAAAGGCTATCAGAAGACTTTCAGTCAAATCTGAAAGTATTCTGGAAATCCGTAAGGTCAGCCCGAGGAAAAACTATAACCAGAGAGCTGACTAGGATCAGATGCCAGGATGGTAGCGTTGTGAAAGGAGAAGAATGTGTGCTAAAGATATGGAAGGACTATTTTGAGAGTTTATTTGAAAAAAAGGAAGAAAATAAGAAAGAGTTCTGCTATAGCGAAGAAAAAGAGAATGAGATGGAAGGCGAAATTGAAATGTTTGAAATTGTGGAAGCACTTAAGAGTATGAAAGCGGGTAAGGCTGCCGGGTATGATAGAGTGTCGGTCGAGATGCTTAAAGCAGGAAAAGGCGTCGTAGCTAGACAGTTGTACTGCCTTTTCAATTTGTGTTGGAGAAGCGGCCGAGTACCAAAAGATTGGTGTAAGGCTGTTATTGTGCCACTTTACAAAGGAAAAGGGTCACAACTGGACTGCAAAAATTATCGTGGTATAAGCCTGCTTAGCGTCGTCGGCAAATTGTATGCTAAGGTATTGATTAATAGAGTCAGGAATGAAACTGATGACAAAATATGGGATGCTCAAGCGGGATTTCGAAAGGGAATGGGATGTACTGATCAGGTCTTTTCTTTGCGGTGCATAGCCGAAAAGTTTTTGGCCAAGAGTCAAAAAGTCTATTGCACATTCGTGGATTTGGAAAAGGCCTATGACAGAGTTGAGAGGAATGAATTGTGGTCAGCACTTTCTATGCATGGGGTGAGCAGTCTCTTGATACGAGCACTGAAATCCTTATATGAGGATTCGAGTGCTTGTGTCAGGATAAACGGAGCGCACACTGAGTGGTTTAAGATAGAGAAAGGTGTTAGGCAGGGATGTGTTGCGTCACCGTGGCTGTTCAACCTATTTATGGATAGTTGTTTGACAGATTTGAAAGAGTCTGAAAGTGGATTGAGGATGAATGAATTACTCGTCAAATGTCTGCTCTATGCCGACGATCAGGTTATACTGGCGTCATCAGCGGAGGAGTTACAGGAGATGGTAAACTGTATGCATGAAGCTTTAAAAGAGAAAGGAATGAAAGTGAACGTAAGTAAAACTAAAACACTGGTTTTTGAAATGGAGAAAGAAATGACAGCATGTAATATTTTGATTGGAGGAGAAAAAGTTGAGCAAGTGAAAGAGTTTGTATATCTAGGATCAAAGTTTACATCAGATGGCAAGTGTGATAGTGATATTGAAAGGAGAGTGAACGCGGGGAACATGGTGAATGGAGCTTTGCATGCCTTTATGAGCAGTCAGAAACTATCCAAAAAGGCTCGACTGGCTGTGCACAGGGGCGTGTTGGTCCCGGCATTAATGTATGGGAGTGAAAGTTGGGTATGGCAAAAGAAGCACGAAAGCAAAATAAATGCAGTGGAAATGAGAGCGTTAAGGAGTATGTTGGGTGTGAAATTGAGTGACCGGATAAGGAACAGCGTGATAAGGGAATGTTGTGATGTGAAAGAAGATGTAGTTACAGGAATAGAAAAGGGTATGTTGAGATGGTTCGGTCATGTGGAGAGGATGAATGAAAACAGGTTGACTAAGCAGATATACAAGGAGAGTGTGGAGGGAAAGGTCGGGGTGGGAAGACCTAGACGAACATATCTTGATCAAATTAAGGACGTCCTGGTGAAGGGTCAGGTCAAAAGTGCCCGAAACCGCCGAGCTTGCATGAAGAGAGTTATGAATGTGGACGAAGCAAAGGAAGTATGCAGAGATCGTGGCAAATGGAAAGAGGTAGTCTCTGCCTACCCCTCCGGGAAAGAGGCGTGATTTTATGTATGTATGTATGTTCATTTAACTTCGAAAAAATATCCGCTGCATATGTGAGTTTGAGTATGAATTCGTCGTCCATTAAATGTTCAATATATTCAGTTTTTCCTTCCAAGTAAATTGTAACTTCATTGCGTAGTTCCACTAATCATGTCGAACTTCTGTATGCAGAAGAAAAGATGAATGAAGACTACCCATTTCTTCACACAGCTTCTGAAGTAAGCGAGCTTGTAGTGGTCTTGTTTTAATATAATTTACGATTTTAACAGCCGTATCTAGTACTGTTTTGAAATCATCAGGTAATGCTTTGGAAACAAGTGCTTCTCTATGAAGGCTACAGTTTGTCCACAAAGCACAGGGACTTTGTTCAAGAATTCTTGTAACCACACTGCTATTTTTCCCGCACATTGCCCGCGCACCGTCAGTACATATACCGACGCAGTTATTCCACTGTATACCTTTTTCTTTAATATGGGAATCAATTGCATTGAAAATAATCTCGGGACGTTCCACGAATAATTGGCTTGCAAAATAATATATCTTCATGCACGTCTGCTTGCCATATATAACGAATAAAAACAATCAATTGAGATAGGCCTCGCACGTCGGTAGACTCATCTAGTTGCAGAGCATAATATCTACTACTAATTATTCTCTGAATTAATTCATCTTCTGTCCATTCAGCCATTTCGTCAATTCTTCGCGCAACAGTATTATTTGATAGTGGTATGCGCTCGATTTCTTTTATTTATTTATTTACTAATTTATGTACACAGAAAACATCGAGACTGATAAACACAAGAAACAAAATTACAAAGGTTCTGCTTATTTCAAAAGAAATCTCTTCCAGCAGACCCGAGATAGGAGACATGATGGAAAGGGTGACAGGCGTGTACTCCACTCACACAACTAATAATAGACATACAAAAACAAATGCATAAATAAAATTTAATAAAATACATTTATAAATACAAAATAATAAACTTACATAAAGTATATACAATATATACCAAATTAGCAAGGCTTGGAGAGGTAATAATTTTTAATTAATTTTTTAAATTGGGACAGTGATTTAGAGTCACGTATCTCAGGAGGCAGTGAGTTCCACAATCTAACAGCATGGACAGAAAAGGAGTTAGAGAAAGTGGCCGAACGATGCGTAGGGAATTTAAGTATGGTTCTACGATGAGACCTGCATGGAGTATCGACAGGACAAACAAAGGTGAAGCGGTTGCGCAGATATGAGGGATATGCAGGATTATAGAGAGTATTGTAAAGAAGGCAAAGTATTCTCATATTTCTACGCAGACGAATGGGCAGCCAGTTTAGTTGCCTGCGAAACTCCGAGACGTGATCATACTTCTTGAGGCCAAAAATGAATCGGATAGACAAATTTTGTAGACGTTCCAGTTTATCAAGGAGTTCCTCGGTAGCATCCAAAAAGCACGCGTCAGCATAGTCGAGGAAAGGAAGAATGAGGGATTGACATAAGGAAACTTTAGTTTGAAAGGGCAAAAAATTTTGGAGACACTTCAAAGTGTGGAAGGAAAAGTGTACCTTGCGACTAACCTCGTGAACGTGCTTCGACCAGCTAAGTGTAAAATCAAAAATAACACCAAGGTTCTTCGCAGTTTCCGCAAAAGCTATAACCGAACCATCCAGAAGTAAAGGGGGTAAGTCACACAGGTCAATACGACTGCGTAGATGTTTACCACCAATGAGCATAGCCTGAGATTTCGATGGATTTATTAATAACCCAAAAGAGCTAGCCCAGCGACTCAGCTTGTATAAGTCATCGTTCATGGAAGCCACAGTTGTCTCAACCTCATCAGCCAAGCAATGCCGATAAAGCTGCAAGTCGTCTGCATAGAGATGTATACTAGAAGAAAGAATATTAGTAACAGTATTAATAAACACAGAGAAAAGCAAAGGAGAAAGGACACCACCCTGGGGTACACCAGCACTGAGCTCAGCTCTCCGAGGCGAACACACTGCGAGCGACCCCGAAGGTAGGAAGAAAACAAGGCAAGAGCAACAGGTGACACGTTAATAGATCGGAGAATTCCGAGAAGGACATCAAAATCAACAGAGTTGAAGGCACTGCTGAAATTGAGAAGTACAATCAAAGTTAGGGATTTGTTTTCCATAGCCCAGCGGATGTCATCGGTAACATTAAGCAAAGCCGTCACAGTACTATGTCCCGCACGGAAACCTGACTGATAAGGACTAATTATGTTGTTATGATTTAAAAAATAAGATAACTGCATTTGAACAATCAGCTCAGAAACTTTAGATAAAAAGGGTAAGATAGATATAGGTCTAAGCTGTGAAAGTGATGAAGGATTAGAGACTTTAGGAAAGGGAATGACATGAGCTAGTTTCCAAGACGCCGGGAAATATCCGGAAGTTAGGGAGAAATTAATTATATGAGTAACAACAGAAAGAATAGCAGGGAGAAGGAGCGTTATCATTTTTGCAGAGATCTGATCATCCCCAGCCGCGTTAGAAGTGACATGAAAAATAAATCTTTCAACTTCATCCTCAGTAACACATGAAAACTCAAAGGCAGGGTAAGGTGGAACAGGAAGTTTGGATAGTTGATTCAATGTGTCAGATTAAGAGGCAGAAGACAGAGTAACAGGCGGAAGAGAAAAATGTCTGTTAATGTCGTTTGGGTCTAAGTTACTGTGATCGAGAACCGAAGATTTGTCAATACCCACTGATCTAAGAAACCGCCACACATAAGCAGGGCTACGACCAACGAGAGAATCATGAAAATAACTTCTTTTAGCATCCCTACACATACGACTGCAGCGATTGCGAAGGACCTTGAAAAGCGAAAGATTGTGTTCCGTCGGGTGACGCTTATACCTGCGCTTGGCTTTATCTCTTGGTGCCATAGTTTCTTTAATTTCGCTAGAAAGCCACGGTGCAGGGTTTCGTTTAGCCTTAATACGTCTGAGGGGAGCATGTAGATTTTTTACTTCTTTTTCTCCAAACATTGCTCCAACAGCATCTTTGATTGATGGTAATACTAAGTCTTCGCCAATGGTATGAGGCTTACCTGTTTTGGCGATCCTTAAGCTGATGAGGTACGACGCATATACAGCATTTTCATTTATATTAATGAAATGAGAAGCAATTTTTTTGATGACTTCATTTCCAATAACTTTTTTTGAAAAAAATCTACTGGCTTGTTTATAGCATGAGAATGCTTTGTTTCTGTATGACGTATCAGCTTACTTGGACGCATACTTTCGTTCGCTAATATTTCGTAGCAAATCACGCATTGAGGACGTGGATCTGCCATATCATGTTTCCATGTGAATCCCAGTTTCAAATAATCAGGGTCATATTTTCTCACAACTTTCCTTCGTTTCGTGTCATGCGAACTCGTTGAAGGCATTTGAAAGTCGGATTCAGTGTCGCTTTTGTCATTATTTTCACAATCACCTGCCGGCGGCGAAATAGGTTTCGTTACCCGTTTCAACCACTTTTCCATCACTATCTTCAAACGTCAATATTTATTTTCGAATAAAATTACAGTAGGTACGCCCGCAAACAAACACGACACAACGCGTAATGAATGAACTTCGCAAAAACAAAAGACGTCTCGGTACTACACGAACCATTTCGTACCATTTCGTTTGCACCCCGCCCCCCTCAGCACGCGCGTCGCCCGCGCTTACAATCCGTCCGTAGCTGTTAGTCTAGACATGCGCAAAACAGTACCCTTAAAAGTACTAAAGAGTTATACTACCTGTCGCCATAATTTTAAAATCACCAAAGTTGATTATTTTTGTGTAAATAAATAATGACAAGATAAAAAATGTACTAACATTACGAAATAGCGCGTCAGTTATAATTTATGCCTTTATGTCTTAAGTATGAAGCAGTGTATGCCATAAAAATTTAATCTTTATGAGAAACGTAATACTGCTCTAATTTCCAAATCAAAATCGAAATTCGTCAAGGAACCGCCGGCGCCAAGCCGACCGCCCACGGTGATGCCGTAGGTGCTGCGTACTATAGCGGGGCGAGATTGAGAAGTAAAAGCCAACTACGGGATAACAACTTTACTTCGGTAACTTATCAAAAGAAATAACAAAACTCGCTCGCTAATAAGAAGTGCATACCGCACCGGTCCGCGCGTTGTTTAAAGACTGACTTGTTCAATGAGGCGCACGGGCGGTCCTCGACGCGGGCGTTGGGAACGGCGTGGTATGGACGGGGGGGGCGGAGAGTGACGCGATGTCTCCCCGGAAGGGCCTACAATGTTGCCCGCTATAGTACTGTTTAATGTCAGTGTCATGCTAAATTTTACCGGGTTATACGTACTGTATCAGGGACATTCCGGTTCGTACTCTTGAGGCGTGAGGACGTTCTGCCCGTTCCCTACCTCCGGAGCACGTCCAGGAAATTTCTGCCCGTTTGGATTAGTGACTCAATCGCCCTGTGGTGATTGGCTCGCAAATTCATAACGTTCAGGACCTCTCGGAGATTATTCGAGGAATAGTGAGCGCAGCCGCGCACACCGTTCCTGCGAAAAGTCTTATTACACGGAGTGTGCCCTTCTTAGGGCGCCGCACCCCTCGGGAGTTGCCCGTGTATCGCAAACGTCCTTTTCAGGACGATCAGGGGATTATTCCAGGAACAAAGTGCACTTGTGCGCTATTGTTTCCGTGGAAGTCCTATTTCACGGAGTGTGTCCTTTTAGGACGCCGCACCCTTCGGGAGTAGCCCGTGAACCTCAACCGTCCTTTTTAGGGCGATCAGGGGAACTTTCGGGGAGCACTAGCGCACTCGTGCGTTTAGTGTTTTGCCGAATTTCCTATTTGCACGGAGTGTGCCCTCTTAAGGGCACCGCACCCTCCGGGAGTCGCCCGTGTACCTCAAACCGTCCTTTTTAGGGCGATCAGGGGTCTTTCCGGGAGCATAAGCGCACTTGTGCGTATAGTGTTCCGCTGAAATTCCTATTTCACGGAGTGTGCCCTTTAAGGGCGCCGCACCCTCCGGGAGTCGCCCGTGAACCTAAACCGTCCTTGTAAGGGCGATAAGGGGATCGTTCAGGGAGCACAGGCGCACGTGTGCGTTTTGTGTTCTTGTGAATAATCCTATTTTGCACGGAGTGTGCCCTTCTTAGGGCGCCGCACCCTTCGGGAGTAGCCCGTGTACCCCCCGCGCCGTCCTTCTCAGGACGAACGCTATCATCTTGAGGAAATAAGTCAACCTTCCTTTTTCCTCGAAACCGCGTGCCCTCCTCCTCGTTATGGAAAAACCTCCCGACCCCGACGAAATCCCGGAGCATGTTGTTGAAACGTTCAGGGATGTCCTAACGGACTACCTGTCTGTTCATCTGAACAAATTCTGCTTGTTCGCCAGGCTTAAACAGCCGTGGCTAAGCCCCTACCTGCCGAAATTAATCGGCGACTCGGCCAAGAAGGCCAAATCCCAGGCTTCGGAGGAATCTGAAGCCGAATCCCCCCTGTCCCAGACTGCCATGGAGGAATCCGACTCTATGGAGCCGGAAACCCCCGCTGGTAGCTCCATGGACACCCACATGGAGACGACCACCCTCTCTCCCGCCTCTCCCTCTTCATCGGACGATGAAGAGTTCATCACCGTTGGCCATAAACGCCAAAAACGGTCTAAGGACAAGGCCCTCCCTCCAACCAAGGCCGCCAAACCCTCCGGTGAGGCTAGGCCTTCTAAACTCGCGCCAAAATCCGCGCCAAAACCCGACAGCGGCAGCCGAGCCAAAGTCCCCCCTCCTCTTATCCTCCAAGATAAGAGCAAGTGGACAATGGTGTCGGCCGCTTGCAATGAACGGAACATCCGGTTCACTTCGGCCACCAATATCAGCCACGGGATCAGAATCAAGATCCCGACTGAAATCAACCACCGTGCCCTTCAGAAATTTCTGAGGGAACGAAATGTAGCGTACCATACCTACGCCCTGGAGGACGAACGCCACCTACGCGTCGTCATCCGAAATGTCCCATGCGAGATCTCGGAGGACTTCATCCTCCAGGATCTAAAATCCAAAAATCTCCCCGTGCTCGAGGTACATAGAATGTACCGAGCTAACAAAGGCGCTAAACAGCCCTTTAATTTAGTTCTAGTCATTTTAGAAATGACTAAAGCCGCGAAAGCGGTCTTTCAAATCAAAGAGGTGGCTGGCCTCGGCGGCATTAACGTCGAGAAACCCCTCAGCCGCGGCGTTGTCGGCCAATGCCACAACTGCCAGTTATACGGCCATTCGGCGAGGCATTGTCACGCCAAGCCAAGGTGCGTAAAGTGCCTAAACCCCCACGCCACTAAAGAGTGCCCACGCACTCGGGACTCATCCGACCCGCCCGCTTGCGTCCTTTGTGGTGAATCGGGACACCCGGCCAACTGGCTGCCCGAAAGCACCAAAAAGACAGCAAAAAGGCTTTACTCCTAAGCCCCAAGGCAAGCCTCCGCATAACCCTCCTCAAATCCCTCAGAGGGCTGCACCTGCGGCCCCAATCCCTCCCTCCTCTCGCCCCGCTACGTACGCGGACGTGACAAACGTCCAACTGCGTCCCTCCGCTGTTAGGAATCCCTGGACGGCTCAGAAACATGCTCCAACTCAAACGCCACAGGCCTCACCTGTTGCGGCGTTGATATCCCCCCCCCAGGTTTTGAATCAGCACCGCCAAAAGCGGTGCAAAACCTCCCCTCCTCTCAGACGAGACAGACAGACCAGCGTCCCCGCGAAATCGCCACCGCCCGCGCCGATGGCGCGGTCGGTGACGGCATCACGGACGAGGACGCGTCGGCCGCTTTCTTCGGCGTGCTCAGAAGCGCTCCCGATCTGCAACTGATCGGCGTTATTGGGCGCGCCCTCATTGCGGCCGGCAATGACATTATCAAACGGATGGAGGTTATGTTCCTCTACAAATCTTTCTTTGACCAAATTGGGGAATATCAGATTCCCCAATCCACCCTCAACAAGCGACCGTAATGGGTAGCTCGAATCGGAGAATTAAACCAGTCTCCCTGACCTTGGCGTTCTTCAACGCTGATGGCCTCTCTGAACAAAGAGAGGAAATCAGTAAGTACCTCGTCGACCATCAAGTCGACATTCTCTTGGTGCAAGAAACATTCCTCAAACCCGCAAATCGCTCCCCGCGAATTGCAAATTACAACATAATTCGTAATGATAGAGTCGGCCCTAAAGGCGGCACTCTTATCTATTACAAAAGATGCTTACATTGCATCCCTCTCCCTCCTCCGACTCTCGAGAACATCGAATGTTCAATACTCAGGTTGAGCATGACCGGCCATCAGTCGGTCAACATCGCCTCCTGCTACCTCCCTCCCGCAAAGAGACTTCTCGAAAGTGACCTTAAATCACTATTCGACCTTGGAAACGCCACTATTCTAGCCGACGATTTCAACAGCAAGAGCATCCTATTCAATTCTGCCACGGATAGCTCCAATGGATTAGCCCTTTAACGTCTCATGGACGAGCTGGACTTTGAAGTTGTCGCTCCCGTAGCCCCTACTCACTATCTCCGCATAGTCTCCCACACTCCGAGCGTGATCGACATGGCCCTCATCAAGAACATCGCCCTCTAGGTGGTGTCTCTAGAGGTACACGCCGAGCTCGAATCCGACCATCGCCCGGTGCTCTTGCAACTCGGTCCAGTAGACAACGGGCAACCTGTTCATCATAGAACGGTGACCGACTGGAAGAAGCTCTCTGCAGCTCTCGACCAGCCGTCTCCCGATCTAGATGACATCCCTGATAGGATCACCACCCCTGACGAGACAGACCACGCTATTCTCCGTCTCACAAATCACCTACAATCAGCTGTAGAAGGCTGCACCAGGCGAGTCGCATCGATGGATCCTACCCATCGATGTAGTTGCCCGATGACGTACGCGATTTGATGAGACGTAAGAATGCGGCAACGAGACATTATGACTCATACCCCACCGAGGACGCCAGACTCGAATTACGCTCCCTTCAACGTCAAGTGAGGGAGAAAATCCGAGAACTGAGAAACGAACGATGGGATAACACCTTGTCACAGTTCCAACCATCCCACACCACATTCTGGAATCTGACCCGAGCTCTGCGTTCAAACAGAATCGAGCCAGCTCCCCCACTCAACAGACCTGACGGGTCGATCGCCTTCGAAGACGAGGAAAAGGCTGAATGCCTAGCAGTCAACCTGGAGCAGCAATGCTCCCCGAGTCTCGAGCCGGTAGACCCGGTCCATCTCGCAGAGGTCAACAGCGTTGCGGAAACTCTCACTCCCGCTAACTCTGACGAGTCCCTCCCGGACATACCCCTCCGCCCCACCACCCTCGACGAAGTCGAGGAAATCATCAAATCGTACAAACCCCGAAAGGCCCCCGGAGCCGACGGCATCTCAAATAACGTTCTCAAACGCCTTCCCCAATCTCTCTTGATTCTCCTAGTATGCATCTTCAATGCTGCTTTGGAAAACTGCACTTTTCCTAACGCATGGAAAAGTGCAACAGTCATTGGTATCCCCAAGCCGGGTAAGGACCCGGCTAACCCCTCCTCCTACCGACCCATCAGCTTGCTCAACACCATGGGCAAGATCTTCGAGCGCATTATACTCGCTCGGCTGAAAGACTATATAGAGTCTAAAAGCCTCATCCCCGACGAGCAATTTGGCTTTAGGGCCAAACACTCGTGCGTCCAACAAGTGCACCGCCTCACGGAGCACATTCTCTTAAATAAAAACAGGGGCTGGAAAACGGGATCGGTCTTCTTCGACGTGGCCACGGCGTTTGACAAAGTATGGCACCAAGGTTTGATTTTCAAACTTGTTCGCATGGGGCTGCCATCCTCTCTCGTGCGCATCTTACGAGACTTTTTGTCAAACCGCTCGTTCCGCTACCGTCTGGAGGGCTGTCTCTCGTCGCCCCGCCCCATTCGAGCAGGAGTCCCGCAAGGATCCGTGCTATCCCCGACCCTATACTCGCTATACACTAGCGATTTTCCGCGAACCCCGAATGTGGAAGTAGCGCTCTACGCCGACGATACGGCACTCTATTCCTCCTGTAAACAACCGGCCACCATAGCGAAACGACTCCAACAGGCCATCAAGGCTCTGGAGGAGTGGTTCCGTCTATGGAGGATCGAGGTAAATCCCACAAAGAGTACAGCAGTGTACTTTTCAAGGGACCCCGACATCACCACGAGACCCCGCCGGGGAGGCTCAACGCCGATCGTTGGCACCCTTCACATTTATGGCAGGCCCATTCCCTGGGCCAAACAAGCCAAATATCTAGGAGTCACCCTAGACAGTCGCATGACGTTTGGTCCTCACATCAAACGCGTGAAAAACAGAGCTGCCTTGGACCTCTACAAGCTCAGCCCCATGATCGTCAACCCAAAAATGTCGTTTAGAAATAAACTGACATTATACAAGTTGTGCATCCGCCCCGTCCTCTCTTTTGCCAGCGTGTGTTTTGCACACGCGGCAAAATCCAACATTGTATTGCTTCAACGCATACAAAATAGATTCCTCCGAAAGGCTACCGGGGCCCCCCGATACACCAGAATGAGTGATCTCCACAGGGAACTGGAAATCCCATCGATCGTTCGTTACTTCAAAGAAACGTCACAACGTTTCTTTGAGCGAGCTCCCGCCCACCCGAACCCACTGGTAGTGCAAGCTGCCAATTATGCCCCCGCACCCAACGCAAGGTACAGAAGACCTAGGGATATTCTCTCCGATCCGGACGACCCAATTACGGCCGCCGTCTCCCCTTCAGACCCCCTACCTTCCCAACAGAGGCACCGTGCCGACATACTCGCGTTCATACACCGCGTTCGCCGGCGAACGCGGAGAAGTAGGACTAGTGGCCGGTTCACTAGGTACCGCCCCACGGCGGCACCCGGTGGATCCGCCACTTAGTCAGCCCTTATGGCAGTTGAACACTAGGTTCAACCTACACGGGTGGCGCCAAAGCCGAGGTTCGTCCCACTTTGGGAACCCTTTGAGCAGCCACTGCGTCGGCTGGAGGCCCTTCAGGCCCCGCCACTAATAGTCCGGTTAAGTTGTTAAGCCCTTCAGGCAACAACGAGTAATTACATAAAAAAAAAAAAAAAAAAAAACTGTATCAGTAGGCGGTCACGCCATATTACGCGCTATATATTACTCGCAGTACTTACACATGTCTATCAGTCGCCCGCTGTCTAGCGGTTGGATCGGTAGGGTGGTGTGTCGTTCTACAGGCAGGGCCCACTCAATGTTCGCTCGCGACCCACCACTGGGTCGCGACTCATACTTTGGGATACACTGCTCTACGACAATATTTTTACTCACGTGTGGGAGAATCAACGTTTCATGGCGTTATTGTTGAGGCAGACAAGAAACTCACCCCGCTTAACTTAGAAGACCACAATATTCAACGAAAAGAACAGATAACAGATGAGAAAGAGAAGATTGCGACATGGAAACGAAAGACTTTACATGGACGACACCGAAGTGACCTGGAACAACCTCATGTCGACAAACAAGCATCAAACTCATGGCTGCTTTTTCCAGCGACGGAAGGCTTCATGATCGCGATCCAAGATCAGGTTATATGAAACGCACTAGAATTGGCCTGGGGCGGCTATTACTCTTTGATCCCAACCTATGGCACGCTTCAAACGAAGTTGAAGAGATCCCCTCCATACGAAACCTTTCCCCCAGGATCGTAGAGATAAATATTATGTGTGTTTGGAACAGCTATGTCTATGAGAAAGGCAGTTTTATTGATTTTGTCATGGAGTGTGATATCCGGTCGGTTATAATGTATTGTTTTATCTGTGATGATCGTTCTATCCCAATATATTCTGTAGTTACTATTGTTATGTATATTTTCTGGTTTGTATTTATAGTATGGTACTTTTTTCGGTATAAAATTGTATTTGTGTGCTAAGTGTTGATGTATGATAGAAGCCACTTGGTCATGGCGGTGTTTGTAGTCGGTTTGAGCGAGGGATTTGCATGCTGAAGTGATATGTTGTATGGTTTCTGAGTTTGAGTAGCAGTGTCTACAATTGTCTGTAGGGATGTTTGAGCGGATTATGTATTTTTGGTAGTTAAGCGGCGAACGAGACGAGCGGCGACCAAACTTAAGTAGAAAATTACATAAATTATTCAATATTTTCTTGTAGGTAGTTAATTCATTGAGTTTTGTTTAGTTTGTTTACATTGAAACTTAAATGGCGGCGATGGTGTCCGCACCCCATCACGTCTCGTTCCCGGCGGGAGCGGTATGAGGTCTGCTGAAAGTCGCTTTGCGACGATGAATGTAAGAGGAGGAATGAAGGATAAGATTGAGGAAGTATGCCAGATGATGGATGAAAGACGTTTGGATGTGTTGTGCGTGAATTAAACGAAGCGGAAAGGATGCGACGCGACGTTGCACGGCCCTTACACGGCTTATTGGTCTGGAATTTCCAGTACCAGCCGAGGCTGTCAAGGGGTCGGTCTAATTCTTTCTGCACGAATGGCTGAGTGTGTGAATGAGTATGAGTGTGTCAGCCCTCGTCTTCTATGGTTTAGGCTGAAAGTTGGAATCACTCGGATCTTCGTTCTAGGTGTTTATGCACCGTGGGATGTGGGTTCGGGGGGTACAACAACAGCAAAAAGCGAAAACGAGGAGTTCTGGAATAGTGTAAGAGAAGTATTGAAAGTTACCAAGCCAAATGAGAAGATTATAATGCTAGGTGATTTTAATAGATGAAAGGTGCTTGGTGCGTTTGGTGACGAAAAGGTGAATGATAATGGAAGAAGTGTATTAGAAATTTGTCTAGAGTGGGATCTTTTTGTGTCGAACTCAATGTTTCAACATAAAAAGATCCACACCTACACAAGAGTGGAAGGTATTTTAAAAAGTATGATAGACTTTGTGATTGTAGATGAAAGATTGAAGAACAAAGTGCTGGATACCCGTGCATATCGCGGTGCTGGCATTGACTCGGACCATTTACTGGTGATATCCCGGATAAGGGGTGTGGGATAACAATGGACTGTATTTAATAAAGGAGATAAATTAGAGTAGGTATGTAACGTGGTTGCCCGGGTTGGACAAATCCCCAATGAAATTTGAGTACGACTCACCTTTCCTCTGCACGGCAGATTTCCCAGTTCCTCACGGAGGCCTCCGGGTAATTGAAGATATACCACACACACAACTCTGTCCAAAATCACTTAAAACAAAATTTATTAAAAGTTTCGATGGTGATTGCGAGCGCGCTTGAAGCAGACTACTCTAGCGCCACTTTTTCTCTCGGTGGCTAAAACTGATACTTTCTACCACACATTAGTCCGGTGGCGTCCTCAACATAAAAAAAAGAAATGTCCAACCACAGATTAAATACGAAATATACCCCCTACCGAAACCATAGTTATTATGGTTTCTAATAATTAAGAAAGTATACTTAAAGAGATAATAAGTCATGAAAATTGACAAAGGTATATATAACAATATATTAAAAAAAATAATAATAATTAAAAACTTAGATTTACTTTGGTATTTAAAGTTTAAGAAACTAATTGGTATAGGGTAATGGACTAAGTTTATTGACTGGTCTTTGCAGAACACTCTTTTCAGTGCGCAAGGTAACACAACGGACGACACCGTCAGGACCGGGATGTAATTTTTCTATTTTCCCTAATAGCCATTTACATGAAGGGGCATTATCTGTTTTAACCAGAACTAAATCTCCAACATTTAGGTTGGTGAATTAAACCATTTTGCTCTTTGTTGAAGTGTATTTAAATATTCGTGACTCCAGCGTTTCCAGAAAATTTGAGAGCACTTTTGTACATACTGCCATCATGACAGTCTATTTTCGGGCACTTTTTGGAAATTATACTCTGGTAAGGAGGTTAAACTTCTGCCGATTAGTAAGTGTCCGGCAGTCAAGACGTTAAATTCATTAGGGTTGTCACTAGCTGGCAGTGGACACAACGGGCGCGAATTTAAAACTGCTTCAACTTTACAAAATACAGTAGTAAGTTCCTCAAACGTTAAGGACTTTTCACCTACGCTACGTAATAAATGATATTTAGCTGACTTAATGCCAGCTTCCCAGAGTCCACCCATGTTAGGAGCACTTGGAACATTAAACCTCCACACTAATTGTCTTTTGGCGCAGCCATTAGTGATGTCATTCTCGTTATCACGCAAAAACTTTTGAATTTCGGTCAAATGCTTACTCGATGCTATAAAATTGGTACCACAGTCTGAATAAAGTGCCGAGCAAAGACCCCGACGAGCAACAAAGCGATCTAAACAAGCGAGAAAACATTCGGCGGACAAAGAAGATAACACCTCCAGATGTACTGCTTTTGTGGAAAAACAGATGAATAATGCTAAATAAGCTTTAGAAACTTTAGCATGACGATATAAACTAGTTTTGATTAAGAATAGACCACCGAGATCTACTCCAACGTGAGCAAATACTTTGTGGGGTAACAACCTGGTAGGTGGTAGCGGTGCCATCTCAGGTTGTAACAAAGACGGTTTGCATTTAAAGCAAATTTTACATTTGGATAAAACGGATCTTATTACACTACGAGCGGATGGAATCCAGTAATTTTCATTAATAATGTTTTGTAAGGTACGTGGACCTACATGTAAATATTTTTTATGTAAATATTCTATTAATAATCTAGTAAATTGACTATCCTTCGGTAACAGACGTGGATGTTTAGCATTATATGGAAGTTCAGAATAATCTATACGACCCCCTACCCTGAGAAAGCCGGGGGTATCAATAAATGGCGATAATTTTCGAAGCGAAACTACATGTTTATTATTCTTTAATAACTGTAATTCAGATTCATAATATGCACTCTGAACTAAACGAATTAACCTGTCCAGTGCTTCATTTAATTCAACTGTCGATAAAGTTGTGGATATTTTATCCTTATTTTTTAATCTTAAAATCCAAGCACACGATCTTTGTAATTTAGTTTTTCATCTAAAACAGACTAAACATTCGTATACAAAATTCTTGTTTAGTTTCTTGACAAAAGCTATTATTTGAAAATAAATTTACTAATTTCACTTCTGGTGGTTTGCTATTATTTTCGATAACGAAGGTACAAATAGGCCAATCCTTATAATCCTTTTTCATCCAATCTGACCCGTATAACCATTTCTGAGTGCAACTGATAAGTTGCGACGGAGATGCTCCGCGGGAACAAATATCTGCTAGATTATCTTCACTGCAGACATGACGCCAATAATGAGGAGGTAAAACTTCTATTATCTGTGTCACACGGTGACAAACAAAAGTTTTCAATTTATATGGTTCCGTTTGTAACCACGACAACACGATTGTCGAATCTGATAAAGCAGTAATTTTGTTTATTTTAACTCTTGTAAAAATATCACAGACAGATTTTATTAATTTACTCAACAAAACAGCGCCCATTAATTCTAATCGGGGAATTGTTATGGGTTTTATGGGAGCGACTTTAGATTTGGCGGTAACTAAGCGAACTTTAACATTATTGTCACAATCGCGACTGATGACATAAACGCAGGCAGCGTAACCACTAGACGACGCGTCCCAAAAGCCAACTAAGTCACAGTCCGATTGTCCCGGTAATAACATATGACGTTCAATGCGTAACTCCGCCAATATCGGAAGTTCTGAAATGTTAAAACAAAATTATTCTTCCTATTAATTTCATTTCTTCGATGTTTCTTTTCTTTGCCATGTCAAATTTTACTTAGTTAGGTATGTATCGTTAGGTGTGAGAGAGCCTGGTGACTTGTAATACAGGAGGTTTAATCCTACCTAGCTCAGGCACCAGTTCTCTCCACTATAAGTTTTACAACAGAAGTCTGTACTTACCTATATTCACCTATGTGGAGAGAAAATAAACAAATTTTTAATTTAATTTAATTTAATAACATTGCCAAGTTGTACTAATATTATCGGGCAACTTTTCATCCCAACCAATACCTAATTTCCAAAGATCCTGCATTATTAATTTAGCTAAGAAAGTGCATGGCGAGATAAAACCCACGGGGTCATATATAGACGCTAATAACTTCAGAACGGATCGCTTAGTAGAAACGCTGTCTGTCTTATTAACTGAAAAAATAAAACAATCTAAAGTGGGAATCCATTTTGGACCCAATACTTTGATACTACTATCGATATCATCTTTACTAAATGTTACAGAACCTTCCCCATTCTCTTCAGGAACTCTCAACAGTAAATCCTTACAGTTACTCATCCACTTTTTTAAAGTAAAATTTGCGCTTTCAAAAATACCTATTAGTTGGTCTTGAACTAAACACGCTTTATCATAAGACTCACAAGAATACAAAATGTCATCCATGTATACACATTCACGTAAATCTTGAGCAGCGAGTGGAAAACGTTTCCCTTCATCTTCAGCCAATTGGTGCAGTGTGCGGATCGCCAAAAAAGGTGAACAGCTAAGTCCGTATGTAACCGTTTTTAATTCATATAAGTTTATGGGATCGTTAGGCGAATACCGATACAAAATATGTTGATTATATCTATCTTCCTTTCTTAATAATATAGCTCGGTACATTTTGCAAACATCACTCACTAAACAATATTAAAAAAACGGAATTTTAATATGATAGCAGTAATGTCAGGATACAACTTCGGCCCAATCAATAAATTATCGTTTAACGAAACGTTGTTGCTACTTTTGGCTGATCCATCGAACACGACACGTAATGGAGTTGACGCGCTACTTGGACGTAAAATACTATGATGTGGAATAATATATTTGCTAGGAATATCGCCCTGATAACGTTCCATGTGGTCAAGTTTTTCATATTCATGCATAAATTCGTTATATTTCTGATGTAACTCAAGAGTACGCGCAAGTTTACGCTCGGTATACAATAACCTACGTTCGGCCGCGGCGCGGGAATCACCCAGTGGCGCGGGGTCGGTTACGAACGGTAGTGGTACGACATACTGCCCGTTCGATTCTCGAAAATGATTATTAACAAAAATATTCTCAGCAAGTTGGTCCATAGAAATAACGACAGGTGTGCACGGCACTTCCTCCAGTTCCCAAAACTTATGCAATATTTTATCCAATGAACATTCCTCATTATGCGAGACAGATAAATGAAAATTTTGGGAATTATTCTCTCTGTGTGGGAATAATTTACCACTTACAACACAACCAAAAACAGTCTCAATTACGCTTGGAATGTTTGAATTTATTAATATCGGCTTACCCGTGATAAGATCTGGCACAATGTCATTACCCAATAAAATATCAATTCGCGATTTTTTGTAGAAAAATGTGTCTGCTAGTTGATAAGAATTATATTCATTAATTACATGTTTAGGAAAATTGACATTAGGCATATCAGATGAGACCTTGGATACTACGATTAAGTTGGCGTTAAATGTAGGACCGTCTGAATGTTTTGGTTTTATTGTGCATGAAATCATCCCTTGATTTTTCACTATGTTCCCGCCTAAACCATTAATAGTAAATGGGCATCTTTTACGCGGCAAACCTAACCTCTGAGCGCGTTTATTTATTGAAGTAGGGTAGTTTTAAATAATTTTGACGTGTAATTGTTTAATTTAAGTAGGGTAATTATAAATATGACACTACCCTCTATATTTTAGCATAAAGACGGTATCTTAGAAAAATAAAATATATTTTGACAAAGTACCCTACAGGAATAATAAATCACAGCTCTATAAAAACATAGCAAATCATGCTAAACAAATAAGTAAGATATATAGATGTATGATTAACAAGGTTTTGAGCAGTATTGGCTGCGATTGTTAATTTAAGGTAGGATAAGTATAACTTATTACACTACCCTGTATTTTAACTATAAGACGGTACTTAAGAAAATATTTTTTGACAAATACCTACAGGTATAATAAATTACGCATTAACAATTACAGCAAATCATGCTAATTAAATAATGAAGATCCACAAATGGATGTGATAATTATAGGTTTTGAGCAGTATGCAAAGACAGGATAGATTGGAGAGAAATATGTTAAACAAAAATTCATAAGTAAAATAATTAAACAAAATAAAGAATAAAATAATAATAAAAAAGTTAGAAATAAGCCGTGTGGTTCCCGGCACCAATACAAAAAAGAATAGGACCACTCCATCTCGTTCCCATGGATGTCGTAAAAGGCGACTAAGGGATAGGCTTATAAACTTGGGATTCTTCTTTTAGGCGATGGGCTAGCAACCCGTCACTATTTGAATCTCAATTCTATCATTAAGCCAAACAGCTGAATGTGGCCTATCAGTCTTTTCAAGACTGTTGGCTCTGTCTACCCCGTAAGGGATAAAGACGTGATCATATGTATGTATAGAAATAAAAAATTAAGATAAAAGAAATCTAATACTATTGTAAAATATTATATAATAAGGACTTATAACTCATCAAATGTATGTAAATGAAGCAGACTATGTGAAGTAATAAGTCAGGATATAGTTATAATCATATACAATGTATACAATATTGCTTAATAATGTCTTTGCCACCACACAAAGAGATACTGCAATAAACTCCCCCTGGGTGTGGAGTAACACCCGGGGGAAAACTTAAAAAAAAAAAAAAAAAAACCTCTGAGCGCACTCTGTAGTGATGAATGAACTTTGAGCTCCGGAATCTAAGACTGCACGGCAGTTTTGATATTGTCCATCAATATCAGTGATGTGAGTAAGTGTAGTTGCTAAGACTACCCCGTATTTATTTTCATCTACACAATGTAGTGCGTGATGAATCGTTCGGTCACTCACGGAGTGAGAAGAAACGAGCGCTTGTTGTGTGTGTGACGGAGACGGTTGCGCGGACGAAGTACTTGGCGGCACGGCCGCTGCGATTGTACGTTCCGCTTTACCTGTATCTTGATGCAATAAATAAGACAACAATGCAATAATAAGAAAAAGATACTTTCCTCAAATAATTTTCTTGTGTGAGGGTCTAGTTTTTGTAATGATAAATGACAAATTAAAAAAATCATTCAGGTTTTTTATATTTAACGCTTGAATAGCCTTTAATGAATGGTCAAAAGTTTCAATAAATAATGTGAGATTAGCCGTCGTGTCTCTAGTGAGCGGCGTAAAGTTAAGCATTTTATCAAAGTAAATACACGCCAGAGTTCTGTTATCGTGATATTTGTCGATTAAACTTTGCCAAACTACCGCGTAATTAGCAGATGTAATAGGTAGTTGTTTAACTATATTTAAAGCTGAACCTTTAACGCATGACAGTAAATAATGAAATTTATCGATGTCAGTAAAGTTTCGGTTATGAACTAATGATACAAACGTGTCATAAAAGGTTGTCCAATTTTCAATTTGACCGTCAAATTGAAATAATTGTATTTTAGGTAATGCTGGAACCACTAAATTCTTTTTTACAAAATATTCTTCTGGAGATTTATCTGTCTTGTATTTATTTACGATTAATTGACACGCATTGTACATCTCGTTGAAAGTTTCGAGTTCACGATTATTTAATTTTGCCTTCGGTTGTTTTTGTAATTCTAGTTCGTATAAATCAAAAATGGCCGATTCAAATCGCCTCCGAACACTTTCCATATCGGAGAATTGTACCAAAAATGAAGGCAATCGATCTAAGTTACTCTCAATCTTTCCAGACATATCATATATACGTTGCATTTTAATGAAAAGATATTCTTTTTTTGCTAACAATGTATTTATTTTAATTTGCAAAGTTTCGCTTTCCGCCATGTTGATAACACTTGCCGGCTTGTCGGCAAATTACGCACTTAGTCAACAAAAAGCAAAAGTATGGCTCAAAATAAGATTAATCTTGGCTCGAAGAACCAGAAATGTGGGATAACAATGGACTATATTTAATAAAGGAGATAAATTAGAGTAGGTATGTAACGTGGTTGCCCGGGTTGGACAAATCCCCAATGAAATTTGAGTACGACTCACCTTTCCTCTGTACGGCAGATTTCCCAGTTCCTCATGGAGGCCTCCGGGTAATTGAAGATATACCACACACACAACTCTGTCCAAAATCACTTAAAACAAAATTTATTAAAAGTTTCGATGGTGATTGCGAGCGCACTTGAAGCAGACTACTCTAGCGCCACTTTTTCTCTCGGTGGCTAAAACTGATACTTTCTACCACACATTAGTCCGGTGGCGCCCTCAACATTAAAAAAAGAAATGTCCAACCACAGATTATATACGAAACAAGGGATATCTTCAATCGCTGGCGGCACAGGGTAAGGGAGCAAACCAGCGCTTTAGAAAGAGTGAAAGTAGAAAATTTGCAAGATATGGATGTAGGTAAGAAGTATATTAATAGACTGAAGGATGAATTTGAAGATTTAGATGAGATGAGCGATATTGAAGATGGATGGAAGGAATTTAAAGAAAGAATTGTGAAAGTAGCTGTTGAAGTGTGTGGTGTAAGTAGAAGAAGGAAAGGGAAAAATCACAAAAATGCGTGGATGAGTAAAGATGTGCAAGAACTTGTGCGATTAAAGAAGAAAGCATGGCTGGATTTGTTAGCAGCAAAAGCTAACTTAAGAATGCAAGAAGTTATAGATGAAGATGTGAATGAAGCACGTAAGGAATATAAAAAAAATGAAAGATTTGGTTAAGAAAGCTGTGATTAGAAAGAAAGAAGAGTATAAAGAGGAATTTGATAAAAGGTTATCAGAAGACTTTCAGTCAAATCTGAAAGTATTCTGGAAATCCGTAAGGTCAGCCCGAGGAAAAACTATAACCAGAGAGCTGACTAGGATCAGATGCCAGGATGGTAGCGTTGTGAAAGGAGAAGAATGTGTGCTAAAGATATGGAAGGACTTTTTTGGAGTTTATTTGAAAAACATGAAGAAAATAAGAAAGAGTTCTGCAATAGCGAAGAAAAAGAGAATGAGATGGAAGGCGAAATTGAAATGTTCGAAATTGTGGAAGCACTTAAGAGTATGAAAGCGGGTAAGGCTGCTGGGTATGATAGAGTGTCGGTCGAGATGCTAAAAGCAGGAAAAGGCGTCGTAGCTAGAGAGTTGTACTGCCTTTTCAATTTGTGTTGGAGAAACGGCCGAGTACCAAAAGATTGGTGTAAGGCGGTTATCGTGCCACTTTCCAAAGGAAAAGGGTCACAACTGGACTGCAAAAATTATCGTGGTATAAGCCTGCTTAGCTTTATCGGCAAATTGTATGCTAAGGTATTGATTAAAAGAGTCAGGAAAGAAACTGATGACAAAATATGGGATACTCAAGCGGGATTTCGAAAGGGAATGGGATGTACTGATCAGGTCTTTTCTTTGCGGTGCATAGCCGAAAAGTTTTTGGCCAAGAGTCAAAAAGTCTATTGCACATTCGTGGATTTGGAAAAGGCCTATGACAGAGTTGAGAGGAATGAATTGTGGTCAGCACTTTCTATGCATGGGGTGAGCAGTCTCTTAATACGAGCACTGAAATCCTTATATGAGGATTCGAGTGCTTGTGTCAGGATAAACGGAGCGCACACTGAGTGGTTTAAGAATGAGAAAGGCGTTAGGCAAGGATGTGTTGCGTCACCGTGGCTGTTCAACCTATTTATGGATAGTTGTTTGACAGATTTGAAAGAGTCTGAAAGTGGATTAAGGATGAATGAGTTACTCGTGAAATGTCTGCTCTATGCCGAAGACCTTGACGGAACACATCTGACAGCTTGAGGAAAATGTATCCAATCTTTTGGAAAAAAAATACTGAATCTCTCAGACAAATCTCGGATCATGTCATGGCTACAGAATCATTAATTAAAGATGCTAATTACATTGAGGAAATGATTAAATCCGCAGGAGACTTATGTACGATCGCGTTCATATCTGCAGTCATAGTTTTAAAATTCTTACGGGTTAAAAAAGCGTGCACTGTGGTTCCACTAGATACACACACATGCATATTTAAAAAGAATAAATATTCCTTCAAATGAATACGGTCTTTAATACCAATGATTACTAAGTAAAACAGTTTATTATTCTATGACATATAACATAACAAAACAGAAAGAGACGGTAATTAACATTCGCCGAACTGGGCCCGATAATTGTCGATCGAGATATCGTCGTCTCTCATTATTTGCATAAGATTTGCTTATAGAGGGAAGCCTGCGACTGCCAGACTTATGTCATTTCAATAAGGTTGAAAGTTTGTCTGCACACGACCCTAACATAGGTAGTGGTTCCTTTGAAAGTTATTGGGTAGCAATTTTATTACTTCGTGTGAGCAAGTGAGATCTAAGATATATGAGATAATCTCGCTTGCTCACACTCGCTTGTTCTAGTTACTAGCGTTACTTGGATTCCAAAGTTATTCAAGAATTTTTTTTTGTCTATTTTGGTGTTACTGACAATTTTTAAAGTTTCAAGGTGCCATTTGAACTAAGTAACTGACTGACTAACTAACTAACTGATATCTAAGAATTACAATACCCGTGTCTTCAAACACGGAAATCAGCAAGAAATATTAAACAAGAGGGAGCAAAATAAAACATTCAATAATTAAAATTAGTAAATTTTATTGAAACAGTTTACCTATAGTTTTATTTACACATTGATGATTATATAAAGCTATACATATTACACTAATTGTATCATCCACTTATCTCCTATTATTAAGGTTACAGCTTAATTATTCGTTTTCATAAAGAAAAGATATTGAAGCTGTCCTTAAAATATCTAAGTAATTAGTATTTTTAATATAAACTTGCAGAACCTTTCACGCACTATATGGACTCGATGCACAGGGAAGTTGTCTTGCACAAATGATATTGTTGGCGTATCATCAATCGGATAACTACACCGCACAGTTGGTAACATGGTTTCTTGCAGCACTTGCACATAATGAGCAGCTGTAGCGCGTCCTGCTATCCACACCTGTTCCCCAGGTCCTGCAGCACTCATCCAGCCCCACATATTTACAAATATGTGTCCAGACTCCATATTTGGCACAATATTTTTTTCTTCATATTGAGTTGCATTTCTTCGCCATAAATGAAGCCTACCGCATTGTGATGACATAAAAGAACTTTCCGTCCGTAAATATCGCTTTTTTCCAGTCAAAATCCAAATACTGCCGAGCAAATTCTAAACGTTTTGCTTATTTATTTCGAATAAATACGGCTTTCTTGCTGGCTATCTGTGGTGCAGTCCTTCACGGTGCAAACTCGACGAACAGTAACCACTGATGTGTCGAACTGTTCCGCAAATATTCTGGTCGGTATGAAGCTATTATTTTCGTACTGTTCCACCATGGATCTCCGCTGTGTGGCGTGTCGCTGTGTTGATTAGCGGACGACTTTTTTTTTTACACTACCCTCTTCTTGATGGCGCGTTACCCAACGCTTCACCGCTTGTTGTTTATTGTGTTATTTATGTGAATGTGTGAGTGATAGCAGCGGTGCAAGCTATAAAGTTTTGCCAACTATGACTGCAATTATGAACGCGACCGTACCTGTGGAATATTTAACGGGTCAAGTATCAGTAGTACCGTAGTTCCCTCCCCATGTCTTGGGGACTTGTCTGATAGTATGCCGGAGAGTGTCGGTGTTGATATGTGTAGCCCCCAGAACACAGTCATTTTTTCAGACAGCATAGGACGCAACATGGGTAAACTGTTTAGTGAGTATTTATCAAATATAATAAATTATTGTCTACCCAATTCCAACTTCTCACAAATTATTAATTGTATAAAAAACACACAATTGAGCAACACATCTACAATTGTTATAATGGTTGGAAACAGTTTAAATATTAGTAAACAAGACCTTATTCAGGGTCTAGGAACTCTGAATAATTTAAATGTAGGTAAAATAATTTTTTGTGCTTTTCCCTATATAAGTTGTCAGACGCCAAAGAAGAATAAATTTATTCATTTGATGAACAATATTGTTCATAATATGTCATGTCGTCATGACAAGTTTGTATTTTTTGATACAAATTTGTTCATAAAAAATTGTTTTTTGACTAAAGATAATATTTATCTTTCTCGACTTTATAAAAAAAGAATTGCTACTTTGATAGCAAACAACATAAAAGAATGGACGAGTTTACATTGTGGTAAACTACATTGTTTACAAAATCTGACAAAATCTACAGAATCATCAAATTTTTGTAATGATGATTCTGTGGACGCTACATGTGGTTTAAACTAAACCACAGGACAAAAGGAAGGACAAATGAATTAAAAATTGTACACCAAAATATACAGGGCCTTCCTGGCAAAGAACTTATTATTGATCTATTTAATGAAAAAATGGATGTTAATATGGTGTGTTTGACTGAGCATTGGATCTTGGAGGGTGAGCTGATGCCCAGTCTTAACAATTTTAATGCGGTGAGCTGCTTCAGGAGAGGGTCTGCAATCAGAGGCGGTTCTGTAATATATGTTAAAAATGGTCATCGCTGTAAGGAGCGCCATGACATAGTCAGACTTTCTCTTGAGCGCTGTGTTGAGGTATCTTGTGCCGAGCTTGAGGAACACATTGTTATTTGTATTTATAGTCCACCCAACAGTAGTATTATAGATTTCCTGAATGTAATGGAGGAAGTTCTAATAGTACTACAAAAAGTAATAAGAAAGTAATTGTTTGCGGTGATTTTAACATTGACATATTAGTTAGCTCCACAGTGACAATACAGTTTCTTAACCTATTTAAATGTTTTAACTTAGATAATGCCTTCTTGGAACCAACCCGCTTCACTGCCACATCTGCTAAATGTATTGATAATTTTTTTAGTGAACAGAAACCAAATAATAAAAATGTATTTAGTAAATTACCCTCTGATCACTGCGGTCAATTAGTTACCTTTTCCACTAAACGTAGTACATGTGATGGATTAATTATGTGCAGACCTATCACAGCCCATAAAATCAATAAATTTACAAGTTTTTTAGAAAATAAAATTTGCGCAGTAACTTACACGGGCAGCGATCCTAATGGTCATTATAATAAGTTATTTACTACCATTTCAGACGCGTACTCTGAAACATTTATACAAAAGAAACGGAAATGCAATAATAACTTTAAATTCAATGAATGGGCTACTGTTGGCATCTACAAAAGTAGAAAGACTTTGTACGATTTATATGCCCAAAAACAGTATCGATTTGAAAGCGGCTTCGTAGACCATGTTAGGAATTATTCAAAAATTTTCATAAAAGTATGTCTACATGCAAAATCTTTGTTCATTAAAAACAAAATAAGTAATGCTCCTAACAAAACAAAGGAAACCTGGAGTGTTATAAACAAGGAAACTGGTAGAAGTAATCTTAAAGAAAATATTAATGAAATTAAATTTAATGATAGGAAAATTACCTCTACAACAGAAATAGTAAATTTATTTGAACATTTTTTTACAAATATACCGTTGGAATTAACTTCTAATATTGACTCATGCCCCAATGAAGCTGAAATACTACTTAAAAATAATGTCAGCATTTGCAGTTCCAAATTTAAATTCTTAAATATTGACCCTACTGACATTATTAATACCTTTAAAGAACTTAATCTGAAAAAGTCTGAGGATTATTGGGGTATGTCGTCTGTTGTGATATGTCATATTATAAATATTATAGCTGGGGACTTAGCATATATATTTGTCATATACGCAACCCTAATGGAATATGCTGACTAGACATCGAACATTCTAGAACAACGTGATATTTCTATGCACCTAAAGTAAACCGCTGACTATGCGACACGTGAAGTCACGTTGGAACATCGGCTGTGCATTGCGTCAGCCCGGGACTTGAATTCCTAACTTCGGATCGTCACTACGTTAGTTCATAAGATTTATATTGTAATTCTTTTACTTTAAATAAATTAGTTATAAATTAATTTCGGTTTTTTTGAGTCCTGCGGGAACTGCTATCGTAATTGGCGCAGTCGGTAGGATTCCCGGGTTAGTGCGCGAATAGACTTTCCAAAATCGAAACCGTCGTCATCGCTGTGCTGATAGACTTTCAAGTCCTCACCGGGTATCCTGTAAGAAGATAACAGTGCCGAGGTATCCAGACATCGATAACGCTCAGAGAAACCGAGATGTATATGTAAGTACACCACTGAATTGATCTGTTGTGTTGCTTTCCTAGTCCTCTAAGTCCCGGTAAATCATCAAGATTTTCCACCCTAGAAAAGTAGGTCCCGAGACTGTTTCTTCTAAACAGTCGAGGTGTAGTGCAGTAGATTTGAATAGAGATTTAAGTAACTTAGAATCTGATTTAACGATGACTACTACACCAGATAATATTTATAAGGCGCTCCGCGTAGTGCCGGAATTCGATGGTAACCCTAATATATTAACCAGGTTCATAAAAATATGCGATCAATTGGTAATGACTTATGTAAGAGAAGGGCCAGAACATTTGTTAAATAATTTATCATTAATTAATGGCATCTTAAATAAGGTAACTGGCTCCGCCGCTCGAACTATTAATTCGAATGGCATACCGGATAATTGGATTGGAATTAGAACAGTACTTATTAATAATTTCTCTGATCAGAGGGACGAAACTGCATTATATAACGATCTATCATTACAGTCACAAGGTAACGGTACACCGCAGGAACTTTATGAACGGTGTCAGACCTTGTTCAGTACAATCATGACGTATGTCACCCTACACGAGACTCTTGAAACCACTATTCAAGCTAAACGAGATTTATATAAAAAATTAACAATGCAAGCATTTGTACGCGGGCTTAAAGAGCCCCTTGGTTCTCGAATAAGGTGCATGCGCCCAGATAGTATTGAAAAAGCATTGGAATATGTGCACGAAGAACTTAATATTATTTATTTACAGCAACGAAACGAATCACTACCTAAATCTTTACAGGGTCCCTCTAGTTTTAAAGCCACTCCACATTTTATACCCCCAGCTCTGATACCCCCAGTTCCAAAGCCATTCACCTTTAACAATTCCATGATGCCAATTAATAGGCAACAGGCCATGCCGAACTTATCCCAGTTTAACAGACCTACCCCTCCGGGCGTACCTCAGCCCCAATTCAAATTCCCCACTCGTACTCAACAGATGTTCCGGGCACTACCGCCCAACTACAATCCTCATAGTAATGTATTTAAACTACCAACTAGAAATCCAAATTTCGCTAACAATCAAAATCAACCCCATCGTGGCAATCAGAATCAATCCCATCAGGGACCACGCCCTATGAGCGGCGTCACTCCATATGTATCCAATACGCTACCCCCTTCCGGACACGATTGGCGTAAGTTTGGAAATCCACCACCCTCTAATTATTTTAAAACCAGGGATGTGAATGTAAATGATTGCGTAACTTATACAGACTACTGTGATGACTATTATACAGACTATTACCAATATATCGACTATTACGACTACACTAATATGAATAATGACTACTATGACTACGACACAGCCTACACTAGTGAGAACATGACTAATAATCTCGACGATCCCTCTCTTGAACAACCCCAACCCTCTACTAGTAACGATGAGGATTTTCAGAAGGGTATGATATCAAAAAAATCAGGATAGAAGTAAACCTACAGACGCAAAGGCAATTGCCGTACATTCGTATTGAGGATCCACCCCTTAACCTTTTAATTGATACAGGTGCTAACCAATCATTTATTAGCCCTGAAGCTGTACAAAGTTACTATAGTCACATACCTCTAAATTACGACCCTTTTGAGGTAACGAATGTACACGCAACCAGTAGGAATGAACACTCTATAACCGTACCATGTTTTAAAGAATTTAACTACCCCTATAATATAAAACTATTTGTTTATCGCTTTCATGATCACTTCGATGGTCTAATAGGATTAGATTTATTAACTGCCTGGGAAGCTAAAATTGACCTTAAGAACTTGACCTTAGCAACACAGTTTGCGATAAATCCTATCAGGATGTATAATGCACGTAATCTTAACCTTTACGAGGACATGATTCCGGCTAATTCATCTAAATTAGTCCGCATACCGATTAACGCTCAGGATGGTGACGTCATAGTCCCTGAACAAGTTTTATGTAATTGTTTAATTCATGAGTGCGTCACTAGAGTATCAAATAGCCGTGGTATTATCGAAGTAGAAAATCAAACTAACAACGATTTTATATTTTCTTTAGACAGGCCTGCTCAAGCAGAGATATTTAACATAGATTGTAATCAAGATCAGCTCGTCTCCAACCGTACGAAAGATGTTCTATCACGGTTACGAACAGATCACCTTAACCCGGAAGAGAAGGCTAACTTAACTCAACTTTGTTCACGTTACTCTGACGTATTTTATATTGAAGGTGAAGCCCTAACTTTCACTAACCAAGTAAAACACTGTATTAAAACTACTGACGAAGTACCTGTATATACCAAGACTTATCGCTACCCATTCATACACAGGCAAGAAGTTAGAGACCAAATTACAAAAATGTTAGACCAAGGCATCATTCGTCCTTCTAGTTCCGCATGGAGCTCACCTATTTGGGTAGTTCCAAAAAAGGCAGATGCGTCAGGAAAAAGGAAATGGCGTATCGTTGTCGACTTCCGTAAACTAAATGAAAAAACAATAGACGACAAGTATCCCATACCAAATATTTCAGATGTCCTAGATAAATTAGGCAAATGTCAGTATTTCACAACCTTAGACCTGGCTTCTGGATTCTATCAGGTCGAAATGAATTCAGATGATATTTCAAAGACAGCATTTAACGTAGAGCACGGGCATTTCGAATTTTTGAGAATGCCTATGGGTCTTAAGAATTCTCCATCAACCTTTCAGCGAGTGATGGACAATGTCCTTCGGGGACTTCAAAACAACATCTGCCTGGTATATCTGGATGACATAGTTGTATTTAGCACCAGCCTGCAGGAGCACATGGTGAATCTCGAGAAGGTGTTTCAAAGATTACGGGAATCTAACTTTAAAATACAAATGGACAAGTCCGAATTTTTGAAGTTAGAGACGGCATATCTAGGTCATATAATAAGCAAGGATGGTATTAAACCTAACCCCGACAAAATTCACGCTATTAAGAACTACCCTTTACCAAAAACACCTAAACAAATTAAACAGTTTTTAGGCCTAATAGGATACTATCGTAAATTTATACCCGACTTTGCCAGACTTACTAAACCCCTCACCGTTTGTTTAAAAAAGAATAGTAAAATTACCCTTGACTCAATCTATTTGGAATGTTTTGAAAAGTGTAAAGGATTACTGACTAATGACCCCATACTACAATACCCTGACTTTACGAAAGAGTTTGTATTAACTACAGATGCATCCAATGTAGCTATTGGTGCAGTACTCTCCCAGGGCCCTATTGGTTCTGATAAGCCTATCTCATATGCATCTCGCACATTAAACGAAAGCGAAATGAATTATAGCACTATAGAAAAGGAGCTTTTGGCCATAGTTTGGGCTACAAAATACTTTAGACCGTATCTTTTTGGGAGAAAATTCAAAATTGTGACTGATCATAAACCACTACAGTGGATTATGAATATTAAGGAGCCTAATTCACGTTTGACAAGATGGCGCCTCAAACTAAGCGAGTACAATTATACTGTGGTATATAAAAAAGGAAACCATAATACAAATGCCGATGCGCTATCTCGTGTTGAATTGCATAACTCTGAAACCTCTCCAAAGGATAACGACACAGAACAGAACCTAGACACAGAATCCCTCATACCGAACCCAACTGATAGACCACCATCTATTACTAGATCTACTACAATGACAGCGTATACTGACAATGAAAACCCCATACTTGAGATACCCATAACAGATGACCCTCTTAACAGATTCCATAAACAATTGTGCCTCACGATAGTTAATGACGTTAAAAAACGCCCCACTGTTTCTAAACCTTTCGAAACTCACACACGCATTTCCGTACAGCTTTGCGAATCAAACCTAGAAACCGATCTTATTAACGCAATCAAGGAGTATGTGAATCCCAAGGTCAAAACAGCTCTCATTATAACACCACCTCTAGCCATGTATACTATAATTCCGATTTTACAAGATAAGTTTAAGTGTTCCGCTATGAATTTAGTGTTAGCAAAGACCGAGGTGGAAAATGTAAAAGAATATCTCAGACAACAGGAAATAATTAAGCATTATCATGAAGGTAAAACAAAACATCGTGGTATAACCGAATGCTACCTGTCTCTGTCTCATAAGTACTATTGGCCCAAGATGAAAGAGCAAATAACTAAATTTATTAACGATTGCACTATTTGCGGTCAAGCCAAATACGACCGTCACCCCATTAGACAAGAATTTAATATTGTTCCACCCGCTTCAAAACCTTTTGAGACTGTTCATATGGATCTTTTCACCGTGCAAGGCGAGAAATATGTGACCTTTGTAGATGTATTTTCTAAGTATGGCCAAGCTAATCACCTACGTGATGGTACTGCTCTTAGCGTGATACAAGCTCTACTTACATACAGTACACACCACGGTTTGCCCTTAACTATTATAACTGACCATGGTACCGAATTTACGAATCAAATGTTCTCAGAATTTGTAAAATTACACCGAATACATCATCATAAAACCCTACCACACTCACCTAACGATAACGGTAATATAGAACGATTTCATGGTACCATATTAGAACATCTACGAATCTTGAAGTTGCAACAAAAACACGAACCTATTGTTAATCTGATGCCATATGCTATCATTGCATATAATAGCTCAGTGCATAGCTTCACAAAGTGCAGACCATATGACCTCATAAACGGACACACAGACCCACGAGACCCTCTCGACTTCAATATAACTGAACACTTGTTACAACAGTACATAATTACACACAAGGAACAAATGAAAAAGATCTATGAATTAGTTCACGAATCATGTGTTGCTAACCATACCGCTATTATAGAAAATCGGAATAAGACGCGCGAAAAGGAAGTAGAGTACCAACCCCAGCAACAAGTATTCGTAAGTAACCCCGGAGCCAGTAGGCAAAAACTAGCTCCCCGCTTTACACAAGACACTGTACTAGCTGACCTCCCTATTCATATATATACATCTAAGAAACGTCTCCCTGTAGCCAAGTCCCGTCTAAAACGCACCCCTAAAACTGCATTGTTACAGAATACTGCTGACAACACTATTCACGTTGACAAAGGCCCAGGAAATCAAGCTGGAGAGTCTGGATGAAGGACCTGGACTATTACCCTTTAAACTTGGACTAATGAGATTAACTACTCACCAACATACATTTTTACAATATATCGAATTACATGACATTGAGAATCGACTTGAGATGATTAGAGACCAACGACAAGACATAGAAAAACGACTAAGAAACGATACTTATATGCTCTTTGAAATCCAGATTAATCACCTTAGTAGTAAATTAAATAAAGCTTCATACCGAATTAAATCACTAGAACCCTCTAGAACAAAACGTGGGTTAATAAACGGTTTAGGTTCCGTCATAAAACAAATAACTGGTAACCTTGACTATAATGATGCGATTTTATATAATGAGGCAATAAATCATCTTAAAGAAAATCAAGACAAAATAACCACTGAATTTAATAAACATATAAGTCTTAGCCAAGATTGGATATCCCATCATACTAACATTATATCCGAAATTGTAGAAAATCAAGAAAAGATAAATGAAACTTTGCATCTTATTTTAGACCAAGATAGTTATAGAGATCATAGTTTAATCAAGTATGCTAAATTCGCTCAGCTATTAAGCATACTAAATAGTAATATAGATGATCTATTAGAAGAGTTAGATAGGATAGAAAATATTTTAGCTTACACTCGCATCTCGAGTACACATCATTCGATGTTAAATATAGAAGTTCTTAAGAAAATGTTAATTAGGTTAAGCAGTCTTTATGATGAGAAACAGCTTTTAGATATAGACCATAGAGAATATTATAGTATAATAAAGCCTGGTTCATATTTCAGTAAGAATAGAATAGTTATAGTATTTAAATTCCCCATAGTTTCTCCTGATACGTACGACCTATATAAATTACCTATAGTACCCAATAAGCATAACATGATTTTAGTCCCTCCTTATCCTTTTATAGCAACAAGCAGTAATTTTCATGTGTACATAGAGGCTGAATGCCCGAAGCTGAATAGTCACTTTCTCTGTGAAGAAAAACTCAACCAACAGATAAGATCAAACCCGGATTGTATCCCGAAACTCATTACAAAACAAGTGTTGGACGACACCTGCGAACTAGTTGCAGTCTCTCTACTTAAACAAGTTATAGAAAAATTAGATGATCGACATTACACCATAATTTTCCCTGTACCAACTAAAGTTCAGAAGACATGCGGCCGAGATGAATACAGCATCCTTACCGGCAGCTATCTAGCAACTATACCAAGCAACTGTATCCTGCGGACAAATGAATTCACAATCGCTAATGTCGAAGACCAAGTAAAAGGACAACCACTCAAGATTCTCGATATACTTACATCTAAAGAGATAAAATCTTCCATGAAGCATCCAGTTGAGTTCACCCGCATCAATCTGAAAAGACTTCATGAAATACAAGATAAGATATCATCCCAGAAACCTGTACATCTTAATGAGATGCATACCGTAGTATACTACACTACTTTACCTTTATATGGATTAGTGATCATTGGTGCCGCTATACTCATCTTCATTTTACTGCGCCGTAAACTTCGAGCAACATCAGAAGAACCTAAGAAAATTTCCATAAAACCAGAAAGCAATGCTCACTGCTACGAGAGCCCTGAAATCATTCGTGAGAGGAAGCAGATGCCAGCAACATTTCAGCTAAACCTCACGAAATAGTTGCTGAACTTCGGGGGGAGGTGTCATATACGCAACCCTAATGGAATATGCTGACTAGACATCGAACATTCTAGAACAACGTGATATTTCTATGCACCTAAAGTAAACCGCTGACTATGCGACACGTGAAGTCACGTTGGAACATCGGCTGTGCATTGCGTCAGCCCGGGACTTGAATTCCTAACTTCGGATCGTCACTACGTTAGTTCATAAGATTTATATTGTAATTCTTTTACTTTAAATAAATTAGTTATAAATTAATTTCGGTTTTTTTTGAGTCCTGCGGGAACTGCTATCGTAATTTATTCAATAATTGTGTTGACCAAGGGATATTTCCAAATTTAATGAAGTATAGTAAACTAATTCCATTATTCAAGAAAGGTGAAAAATCAGATCCTGGTAATTATAGACCAATCTCAATTTTACCAATTTTGAGCAAGGTGTTCGAGAGAATCATGCTTAATCAAATGCAGCGTTACTTTAAGTCTAATAAATTATTTCATAGTCAGCAATACGGCTTTACTGAGGGGAAATGTACAACAGATGCAGGTGTGGCTCTTGTCACTCATATTCTCAATGCATGGGAAGACTCACAGGATGCCATCGGAGTGTTTTGCGATCTGACCAAAGCATTTGATTGCGTAGATCATAGAACTCTTCTGCTCAAGCTCGCTCATTACGGGTTCGATACTGCTGCCGTTGAACTAATTAAATCATATCTTAGTGATAGATTACAGACGGTAGATTTAAATAATACAAAATCGAAAGGAGCGACGGTAAAAGTTGGGGTACCGCAAGGTTCCATTTTGAGACCTTTTCTCTTTCTGATTTATATCAACGACCTGCCTTGCATGATTGAGAAACAGACTGGCATCGTGTTGTTTGCAGATGACACGTCACTAATTTTTAAAATGAACCGCCGTAGCGAAATCTGTGATGATGTGAATAGCACGTTAGCCGCCATTTCTGGTTTACAATCAACAACTTACTGTTAAATGCAAATAAGACCCAATGCATTAAGTTTACACTTCCCAATGTGCGGCAGGCAAATGTGGATATTAGTATAAGTAGTAAAAGATTAGATTTTGTTGATAGTACTACTTTCTTAGGAATAACATTAGATTCAAATTTGAAATGGCATGCTCACATTTTAAAACTTTCTAAAAGGCTTAGTTCTGCAGCATACGCTATTCGTCGTATTAGGCATTTGACGGATGTGGCAACTGCTAAGCTAGTATATTTTAGTTATTTTCATAGTTTAATGTCATATGGTCTACTGCTTTGGGGATCAGCAGCAGACATACAAACTATTTTCATTTTACAAAAAAGGGCAATTCGATATATCTACGGTCTTAAACAAAGAGATTCCCTTAGAGATTTTTTCAAAAACCTAAATATTTTAACTTTGCCCTCCCAATACATATTCGATAACATCATGCATGTTAGGAAAAACATAGACTCTTTCAAATAGTAGGTGAATGTACTAGTAGATCACTGCGGAACAATTACAAGTTGTCAATCCCAGCACATCGGCTGGCTAAGGTAGGGAAATCATTTCTGATTAATTGTACAAAAAAGTGTTCTTGAAATGAATGATAGAAAATTCAAACAGTATATTAAAGTTGAGCTTTGTAGGAAAGCCTATTACAGCACGGATGATTATATTAATGATAAACATGTGTGGCCCGAGCTGGACATAATGGCCTCTTGAATGCTTGTGTATTTTTGACATGATCTTGACATAATTTGTACAGTATGTACATATTTTATTTTATATTTATTTTATTTGACGAAATATTCGTATTGACATAATCAGTTCCACATTCATACATGTTTTTTAATGTAGACAATGTGCATTCGTCCACGATTTAGATTTAAGAGATCTATATTTGTAAATTGACGTCCTATGAAAATGCTGCAGTGTAGTTTGTTCCGCCGCTTCTTCTACACATGCGCTTTGGAAGCGGTAGTAGTTATAATTAGATTTAAGTTATGTGACGTCAATAAGTGATACCTTGTATCCAATTTTGAAAATAAATCTATTCTATTCTATCAGGTTATACTGGCGTCATCAGCGGAGGAGTTACAGGAGATGGCAATCTGTATGCATGAAGCTTTAAAAGAGAAAGGAATGAAAGTGAACGTAAGTAAAACTAAAACACTGGTTTTTGAAATTGAGATATACATGGAGGGTGTGGAGGGAAAGGTCGGAGTGGGAAGACCTAGACGAACGTATCTTGATCAAATTGGGAACGTCCTGGTAAAGGGTCAGGTCAAAAGTACCCGAAACCGGCGAGCTTGCATGAAGAGAATTATGAATCTGGATGAAGCGAAGGAAATATGCAGAGATCGTGGCAAGTGGAAAGAGGTAGTCTCTGCCTACTCCTCCGGGAAAGAGGCGTGATTTTATGTATGTACTAGCTATAATACCCGGCTTCGCCCGGGAGTTGATATAAGATTACACGGTAGGTGAAATAAAAAATAAACTTTGACGCGATAGTAAAAAAAATTATTGAAAACATTCGCTCATTGTTTACACTATTTGCTTATAAACAACATTTTTTATTTTATTGTCTGGAGTACATATATATAGATTTTTCGGATTTCCTACCCTTGAGCAAGCTACATATAGCTGACCGTGAGAGAAGCAGGGTTCTTTGAGGTTAATGCCACAATATTTTAAAGTTTGTCCTTGCGCTTTGTTAATTGTAAAACTAAAAGCTAATTTAATTGGAAATTGCAGTCTTTTAAATTGAAATGGCAATTCAGAAGAGATCAGTGGTATTCTAGGTATAAATACTGTTTGTCCTTTGTTCTTTCCAGAAATAAGTTCAGCTTCAATAATATTATTCGATAGCTGTTTTACGATCATTCTCATTCCATTACATAGTTTTGGAGAGCTGAGATTTCTAAGTAGTATGATTGGAGATCCAATTTTGAGATGAAGGCAGTGTAATGGCATTCCTGGTACTTGTAAAGAGTTCAGAAATTCTGTAGGAAAGTTGACACTTTCCTCACTGGATACCATCGTGTCCATCGATTTATATATTCTCTCTTCACCAGGTATTTTCTTTAGAATATTGAAATTGATATCGTCAACAACATTAGTTTTAGTGGCCAAAATTGCTCTTTGAAATAACCACTCTACGTTGGTATAGTTTTGAACAATATTTAGATAAATTTTGTCGATTAGATCGTTTTCAGTAGTGGCTATGTTACAGAAATCACTATTGAGTTCAATGAGGCCGGTCGTTTGGTTAGTAGGATATGTATCTTCACCTATTTGTAAAAGTATTTTAGCAAAATGTGCTGTTGTTTCATCTTTTGATAATAATTCAACTCTCATGTTTTTTGTTAATTGCAGTATTTGTAGTTGTGACCAGAGATGTGACTTTTTTAAGCATGCATTGATTTGGTCATGTGAGCAATGTATTCAAGCAGTTCATTGATGTTGTACCTTTTTTCCTTTGTAATTTCGTAGTTTAACACACTGAAAGCATTTCTTTGTGGTGCTGGCATTCCAAGTTCTACTAAAGCCTGGTTATTTATTGCTAAACATTTATCTTCTAAGCGAATGAGTGTTTCATTGAAGATGTCATAATTGAATTCTATAGTTAGTTCTGGATTAGTTTGTCGGATTTGATACAATATATCATCACTCATACTCCTCTTGAAAGCGTCCCATAGTCGTTTTGGGTTTGATGGGTTACATGTTGTTAGAATTATGGTGAATAACTCCCGAAGTTGTTCAGTTGAAGCTGTGAGTGTAGCTTCTTGTAGTGTTAATTCCCAGTGGTTATCGTTTTCCAATAATCCTAAGCGTTGACATGCTTCTCTGTACGTCTGGCATAGGTAGCCGTTAATAGTCCTTAGATCTGTGAAACTTGTTGGTCCCCGTATTTCGTGTAACAACATTGGATGTACAGTGTATACTCGACCTATTGTGTTAGCTTTCATGATTTCTGGATGACCCTCCTCTGGTATTCCTTGTTTTCGTCGTTGAAAAATTTTCCTTGTTTTGTCCCACGTATAATAAATAGGGACGTCAACATACAGTAATGTCTTTGCGAATGAATCCGTTTGGCACAGTTGGAAAAAAGCTGTCAATGTTGTGTTCTCAGGTGCAATTTTTCTAGCCGACTCTCTCGTGAAGTAAACTCTTTGTCCATTCTCCAAATGTACTGCTAGATGCTGCACAGCTGGTTCGCGTTCATGTATGGGAAAACTAAAAATCCTCCATGCTGCTTCGTTACTGTTGATGTATTTTCCCATTTGGTACATGAGAATCTCATGATTTCTGTTATTTTGTTCGCTATTTTGGACTATTTGAAATACTGCCATATCACTACCTTTGTTTACGTACTTACATATGTATTTAATAGATTTTACTGAATTGCAGTATTCAACGTTTATGTGAGCTTGGAACATTTTCGAAAGTAGTGGGTTATATGGTACTACCCATTGGTTATCTATTTCCAGTTCGTCTTTGCCTTGTATTCGTATTTTTGCTGTGAAGCCACCGTTTTTCGGTGATCGTCTTCTATATTTGGGATAGCCGTCTTCTTCAGTTTTTGTATCATCCAAGTATGGTTTTGGATATTTTTTTATACATTTTCCATCACTCATGCATGGTGCATTGAAGTTTAATGATCCACATGGTCCGTGAATCATGTTTTTCACTACTATGTTGTACAGTTCCGGATCTTTTTGTGGATCGGGAAATTCTGCTTGGATGATTTTGTCAATATCCGTGGGATAAATTTTATCGTGTAGCCATAATGAGATTGTGTGACTGAGGTAATCCTCGTTTTTGCCACTCAATTGTATACATCCAGCATCGAACGGTTCCAAAGATGTGGTATTTTGTGATGACTTCAATAAATCTTTTTTGTTTTTGTCGAAAAACTCGGGCTATTATGTCGTGTCGATCCATGGAGGTTTGTCCGTATTTTAGTTGTTCTTTGATGTCTGGCCATGATGAGTTGCATGTAAATGTTATGAGGAGATCAGGTCGTCCATATTTTCTTACGTAAGTCATGGCATCTTGAGTATATTCGTGCATATGTCTCGGAGTTCCTGTGTATGATGAAGGTAATATTACCATTGTTCCAATATCATCAATATTGCCGTCATTCATGATTGCGTCTCGAAGATGGATGTATTCTTCTGTGCGTAGTTCATTCTGATTCAGTCTTATGAGCATCCGTTCTGCTTCTATTTTTGCGTACATATCTACCAGAAATTGTTGCAATAAACGGCGAGTGTTGAGTATGTGATTGTATATTTCATTGTCTCTGATCATTAAGCATAGAACTCCTTGGAAGTGACTTTTTTGTTTGTTCTTATGCCTGTTTCAGGATGCACTTGTTTTATATTGAAATGGTATCCGTCCTCTCCTTGCAGAAATATTAATGGATATTGAAGAGCATCATAGGAACGGTGTGTCTCTGCAATGCGTTGTAGTCCTTTTCCTCTTCGTTGTACAATTATGTCACGGCTTGTTTTTCATTGTCTACAATTACGATGGCAACTTCATCTATCTGAGGTGCATTAAATCTACGTTCGTGCTCTCCAGGTGGTCTTTTATCGGCTCGAATTACAATTTCATAGTCATCAGAAATCATGCGGTCTAATGTTGTTTTGAATATGTAAATCAATTGATTGTATTTGTGTAAGATCTTCTGTACATTTCGGATTATTTCGCGACTCAATCCATTAAAATTTGTGCATCGTTGATCAATTTCTTGTTCTTCATTTCCGATGAAATATACTTGCAGAAATTTAAAGTCTTCGTTAGGCATTAGCAGCAACGATCCTATTTTGTGATAAATTTGCCCCTGAATTGAAAATACATATTCAAATTCATTTCTATTAGTGTTGGTCGAAGTAACTCCGAAAGAAGTCATTTGGAAGCAGGAGTTATATGATCTTATATTTTGAAGAAAGTGTTTTGATTCTTGTGTTTCCCCGGTCATGTAATGTAAAAATTCCTGCGGAGGTACTTCCAGTGGTGGTAGTCAAATTTTTCCATTCATGCAACAGAGACCTGGTGTTTCTTTACTGAATTTTTTCGCATGGCATAATTGGCAAATGTTATTCATTTTTCCGATCACAACTTGCTTATGATTGTAATATTTTTTCGTTGGGTCATAGTGGAATGCTACCTTTGTTAAATTATCTTTTAAAATTCTCGATTCTTCTACACTTTCATTCTCTTTCCTTTCTTCACTTTTTGTGCTTCTCAGAGTTCTCATCCTGGTTCGTTGATTTTGTAAACGTGCTTCGCGCTCTTCTTTCGTTTCATTTCTTCGATGTTCTTTTTGTTTCCGCCGTTTCGCTGCAGAACTGGCAAGATCTCCTCCTCTTTTACGTCTAGGCATTGTTTTCTGTAAAATATAAATTAAATAAACATTTTATAGACAAACAATTAAAAGAAAAAGAAAAACAATCATTAGAATTAATTAAAGACACTATTAATTATTTTTTCAAAAATAATAAATATAAATAATTAATAATCAAACTGAGAACTTTCTTTTTTTAAAGTCTTTTAAAAATACTTACATTTGATATTTCACAATAAAGGCTCACAGACGACTTTTTTCTTAGAATTAATTAAACACACTATTAAAAATACTGACACGTGATACTTCAAAATAAATGCTCACACATAACTTCTTTTATTTCCTTTCGCAATCGCTTTCAAAATCGAACTAACTCTAGCGGGTGATACCGGGCCCTTATATATTCAGAGAGCTGGGCTCAAGGATATTCGGAAAAGTTCGAGAATATATTCTTTTACACCTTCTAGAATATACTCGACATTATTATCCGCCGTAACAATAAGTTCTGCAGCTATAGCATAAGTAGTAAAGGCGCGAAATTTGAAAACTTCAATTTCAAATTATTTTCAGAATTAATAATTAATAATTTGAATAACTAAATTTATCTCGCTTCAACTCCAAAATAAAAGCTACCTAATGCTGTATAAATACACAAAATTTAATAACTTTATTATGGAAACAATTGTACTTTAAGACTTTGTTGAAATTGGAATTTTAAATGCGCCATTGCTACACATGCTGTAATTGCTCGCAGCGCCTTTCGAAACGCAACTCAAATAATCGTTGTTCTGAATGGAGTTCAACTACTCGACAACAGATGGCGCCACTACTTCACTTAATTTTCAAGTTAAGGAATTGGAAAAGCCCTTATATCTTTAAAAATACGCCCTTTAAGTTAAAACGGGAACTTTCTTGTTCGAGGGGATAAAGGGCTATTGAGCTATATAAGTCCCTTTATCGTATCGGAAATCCTTTTTAAGTTTTATCGGCACACACATTTTATCAACTTAGTTTTATTATATAATAATGATAATGATGAAACTTCGTCGTTGGCAGATACCTCCCTAGTAGGTCTTCATTGTTAATTGTCACAGTCTCTCAGTGTCATTTTGTATGACATTGACATTTTAGTTATACTTTTAAACTGTTAACGTGCCTTATTTTTTATTTTTATTTTTGTGTAAGCCGGCAGACCAATGCTGATAATTTTGGCTTTTATTATTATTATTTTTTAAAGTAGTTTTTAGTATTTACTTCTTTTATTTTTTATTTATTCATATTTATAATATCATAACACTTTGATGGATGATTCTTTTCATACTGCTTGTAGTGATAACGACTCCTCATTTCACGACACTGATTCACTTTACACTCTTTTAAGTAATGACCTGCTACCTGTCAAAAAGTATTTTAATGTATGCCATATAAATGCCCAAAATGTACCAGCGCATTATTCAAGTCTTCTGGATCTTGCTGCCGTAGAACACCTTGACGCAATTCTCATTTCTGAAACTTGGCTTAAATCTAGTTTAAACTCCTCCTTCTTTACAGTTCCAGGGTTTATATTAATTAGGAATGATCGAGGTATTGGTCTAGGCGGTGGTGTGGCCATATACCTACGTAGCCATTTTCCTTATAGGCTACTGAGCAAATCCACTTTATCGCACTCTGCATACCCGGAGTACCTCTTTTTAGAAGTGGAAGTAAATCGGGTAAAATTGTTTCTTGGTGTTTTTTACTCTGCCCCCATTGTTTCTCGTGCTGATCTCTACTCTTGCTGCGAATCAGCCTTGGAGCCTTTTGTTTCGTTTTACACTCATTTTTTATTGCTCGGTGATTTTAATAATAACATGTTAGACGACTCCCTCTCTTCTAAATTTCTTCAACTCTGTAATTCGTTTAACCTCTCTGTTCTTCACCTTAACGCTACGCATCAGAATCTACATGCTGATGACACTTGGCTTGACCTTATCTTAACAGCTTCGATCTCTGATGTCCTTCTTCTCGGTCAATATCCGGCTCCTGAGTTCTCACGACATGACCTAATCTATGCGTCTTACAACATTCATACTAAGAAGCTTTACTGCTGTAGTGTTGTGCAAGTTTTAATAAAATAACATAAAATAAAATAAAATGGGCTGTAAAAAATTAAAATTTCAAAATAAAAAATTTACTTTTAGGGTTTTGCGTGGCACCAGGCTGTTTTTTTTTTTATAGTTTCCCCTGAGTGTTACACCACACCCAGGGGGAGTTTATTGCCAATATCTCTCTGCATGAGTACAGAGACATTTTTAAAACATTGTTGTTTACATGGTATACATTCAGTCAGAAAAGTATCGGGAATGGATTATTTATTTATGGTTCCAAATTCAAATTTTTGTTTTTTTTGTTGTTGTTAGATTGGCACAACTGTTTTTCATTTTGGCGCGGAGTTTGAGTTGCATCTGTTGTTTACATTAAATACAGTGCTATTTTTAGTTATATCATATCTAGTGTGTATTGCTAATTTCATAATGGATAAAAACATCGAACAAAGAGTTTGTCTTAAATTTTGCATTGCCAATGGAATATCGTGTTCGGAGTCACTGAAAATGTTACAGAAGGCTTACGGTGAATCGACTTTATCAAAAACTCGTGCTTATGAGTGGTACAAAGCGTTCAAAAGCGGTCGAGATGTGATGGAAGATTTGCCTCGCTCTGGTAGGCCACCAACGTCTGCAACTGAAGTTAACATTGCAAAAGTGAAGGAAATAGTGACTGAAAATCCTCATTCAACTTTGAGAGAGATAGCCACCGAACTTTCTGTATCTCACGAGTCGATCCGTACCATTTTAACTAATAATTTGGGTATGAAACATGTTGCCGCTCGGCTAGTCCCAAAAGACCTGAATTTTTTTCAAAAACTCAATCGCATGAGAGTCGCTGAGGACATGCTAGAACGAGTCAATTCCGACCCAACATTCATGAAACGCATTGTTACTGGTGACGAGACGTGGGTTTACGAGTTTGACATGCAAACTAGTCAACAAGCTTCGGAGTGGCGCCTTCCAACTGAACCGAAACCGAAAAAACCACGCCAAAGTCGTTCAAAAGTCAAAGTCATGTTGACTGTTTTCTTTGACTATCGCGGTGTTGTGCACTCGGAATTCTTGCCGGAAGGTCAAACGGTAAATAAGGAATATTATTTGAGTGTTATGCGGCGTTTAAGAGAGCAAATCCGACGAAAAAGGCCAGATTTGTGGAAAGAAAATTCTTGGATTTTGCACCATGATAATGCACCTTCGCACAAGGCCATCATTGTGAACGAATTTTTAACCAAACACTCAACAAATACCATCGAGCAACCACCATATTCACCAGATATGGCTCCAGCCGACTTTTTTCTTTTTCCTAAACTCAAATTACCACTTCGTGGCACCCGTTTTCAATCGGTAGAAGACATAAAAGAGAATTCGCGGCGAGAACTGACCTCAATTCCGGAAACAGCGTTTAAAAAATGTTTTGATGATTGGATTATTCGTTGGCGTAAATGTATCGTTTCTAAAGGAGCATATTTTGAAGGTGATAAAATAAATTTGGTTGAATAACAAACAGTTTGTGTATTATTGATCTTTTCCTGCTACTTTCTTGACAGAGTAGTATGATAAAACATTTACATGACTTTGTACTTAACTTAGTCTGCTTTTTTTACTATTATATTATTAAACATGTATTTTGCAATATTAACTTATCTATTTTTGTCTTACAGTATTTATCGTACAGTGTCATATCCTTACATTTATCTTATTTCTTATTATTTATATCTATTTGGTATACCTAATATTTTCTATCACTTATTTATTATTTACATGTATATACAAATATAACTCTGTTAATTATTATTTTATTTTTTTTGTTTTTATTGTTTAGTGGGTACTGGCAATAACAATTTTAATCAATTTATTCTACTTTCTTGTCGGTAGGCATGATTTGCTTATGACTGTTCATTAATTATCCTTTAAATATTTGTCAAACTTAATTAATACAGGAGTATTACAGCTTTTGTAATATTCTATAATTTGTCATTCGTATAAAAACAGTAAAATTGTATAACTAATCCTAATTTAAAATCGTGATGTTATTTGTCAAAACGTATATGTTATTATCATATTTACGCTACTTATTATCTAATAACCGCAATTACAACCAAGTTATATTCTTAAAACTCAAAGACATAAGAGTGTCGCTTAATTAAAACTTTACATGTTTTCGCGCCAGAGAAAAGTTATTTTCCCTGACAAGTTAAATAAGTGGCTCCCACTTATTTAACTTGTCTACACGAAAGCTGAATCTCACAGACGTGTCGCAACATGCCGAATATTATTGTGCTGCTTAATGATTACACATTAACGTAACAATTAATGGTGTGTCGCGCCACGCCCATGAGAACAGGTTCGTGCTTATGCGTAAGCGATTCTGGATCTGGCGAGAGCCTCCCACCTTTGCCTGACCTGACAGGCAGAACTGAAGGCGTTGTGATTATCACTTACCGTGTTTTGGTCTGCCCGGCAATTCAGGCACGATGGAATGGCTCCCGCCATCCAGCTCTGACACTCCGCCCTCTGGTGCTCGCCGCCGCAGTGGCTGCACCTCTCGACTGTCTCCCTACAATGGCGCCTGCCGTGGCCGTAGCCCAGGCACATCGAGCATTGGACCAGGGGAGAGTAGTCCTCCGCCTGGATCCGCTGCATATCGATGCGCACTGAGCCGGCCTCGACAACGGCACGCCACATCCTGGGCTACGCTTGCCACCACATGCTCCAAAAGCGGGTTCCTGGATTTTTTTCGAAATTTAATAATTATGTCTTTATCTTCGACTTCCAATTCTCGGATAATTTTGCTGTTTTGTGCAACATTTTTTTCGATTATTTCTTTGTTTGTATTACACTTGATCACATGTTTAAAAATAAGGAGGGGGTTTTTGTTATCAATATCCTTCACTTCCAGTTTGTCGGTGTTGTTTATTCTAGTTTTTAGTTTTTCTTTACCCTCCTTTGTTTTACAGCTTAATATTATTTTTCTATCTCGGGTTTTCCTAACTCTTTCGATTCTTATCCATTCCCCGCCTTCTCCCGCTATTTCCCGTATTCTTTCCAATACCTCGTCACCCGTCTCCACTCCTTTCTTGCCGTTAACAATCACGGAGTGTAGGGTGACGGGCAATTCCTTCGCTGTAGCTGCGATCTGTGCGTATGTTGGAGCATGTGTGGCTGGTCCCGTTCCTGTTTCAGTCCGATGATTGATCGACTCCTTTAGCTCCTGGATGCTCCTGGAGTTTTGGTCGAGTCTGTCGATCAGCATCCCCAGGATGGTTTTCACGTCCCCACTTTGTTCTCCCTCCTGTTCCTGTGGGGTCGGGGAAGTCTGTGTGCGGACGCTGGGTACCAGGCTGTTTGTTACCGGTGACTCGTTTTGTGTACTCGATATGATAACCCCCTTTCCGTTACACGTTGTATATTGCCAGTTTTGAGCAAGGTGTTTGAGAAGATGATGCTTAATCAAATGCAACAATATTTTTAAATCAATAACATTTTCCATTCAACAGGCTGTTTGTTACCGGTGACTCGTTTGGTGTAATCGATATGATAACCCCCTTTCCGTTACACGTTGTATATTGCCAGTTTTGAGCAAGGTGTTTGAGAAGATGATGCTTAATCAAATGCAACAATATTTTAAAATCAATAACATTTTCCATTCCCAACAATATGGGTTCACTGCCGGGAAGTCCACCACTGATGCGGGAGTAGTACTTGTTACTCAAATCTATGACGCGTGGGAGAGTTCACAGGATTCAGTTGGAGTCTTTTGCGATCTCTCTAAAGCATTTGATTGCGTAGATCATCAGACACTTTTGCGTAAACTTCGTCAATATGGGTTTGACCACAAATCAACTGAACTAATGGTATCCTATTTGACTGATAGGCTTCAAACTGTAGATATTAATGGAGTAAAGTCTAGCGGATCAAGCGTCTCAATGGGTGTTCCTCAGGGCTCAATTTTAGGACCATTCCTCTTCTTGGTATATGTCAATGACCTGCCTTTTATGGTGGAAAAACAGGCGGGTATAGTGCTGTTTGCCGATGACACTTCTTTAATATTTAAATTAGATCGCCATAGCGAAAATGTAAGTTCGGTTAATAATATACTGTCGGCCATATCTATCTGGTTCTCAACCAACAATCTTCTTTTAAATGCTAATAAGACCCAATGCATTAAATTTACCCTTCCAAACGTAAGGCAGGCCAATACTGACATAATACTGGAAGGCAAGAAATTAGAATTTGTTGAAAATACAAAGTTTTTAGGAATTATAATTGATGCAAAGCTATAGTGGGGTGCTCATATTTCTAAACTTTCCAATAGACTTAGCTCTGCCGCTTATGCTGTTAGGAGGATCCGACAATTGACAGATGTAGCTACAGCTAGGCTTGTTTATTTCAGCTATTTTCATAGCTTGTCATCTTATGATTTACTTTTATGGGGTAGCGCGGCTGATATAAAAACTATTTTTATAATTCAGAAAAGGGCCGTTCGCGCAATTTACGGTTTAGGACCAAGAGACTCGTTAAGACAACTCTTTAAGAAAATAAACATACCCACATTAGCGTCCCAGTACATTTTTGATCTTATAATGTATGTTAGGAAAAATACCTCTTTTTTTCAAAAAGTTAGTGCCACAACTGATAGAAATTTACGTAATAAACATAAATTAGTCATGCCGTTTCATAGGCTTAGCAAAGTCAGTAAATCATTTATGGGGAACTGTATACGACGTTGTTGAAGAAAATGCTGCAGTGCAGTTTGTTACCGCTTCTTCTGCACTGACGCCTTGGAAGCGGCAGTAAACTTAGTTTTTAAGTAATTTATTTGACGTCAACCAATGTTGTTAAACCATACGTTTTGACAATTATTAAGCGATATATAGTATCCTATAGTAATGAATAAAAATTTTGAATTTGAATTTGAATACCATGGTCCATACCAACTCTCATGTCTTCAGTGACCTTGAGCAAGGCAGTGCTGTTGCTATGACCGAGGCGGAATCCCGACTGAAAATGGCTAAGCAAGCTGTTAGCCATGACGAAGGAAGATAATTGGGATAATGCAAGTGATTCTAGAATTTTTGAAAAATAAGGCAAAATGAAATGGGCCGAAGGTCACTTAAGGCGGTGGGATTGACGATTTTTGGCAAGGGTAGCACAATAGCTTTACACCACACAGAGGGAAATGCTCCAGTACTCAGTGAAAAATTTATTATATGGGTAAGGACAGGGAGAATAAAATCTAGAAGAAGCAAAACCATTTGATGACTAATGGCATCGTGACCAACAGCCTTAGATTTGATGGAAAGGAATGCTTTGTGCACATCGTCTAAAGATACCAAAGAGAATGAGAAAGACTCTGATAGAAGAAGTGGCATGGAAGTTATATTAGAAATGGTTTGTGTTCTAGTAGTGTCATTAAGGCAGGAGGCAGACGAAAAGTGAGAATTGATGTCATCAGAGTAGAAAGGAATGTTAAAAGACTTGGATACACTTTTACTAAACCCAAGACTTTTGAGAAACTTCCAGGTGTCAGCCACGGATAAGTTGGATATATGGTCATGAAAGTAATGACGTTTAGCTGATCTTACCATCTTGTTGCAACGATTTCTTGCCTCTTTGTAGAGAGTCCAGTTAATCTCTGAGCATTCGCGCTTAAATTTGCTGAATGCTTTATTGCACTTTCTCATAGCCATTCGAACTCCCAGAGTGATCCATGGACATGGTGGTATTTTAAGTCGAAGTGTCGAAAACTGTACAAAGTGGGGCATGGCCCCAACTGACCTCTGACCTCAACTCCGGAAACAGCGTTTAAAAAATGTTTTGATGATTGGATTATTCGTTGGCGTAAGTGTATCGTTTCTAAAGGAGCATATTTTGAAGGTGATAAAATAAATTTGGATGAATAACAAACAGTTTGTGTATTATTGATCTTTTCCTGCTACTTTCTTGACAGAGTAGTATACAACCTCCGACACAACATCGTCGGAGCCGCGGTTCCCCAGGCATAACACCTAGCCTGGCGGAAGATCTTCCCTTTGGTGGCGGTCGAGCCGAATCATCGCGCTCCCGCTACATTGGTGACCCCGACGTGATTGGAAGCAACCTTCTCCATCATCATCAACTCTCCAATCCTCAGTATCACTCCTCACTCTGCAAGCAGTCTCACAGCAAGCCAGCAACTGGGTATCGCAGCAGGTCCATCGCAGCCGACTCACCGAGCTTCCTGGTCCTGTCTCCACCCGCACTCACTCTCATCGACTTCGGCGACCGACGCATCTACCGCAGCCCACGCCTGGATCTCTTCGACGGCCGCTCTTCTCTCCAGCGTGGCAGCTCTGCACGATAACTCCCGGCGTCAACAAGTCGACTTCGCTCTCTACTGTCTCGACTCACCGCAGACTACGAGCAACGCAACAGCTCACTCCTGACTCACTAGGACTTCGAGCAACTTCCGACTCACTGGAAGACTACTAACACTTGCAAGCTACTGAAGCACAGATTGCACAGCAAAGATCAAGACTTCAGACCTCCGGTCTTGGGGGGGAGGTACTGTGGCGACATCTCTACGCCACTCGTCACAACATCAAAACAAACAACTAATGTCAATCATTGCGAAGAAATTGACGCGCTCGACCAATAGCAGCGAAGAATCTAAGACGCGATTTCAAAGATTTCACGGATTGGAGCTATATATACAACCTCCGACACAACATCGTTGGAGCCGCGGTTCCCCAGGCATAACACCTAGCCTGGCGGAAGATCTTCCCTTTGGTGGCGGTCGAGCCGAATCATCACGCTCCCGCTACAATCAACAAAGCAATAAATTTAAGCCTAATAATTCTCAAAAACAATCCTATTACTCAAACCAACCGCAACCAAAAACCTCCAATACAATGACGCAAGGGACCTCCTCTAGCCTATTTTGCCGTTACTGTAAATTATTTGGGCACGATCTATTAAACTGCAAAAAACGGGAATTTAATAATAACCGATACAAAGTGAATCAAAATCCTTATTCTAATCATGGATCATTTAGGCCACCCCCACGTGTGAACTTCCTCGAACAACCTGATGAGGAAGAAGGTCACGATGAAGTAGACCTCCAACCTAATAATGATTTAAACGACTAATGGGCTCGCGGCGGTGTCTCGCGAGTCCCAAATCCAAATCATTACCTAGCACTAATACCTTTCAAGACACCATCTCTGTATCCAAGGGCTACGACACGGGTAACCAGCCCCAAACTAACGCCCATACCTCTGTATCCAAGGGCTACGACACGGGTAACCAGCCCCAAGCTAGCACCCATATTCCAAAATCGAACTCCTCTTCCTGCAACAAACGCATTTATGAAATCAACATAGATACAACCAAAAGGCTATTGCCTCATGTCTTACTAGAATCCCAAATATCAGATATTCCATTATCACTACTAGTCGACTCAGGATCTAGCATATGTTTAATTAAGGAATCCAGTATCCAAAATAAAATGAATTTAGTTAAAGAATCAATCAAACTCAAAGGCATTGACCCCGGTGATGATCCAACCCAAACCGAAGGACACTTTCAACTCAAACTAAAATTAGATAAAAGAAAATCCATCTCTTATAAATTTCATGTTGTAAAAAATATTAACCTACCTTACGATGGTATTATTGGTACCGATCTTTTAACAGCTTTTGGTTGCAAAATCGACTATACTCATGATATATTAAAAATAGGACCTTTAAATGTTAAATTACATTTCTCAGAGCCATTTTATATTATTCCACCTCGGACAGAGGCTGTCGTTGAATGCTCTGTCCAGGACGCAGACCTCAAGGAAGGCATCATTGTAGACCAACATATTTCTAATAATATATTAGTATCCAATTGTATTGTAAAAATCAAAGATAATAATCGCATAAATCTTACTGTAGCTAATATTTCCGAAAACTACGTTAATGTCAAAACAAATTTAAAACTTAATGTACAACCATTATTCTCTGAATCTTATCCCGTCAATACTAATTCCCAAAGTACATCTACAAGAACTAAGGATGTAATAAATTCATTAAGGTTAAATCACTTAAATCTAGAAGAGAGGGATGCCCTCGTAGAGCTCTGCTCTTGGTATTCTGACATCTTTCACCTACCTAACGACCAACTCACTCATACCCCTGCAATCCAACATCAAATCAAAACTACTTCCGATATCCCAATTCATACCAAATCTTACCGATTTCCGGAATGTCATAAAAAGGAAGTAGAAAAACAAATCGACAAAATGCTCGAACAAAACATCATAGAACCTTCTTCTTCTCCCTGGAGCTCACCGATATGGATAGTTCTGAAAAAATTAGATTCCCAAGGCCAGCGCAAATGGCGCATCGTAATAGACTACCGAAAATTAAATGACATCACTATCGGTGAAGTCTACCCTATACCACAAATATCTGAGATTTTAGACCAATTAGGAAACAGCAAATACTTCACCACACTCGATTTATCTTCTGGTTTTCACCAAATCTTAATATCTCCTGAAAATGCACCTAAAACGTCGTTTTGTGTGCCTCAAGGCCAATTCCAATGTAACCGTATGCCATTCGGACTGAAAAATGCCCCATCTACCTTCCAAAAACTTATGAATAATTGTCTTTCCGGTCTTCAGGGTACACGCTGTTTCGTCTACCTTGATGACATCGTTATCTATAGCTTTGATCTTCCCTCACATATTGAAAATATAAGAGCTGTCTTTGACAGAATCCGTAAGCTCAACCTGAATGAAACTCCAACCAGAAAAATGCGAATTTCTACGAAAAGAAGTAGCATATTTAGGCCACGTCATAAGTGAAATCGGAGTAAAACCAAATCCTGAAAAAACAAAAGCAGTATCCGAATTTCCTATCCCTCAATCTCCCAAGGATATAAAATCCTTTTTAGGTCTCGTATCTTATTACCGAAGGTTCATACCAGAATTTGCCAAACTCGCCAAGCCTCTCACATCCCTCTTAAAAAAGGACATTCCTTTCAATTGGCAGAACGAACAACAACTAGCCTTTGAATCCTTGAAAAATAAACTCGTTACTGCCCCAATCCTTGCTTATCCTGATTTCACACAACCATTTCTTTTAACGTGTGATGCCTCTAACTATGCAATATCCGCTATCCTATCTCAAGGTCCAATAGGGCAGGACCGCCCTATTGCATATGCTTCTCGTACCCTCAATAAAGCGGAATGCAATTATAGTGTTACCGAGAAGGAATGCCTGGCAGTCATTTTCGGTACTAAAACTTTCAGACCCTACTTATATGGTCACAGATTCACAGTCGTCACAGATCATAAACCCTTAGAATGGTTGTTCAAATGCAAAGACCCAGGGTTGCGCCTTATTAGATGGTGCCTAAAATTAGAAGAATTCGAATATGACATTAAATATAAAAAAGGGAAAATTAATACTAACGCTGATGCCCTCTCTCGGTACCCCGTCAATCCTGTCCAGCATAATGATGATCCTGCTCCTGATTCTTCAAAAGAAGCGTCCTCTCAATCATACAACCATAGATAGAGATCTAATGGATTTATTAATATCTCCTGCCTCCTTCGATCCAGAAGAATTAGGACCAACATCAGTGGAACCCCCCGACTTGGGTGACATCGATCCTTCCTTTCCCGAGATTAACTTACCTACTTCCAATCATCCTGATCCAATCGATAATAACACTCTTCCTTTACCCGAAACTGAGTCTCTGCCTAATATTCAAAATAATGAAACTATTAACTTACCTGATAATCCTGAAGTCCTTACACCCAGCGGTACGCCTAGACAAGGCCCCGGAAACTCCTTATCTCCTGAAATCACAACAAGAGAAACTGTTGCCCCCTCCACTGTTAACCTGGATTTACCTAATGATGATTACTCCGCCTTCCTAAAAGAAATAATGAATAAAACTAAACCTTTTAATACTAAAATAATAGAACATAACCAAGAAATCACTAAAACGGAACATAAAGTCATTATTCTCCCTACCTCTATCGATCTAGATGAATCAAACCCCTATGTTCAAACCTATCTTGAAAATATACCTGATACTTCTGAAATTTTAGGAAAAGAAAGAACCTTAAATTCCTTCATATCGTTCAATCTAGGTAATAAAATAATATACCTCCTCTTTTTTAAAGTATATCACTTTGACAAAGCCAGTTACAAAGACCTATATGAAAGCCTAAAAGCACTCAGAAATGAATTCGTAATTAACTTTGACTCTATCCCTGATATTGCCATAACTGATTTCAAAAATCCTTTCGATACCCATCAATTTATCAAAATATATAATATGATACTTTACCTTTTTAGTAATACAAATATTAATGTACATATATATAAAGATAAAATAATATACCCTTCACTTTCTGAAATTCCCAAAATTCTTAGGGAAAACCACGATATCCCAATAGCCGGTCATCTGGGCATGAATCGTATGGTTAAAAGAATCCAAGAAATCTTTTATTGGAAAAATATGCGCAGTGATATCGAAAATTTTGTAAAGAAATGCCCACAATGCCAAACTAATAAAGCCCTGAGACAGATTAATCGCGCCCCTATGCAAATCACAAGTACTTCTACTGAACCTTGTCATCGCGTATCCCTTGATATAGTCGGGCCCCTACCTGAAGCCGGACCTGCCAAATTAAGATATATACTAACAATACAAGATGATCTTACAAAATTCTCCTCCGCATACCCAATCCGCAGCACTACTGCTGAGGAAACCAGTGAATGCCTGCTTCACTACATATCTATCTTTGGTATACCTAAAACCATCCTCACGGATCAGGGTACAAACTTCACTTCTGAACTCTTCAGGAAAACCTGTGAGTTCCTTAAAATAAAGAATTTATGGTCTTCTCCCTACCATCCACAAACCCAAGGTGCTCTTGAGAGAAGCCATTCGACTCTTAAAGAGTACCTTAGGTCTTTTACTGATGAAGAACAAACTAATTGGCCTCGTTACGTATATACAGCTATGCTCACATACAATACCACAGTTCATTCCACAACAAACTTCACTCCATACGAATTAATGTTTGGTAATAAACCGACACTCCCGAGCTCCATCTATGAAGACTCTTCTGCGGCAACATACCCAGATTATGTCCGCATGCTCCAGAACAGATTAAGGTATTCACGTGAAAAGGCTCTGGACCTCATTAGGAGATCAAAAGAGTCATCCAAAACTTACTACGACTCGCACACTCGCCCATCTAAATATAAAACAGGTGATTATGTGTATTTAAAGAATCATTTGAGAATGCGGAAAGCGCTCTCACCCCTCTGGAAAGGACCTTATAAAGTAGTTAAGATTAACGGTAACAATACACTTACCTTGTTAATAAACCGACGTCACGTCACCCATCATTATGACCAGGTAAAACCTGCAAATGAGTAAAGTAAATATTAGTAGTAAACATAGATATATAAATAATAAATAAAAAATAATAACAAAATAAATAAAAAAATAAATAACAAAAAAAAAAACTTACCTTAGTAGTCTTATATTAATAAGTGATGTTACTTACAGTTCAGCTCGAGGGCAATCTCACGGAGATTTCATCCAACCAATCACCTTCAGTTCGGGCCTCTACTATGACTACCTGGGAACTCTTAAGATTAAAAACAATGAACTGAAAATTATAATTCCAGTGGATATCTCGCATTTCCAACCTCATATACAGAATATTAAAATAGCTTTAGAAAACACCAGACTATTATGCAAAGCAACACAGGCTGAACAAATTATTGCCGAATGTAACAGTTGGTTACAACCACTGATAGTGCGATTCAAGGACATGAATAGAGAATATGATTCTATCTCGCATCTAATAGATAATAGAGCTAAGCGTAGTGCATGGATAGGAGGTATAGGTACAGTATTTAAATATATTTTTGGCACATTAGATGAAAATGACGGCATTCAATATGAAGAAGCAATAGCCACTTTACAGAATGATGAAAAACGCCTAACTAAACTCATGAAAGAAAATATTTTGGTCACCACTTCTGTACCAGAACAATATAATAAAACAATAGCTACAATTAAAGAAAATGAAATAAAATTATACGAAGCTATTGACAAGCTCTCTCTTTTTATAAAAAATATATCCGACGCTACCAACGAACTACAAATACTTACCGATATTAACAGAATATTTGATTCACTTGAAACATCAATACTAACATTGTCCTTCCAATTAGAAGATATAACTAATAGCATTTTATTTAGTAGCCAGGATATTCTACATCCTGCTATCATAACACCCATTCAATTACATCAAGAGCTTGCCAATAACTATAGACATTTGCCTAGTGACCTTGAGCTGCCTGTAACACTAGATATTAATTCTATACACTTAATTTTAAGTATATCAAAATTAGTATGTTATTATGTTAGTAATAAGATAGTATTTGTTTTACAAGTACCACTTGTGAACACTAAAGAATATGTGTTATTCCATAATATAGCATTACCTGTACCATATGACCCTCGTGAACCGAATAGTTTTAGCCTAATTTCTCCGGCCAATAAATACATATAAAAGACAAGGCATACTACTGCATCCTCGATGATTTAAAACCCTGCAAGTTAGTGAATCCCGGATCTTATATATGTGATATTGGAAGTATATATTCAACCGACGTAAAGCCTATATGTGAAAGTGAATTGTTAACAAAAATAAATAGTGTAAAACCATTACAGTGTGAAACTAAAGTGATCATCGGAACACTAGACATTTGGAAACCCCTTACAAACAATCAATGGATATTTGTTCAGACGGAACCCATTAGAATAACAATAGACTGTCTTAACGCTCAATTGTATGAGACCACAATTCTAGGAACGGGAATACTCACATTACCTAAGAACTGTGTTGGGTATTGTAAAAGTACGACACTAACACCTAAATATAATATTTTTAATATAACTTCACCTATAAACAATTTCCCGGATTTCAACCTAATTAACGATTCATGTTGTAATTATATAAAATTAAATAGACTAGCATTTGATACACCCCCTGTACACTTAAGTAATGTAGACTTAGATGATTTCGGCCAACGTGGCAATAACATGGTCAAGTCCCTTCTAAGCGACCTAGAAGCTTTGGAAAATCAACAAAGCCCACATATTATAAAATATGGGACACACTACTCTATTGTTACTATAATATTAGCAATTATGTTCATAGTATTTTTAAGTTTTATAATTATCAAAAATTTTTGTAAATCTGGCAGAAACCGCCCTGTTAAATTCAATCTCAATTTAAAGAAAGTAGAATCTCAAACGACCCCCGAAACCGTAGAACTTACCGACAGACATGACCCTGGACCTGAGACAATCAACCCTGTTGCCCCTCTTAGAACTAGAATTTAAACGGATACTTTGAAACTACCCCAAAGTCTCCTCTTAAAGGGGGAGGTGTTACATCCCGCTAATGTTAGTGTTAGTGCTGACAGAGCAAACCCTTCAGGCTTGCTCATCACCCCCTCACAGCGCCTCAGTCCTGAGCGTTGCTCTCAAAGCCAGTCCACTTTAGAACCTCTTGCAGAGCGGTTTCCTCCATAACGTTATAAATCTATCCAATAAGTAAAATAAGTTCATGTACTTTTATTCAGTGAATAAAGTTAAGTTTCTTTAAATAATCTTTTTTTTAAAAAGGCATTCAACGCTGTCCGCGTAACAGAACGAAATTCTTTTTCATATTTTAAGAAGCCGATAAACGAATATCGTCATAAATTAATAAATTTACTATTACTAATGATCTAGTACTTAAATGACGTTTACATAGGTTGTTAAAAGTCCGGGAAGAAAGAAATGTTCGTGAAGGGAAACATGTTTTCTTTTAAGTCTCTGATCCTTGCGGACGTCAGACGGCAGTCTCTCTGCGTCATCTGCATCAACAACACTGCTCTTTTTTGCATCATGGGTAAAAAACATCTCCGAATAAAATAAAGGAATTTATCATTTAGCTACCAGGATTTCATGGATACGCAAGAGGTTTAATTTATCTTCTTAAAAATAAATTAAAACGGGCCCCTAATTTACCAAAACGAGAAGGCAAGACTAGATAGAGTACTTGTCTCTCGTTCTTAAATTCGACTAATTCAAGGTCAATATTCAAATTTGAGAGTGTGTGTGTGCGCAGTCAATGGGTTTAATTGGTTCTAGTACACTAAGCGCCGCCCAATGGCGCTACGCCGCGAGACAGGTGATGTACACGTATACTTTCTTCCGCTTTAGGGTAAGTTAGGGTAAAATGATGATCCCACCTGATTATTTACGTTTGTGATTAGTAAACTTTTACTTTGTTTAATTTTATGGCCGCATTCATAAAAAAGTTGTCAACATTTAGTCAACCTAGGAAACACGTTTTGTACATGCCACTTTTTCCAATTGGTAAGAGTGGTAGTAAGTATGGTACAATTTTGAAATCAAATAATACTGTTTTTAACCCATTTATTATGGTATAAATAATAGTTAAAAAAAACTAAAAAACTACGCTTTTATTGCTAATCGAACTAAAAAATAGAAAATAAAAATTAATGACAAAGGAATTATAAAACAGTAGTAGCAAGTCGAACAATCAGTTATAGTCAATTACCTCCGATTAAAATTATAACAAAATAAATTTATAAACAAAACAATTTAAATCAGAGTAAAAAGCGTGGGGTGCATTTTACTTCATTTTCATAACTCTCTTGTCATAAATATATGCTAATAGAATGATTTTAATATTTACTACATCAAGCACCCCACGCTTTTTACTCCAATTTAAATTGTTTTGTTTATAAATTTAATTTTGTTATAATTTTAATTGGAGGTAATTGACTATAACTGATTGTTCGACTTGCTACTACTGTTTTATAATTCCTTTGTCATTAATTTTTATTTTCTATTTTTTAGTTCGATTAGCAATAAAAGCGTAGTTTTTTAGTTTTTTTTAAACTATTATTTATTTTCAATTTTTTAGTTTGATTTGCAATAAAACGCGTAGTTTTTTAATTTTTTTATTCAATTATTTTTTGGAAGACTTTCGCAACCATGCGCCTACTAGAAAAGACTTTCGCAACCATGCGCCCATCGCCGGAGGTTTTCACAACTAACTTTCTTAAAGTTATACGTGGCCTGATTGGATTAAATCTCATAATATTCTCATAATGATGATTGTTAAACCCAGTTGAAAAGAATTTTATAGGGAAAAATCACTGTTAATAATATTTTTGACTATCCAGCAAACATAATAATTTTCGATTATGGCCTTGCCAGGAATCAAACTACAAGATTAAGAGGCAGATTGATACAGGAACAAAAATATTTCAAACATACCTCCACTGCCTTTACAACCAGGAACGCAACAATGTTTATCTGAAGACATCGTGGAACTTTTGTTGTAAAATCTGTCTTTCACAAAAACAAACACAAACTTCGGAGTCCTATCTCAAATAATCAGGTACTTTTTACAGGAGTCCTATCTCAAAATATCTGCACAACACAGTGAACACAGTCAGACGTCAGTCATGATAAAATCACACGAATATCCGGAAGAACAAAGCTCGACTCAACGGAAGATTCCAAACTCCAAATAACGACAAGTTATCAGCACAAAACAAAGTGCAAATAAATACACAGGCACCGGTAAAAAAAAAAAACAGAAAGAAAGTTTACAGGTGTTCGAATCGAATTGAAAACTTATTTGAAGTAAATAAACTGTCACTCATTTTCCAAACGAGTATTACAGTGTTGCTATTATAAATAGGCAAAAGATACCCAATGTTAATTCAAGAATTGCATTAATATGTTAAATACGTATTAAATATCACAAAGTTTTATAGGTAGTAACTTTATTCTTGTGTTATTGTAAATTTAGTTGTTCAATTTTCATTTATTACTTTTGTTTTATTACTTATATATTTTTTATTTTTTTAAAATATTCTACTAATTCTACTATCTACTATTGTTTATAATGGTAATTCTGAATGGAGCGATGCGATGAAATAAAAAAGCCTCAGGGTTATAGTAACATTATATGGAAATATATTACATCTCTTTTTTGACTCGTTATACGTCAGAACTTCTCGGTTTATTGTATGGAGATTACTGGCACTGGTGCTATATCTGTCTCTCTTACTCTCCTACGAAGGATCTAAAAATGAATTTATTAATCCCGGCAGTTTTAATAAGGATAATGAGAAAATCTTATCAAATATTGCATTGTCATCGGTCCTTGATACGTGTGCAAAGTTCCAAGTTGATCAGACGTTTAGAAACCAGTGAAAATTAAGCTCAAAGATTCCGTTACATAGATACATACATACAACCCAAGCTAATAAAAGCGTAGTAATTAATAAGATATTGAATCAAAGGGACAAAACATATTTGTACTAAAATAATTTTATTTCACCTTTGTTTACAAAAATATGCCGGTTAAAGTGGCCGTGGTCGACTTTGCCCGTGTCTCCCCTGTACTAGGATGGCAGAGTCGGGAAGCGGAAATGTACCTACAATTATTTGAGAAGTCAATCAGTATTTTCTTTCTTTGGACCACAAGTTTGGGGCAGTTGAAAATTATATGATTAAGATTACCTTCATCCAGGCCACATTCACAGACAGAAGTATCTCTAATTCGCAGTTTATGGAGGAAGACAGGGATACATACATGGCCAAGTCGCATTCGGATTATAACTGACGTTACCCACTTCTCCAAGTTTCGATGCCGGAAGAACCAAGGGACTTTGGGTAAGTTAGGTTGGATATTTCCATACCAGACACCTTTTTGCTGATGAGAATGTTGCCATTGTCTATTCCAATTAGTCATTAACTGTGGTTTAGCTAGAAGTCTAAGGTCTCGAGAGTAATGAAATTTGTGGCAGTCAGAACCTGAAGTAGAAGCTTGTTTAGCCCATATATCTACTTGTCATTACCCTTGATTCCTGAATGGCTTGGAATCCAAGCAATAACTACATTAATATTGGAAGACTGACATTTATATAAGGCTTCTCTGATTTTCAGGGTAATTGGAAAGTTATCCTTTGCATGAAAGGGTCGCTTCAAAATATCTTGGAGGCAGCTCAAAGAGTCTGAGAGGATAAGTGATTTGTCCAAATTGTGAGATAAAACAAATTGAACAGCTTCAAAGAGAGCAATGGATTCTCCAGTAAATATAGAGGATTGTGAAAAATATTTAAAACTTAATAAAAGATTGAATTTAGGTATCCAAACTGCTGCACCAACATTAGAGTCCTGAGTTAATTTGGAAGCATCCGTAAAAATGAGGGTCCAATCAGACCATTTCTCAGAAATGATCTGGTTGAATATCCTATAAGCACCAGGAAGATTCTTGGAAAGTCCTATGTTTAGAAGAACATTAGGTTGGAAGATGAGAAGGAGGAAGTCAATATCAAAGATAGGATTTTTGGAGAATTGGGCAACTGGGTGGGAAAGGTTACCTATTTTATCGAAGCTTTTAACCAAAGGCGGGTGATCTTTGTTAACCCAATAAGAAGAAGTATGACAATAGTCTGATAGAGAATTAAGTATTTCTAATAAGGGATGAGAAAATAATTGGATTGTTTTGTAAAGAAATCTATCAGCTAAAAATTGTCTCCTTAATACAAGAGGAGGGTCCAAACATTCAACCTGAAGGGCATTTGTCGGAGAAAATTTCATAGCACCGGTTATAATTCTGAGACATTTATGTTGAATTTTGTCTAATTTCGCCAAAGCTAATTTGTTGCATTGTTCTAGTAAGAAGACACCGTAGTCAAAATTGCTACGTACAAGGGCATTATAAATTAATTTTTGACTATAGGGATGGGAGCCCCAGCGGACTCCAGAGAGAGACCTCATGGCATTAACTCCCTTTTCAGCTTTTTGGACAACATGGTTTAAGTGAGTAACACCTGTTAGTTTGGAGTCTAAGGTAATTCCTAAAAATTTACAGTTGTCTTTTTGAGGGATAGTTTCATTATTAATCGAAACAGTTAATAGGGGCAAAGATCTCTTCCGAGTAAAGACGACACAGTTTGATTTAAGCGGGGAGATAGATAATCCATGGTCTTCTAACCAGGTGTTGAGGTAAAAAAGAGCTGAATTTAAACGACGGCTAATGTCATCAAAGGAGTCCGAAGTAGCGAAAAGAACTATATCGTCAGCATATTGAAGAATATTGCAAAAGCAATTGACAGACTGATCTAGGTCAGAAGTATATAAATTATACAATATGGGACTAAGTACAGAGCCCTGTGGAAGACCCTTCCAAACAGAGCGAGGGGGAAGAAGAGAACCCTGCAAACGGACAATTATGTGACGATCCATGAGCATATTACAGATGATATTAATCAGCCTCACTGGAATACTCAGCTTATGCAATTTTTGCCTGAGAATAGGAAGTTGAACGTTATCATATGCTGAAGTTATGTCAAGAAAAGCGCCTACCACATGTTCGTTTTTAGGGAATGCCACTCTTATATGGGAGACCAAGATACTCAGCTCAAGCTGTCCAGAGTTCCCATACCTCTTCTAAAGCCAAATTGAGAATTTGGAAGTATGCCCTTTGATTCAATAAACCATTCCAATCGATTTTTGATGAGATGTTCCATAATTTTATGTATTACCGATGAGAGGGCAATGGGTCTATAGCTGAGGGGGTCTAGAGGGTTCCTCCCAGGTTTAAGAATGGGAATAATAATTTGGTTCTTCCATGATTCTGGGACAGACCCAGACAGGAAGATATGATTTAAAATGGACAGGAGGTATAATTTGGAAGGAAGAGGAGCATTGGTAATGAATACCAGGGGAGGAATCCTTGAGACCGTCCAGAGCGGATAATAATTCTTGGAGGGAGAAGGGTTCATCTAGGATGGTTGGGGAAGGACAGTTATATGAAGAGTATGGAAGTTCTTCTAAAGCAGGAGCAGTTAGAGGGGAAAGTCTATTTATAAAATCATTGAGCCAAGGTGAAGTGTCATTAGAAGAGGAGTCTTGATGAGCTGTAGCTCTTCTAAAAGATTTAATTTTCTTCCAAACACTTGAAAGAGAGGATTTGGGGGAAATAGATTCACAAAAGGACTTCCAGCCAAGGTGTTTTTTTTTGAGACAATAGACGCTTAGTCTGTGCCATTGTTTTGCGAACAAGTAGATAATTTGTCAAGGTGGGGTCACTATTAAAATCTTTCTCAGCTTTGTTTCTTTTCCTAATAGATTCGGAGCATTCAGAGTCCCACCATGGAGGGGAGGGAATTTTGTTGGGTGAAGCATTTTTAATTGGGATTGTTTCATCTGCAGCAGAAATAACAGCAGATATGAACTCTTCATACGCCTGTAAAAAGTTTTGGCTTGAGGGAGAGGGAAGGGAGGATGTAAGGACTTTGAGGCAAGTTGAGAACTTGTCCCAGTCTGCCTTTTCGGTTTTGTATTTAAGAAGAGGAGGAAGGGGCGAAACCTTGGAAATGGATTTAATTAGTGTGGTAAGGACTGGAAAATGATCACTACCGTATGAATTAGGTAAAACCCGCCAAAGCAATATAGGAGCAAGTTGGGGGGATGTTAGGGTAAGGTCTGGGATACTGACATTTTGGGACGGCGGTGACCGACGGGTGACAGAGCCATCATTTAGAGTGCAAAGATTTATGTTGTCAAGAAGATCAAGAAAGACAGGTAAAATTGAATCGTCAAAGGGGCAGCCCCAGAGGGTGCTACGTATGTTAAAGTCACCTAAGATGATAAGGGGAGTAGGGATAGAAGATAGAATAGACTGTAGTTCCAGGACAATAGAGTGGTGAGGGTGAGGGAGGTAAACAGAAACAGAGGATATTTCTAAGGCTCTCACAGCAACAACATGAAAAGAAGAGCTAACAAAGCACAGCCTGCCCAACCATCATCTCGGAAACAAGAGTAGAGTGGGATATGGAAGTGAGACGTGCGTTTAAGGCACGTTTCAGCAATGGCAACTATAATGGGATTGTATCTATTGATTAAGTACATTAAATCGGGTTTTTTTTTGATACACTCCTAGTATTCCACTGAAGAAGAACTTGGTCCATTATGTTTGGAAAGGATAGGTACAATTATTTGTTGAAGACGAGAAATGGTATTGGGCGGTAGCATGTCAACATCTCGTGATAAAAATTGTATAAGGGCGTCTGCTAATATCTCAAATAGGTTATCATTTGGAGATAAAGCAGGGGAAGGGTCCTGGTGTTGGCATGAACACGCACAACCATTGGGAAGGGAAGATTCAGGAGTTGAGGTAATTTCTCTGAGAGCTTGTATGTCATAAGACTTTCCAAGCTCTGGTCTGGCTTTAGGGGAAAGTGAAATAGTTTTTTTGTAAGAGGAAGACAGATTGGGGGTTGAAGAGCGGGGAGGGTTTGGAGGGCGTTGTGGAGAGGAGACAGGAGATTGGGAGGAGTAGTATTGGGAGGAAGCAGGGGGATCTGCAGCAGCAACTTGAGAAAAAGAACGATTTTGAGGAATTTTGGTTGCTGCCTCAGAGTAACTAATGTTATCGTTTGCCATAATAACTTTTATTTGTTTTTGCCTAATATGTTCGTGGCAAGATGGATCAGTAGCTAGATGGGAATTCCCGCAGAATAGACATGAAATAGAAGCATCTGAGGAGCATGAATCGCCTGAGTGTTGGAATTGGCCACATCTATAGCAACGTGGTTTGGAACGGCACTGGTTGCTGATATGACCAAATTTACAGCAGTTCCTACATTGGATTGTGGGGAGGAGGTAGACTGATACAGGGAGAGAGGTATGGAAACAAAAAACTCTTTCCGGGAGGACATGTCCACGGAAAGTAAGGACAACAGTAGTGGTTGGGACCCAGGAAACGGCAGAGTCAGGTTTCTTTGATTTGGAGTTGAGACGTCTGGCCATTACTACCTGACCACAGTTGGGCGGAAAAGAAATATTATTAATTAATTCCTCCAAGGTCCAGTCCGTAGGGATATCTCTTACAACTCCCATGCGAGAGATATTGAATCTTGGTACAGATGCAATATATTTGTTAGTTGGAATTAAGGGGTTTTCTAGGAATGAATTAGCAGAATCCCTATCTGTGAATTCGATTGAAACTTTGTTCCTACCCATGAGCTTAAGTCCACCTGATTTAATACCGGAGACAGAATTCTGATGTAGAAATTGACCAAATTTAAGAAGCCTAATAGATAGGCCCGCAGAAGGATCGGGTTCCATCCTCGTAACATATACGATAAACGGGGCATCGTCTTCGTCGGTATATTTAATAATAGAGTCCGGTTCAAATCCCGGACGATGATAAACAGATTGGATGGAGTTCGATGGGGGAGAAGATTTTTTTGGTTCCGATGCTATTGCAGATTCGGCAGGTCGCTTAGAAGGGCGAGGCGTAGAGGGTTTCTTCCTAGAAGAAGAACTCGTACCTCCCCAGTCTGGGGGGCCTTCTTCGTCACCTAACTCCATCACGGAGTGATGGAGTAGGTGCGAATTACAACTTAATAACTTACCTTATTGTGTGATGTATCCACAACAGAGTAAAGGATGAAATGGGAAGAGAACAGATAAGGAAAACAATAAATATCGCGATTTTACGAAAATACGTGTGTCAACCAACAAGATGACAACTGACCCCCAAGTCAATCAGTCGTTCGCTATCGGTTTGCGTGACAACCAGTGTTGCCATTTTAGCGCTTTGGGCGCTAGATCTAGCGCTTTTTTTATGTGTTTGGTGCGCTTTACAGAATTATGGCACCTAGTGGATAATCTGTGGTTTTTTTCATTTACGTCATGACATATTAAAAAATCTCTATGGCTCTATCAGCATCAGTTATTTTAAAACCCAATAGAGTGCTTTTTTTGTTTTGTTTGCTTTATTTCATTCAAGAAAAATTGTTCTTTTAGCGCGATATCTAGCGATTTTTTAAAGCACAATTTCCGAGAAATCGAGCGCTTTTTTACATCTTACAGCGCTCAATCGGATTTTTGGTCTGGCAGCACTGGTGACAACATTGTTTGTGTTTCGACTTTTTCGTACATTCGTGTTCTCTTTCGTGATTTCTTTGAGTAATTCAGAATATTACGACTACAATGAACATTATTGGTCGCATACCTACCTACCAATCCACATGTTTTTACGGAGTCATCTTCCCAGCACCAGTGGCGGATAAATGTGTGGGCTGGATGCTGGAATAGTCGGAGATGTTGTCGTTAGACCATATTTTATGCCTAACAGTCTACATTTCCTAGAAAATTACTTAAATGAGGAATTGACAGCCAATTAGAATGATTGAAATTAATGCCAGTGAGAAGTTACGTGGATCTCGTGATGAGAAACAACCTAATATTCCAACATGGTGGCACTCCAGCTCACTTCGCTCGTGATGTGCGCAGCCACCTCAATGCCCGGTTCCCGGAATGGATTGGACGAGGAGAACGTATCGCATTGCTTCCGCGGTCCCCAGAACTCACACCACTTGACTTTTTTGTGGGGATACATTAAAAATAAGGTGTATGCGTGGGATTCCCCTTCGAGCGAAGAAATGGTTGCCCGCATCAAACCGCATGCGATACTGTAACGCCAGGAATGCTTCGCAATGTCTGGGTTTCCATTTACCGGAGAGCTGACTTGTGCATCCAAGAAGGAGGTCGACGTTTTGAACCCTTTCTTTGAAAGGTAGGTAGGTTTTCAATCTTTCTTTGACTTAGTTACCAATCTATTTTGTAATGTAGGTAATTATTTATTAGCTTGCATGAAGAGTTATGAATGTGTATGAAGCGAAGGAAGTACCTATGCAAAGATCGTGGAAAGATGTAGTCTGTCTATCCCTCCGGGAAAAAGTCGTGGTTTTATGTATGTATGTAGGTAGTGTAATTATTATTCCTTTTGCATTTCATGCGAATATTTTCAAATCGATTGAATGTCTTAATCGACGTACCTCTGATTGAGAAACAGACTGGCATCGTGTTGTTTGCATATGATACGTCACTAATTTTTAAAATGAACCGCCGTAGCGAAATCTGTGATGATGTGAATAGCACTTTAGCCGCCATCTCTAACTGGTTTACAATCAACAACTTACTGTTAAATGCAAATAAGACCCAATGCATTAAGTTTACACTTCCCAATGTGCGGCAGGCAAATGTAGATATTAGTATAAGTAATAAAAGATTAGATTTTGTTGATAGTACTACTTTCTTAGGAATAACATTAGATTCAAATTTGAAATGGAATGCTCACATTTTAAAACTTTTTACAAGGCTTAGTTCTGCAGCCTACGCTATTCGTCGTATTAGGCATTTGACAGATGTGGCAACTGCTAAGTTAGTATATTTTAGTTATTTTCATAGTTTAATGTCTTATGGTCTGCTGCTTTGGGGAGCAGCAGCAGACATACAAACTATTTTCATTCTACAAAAAAGGGCAATTCGAGCCATCTACGGCTTAAAACAAAGAGATTCACTTAGAGATTTTTTCAAAACCCTTAATATTTTAACATTGCCCTCACAATACATTTTCGATAACATTATGCATGTTAGGAAAAACTTAGACGCTTTCAAAAAAGTAGGTGAATATACTAGTAGATCACTGCGGAACAATTACAAGTTGTCGATCCCAGCGCATCGGCTGGCTAAGGTAGGGAAATCATTTCTGATTAATTGTATAAGATTTTATAATAAATTACCAAAAAGTGTTCTTAAATTAATGAATGATAGAAAATTCAAAAAGTACATTAAAGATGAGCTTTGTAGGAAAGCCTATTACAGCACGGAGGATTATATTAATGATAAACATGTGTGGCCCGAGCTTGACATAATGGCCTCTTAAATGCTTGTGCATTTTTGACATGGTGTTGACATAATTTGTACAGTGTGTACATATTTTATTTTATCTTTATTTATTTGACGTAATATCGAATTCGTATTGAAATAACTAGTTCTACATTCATTCATGCTTTTTAATGTAGACAATGTGTATTCGTCCATGATTTAGATTTAAGAGATCTATATTTGTACATTGACGTCCGATGAAAATGCTGCAGTGTAGTTTGTTCCGCCGCTTCTTCTACACATGTGCTTTGAAAGCGGTAGTAGTTATAATTAGATTTAAGTGATGTGATGTCAATAAGTGATACCTTGTATCCAATTTTGAAAATAAATCTATTCTATTCTATTCTATTCTGTCAAAGCAAAATGATTCTTATTTATTAAGTAAACGAGTCTTATTTGTTTGTTTTAGAATTTTCGTCAAACGTTCGCCACCTTGCCGCGATCTCTTTGACGGCGCCGACAAAGCGGCTACCTACGACTTAGGTCGCCGACGGTACCAGGAGAAAATGACGAGTGAGGAGTTAGTGTTTTAGTGTACATCGATAGTGTCTTAGTGTGTGTGATGTTTTGAATTGAGAATGTTGGCCTCAATAGTGATTTGACACGTTTGTTTACATTCAAGTAAATAAATTTTATTGCGAAATTTTATTGACGTGCATTTATGAACATGGTGATAAAGACCAGTAGTAGCAGTAGGAAGAATCTATTAAAGGTATAGTATCCACCCACTTCTTATGATAACCCCCTTTCCGTTACACGTTGTAGAAATAGGTCTATAATTGCCAAGGACTGTTTTTTCCCCTTTTTTGAATAAAGGTATTAATTTGCTACATTTCATTAAATTTGGAAAAATACCCTCATCAATACATTCATTAAATATAAAAGCTAGATCAAATGCAATAATATCTATGATTTGACTTATGATACTAACAGACATACCCCAATGGTCTTCAGACTTTTTCAAATTAAGTTGTTTGAACGCGTTTAATATATTATCAGAGTTAACATATTTAAATTTAAAGACAGATTTGATGGGAGTTGTGTTATTATTAAGTAGGGTTTCAGCGCGCAATGGACAAGAGTCAACGTCAGAAGTTAGCTCCACAGGGATTTTTGCAAAGAAATTATCAAAAGCATTTACTATGTCCTGAGTTTTAGAAATACTTTTGTTACCGGATGATATTTGTTTAATACTGTCTCTATCTTTGATTTTGCCAGATTCTTTATTAATAATGTTCCATGTTTCTTTAATTTTATTTGGTGCGTTGTTTATTTTAGTGCCGTGTGGTTCCCGGCACTATTACAAAAAAGAATAGGACCACTCCATCTCTTTCCCATGGATGTCGTAAAAGGCGACTAAGGGATAGGCTTATAAACTTAGGATTCCTCTTTTAGGCGATGGGCTAGCAACCTGTCACTATTTGAATCTCGGTTCTATCATTAAGCCAAATAGCTGAACGTGGCCATTCAGTCTTTTCAAGACTGTTGGCTCTGTCTACCCCGCAAGGGATATAGACGTGATCATATGTATGTATGTATGTATGTTTATTTTACTACTTATGTGAAAAGATTTGGCTTGCCTGCAAACTTTTTTAAATAATTTTGAATAATTTTTGACATATTCTACAAAACTGGAGTCAAAATTGTATTGTTTCTGGGCATATAAGTCATATAACTTTTTCCTACTCTTGTGAATACCTAATGTAGCCCATTCACTGAACTGTAATCTATTACGAATATTGACTTGTTTCTGCTTGAACCTTTTTGAGTATTCAGCAGAAATCATATTAAATAAATTGTTATAATGTTCATTAGGATTATTTCCAGAATATGTTAAAGTATTTAATTGATTTGCAATGTTTATTTTAAATTTTCTTATGTTTTTGGAAGAAAGAGGTCTACACATAATTTTATCATTATTTAAATTGTTTAAGGACCCTTTCTCAAAGGTAACATATTGACCGGTGTGATCCGAGGGCAATTTGTGAATAATTGATTTCTGTATATAAAAATTATTGCAAAAAAATATTATCCAGACACTTGGCAGATGTAGATGTTATTCGGGTTGGTTCAAAAAAAACATACTCTAAATTATAAGATTTAAACAAATTAATAAATTGTATACTAGCAGTTGATTTAACTAAAATGTCAATGTTAAAATCACCACAAATAATTAATTTTTTATTACATTTTGAGGTAACATGTAACACTTGATCCATTATTTTTAAAAATTGTTTAAATTCACTGTTTGGGGGACTGTACACACAAACAATTAAATGATGATCTAGCTCGGCACAGGTCACTTCGGCACACCGCTCAACCGAAAGTCTGGTTATGTCTGTTCGCTCTTTACAGCGAAGACCGCATTTGATAAATATCATAAACCCACCTCTAATTGCAGACTTTCTGTTTAAGCAGCTCACAATATTATAATTGTTTAGGCTGAACATCATCTCCCCCTCCATGAGCTAATGCTCAGTCAAACATAAAATGTCCACATTTAATTCTTCTAAAACTAGTTGTACTTCTTATTCTTTGCCGGGAAGACCTTGTATATTTTGATGCATAATTCTTAACCCTCGAATCCTCGTTTCCCGTTGTCTGAGTGTGCAGTTTAAATTAACTGTCAAGTCAAGAGAGTTACCATCACACAGAGTTGACAATTCTGTAGACAACTTATTATTAATATTTCGCTTACAATGTAAATGTGCTTGTCCTTATTGGTTTCTCCAACGCATTCAACACAGTTGACTATGAAGTCCGGCAACTTAGCAAATTAAATCTTAAAACTGTGCCTCCCATTAAATTTGACAATAATATTATTCCTTACTGCCCTAGTGCCAAAGATCTTGGTCTGCATATTGACTCCACTCTCAGCTGGGTAAATCAAGTTACCGAAGTTAGTCGTAAAGTAACTGGAACACTCCGTTTTCTCTATAGATTTAAAAAGTTTCTTCCTCAGAACACCAAAAATTGCTCTGCCAATCCCTTATCCTTCCTTTAATTGACTATGCAGATGTGTGTTACTGTGATTTGAATCAGTCACTTGTCTTAATAGTCCAAGATCCCAGAGCCGTAAGACACAACTTATTTTCTAAAGAATGGATCTTTCGATTCTCAGTAGTCTTTCATGTACTTTTAATACCTGCATGTTTGTGAGACTTGCCCGGTGACACCTGCGCAGGTACCAGGCGAGAAAGGTAACTAAAAATCACAGTTACTTAACTTAAATTTTTATGACTGATTTTTATATATATTTTATAGACTATTACTCTGAAGTCATATCAGAGAAGTCAGACGCTTTCCATGCGCCAAAACTTTTGTCAGACGCTTTAAAGCAAAAAAAAATTAACTTAATTTATTTTTAAATGTCTGACTTTTATATATGTTATTCAGATAACTATTACAAAGTTGTATTAAATCAGTCAGACAGTTTGTAATGACCAAACACCCCTTAAACACAAGAATTACTCAGCCTCGAGTATGAGCGCGATAGCACAATGCGCATGCGCGTCAGAGTAAAATATCTAATATTTTAGTGCCGGTGCCTTCGGCTTGACCTTTCGGAGATTAACCTTTGTTACCCTATCTGTATGCAGTGTTCTAAAGTACCAACTTACGTCTGATAGCGTGTGAAAGGCGCCGCAGGGCAGGGAGCGGGAAGCTGCGCGGTGTGGGGTGTAAAGCTCTCCTCCCGCGCCCCATGCCTGCGAGTCAACGGCGCGCGCGACGTGACGAGCTTTGACAGTACGCTTTTGTTACCTATCCGGTGTGTTGTGTTTTTTGAAGTGTCTTGTTAAACGTTGTTGTAACGTTCGGATTTTGTGTTTATATACCGATATATGGTAAGTGTACCTTAAATTTATTATAACTAATGTTTGTTTTAGTGTGTGAAGTGTGGCGATAGTAAAATATTTCTTTGAAGGTGTCGGTTGGCTACCACACGACTACAACTGTGACGGTTGTAATTTATGCTTAATGTTGGTATGTCGGCCATTCAGCCACATCCACAGCATGTCTTTTTTTATGCTATGTGCCCGCTCAGACGGTGATAGCTAAGGCGCGCGGTCCGAAAATTGAGCTGCACGGCTCGAAAATATGGACGCGCGGCTCGAGAATCGAGACGCGCGGCTCAGAAATTGAGACGTACGGCTCAACAAAATTGGGAAGCGCGGCTTGAAAATTGGGACACGCGGCTCCAGAAATTGGGACGCGCGGCTCAAGAAATTGGGACGTGCGGCTCAAAAATATTGGGACGCGCAGCTCAAAAATATTGGGACGCGCGGCTCACGAAACTAGAGACGGCTCAACAAGTTTGAGACGCATGGCTGAGAGGAGACGCGCGGCTCATTTAAGCCGAGGCGCGCGGCAATTCTATACTGATAAAATCACAATTTCATATCTTTAAGGTGTTTCTTAATACCATGAGCTTTTACTGATAAAGCTTTTCGCTTGGCTTCAGATGGCAAATGGTGGTGGGTTCGTAACCCTGGGTGACTTGCTGGAGGAGCAGGGTGATTCGCAGAGGGATGAGGAGATTTTAGGAAGATTGAAAGTGTTGGCACAGGAGAGCCTGCCCGAAGGATGGACGAAATGGGAAATAAAGAAATCTTCCAAGGAAGAAATTTTTGGCGAGAGTGTGGAAGTGGCCACACTAAATAAATTGGTTTTTGCCATTCCTACAATGGGACTGGTGAAGGCTTTCGACCCGGAGGCGGATCACCTGTCAGAGAAGGCCTACAGAGACATCCGCCTCAAACTACTAGACTGGGCATTCACGCGAGCGCTTATTGTGGGACCTCCTGCAATCGCGAACCGAATACGGGGTTCCGCGGCTAGGACCGAACTATTCAAGGAGGCAATAGCTCCACTGAAGGAAGTAATGATACCAAGGAGGGAAGTGGACCAGATCCTGTCTGGTGCTCTAGAAGAGGGCACCAGAAAGAGAAGAAGTACCTCGATGACATCAGATCGGTCTGGCCCAGTAAAGAGAAGTAAGGTAGATATGCTGGAAGAGAAAATGGAAAGGATGTTTGCATTTATGGCGGAAAAGATTGAATCTCTTTGTGAGATTCGACAGCCTCCTACACAGTCAGATGAGTCGGAGGAAGATTCTGAGAATGAATCTGAACCTTATAGTCAAAGGGAGCCTTCACCGGATTCGGAATGGCATGCTCCTGCCCTTGACACCAGTGGAGTGACAGATATGGCATCCTTAGACGATCTGGATTTCCGTCCTGAAGTTAAAGAGGCTGACCCCGTGATTCCGGAGCCTTCTCCAGAATTGAAAGAAGAGGGCATTGGATGTCAAAGGTTAGGAACCACAGGTTGGAGTCGGATTCGCTATAAAGAGGTGGAGAAGAAATTGCACGCATCTCCGGTGTTCAGCGCTTTAAAAATTAACACCGAACTGAGCAGTGTGGCTCGTGATTTCAGCTGGCTCGGTAAGCAGGATAGTTTGCTCGGAACTATATGCCACGGGTTACTTCTTCAAAGAAGAGCCATTGCAGAAGATCTCAGAGCGCTGGCCAGGGAGTACCCAGCATCAGGGGGTGAAGTTAAAAGGATTTTAAAAGAGTCGAATTTTAAATCCTTGTCAGATGATCTGTTGCAGTTCGTCTGTGCCCACAGGGCGGAAACAATTGAAAATCGGCGAAAAATCTTTAAGGCCAAAAATGAGACTCTCACCACAGCACTTCATCAGATTCCCCCTTCCGCAACCCACTTATTCGAAGAGAAGATACTTTCTACTTTTATTAAGGACAATGGTGGGACTGGACAAGTTTTCACTTCAAAACAAGGAAAATTTCCGGTCAAGAAGACTTCCAACTTTCGAAAGCCATCTGCTACTGGATTCTATCAGTCAAAAACATCTGCAGGTCACGGTCGCCAGAGAAATTCTTTCCAGCCCTCGCCTCGGCCATCAACATCCCGAACTTCCGCTTCAAAGAGTCAACGTGACAGCCCTAGAAAGAAATCGGGGAAGCAGCGCCCCAGTAACAAGAAATATTGACGGTTTTCGCGGGGGTCAACTAAGAGACCATATATCTCAGTGGCAAATACTGGGGGCCCCAAAGCATGTTTTAAGTACAATTTCGGGATACACTATTCCCTTTTACAAAAAGCCTCCTACAGTATGTTTTCAGGCAAGCTTGATAGAAAGATTTGCGACAAGAAACTCAGCCTTAATGTCCAAGGAAATTCGGGAGCTGCGACGAATGGGGGTCGTGGAACCTTCCACAGCAAGAGCGGGTTTTCTGTCGCGAATGTTTCTCATTCCCAAACAAAACGGGAAGGTTCGCCAGATATTCGATTTAAGACGTTTAAATGCCTACCTAAATCCCCGGAAGTTCCGTTTAATAAATCAAAATCATATTCCCAAATTTCTCCTTCACTCAGATTATCTAGCGAAACTAGACCTGTCCCAGGCGTACTTTCACGTCCCGATAAAAGAAAGCCACAGAAGATACCTTTGCTTCTCGTACGCAGGGGAGCTGTTCCAGTTGACAAGTCTTCCGTTCGGTTTATCGAGCGCGCCTCTGGCCTTCTCTCGCCTCACGAATTGGGTTGCAAGCGTCTTAAGATCAAAAGGCATTCGAGTAGTAGTATACCTGGACGATTTTTTGTTCGCTCACCAGGATCCTCTAGTGCTCGAGGATCAGGTTCATTCAGCGGTGAGATTTCTGCAAAGTCTAGGATGGGCTGTGAATCTAGAAAAGTCCATAACAAAGCCAACCAATCGCATAGAATTTCTAGGTGTCATGTGGGATACGATAGTCAACCAGAAAGTTTTGCCAGAGGCAAAGATAGTACAACTAATGTCCGATCTCCAGAGAATTTTAAAAAATCCTTGTTGGAATTGGAAATCAGCAACTTCGTTGATAGGGAAGCTGGGATTCGCTTCTTCGGTAACTCCTTTGGGGCGACTTTATACTCGAAACCTTCAAAGGGCAGCCAAGGTTCTAAAAGAAGAGACTCCCTTCAAGAAGCTGGTCATGCCAGCTCCAGCCAGGGCCGATTGTCAGTGGTGGATTCAAAATGTTCGAAAACCGGGAAAGATATTCATGCCCGATCCTACTGTTTTTGTCACGACGGACGCGTCGGATGCCGGCTGGGGTGTTCAGCTGGGTCAACAACATCGGGCGGGAATTTGGACAAGGGACCAAGAGAAATGGCATATAAACAGAAAAGAGTTATTCACGGTATTTATGGCCCTGTCCAAATTTCAAACAGATGTACAAGGCCAGTCACTGATGCTTCAGTCGGACAACAAGACTGTTGTGGCATACCTGCGGAACCAGGGGGGTACACGGTCAGCGATCCTTCTGGAAGTGACTCGGGAGTTACTGCTGCTAGCAGATCGCCTGGATGTCACCATTCAAGCCTTTTTTATACCAGGCAGGTACAACACAGTAGCAGACCGTCTATCCAGGTTCATGGCTCTCCCAGACTGGCATCTGAGCGAATCTATAACAAGTCTGATTTTCAGAAAGTGGGGAGTGCCTCAAATCGACCTCTTCGCTACTCACCAGTCCAGAGTTGTTCCTTGTTATGTGACGATAGATGCGCGGGACTCGGAGGCGAAATTCATAAATGCGTTCAGTCAGGAGTGGCACTTCAACCTGGCTTGGGTCTTTCCACCTCCTCCTTTGATTCCCAAGGTTCTCCAACATCTCAACAGGGCGTCAGGAGTTTTTCTGCTGGTGGTGCCAAGATGGGAGAAAGCGTTTTGGAGGGGACCTCTGAAACACAGAGCCTTAGAAGCCCCCTTCGAGATTCGAGATCTAAATCGGCACTTGATCGACCTGTCATCCAATCGCTGTCCAGAGAAAGTAGAGGAACTTCATTTAGAGGTTTGGAAGATACGGGGTGGGCAGAGTTGGTATCCGGTTTAAAGCCTGATTATGTACATTTATTGCAGTCCGCTTGGCGGAACTCAACATGGAGGACTTATGGTTCAGCCTGGAAACAGTGGGTCTCGTGGGGAAGGAAGAATGGGGTAAATCCTAGTCGGCCTCGTCCACTGGACTTATCGTCTTATTTAGGGTACTTAGCTAGAGAAAGAAATTTTGCCTATGCCACAATCTTGGTTCATAAATCAGTGATAGTATCCTTGGCTGATCCATCTCAGGAGAGTCGTCTGTCCTCACATCCCCTGATAACTACGATGTTGAAGGGAATAGGCACATCCAAGTGTTCTTCTTCGTCATCTGCCCGCACGATTTGGAATGTGCAAGATCTTATAGAGTGGTTGAAGAGAAATGTTCCACCTGCTGACAGTATTTTTCAAGTGTCTCGTCATGTAGCCTTGCTTTTGTTGTTGGCATCAGGACGAAGAATACATGATTTGACTCTCATTAAGATAGATGAGCAACACTGCCAAATTTTAGAAGAATCAGTTCGATTCTGGCCGGCTTTTGGGTCAAAGACGGATGGTATAAAAAACCGGCAGTCAGGTTGGGAATTGGTTTCTTCAGGAGATTCTTCGTTGGATTTGGTTAGATGGGTAAAATGCCTGATTGAATGCTCTTCAGAGAGGAGGAAGGCCCGAGAAGGCTTGTGTAATCTTTTTATTACTACCCGGGGAGAAGTAAAGGCTGCTTCTAGAACAGTAATAGCTGGTTGGCTCAAAACTGCTTTTCGGGACTTGGGGGTTGATTGTAGTCCGGGTTCTATACGATCAGCTGTGGCATCGAGCGACTTTGTAAATCATGTTCCACTAGATAGGATTCTGTCGAGAGGTAACTGGCGGGGCTCCAGTAATTTCTTTAAGCATTATTGTAAAACTGTAGATTGTCCCCGCTCTTCTAGTGGCAATGCCTTGAACAGCTCTTTTAATGTTATTTGAATTTATTTTGTAAGTTTAGTTACCCGATCTCACTATGAGCAGCTGTGATTATAATTAAGAATAAACTTTAAAGTCTAATTTGAGTATATTTGTCTGCTTTTCCCTTGGAAAACGTTCCCTTGCTAGAATAGTCACAGTACGCTTGAGGCGACGGCAGATGGTAGTGCACGTCTCCGAAAGGTCAAGCCGAAGGCACCGGCACTAAAATAGAACCGTTTTCCACCCCAAAGGGAAGAAAACGATTATTTTAGGACGTGCCGAGGCTTGACCTGGGGTAAGGGCCTTGCCGGCTTTTCGAAGACTGGTACTGTCAAAGCTCGTCACGTCGCGCGCGCCGTCGACTCGCAGGCATGGGGCGCGGGAGGAGAGCTTTACACCCCACACCGCGCAGCTTCCCGCTCCCTGCCCTACGGCGCCTTTCACACGCTATCAGACGTAAGTTGGTACTTTAGAACACTGCATACAGATAGGGTAACAAAGGTTAATCTCCGAAAGGTCAAGCCTCGGCACGTCCTAAAATAATCGTTTTCTTCCCTTTGGGGTGGAAAACGGTTCTATTTGAAAAGTACTTACTGTTTTCAATTTCATATTTTTGCATATCTATTCAAATACGATGAAATTTATAATTAAAATAATAATTAATAATTTTTAAAATAATATAATATATTGCATACTAGCTGTTGCCCGCGACGTCGTCCGCGTAAAGTTCGAGTTGAATCTTAATCATACAGTCTGATACAGACAGACAGACAAAAAATGTAAAAAAAAATTCTCTATTTGTTTCAGTCAAAATATTAAATGTACAGACAAAATATTTTTATCGTATGATTATATGTAGTATTTTGATTTTCAGTTTTTTTAATAAATACTCAAACAACACAAAAAAAAACATTTTTAATAAAAATTAATATATATCTTGTTATTGTTGGGACTCGAACTCGGACCGCCAACTTCACAGTCTCACGCGCTAACCACTGGACCATCGAAGCCGTTGCGGTGGTGTCGAAATTAAAGTAGACTACATACATATGGTCACGTCTATATCCCTTGCGGGGTAGACAGAGCCAAAAGTCTTGAAAAGACTAAATGGCCACGTTCAGCTATTTGGCTTAATGATAGAATTGAGATTCAAATAGTGATAGGTTGCTCGCCCATCGCCTAAAAAAGAATCCCAAGTTTGTAAGCCTATCCCTTAGTCGCCTTTCACTTATATTTATATGTTATAGGTTTACTATTACTATACTATTTTTTAATTGTTTATGATTTTATTTTTACGGAAAATTCTGCCAGCAACGACAATCTAACTGATGATGAGGACTTGAGTGGACAGTATAGAGATTTAATAAATGATGAAAATTCAAATGATTATTTTGATGATGAAGATGATAAAGAGACAATAAAATAATTATTCAATTGATTAATCATAATTAATTATTTTTTTATTGAAATTATTATAATAGATATATTTTTTTAAATAAAATAAAAATCATTCTTTTTGAAAGGCTATTGCTACAAAAAAATTCATTTTCCCCTATTTATATGCAATATATTATATTATTTTAAAAATGATTAATTATTATTTTAATTATAAATTTCATCTTATTTGAATAGATATGCAAAAATATGAAATTGAAAACAGTAAGTACTTTTCAAATATTAGATATTTTACTCTGACGCGCATGCGCATTGTGCTATCGCGCTCATACTCGAGGCCGAGTAATTCTTGTGTTTAAGGGGTGTTTGGTCATTACAAACTGTCTGAGTGATTTAATACAACTTTGTAATAGTTATCTGAATAACATATATAAAAGTCAGACATTTAAAAATAAATTAAGTTAATTTTTTTTTTATAGAGCTTTAAAGCGTCTGACTTCTCTGATATGACTTCAGAGTAATAGTCTATAAAATATATATAAAAATCAGTCATAAAAATTTAAGTTAAGTAACTGTGATTTTTAGTTACCTTTCTCGCCTGGTACCTGCGCAGGTGTCACCGGGTAAGTCTCACAAACATGCAGGTATTAAAATGAACATGAAAGACTACTGAGAATCGAAAGATCCATTCTTTAGAAAATAAGTTGTGTCTTACGGCTCTGGGATCTTGCTCTATAAAGCTGGATAGACTAGCCAATAATAGCATCCGTTTCATATTTGATTTACGAAAATATGACCATGTCTCCTCTTTTCGTTCTCAGCTTGGTTGGCTGTCTATTTCTCTTCGTCGCAAAGCTAGAATCCTATCCATGCTGTATACTATTCTCAACGACCCTTTCGCTCCAGATTATCTTAAATCGATGTTCCCACTTTTAAGCGTTACCCACGCTTGATCACTTCGCTCTACTGATAACCTTCTTCTGGCCACTCCTGCCCACCGCCTTGGACTCATGTTGAATTCATTTCAAGTGCAAGCCATCCGACTGTAGAATTCCCTTCCTGAATCTATTCGGAAGGCGCCTAACCGATTTGCATTCGGGGAGCAAGTCCTTTAACATTTTTTGACCAGTAGATTTATTTTTTTAAACTCTACACAATCATCCATGCTATGTAGTATATGTATGTTTATTTTATATATAGTATATATCTATAGTCATACTTATGTATGTAAACTATATTATATGTAAGTGTATAAAGTTATCTTTTATTCATATTTTTATTATTATTAATTTTTTTTTTAAAGCCATTGCACCACCCGTACATCCATCTCAGTTTGGTCCGAAGGTTCGACTGGCAGATAATGCCTTGTGGCATTTAGTCCACCTGTTGTACATTTTACGTGCATAAAGTTTAAATAAATAAAAAATAATATCCAGCTAACTATATCTCAAAAACTTACCAAATACCAATACCAGTGGAGAGTATAATCAGTGCACATAGTCCCAATAGTTATTTCAGCAACTGGTATCATAACAAAATCATTACAAAAAAGCATAGATATGCTCAACTTCAATAAAGGCACCCTATTCCTACTTCAAAAAGCGATAATTTTGAATACATGCCGTCTTACTAGAAAATTCCTTACGACATCCTCAATTTCATCAGCCTTCAATACAGTTATGTAGGATCCTGTGCACGCTTGGCTCCGGCCCGTGTGCTCAGGTTTATCCCCTTGTAGAAAGGGAGGGTAAAGCACAATAAATATAAAAATAATAAGAATAATTTATTTTAGATTTGCATCCATATTGTGTTAGTAAAAATTAATTTTAACTTATTCTAGGGTTAGTAACAATTCATTTAAATTAAATATTATATAATTAAAGTAACATAATTGGCTTCCAATGATATTCCTGTGCTATAGATATTGGTAGCTAGTAGCAGGAGCAAGAAGCTATATCCAGCGGCAAAACAATGGTGAGTCCCATCGGTCAGCCAACACGCTCAGGACGGTGTTCGCCGCGCCGCGTACTCGCGCCCGCAGCGACGCGCACCGCTTTCTGATGATTGTGTAGAAGCAATCGGTGGGCGCCTCAGCGAACATAGATGATGCGCTGCAGAAACGCGGCACACCGAACAACATCCTGAACGCGTTATTGTACTGAACGCGCAGTGCGCCATATGCCCGCTGCGTAAAGTCGACCCACAGGCCGCACGTGTAGAACGACTGACAGTATGCTTTAAAAAGTGTTAGTTTGGCTTGTTTGCTACAGCGAGCAAATCTGTGAATCAACATATTATAGCGAACAGATAACGCTCTACGCTCTCTTTCAATATCAACCGTATCCGACAAGCTTTCAGTAACCCAATGACCCAGAAATTTGAATTTTTCCACTCTATTCAACTGAGTACCTCCTAACGTAACACAAGCAACACTGCGGCCCCAGCTCCAAAAACCATGAACTCGCTTTTAAGCGAGTTATATCTGAGCCCATGTGCCACTGCATACTATTCACACATGTGCAGAAGCTTCTTCAAGGCGGCACCGATCGATGGACTCAGCAGCACCATGTCGTCGGCGTAGCTGATGTTATTAATGCACGTCTCACCTACATGACATCCTATGTAGGTGCTGCTGAGTCTCTCGATCAGCTTGTTAATGTATAAGTTGAAAAGCTTGGGCGAGGTCAAACCCCCCTGTCTCATTCCGCATTTTAACCCGTACTCATCCGACCGCGAGCCAGCCCATTTGACACAGTTCCTCTGGTTATCATACCGATATTGAAATATTGATGTGATATCCGGAGGTACACTGGTTTCACATTGTAGCTTTTTCCACAATAAATTGTAGGACACCAGATCGAATGCCTGCGACAAGTCCAAAAAACACGCATAGACTGGAGTTTTCCTCGCTGTGTAGTACTGCACAGTTTGCTTGAGACAGAAGATGGCACTCTCCGTTGACAGACTGGGTTTAAAACCAAACTGTAAATCATGGATTTTAATATTTTCGGCTAATCTTCTGTCAAGCAAACCGTCCAGCACTTTAGCAATAACCGTATATTATTGGACAAGTTGGAGGCATCTCCCGTTTTATTTTTTATAATAGGCACCACAATAATATACATTAATCACTCGGTAAGAAAGAATGATACATAAATTAAAAAACATGGACAAAACTCGCGGCAAGTGTACCCCTGCGTACTTCAGATGCTGAGATCATCGTGACCGGGAGATTTACCTCCAACCATGCCTCTTATAACCGCGGCGACCTCGCACGCAGAGAATCTGACGGTTGAGTCCCCGTCGCGACACCCAGCACCAAACACCTGCGACTCCTGAGGGAGAGAAGACCCCACCTTAAATTGGTTACGGAAAGCATTCGCTATATCGGTTGGATCGAACTTACCATCTACGCTCGCAGGGACACTCGACTTTGGATTCAGTTTATTAGTGTTTTTCCAAAAATTTTTAAAATATTTATCAGCATGATTTTGAACAATAATATATAATTTTATTTGTTTTTCATTGTTTTGGCAGTATTTTAGTTTACTTTTAAATATTTTCCTAGATTAGCGCATTTTATCATAAATAAAACCACAACTCAGTTTACCATATTGTAACCACGACTGATACCAAAACTGAGCCTCCCTGTGAGCGGTGCCTACGTGCTTATTCCAGCCTGTAATGTACCTATGCTACTTAATTCTTTTATCCTTCAAGCAACAGTTTGCTGAGTCTCTTAAAATATATATTATCTCACAATACATAGCTTCCAAACTCTATGGTCAACATTAGAACACAACTTGTCAGCGCATGCACAAAAATCTACAGGAAAGTCAATTAATCGCAATTAAGATAGATAGATAAAACTCTTTATTGCACCATAAGAGAAAACATACAAAACAACACAAAGCAGATATAGATGGTACAAAGGCGGACTTATCGCTAAAGCAATCTCTTCCAGTCAACCTTTGGGATCAATTTACTATTACAAGTATCAGTATATTTCTGTATTTGTTCTCTGTCCCTTTCACCTCATTTAATTTTATTTAAAGATTGTGAGGAAAGCGAAATTTTACATTGAATATTATTTATATTACACTCAATTAATAAAGGTAGATGATCTGACCAATAGACATTATGGTCCGCGCGGCACTAGTAACAATACAATGATCAAGCCAACTGCGAGTGCCGTGTGAGTCACTCACAAAAGTTTTTTTCCTGTCTTTTTTTTTCCTGTGGGTAGTTGCAGGCAAAACATTAAAAAACAGCTGATCCTCTATTTTAATTATTTAATATTTTATTTTTAATACTTTTTATTAATATTATACAATAAATAATACTACAAATCATTAAGTTCATGATATAATAAAAGAAATACCTGCACCTGCCTGCCTTGTGGATAAATTTCTTTTATTACACAAACAAAATGGACACACAGCGAAATTTACAACTGGAGCAAGTCCAACACACGCAGAGGCAACTGGAATCTTCATTAGCTTGTCGCATGGCAGACTTTGAGAAGAGGCTTACTGCAGCACCATCAGCAGATATAGGTCAGTTGCAACGGGAGTTCCGGGACTTCAAGGAATGTGTTTATTCCATCTTTTAAAATTTGCAACAGCAAATAAAGGATTTAGGCTGCAGAGTGGACTCCTTGGAGATGAGAGGCCGACGGAAAGTGCTGGTGCTAAATGGTGTCACAGAAGTTCCCAATGAAAATATCAAGATAATAGTGTGTTAACATTTTAAAAAATAGTATTTTATTGTCATGTGTTGGCAATACTGATTTTGGCTTTTTGACATTTGAGTTTGCCGCGTTTTTCGGTGTCATTGAAAAAAGGGAACTCGAGATAGGTACAAGAAGTATAAAGATATATTATTGTAATTTATTAAAGAAGAACTAAGAAAGGAATTCTGGTTGTATCATTTAGTAAGTTAACAATTCAGAAGCGTGATTAAAGAGTTCACGCCCATATGTAACAGTGTAAGTCAACTTGGTTAAATTCATGAACTCCAAAACTTGGTAAGTTCTTTATTTCCCGTCTTAATATATCCAGATATGAAATATCACTGTCTTCCGCATAAAAGGTCATCCAAACATTATAATACTAGTGGCGATATAAAGCAATAGGTACTTGTTCTGCCGTACATGTGTTACCTCCAGCCAAGTGATAAAATGATTGATTCTTCATTGGTTAGAACATGTACGTACTTAATCAGTCGAGATATCTAGGAAATTTTCACTAGTATATATATACTATGTAAAGTTTCATTGCTCGTAAAGTAATTTCAAGCAAAACAAGAATACTTGGTTAGGGTATACGGGAAAAATGACCGAGTACTTACCTAATATAATCACATACTGATCTATTACTGTTTAGGGTGAAGCCAGACGGGCGTAATTTTATGAGTTGTGAGTCGCGTATTTTCGGTCGCGTAATTTCTGCTGCATTCGGTTTCATACAAAAGTGCAGTTTGCGCCACACGACGACGCAAAATGAGTTGTCTGTCGACTCACGCGCATAAACTCGACCGAATTTCTGTCGGGGTGAGGGAGGGGAGAGCGGTCAGCGGGGCAGCGGGTGAGGGAGGGGAGAGCGGTCAGCGGGGCAGCGCAGCGACAGTTCGTTACGGGATGCGTAGGTAGGAGTTTCTCGCTGTTCTGAAAAATGTTCGACACGGAAAAATTGATTTTTGAAGTGGAACAACGGCCATGTTTATGGAATTTGTCAGAAAAGTCATACAGTGACAAGTTTTTGAAACAGAAAGCATGGCAAGAGGTCGCTGAGAATTGTTTTGAAGAATGGAACAACTTGAGCAACGAAGACAAAGAAAAGAAAAGTGAGTATTTTTACCATATTTTTATTAACATTAAAATGTTATTGATATACAGGCTGCTTTAAAAATCACTGAAATGGTGAGACACGTACAAAATATTTTTATTAACATTAAAATATTATTAATATACAGGGTGTTATAAAAATCATTGAAATGGTGAGACACGTACACAATAGTTTCATACACAGAACTCGATGGCATGGTCAATTTACCTCCCCATACAAAATGTCCCAGTGCTAATCGCATTTTGTATGGAGAGTCAAATTTTTTTTCGTGATTTGGTAAATTCTGACTATGCCATCGAGTTCTTTGTATGAAACTATTGTTTACGTGTCTCACCTTTTCAGTGATTTTTGTAACACCTGTATTATATCTATACCGGCTGTATCTATATGCTGTATCCTATATTAAAATTACCAATAAGTAATTTATTGTAAAAGATCAGAATACAGAATTGATTCGATTTTGCCAGGGTAACGCTCCTACTTCACAAACAAAGTAATTTTTAAAAAAATCTCTGGTGACTATAGCAGAACTCGACGACCTTCTTCCATTTGAAATTTGTTGAATACATTGTAAAGGACATTTCAAAAACTCATCGTCAAACTTAGCCCCAACTCTCCTTCGCACGAAATTGTGCAAAACGCATGTAGCTTTAACTATATCAATGGCAAAGTCAGGGTTGACTTGCATTGAAGAGTGAAGTACCCTCCATTTATTTGTTAATATGCCAAAAGCACATTCTACACATCGTCGCGCTCTACTAAGACGATAATTAAAAATACGTTTGTTTCTATCTAGGTTTCTGTTAGGATATGGGCGCATCATATTTCTGTGTAAACCAAACGCCTCATCTCCAACAAAAACAAAAGGTTGGGGTTCGTTTGTGTAATTGGGCAAATTTTTGTCTTCCGGTAAATTTAAATCATTTCTGAAAAACTTTTGACCTAATGTAGACTTTCTGAATATAGAGTTATCGGATTCTTTTCCATAATCACCAACATTAATCGTTGTAAAACAACAGTTTGCATCTGCCACAGCCATTAACACGATGGAGAAGTATTTCTTATAATTATAATAATTCGAACTACTGTGTGAAGGTGATTTTATTCTGACGTGTTTACCATCTATTGCCCCAACGCAATTTGGAAAATTAGTTTTCTTATAAAAAAGCTCGGAGTTCGAATTCCAAATAGATTCATTCGGTTCTGGCATTTCATTAGGCTGAAGTACATTCCATATTTGTATACAGGTATGTTTGACGATATCATACGCAGTAGAACGCCCAATCAAGAAGTCTTCACTTATTGTATTTAAATCAATACCTTTGGCAAGATACCTGAAACAAAATGTAAAAATAATTAATTGAACACAATTGAAAACACTAAAGTTATATTTTATTACATAAATCAATAACATAATCATCCTATTAAAATTTTAATCTTTTGCTTTTCAGTACATTTTCTGCAAAAAAAATGGAAAACCGTAAGAGATTATTACACGCGTGAAAAAAAAAAAGAAAATGAAGAAAGAAGTGGTAGCGCAGCAAAGAAGAAGAAACCATGCCCGTATTTTGATTTATTGCAGTTTTTAAAAGTTACCAAACAGTCAAGGAACTCATTTTCAAATGTAACTTCTCCTGAAAACACTGATAATGATAACGATGACAGTAATATAACTGGCAACAACGACGATGAAGATCCTGATGAACAATCCAGATCCACAGAAGCAGACTCACCACTGTATCAACCGTCTACCAGCCAGCCAGCGTCAATGCAAAAACCTGTATACGAAAACCAGCCATCGACGTCAAAGCAGACAGTGCCATCGCAACCCGAGACATCTGTATCCCGAACAAAAAATAAAAAACAAACACTGACACTGTTTCAAGAATCTCTTCTCAAAAAGTTTGATAATGATGATGATAAGGATCGTAATCGATTATTTTTATTGTCTTTTTTGCCGGAGATGTCCAAAATGACAGAAAAACAGAATTTCGAATTTCGCATGGAACTTATGAAAGCATTAAATAAAGTCAAGTACCAAATTCCAGAACAGCACACACAATCAAATTGGCCTCATTTTTCATCACCCTTTTCCGATTCCCACAGCAGTAATCAATACTACCCGACACCAGTAAATAGAGGATACACAACACAGGCAAATGAATATCACTCTAATGAAATAAATGAATATGATGAAACATAGAATACTGTGCAGCTTGTTCATTAATCTTTATATTTAAGTAAAATAATAATTAAAATACTTTAAAACTTACTTGAGTGTTATTATTAATCTTTCCTCTGGGCTGATGGCTAGTCTCATATTTGTGTCCGATTTAGTAATAAAAGGTTTTACGTGATGTAATAATTCTTGAAAAACATGTAATGGCATATGGTAGTAGTTTTTAAACATATCTGGATTTGCACATACACGTTCATATAATGTATGGAACTGTCCACATATCAGCCTCTCACTATTGAGTGGGTTTACCCAGCTTCTTTTTCTGGCATCATCTTCAGTATCTTCTGAATATGCTTCGTAAATACACAATATTTTCAATGGATCCATCGCACTTGATGACACAAACACCCCGTATCAACACTCGATAGCGACTGAATAAATTACGTCCATCTGGCAGCTCAACCGAAATTCGGTTGGGCGTAATTTACGCGGCCGAAATTCTGCGACTCACAACTTATAAAATTACGCCCGTCTGGCTTCACCCTTAGTGAAGAGAATCTACTGGCTGCTTGATAAAAGTTATCTATCGAAAGTAAAACATAGTATATTAATTTGTAATTGTAACAAACATGCAATTACTACCTCGCAAGTCATGTAGTGCTGAGAGTTATTACCAATCTGTTAAATGGTAATAACTCTGTTAAATGGAGGTAAACAGAGCCGTAAGTCTTTAAAAATTGGAAGGCCATGTTAAGCTGTAGTAGGATAGGTACATATATATCGAGGGGTGAAAGGCTATTTGGTTTAAGCGACATTTTTGCAACTTTACAGGAGACCTATTTAAAGTTCCAATTTTAGGGAAAAAATTCATAACAAAAAATCTTCTTGAGCTATTTTAATGGGGTAAACTTAATTGAAATTCAATTAAATCAATTGAGTTATTGATGCTATTACCAAATAAAACGGACCTTTAATCGCAAAGATAAATGTCGCTTAATACAAATGGCCCTAAGCTCTTATTTTTCAGAGTATGGAAGAAAGATTTAAGTGACTATGCAGTTAATTTTCAGAGTGAGCCAAAAAGCATGAAGTGATATAGCCCAAAATTAATAGTACCCAGCCATTTATCTTAAGTGCCAATCAAGTTCAAAATGACTGACCATCTAATTTACTTATGTGCCATATAATAATGAAAATATAATGTTTGATGTTACATTTTTTTAAGTCTAATACTTTCAATGGCTATTGAAACAATGAATGAATTGAACCGCATGAATTTCAATCACTGTACATTTCAGATGCTTACGTTGAATAAATAAAAAATACACACAACACAATATTATTTAAAGTATTTACTTAGAATAATAACAAAGTACAACAGTCTCTATGTGGGAACAATGATATTTATTCACTTTTTAGTCTTAAACAATGACGATATGTTTTGTGTAGCCGTCATATAAAGTCAATCTCAAAGTAGAAATATCAACTATAATTAGTTATTTATTCGGTCTTACGTGAGATTGGTCTTCCATAAACCTTACCTACTAAAACAACTAAAAAAAGTTCTAAAGTCTCCAAAATCATAATCTATTTTTTTTAATAAAAACTCAAACTAATCATTCTAATCAACAAATAAAGTTTTATTGACAAAAAAATTATATTCAATAAAGTTTTTTTTTTTGTAGATTTTTTTTTTTTTTGTTATTGTATTAATTACTAGCTGTGCCTGCGACTTCGTCCGCTTGGAATAGTTATTTTGGGCATGATTGAAGCCCTCAAGGGTGAATAATTTTCCTCGTTTTTTTCACATATTTCGTTTTTAACACTTTAGGTTTCGCAATAATTTGTATTACTTCTTCCGAAGCATTATCTTCCATTGTAAATTTTACTTTCATCTGATTCAGGTGAGATTTCTGAAATGTTGCTGTGTGGATTTTGCTTATTTTACCAATAAGGTTACCCTTGAAATACTTTTCAGACATAGCACTCGTGTGTCAGGTTTTCCACAATAGGTATAAGGTGCCGGTTCTTTTCTCGCTAGCTGGCTTATTGTAGCCCATTGCGAGTAATGTTTCTTACGGATTGCTCGATTGTAGAGTGAATGCTGTCTACTGGCATCTCCGCATGGCCAGGGAGAAGCATACTGAAATCAGTGACTTGTTCATGATAAGAGGTACGTCCTAATGTTGTTACTATAGATTCGGTCGCGTCGCTATCACCAATTACGGAAGACGTATCCTTTTTCGAATTGCTGAATCAATGTTTCATACTAACATGTATTGAGTGAAAAACCGATTCGTATTTATATTAACACTGTAAAAATGATTCACATTACATCACTTCATTTTATTGTCCGTATTAAGCGACATACATTTAAAAAATAATAAGACGATTTTTTGGTTTAAGTAGCACCACGTGTGAAAAATAGATGTAGCTGAAAGAGCTTAAGCGACATTCCATGTCGTATTTCGGTGACGGACAAATGGTTTAAGCGACATTACACCATATAATTGATGAAAGTCAAAATGATCTAAGCTACATCTCCATAAATACTAAAAACAGGAAAAAAAGGTTTAACTGTTATTGAATTATTTATCTGAGAAAGGTTAATTGGTTTATGTCTCGGTTCTTTTAATCATAGTATGGTTCAACCACATAATTAAAAAAAAAAATGCAAAATGTATGTCGGATGAGACATTGCTATTTTGGTAACCTCCCAAAAATAGTATTGTATCAAACGCCAAAAAAGTCTTCTGTTTTTAATGAATCCTGCATCAACCGACGGAGAAAAATTTGCTGATTCCGAATATGTATATAACTCAATATCAGCCTAGATGTCGCTTAAACCAAATAGCCTTTCGCCCCTCGATATAAAAAAAAAATATTTTTGCAAAGTTACTTTCAAGTGTAGTGTGAGTGCATTGTTTTTATGATGACAGTGAGAAGAAGTATTTATTCATTATGAGCCTGATAAATGATCCCCTTCATTAAGTAGTTGATTAAATTAACAAAAAATTTAGCCGGACTAAGTTATGAATCTTCAATTTATTTTTTTAACCCATTCCTTATTAAATTTACAGTTTATGTCATATAGGTATGTAAGTTAATATAATATTTAATCCCAGTGAGAAGAAATAGAATTTAATAATAGAATAATAGGGGTTGTGGGGGTTGCTTGATTGCCTAATTTCTTTAAAACTATGATAGGATTTTTATCAATTCAAAACTTTATTGTAAGTAAAATAATGTTCATACAATGGACCAAAATAATTTCTTATGCAGTACAGTATATATCAGTCAACATGTATATGTTTTTTTAAATAAATCAAGATTATTATATTATGAATTCATTCAATTTATTAGAAAACAAATTCTATTTTTGTTTGTGTGGAATAAAATAAAACAAATTAGCAATTTTTAGGGCTTGGCTGTTGAGATTAAATATAAGTGTCTCTAAGTGTATTATGAAATCAATTAATGGTGCATCTAATTTAGTCTAAATCAGTCTACTGTGTAAACAAAATAGCTACATAATGACCTACATATATATGTAGGTATATAAACTGGTTGATCAAAATGTCCAGAGTAGTTGCGGAGATCGGGTGTTGCACTTGGGATTGAAATAATCTGTGTTGCAGGTCATTGATCCCTGACTGGTATCACACAATATGTGTGATATATAAATAGTAAATACTCTTACAACATGACTTGAATTTTACATTGTTATCACATCAGTTCATTTCAAACGAACATCTATTATTACCATTCATGTCACATATTTTTTTGCTTTAGCTTGTAAGAAAAAGCTTGACTTGGTGTTGAAATAGTGATACAGATATTTATTTTATATTGTGAAAATCTTATATAAATTCTCATATCATGTATGTTATAATATCAAATTGTGAATGTTGATATTAACTTTGATAGTTAAATAAATCATATAGACACATGTTCTTAGGTAGGCACAAAGGCCCTTATGTTTTAAAATATTGGGAATCTGGAAGAGTAACATAAAACAGGTTTGAAGAGTATGTAATATTAACAATAATATTATGTTTTAGCACCAACTGGTTGAACAACTCTCTTAATCCTTAAATATATATGTATATTATATTGGTATTATACCTGGTGATCCTACATACTGGTAAATAGCGAGTTCTCATAATAATTGTATGATCCCAGAATGGCTCACAGACAATCAGATCCTTCCTTATCACCCGAAGGCTCTCCAACAAAACAGAGCAGAAACCATAAACATAGTAAAAATAAAATATCAGTCTCATCTAGTGATTCAGGTAGCAATGGATCTCTTAGTGGACGCAGGAGGACTAAAGCTAGGCGCCAAGCTTCTTTGCTTGAGAATCTGGTTGACACTATTAAGAGAAAAAGTAATCATAGTAGTTATTTTAATGGTGCAACTATAATTCCTGAATGATCCTAGCTCCAAGGAACAAACAATGAAGGAGTGGTTAAATAAGATAAATGAGTCGGCTCATATTTATGGCTGGACAGAACGTCAAACCATTTATTATGCTCTTCCAAAATTAAGCGGATTGGCCAAAAGGTGGTACAGCGGACTTACAACAGTAAAGTATAGCTGGAGTGAGTGGCAGGAAAAATTAATTGAGGCATTCCCATGTGAACAGAATTTTGCTGAATCATTGTCTGAGATGTTGGCTCGCAGGTCAAATAGGAATGAAAACCTTGAAGAATACTATTATGACAAAATAATGCTAATTAATAAATGTGGACTGACCAATAAAAAGGCAGTCGATTGTATAACTCACGGTGTATACGACTATAACATTAGGATGAATGCACAATGCACAATGCACTTTAAATAACAGCAACTCATAAATCCGTACTAGTTAACAACACCCCTGTGACAGTATACTTATATTAACCTTGGTAGTCAATGTTTCCCGTGTTCAGAGGTTTCGCTGATAGCGTGGTAGTCCCTATCGGTCGAGTAAAGATTTGTGCGAAACTGGATCGATTAAAGTCGGAAATTGAGGCATTCGCAGTAGATCTATCCCTTCTTCAAACTGATATTCTAATTTGTCACTAATTGACGGAGCTCTGGAGTTAGAGCATACAAGACTGTAAATATGATTCTATATTATAAGATAGTTGAACTCGAATTAGAAAAAGTTCCTTAAAGTAATTAATAATTAAGAGAGTCAAGAGTGAATGTTTCTGCGTCTAAACAAATTGCGACATAATTTGTATCTACTGAACCGTGTATGGAATATGAAAGGAGAGTATAAGAAAGAAGATTCTAATTTGCCTTTACTTGCAGTAACTTACTTAAGTAGGACTTCAACGGAGAAACACCTGCAGTTGTTGCTTCACTCAAAATATTTAGGGTTCACCTTCTTGAATTGAATTTTAAGTTGTCACTGATTATAACGTTCTGCGGACGAAGCCTCCAAACCGTGATCTTATCCCTAGAATTGCTCGCTGGTGGCTGCTGGTACAAGAAAGGTCAAGTAGGCAGCAAGCCCATGAAGATGCCTTAAGTTGAAACTCATAACTAGTCCTTGAAGTTCAACAAATTCATGATATAAATTGGCTACAGCGTGTACAAATGAGGGACCACTATTTATGCCTAATTAAAGAAATACTTCGAAAGGTAGATGGTGAACTGTAATGGGTTGTTGATGGATGGTGAGCTTTACCTAAGAACGCTCGATGGAAAATCTGACAGCAGTGCCATGCCGACGTCGGACATTTGCACATGAAGAATCTCTAGAAAAGGCTCGAAGTGACTACTGGTTATTGTATTTGATGTACCCATGCTAAAATACCGCCTAAAATAAAAATGTTTTTTTTTACATCCTATATCAAAACCACAAAACACATTTGAGTGTGTTCACATTGATCATCTTGGTCCTTTTATTAGAAGTAAGAGGGGAAATATGTATTTTTGTGGATTCATAGTTTTTCAAAATTTATAGTACTCCGGGCAGTAAGGGATTTTATTAGCCTTTTTAGAACACCGCTATGTGTTTAGACAGAAGTACTCACACAACTAATGAATTTAAGCAGTACATTGAGTCGCTTAGGATAAAGTACGTTTATTTATTTATTTATTTAGACTTCATGCACGTAAAATGTACAACAGGTGGACTTAATGCCACAAGGCATTCTCTGCTCTCTGTTTAGATCGCGGTGGCGTCCTCACATGCCAATGGACAAATAGAAAGACTCAATTGTTCTATTTTATCATCACCGACTGCTTTGTGGCTTGAAGAAAATGACAAAGATTGGTGCAGTCTTTTTAAGTTAAGCTATAGGTATATGCCTCTCACAAATTATATTCAATAGAACAAGTGTGAATATAGAAGAACATGTATTAGTAGATGTTTATTGGGAATTCTGGGACACTTTTGTGTCCCAGAATTCCCAATAAACAAAATTCGATTCATTCTAAACACAAAACATTAGTCGAATGCACTCACCTGACTCCATTATAAAATTGATAAGTATCACCCGCGAGCTCGTGGAAAGATCACACACCGAACACACTTTTTACACATAACTGTTCACCGGTTGGAAGCACCGTGGTTAGTAAGTTCCTGCGAGCCCTTGGTAAGATCACGCACCGATAACACTTCCTAATTCCTAACTGATGATCGGTTGAAAGCACCGTGGTAAGTAACTTTCTGCGAGCCCGTGGTAAGATCACGCACCGACCACACTTCCTAATTCCTAACTGATGATCGGTTGAAAGCACCATGGTAAGTAACTTTCTGCGAGCCCGTGGTAAGATCACGCACCGACCATACTTCCTAATTCCTAACTGATGATTGGCTGGAAGAAACCGTGGTAAGTAAACTTCCTGCGAGCCCATGGTAAGATCACGCACCAACCACACTTCCTAATTCCTAACTGATGATTGGCTGGAAGAAACCGTGGTAAGTAAACTTCCTGCGAGCCCGTGGTAAGATCACGCACCAACCACACTTCCTAATTCCTAACTGATGATTGGCTGGAAGAAACCGTGGTAAGTAAACTTCCTGCGAGCCCGTGGTAAGATCACGCACCAACCATACTTCCTAAGTTCACTTTGTTTAACAATAATAGCAGAAACTTTAAATTATAAATAAACAGACCGACATTATAATCTAATAAATTATCACACACAACACAACATCACAACTTAGTTCTTAGCAACAAAATGGTCTAATGTACGAACGAGTGAAATACGCAAAGTAAGCAGATACACAGTAATTAAGGGTGTTTACACACTTACTGAGTAAACACTTTTATATCAATTGTAATTTGTTTGAAAGACAAAACCACTTTCAGGTATGTACTCATAGGTATATGTACTAGAATTTGGGCTACATTCCAGCTTTCTTATGGTTACGTACTATTGCTATATCAAGCACCGTGTTAGTTAAGTCTACGTAATCAATATTATTATTAGAGAATAACATGAATCCTATTGAAACTTGTAGATGTAATTGGACAACCGCTACCTACTTAAGGATTTCATAGGTATGTATGTAACACAGAATATCAATACCATACTTTGAGTTTGTAAGTAAATTAAGTGTGTAGTCGTCCTAATAACAATATGCAGACATGCAAATGCAATATAATAAAAATTATATTTAAGCATTAGCGGATGTGCTTTGTAGAATGACGATGATCGAATATCAAAGTAAGTTTTGTAACAAAATACATAATTTGTTTATACCGATCTCTCATCCGCCGTGTGGTTCCTGGCACCAATGAAAAATAGGACCTCTCCATCTCTTTCCCATGGATGTCACAAGAGGCGAGAAAGAAATAGGCTTCAGCGTGGTCAGCCTTTCAAGGTTGTTGGCTCTGTCTACCCCGTCAGGAATGTAGACGTGATTATATGGATGGATGGACTATTTCTCATTAGAGCGTGTTCCTGGTTGCATCCTCAAGGGTATGGCTTGGGAGCCCGGGGTTCGCTAAATTTTGTTTATACCAATATTAAATGTTTCTCAAAGCTTTTAAAGCATACATTTTACATTAAAACCTTATTCATGAATTTCTTCATTTTAATCTAATTAATATTGATTTTGAATGGGGTATGGTAATCATTATAAATCCTATGTCTCCATCGTTCTCATAAATTACATAATCTATATTTTGAAAAAAATGTGGGCTCTGTCTACCCTAAAAGAGATATGGGTGTGATTATACATATTATTATGTACGTATATCCTATATAAATCGGTTGAATAGTTTATGCGATAAAAATATTTTCTATTCATAACAAACAATATTATCTATGATGACTTGCTTTAGGAAAGAATTAGGCTAATAAAGTTAGAATTCTCTTTGTATATGATGGGCTATCAACTTGCCACTATTTGAATCTCAATTCTATCATAACTTTTACAGTTAAATGTGACCTACAGTCTTTTCAAAACTGTTAGCTCTGTCTACCCCTGATTAATGGTTACTAACATAGTTTATCCATTGTCAAAGACAACGACCAGGGTTGAAGACTTTTTTATGTTCAACCCACAATGTCTCTCTTAATGGATGTCGTAAAAGGCGACTAAGGGATAGGCTTACAAACTTGGGATTCTTTTTTAGGCGATGGGCTAGCAACCTGTCACTATTTGAATCTCAATTCTATCATTAAACCAAATAGTTGAACGTGGCCATTCAGTCTTTTCAAGACTGTTGGCTCTGTCTACCCCGCAAGGGATATAGACGTGACCATATGTATGTATGTGTATGTACCTACAATGTTTCATACAAGAAGAACAACATCCAATGACCTCCCCCTTAATCACCTCTTACAATGCCTGCAGGCAGATATTGGGTGGTGTTATTCTACTCTGTCAGCACCACACGATTCCTGATATAAAATATTATTCTTGTACAGTAAATTATGTAGTCATCATATTCGAATGCAATGATGACCCTCGTGACATAGTGGTTAACAAGTCTGACCGTAACTTTTGGTCTCGGGTTCGATCACAACTGAATTAAGATATAATTTTTTTTTTCACATTTAAGTTTCTGGATTTGGAATTTATATATTCTGCTTACAATATGTTTCGATTTTATCTTCAAACCAAATGTTGGAGATAAGTATTTTAAAAAATAGATTGATAGTTGACTCTGTTATCATCTTTACTTAGTACTTGAATTATAAAAATTAAAATATTAATACATGTATCGGTTTGAACTTCGTATTTTTATTTAATATAAACCTAACTTTTTTATCAAGTATTAAAAAAATATATACCTTCACCGTTAGTTGTTAAGGTTCACATTAGTCTAAGATATTGATTATCAATAATTAAATTCAGAATCAACCTACGCTTGACCAATTTTTTTGATGAGCAAGTGATATTTTCTGTTTAAATAGTCGGGCAATAAAGAAAATTAAATTATTATTTGTGAGCGAACGATTATGACACAAAACATTTTGTGAAAGCCAAAATCGCGCTGCGCATGCATTTTTGCTTGTAATATTAGTTGTGCAGCGCGCAAACTGTATGACATTTTGTACCATCTAGCGCAAAGTCTACACCACAGGATGTTGCTTCCTATAAATATAAGTATTTAAACAATGGTAAGTTGTTTTATATATTTAATTGTTTTTTATAGATATAAGATTGATTTGATGTTATTCTAAACTTGTGTTTTTTTTACAGACGCCGCAATACGTAGATGATGTGACTGCGAATTCAGATAATGAAACATTTATTCCAGATTCTTTTGAACATGCTCAACGTCTATCAGATGGATTGAGTGAGGAAATATTTAAAATACAAGCTTTCGAAAAATCAAAATCAAAGCAAAGCATGAACAGAAGGTACCTGAAAATTTCTTTCTTTATTATTGATTTAAATAAGAAGGGATAAACCATACAGATTGAGCTAGCCCCATAGTAAGTGGTAAACTTGTGTCGCAGGATAAGTACTAACCTAACGATACTATAATTTTTAATAAATCCCACCCAGGTCTACCTGAAAAACACTATTTTTCCATGTTAGCCTGGTCGGGGATCAAACCCGTTTTATTAGAATTATTGTTATGTGTATTTTTATTTTTTGTTACAGACAACAGGATGCGATAGATCTTTCCAGATAGTGAAACATTAATACCAGAGTCATTTCAATGTCTTCGAGATTCGTTTGGAATCTCCGAAGAACTTTTCAAGATACAGTCGTCCCACCGAACCATCAAAATTAAGTACTCATACACGGAAAATGAAGTTAAAGGGGGTCGCAATAAGGTAGATTTTTCCAAAAAGATTGTCACATCACATGTTCTCCGTCAATCGTTTGTGATAAAAAGTGCTCCCGACAAAGGTCTTAAGACTGATCAAGATTCAAGTGCTTGACTTAGAGTGTAATCAAGTAATAAGTGACGGTTTTCAGGACGATAGGGTCTTATTGAGCTCTCAATATGTGGTAAAAGATGGTGGTGATGAAATTATGGACCAGACTGAAAAAAATATTCTTCTTAGTCGTGTCACTCTTGACAGAGTGGTCGTGGTCATCATGTAGTGTTGGAGGCGGGCGCCAATGTGCGCCTTACGATGTCCCGCCATTTCTCCCTGCTGGAAGTCATCCTGCTGCACTCGTTAAGTGAACCGCCAATCACAGACTTTATTTGGTCGGTCCATCGCATGGGTGACCTTCCGCGCGGTCGAGAGCCTTCCACTTTACCCTGGACAACAAGCCGTTCTATCGATCCGTTGCCTCTCCTTGTAACGTGTCCAAAGAATGACAAAATGCGAGATTGTACTAAGGGAAATAGTCGCTGCTTAATACCGAGCTCTTGGAGTATCGAGACGTTAGTGCGGAACTCTGTCCAAGACACACCAAGCATTCTCCTCCAGCACCACATCTCTAGGGCGTCTATCTTTTTTCTTTCCACTTCTCGCAATGTCCACGTTTCAGCAGCGTACAAAAATATGGGGAAAATAAGCGTGCGCACCAGTCTGGTCTTTGTGGTCTTAGTGATGCTACGATTCCTCCATACTTTTCTCATTCTGTCCATTGCCGATCTTGTGATTGCCATTCGTCGCTTTATCTCGTCGATACATCCACCGTTATTCGAAATCAGAGCGCCAAGGTAAGTGTACGATTGGACCACGTCACAGTTCGCGATTCTAGTTACTTCTGGCGAATTACTGTTAGCGCGATCCACAACCATCATCTTCGTCTTGCTGCGATTTATTTTCAGACCGAACTCGAGGCCAACACGTTCCATTTTCTGAAGTAGATCTTCCATGTGTTGGGTACTAGTTGCAAAGAGAGTGGTGTCATCAGCATAACGTAGATTGGCAATTTTGTATCCACCAATTTTCACACCGTCTGTCCAATCCTCTAGAGTGATGCGCATTATTAAATCAGTGTATACATTGAACAAGAGCGGTGATATTATGCATCCCTGGCGTACTCCGGCACTAGGGCGAAAGTTTCCTGACAAGACGTCTTCTGTGCGCACAGAGGCTGTTCCATCCTCGTATAGCCGTCTTAAAAGGTGGACTAGATGTAAAGGCGTGCCCATTTGCAATAGTGTGTCCCATAACACAGGCCATTTCACCGAGTCAAATGCTTTTGAGAAGTCCACAAAGCAAATATACACCGATTTGTTGAATTCTCGCGCTTTTTCGATGATCTGGCGAACAATCAAAATCTGTTCCCGAGTGCCCTTCCCTTTCACAAAGCCGGCTTGTTCTGGAGCTATCTCCTTAGATAGGTATGTTTTCAGACGCTCGTTAAGGATATGTAACAAAATTTTGCTGGCGTGTGGTATCAAAGCAATAAGGCGGTAGTTGTTACATTTCTTTGTGGAACCTTTCTTGTGTAAGGGGGTAAATATGGTGTGAGTCCATTCATCGGGCCAATTTCCCGTCCGAAATACTTCATTACAGATGGCGTGAAAAATTTCATCACCATACTCTCCTAGAGCTTTTATGGTTTCTATGGGAATGGCATCTCTTCCAGTGGCTTTCCCGTTTTTGAGATGTTTTATTGCAGCTCTAACCTCAGACAGGAGAATGACCGGTTCCAGATCCTCAGTATTAGGGACAGTACTCGGGAAATCGCGGCAGTGCGGGTCCTGGAATAACGACTGACAGTAGCCTTTCCATGTTTCGGAGATTTCAACCAGTTCTGTTACCACACGATTATCGCTGTTTTCTATAGCCCAGGTTTTAGATGGTAAGGTTTTAGTGATAACCCGAATTTTGTGGTACATGTCTTTCGATTCGTGTCTTCCAGCATGAGACTCGATTTCGTGACAGATGGCATTAAGGTAGTTGTTGTGGTCTCGTCTACATGCTGCTTGGACTTCAGCAGACAGTTTGTTAATAGTCCTCATGTCTGCTCCCTGAGCTTTCCTCCGACGTCTCTCTTCAACAAGAGCAAGAGTACCTTCGGTCATCCAGTGTTGCCGCTTGTGCGCCTTTGATTGCGTTTTAGACTCTGTTGCTGCCTGCTGGATAAGCTGTTTGGCCTTTTCCCACATGACATTTGGGTTTGGCGTACCGCGTTTTGTTTCTAGCCATTCCGTCCACTTATTCTCGATGGTGAAAGTGAATTTCTCTATATCTGTGACTTCAATCCTTTTTTGTTTACAAGGAGTTCTGGCAGATTTGAGTTTTAATCGCATTTTCATCATCAAAAGTTCATGATCCGAGCCGCAGCAGGCACCGGGCATTGTGTGCGCATTGAGGACGGATGTGCGCCAACGCGATTGGATAAGGATGTAGTCTATCTGATTGCGATGTCCAGTAGGCGATGTCCAAGTATACAATCTACGAGGATGGTGCTGGAATAGACTGTTGGCCACTACCAGGTTGTTTTCATCTGCGAACTGCATAAATCTCTCACCTCTCTCATTTCTCATACCAAGTCCAAAATTCCCTACTGAGTCACTGTGTTGTCGGGCGTTAGTACCAATTTTTGCATTAAAATCACCCAAAATAATAAGTAGCTCTCTGTTGGGTATTTTTTCAATGGTAATCTGCAACTGAGTATAGAACCTCTCAATATCTTGCTCTGTAGATCGGCTAGTAGGGGCATATATTTGCACGATGTTCAAGTTGACAGGAAGAGCTTTGAGTTTCATAGAGACTATGCGATCGCTTACCGGTTCGTAACCAAGTACGCAATTATTTAGATGTTTTGGAATAAGCAAAGCAACTCCATTTTGGCTCTCACTTTCATTTCCAGAGCAGTAGACGGTGTGGGTACCAGTAACGAAGTGACCGTTGTTCTTCCAGTGAGTTTCGCTCAATCCGCAAATGCTCAAGCCACACCGGGTCACCTCTCGTCTCACAATGTCCAATTTTCCTGGTTGTAGCAAGCCTCGAACGTTCCAGGTTCCTATCTTTTGGATTTTACGAAGCTTAACTGATGTTCCAGTAACAGATTTTCCATGAGAAGCCTGGTTTCCTACTTCTGCAAGGCCGGTAGTCCATTTCTCACCGCGCGCCCCGGACGCAGCACGGCGCCGGTTGCTAAGCGGGTTGCATGGCAAAAGCACCTCTTGTGTATTGACTTCCATGACAATTTTCTCGGGAAAATAGTTGCAGTGGTTTCCCCTTGCCTTCTGCACCAGTCTTTTGGGGTTATTTAATCCCGCAGGCTCCTGCAGCCTCTTCCAACCATTGGTTGGGTGTGTGGTTATACCGCCACTGCTCGGTCGCCATTGCCTCGTCCGTTGTCTAGCAGGGAGCACCGCGGTCTTCCGAGAAAAACCGCCGCGGATGAAAAGTATTTTGTCCGCGCGAGCAGGTGAGGTTGACTGTTGGGGCCGGAAAGATGTTAATTCCGTTCTCCCCCTTACTTCCCTTACTTAAAAAAATATTAGAAATATTAAAAAAAAAATTGTAACTATAGTTATACTAATTGGTTTTAAAATTATATATTAAAACGTATGTACAATTAATGTAATTTCCTTTATCAGTTTTTATGTCATTGTGTTATTTTTTTACAGATTTGTGTTATTTGCCTAGTATCAATAAACGTAAAATTTAAAAGATATGTGCCTTTATTTTATAGTTTAATTAGGAACCATAACCTAAATAATAATAATAAGAACACAGTATATTTTTTTCAGTAAATATTTTTATTATTCGAAAAATGTTATTATAATTGAAATAAAGAATTAAACACAAAATTGTCTTGACACCACTTTTTTAAACAGAGTGCATTTCTCAAAGCACACGTTTTTTTATGATGAACACAATTTAACACCTGATTATTCTCCTCACAATAATCCTCATATAATTTAAGTAATTTAGGACAACCCTTTTCACCCAGTTCTATAATTTCACAATCGTTACATAACTCTTGAATCCATACAATCTTCTCATTTCCTTTAACTAAGACAATTTTACTTTTTAAATATGGAATTATAACTCGCCGGAATTCTCGATAATCGATAAACCCTTCATACCAATGTAGTCCTCGATTATTTTCTAACCATCGAACTCGCTTTTTTTCTTCATCAGAAAGAGTTTTAAAAGAATAAGGTGCTATAACCAAGAAAGTTTGTGTGTATTCCATAGTTGCAATCGAAAATTCCTTAATAATAAAATTATTTTTCAAATCCTTAAACCCTTGTAAATCTATGATTATTGTATTAGCATTCATGATAACTTCTTTACAATATTGCTCAATGGCTTGTATTCAAATATGCAATCGTTCAGTATCAGACAATATGCAGCCGTTTGATCGGGTATGTCTTGGTCAGATTCGAATTCAACTCTCACATCAATTGATCCCTTTAACATTTCATGCTGTCGTGAACAGTCTATAACAAATAACGGAGCTATGTCTCTAAATTCTTTTAATCCCATCAACGGCTCCGCTCGGCGACTATGATAAGACTGATGAAATCTTGCGTATTGTTCATATATTAATGAATATCTGTTGTCGGAGAAACTAATATTTAAACCTTCATACGGATAATATGAAGAATTTAGAAATACTCTTACGTCTCGAATATGACAATGGTCGAACTCTGCCATCGACATTGTTGCATTACTTTTACGGTTTGTTTGTAAAGCAATAATAACAAATCTTGGTTTCTCCAACTGTGATGAAGTTTTAATGGACCAAGTATGTTTCCTGGTTTTGGGTAACAATGGGTACTCATACAAATCCCAGTTACGAAACGCTAAGGTTATCGCTCGATCTTTTTCTAAATGTTTAAGTAAATTGATTCTTTCACGGTCCGACACTCGAACATGAGGAACTCGCCAAACTATTTTATTTATAATTATATCTTCGACAATTTCTCCAGAACTTAGTAATAAGGAATTGAGATTTGTATTACTTCTCAATAGTACTAATTCATGTTTACAGTTCATTATGATTTTTTCATAATCTTCTGCAAAACCTAATATTTTATTTAACGGTATATACACAGAAAATCCTCCATCGGTGGTAATGCCTGAAGGAGACCAACCCCAAACTTTTGCGCTTTTGGATTCATTTTCATTCAATGATAGATAAGATTTAATTGTTGTGGTAATACCTGCATTTTTAACCTTATCTATTTCTATCCCATTTAGTTCATATCTTATATCTTGAAATAGAAATAGTACAGGGTTGTTTACGAAATGCACACTCGGCACTTTTTCTTTGCTAGCGTTATTTTGTTTATACACATCGACTCTGCCCTCAATATACAAACAGCTGAGTGCAGGCAACACATACAAGTCTTGTTGATTAATCGGTATCCGTATTTCATCATTTTTGTTAAAACTTGAAACATAAGGCTTGTACGAATGATATTCAAAACTTTCTATGCTATTGTCGTAAGACGCTGGTTGGCATATATTTAAAATGTTCATATTAACAAACCTAGTAGCCTTAAAAAGTCTTTATTTTTCTTTGTTAGTTTTTTTTAATTCGCAGCGATGTTTCTTTGTGAGGTGATCCTTTAGGACTGAGTCTTTTTATAGGAGTGAAGGTGTTTTTATGAAAATTTAACATTTTGGTTTAAAGTGCAAATACAACTGAACTTCTTCACCGCGTAAGTTAATTTGCTTGTTTTCTGCGTCTAACAACCTTATATTGAGTGAATTTATTGAGCTCTGATTGACAGGAAAGTAAATTAAATTCTTAGGTATTTCAATAATTCTGTAACCAGGGGGTACGTTAGGCACAAATTCATAAATAATATGGCTTGCTTTTCCGTTTACAAATGATCCACTGATAACATCACATTCGATGCGTACGATAGTTGTAGCTAAAATGCTGACAGGATGCTGAGATTCAGTACTTATATTAGCTTTGATTGATTCTCTATTAAATCCTAATATTTTTCCGATTGAATTATTTTTATTAAAGTGTACATCTTTGGAACAAAAAATTCTTGTTTTTAACGTATTATTATTACAACTCAATTTCAACGCTGCATTCTTTATATTACTTTTCAGATAATCGCAAATATCTTGAAACTCATACGATCCTTCAGGAATTTCAATAACTTCATCTTTTCCATAGTAAAATTTGTTATTTTTTGCGTCTATGTTAGGTATAGAATTAAATGTAGAAAATACAAAAGCCCACATTCGTACTCTCCATTCAGTTGTAATGTAGGGGAATAGTTAGTTGTTAAAAATTCTCCTCTGCCTGTTATTGACACAGTGAAAGACATTATTATACTGATACAAATATATTTTTATTATATTATTTATACAAATGATGTTTCCAAAATTCTTTTAAAAACTTTAAACAAAGGTGTCCACAGTTTATAGTACCATAAGATTGATATTGCAAATAATTATAATTTATAGTAAAAGGACTTAAATAATTTACTAGTTCCAATGGTGGTTTTAAATCACCAAAACTATCAAAATATTCACAGTAATTAATATATTTAACGTAGGCTACCCAATGTGTTCCAGGATTGTCAGAACTATCTAAATTTAATATAGCACACTCAATTTTTTTTGGTTTCCGAGGAAGAGTATCTCTCATATACACTCCGCGAAAGTAAGGAATATCAATAGCATGTTCCATTATATCTAAATTGGTTAGTGCTCGTCTGGGTAGCCGCTTTTTCAGTTTTTTGAAGGACTTAGATATAATCCTGCTCCCTTTTTATATGGTTTTATATACAAGGCCTTTCCTAAAGCAACAGATTCCATCATCTTGTTATGTCGTTTAGACTCTTCAAAGTTTTTCTGAGCTACTTTGTAATCATTAACAGCCTTTGCTATACCTGCCGCGCCACCAGCAAGTGAACCTAAAGCTGACAGACCGGCAAAGATGGGAATGAGCGGTAAAAAGCCTCCACATTTAGGAATGGGTATACATCGTGGTAAACGTGTACGTGATCCGTTATTTTTAGAAAATAGTCTTTTTGCGGTTGCATATGCATAGTTTATACTTGAACGCTTGTCCTTTGATTTAATATTTTTAAGCTTAGATTGTATATTTTTCACTACTTTCATAAATGAACGAACTCCAGCGCCAGCTTTGAGTTTTGCTTTCATTGCATTTTTTACAATCCATGAAGCCAATTTTTCTCCTTTTCCAGCACTCTTCGATTTTATTCTCTTCTTAGCCATATTCAAAAGGTCTAAATCTGCTTTATGTCGAATGTTTAAATCCTTATTATTGTATGCAATATCGTGGTACATACAAGCTTCATCCAATTTATTTATACCTCGGTCACCTCTCAATAATCGTTTTTGAAGTTTAGTACCTGGTCCACAAAACTGATATCCAGGAATATGTAGTTCGAAAGGTAAATTATTGATGACGTTATTTAAAATACCTCTTCCCTTCTTCATAGATATTCTTAAAATGAAGATATTTATTATGACGCTCACTTTATATTACAATAGTAATGCATTCTTGTCCACCCAACTATTTTCTTTTTCACATAAACCTAACCACTTTACATAAAGTTTATTACCTTTTCGTTTAATAACTTTTTCAATAAGATAAAGTTCTGGAAATTTCGTTTTTTGTAATTCATATTCATAAAAAGCTCCCAAATTTTTCTGTTTATGTTTGTCTTCTAATAGGTATGTTGGTGGATTCGTATCATTTACCTTGACAATAACGAATATTTCTGTCGACCAGTTGGGAGTATATCCTTTATAGAAATCACCTTTAAATTTACTTATCCGAACACTATCACCAACCTGGAACTTAGGTTTGCGATATAAAACTCGTTTTTGTGCACGCAATATGTTACATCTAACATCTATCTGGTTTACTTTATTTACGTCGACAGGTTTAAATTTAGTAGTACGGTGAGTAGTATTGTTATATTTTTCTACAACGGAATTTAAATTTGGTCCTAACCATTTATAACAACCATACAAACTAAAAATTTTGTAAAGATTATATTTTATTGTACGAATAACTCTTTCCACAATAGAAGCTTTTTTAGTGGAGTAAGTGGAATAATGATTAATGTCATATTTCTTACACAATTTATTAAAAGCATCATTATAAAATTCCTTGCCTAAATCAGTTTGTAAATTTATAGGTTTTCGTTTTGAACGAGATAAAATTTCAAACATTGCTTTTGTCACACATTTTTTGTTTTTTGATTTTATAGGATATGTCCACACATATTTTGTAAAAGTATCTATTACAACTAAAACATATTTATATCCTTTGTTAAAATAAGAATATTTCTGAAAATCCATAAGATCAGCTTGCCATAAGTCGTCTATTCCTTTTATAATTGTAAATCGACGAGGAAAATTTCTTCTTGCTGCTTTATGAATTTCATCCACTATGTTTTTTTGCTCATTGTGTTGGTTCAATTTAAGTTCAATCAAATTATCTATTTCTTGTTTTGTATAAAACGATTTTGACAAACGGTCTGATGTAGCTTTTTCCAATTTTTTTAAATATACTTGTATATTATCATTAACCACTCTTATTTCTTTTCTTAACTCTTGTAGTATATTATCGACGTATGCTTTGTTCACTGCTTCATCGGCTTCATTTGGAGATGAAAGACCTTTTAATTTAGATGTTTTCAAATCATAGTGTCCAGCATCAGTTTTCACCAATGTATCGTTTAAAGTGTCGATAAATTCCAATAATCGCAAACGTTTATGGACGTGATGACCGAACTTATCTACATTCATTGCTGTCTAGATGATTAGAGATCTCGAATTATACTGGTCATTTTCTGTGGCGATAGCTGTTTATGTTCTATATTTATAATTCCAGCTTCTCGTAATTCTTCTATGACTGCAATAATTTCATTATCTACACCACTATTGCCAGCCGCTCGTGATCCTAACAACAATTTTAATCGTTCTACCAGTTCGTTGGGATCATCCCAATAAACATAATCAGTATATTTTTTTACTTTTTTCAGAAGTGGAATACCTTTTCCTTGAGGGAGACTTTCTACACTTGAAGTCATATTTTTTGAGAATTTAAATAAAGGCTTAATGACATTAATGTATTTAAAACCTTTGTTACTGTTTATAGGTTTAGATGACTCATAATTACGTCGATGTGCATTAGTATCAATTAGTAACAATTTATAATTTTGCAAGTCCTCCTCTCTGACTTTTTCTAGATCAGGTTTCCTTTTAAATAGTAACTCTCTTAAACCATCTGTCTTCTTTAAAATTCGAGTTCCTATTTTCAGAATGTTATCATTATCGAAAATACGAATATTGCCAAGCATTAGTTTTCCCCGCTCATGTCTTACTCCAAAAGGTATAGCATCCATTACTTCTGATGATGTAGACCACGACAAAGTTTGACGATTATCTGGAGAAGACGCAATAGATTTGAACGAACCTTCACTGACATTATTATCTTCAGAAGGTGTGGAAATTAAAGTTTTGTTGTAATTATTAGGAAAGTCGCTTTCAGAAACAGTGTCATTCGATTCTTCATTGGATAAATAAGAAGATGTACTTTCATTTTTACATTTTTTCCCAACAGAGGTGATGTAATTATTTTCATTCTCAACCCACTTGTCATTATTTTTATTGGCTATCAAATTAAGCGGATCAACAATAGGTTTGAAAATTTTCTCCAGTGCCATATTATTTACGTTTTTTGTATCGTTAATCATCCCCACTTTTCTTTTAACAGCTGCTGCTGACTTAACTATTTGTTTTTTAAATGTTTTTTCCATTTTACTGCTTGATATTGTGTTCAGTCGCAGATCACACTTTAAAGTGACCCTACATTATCACTACATTGTATTAAGTGTGTTAACCTAAAACTATAAAAGTGTCAAATGCTGACCTATAACATCCTTTGTTTTTATCACAATCCTTATTAATAACAAGATAACTAAAAGGCTTTTTCCAAACTTTTGAACACATTTCACGAAATTGATTCCATGAAATATCAGACCCAACATGCTCATCATAAACATGTTTCAAATTAATGTCATCTTGTTTGAATAATACAATCAAATTGGAATTGTCTCTCACTAGTTGTTTAGGTATTTTTGTATATGTTTGATTAATATAAAAACAATCAATTTTCTTATGTCGACCCATAGCAAAATAATCTCTAATGCTGTTCTGATTTTCGCAAGCTACATCATCAAATATTATAATAGAATCAGGTAGCGCTTCGTGAGGACTCAAAATTTCACAATTGTGATTGTATTTATGAAAGGTTGTACCAGAAACCATGTTCATAACTTTCTCTAAAAATAAGTATTTTGCTTGATATAAAGATTTTGAATAAACATATAAGTTACAAAATCGCGGACCATCTGTATGTAACAATAAACTTATTACTAAGTTGGTTTTTCCACAATTTGATGGACCACAAACGATACAACGTATTGTGTTCGGCAGAAGGTTTCCGTGTCGGTTTGGTTCTTGTGATGAAGCAGGACAAATACAATCTAATTTTAGTGAGTCTTTTTGTTTCACAAATTTCATTTGAAATTATTAGCATATGCTTAAACTCGTCTGCAGTACTCAACGAATTTGAGCGAAATGAATTTAGGTATAACGAATAAACACGTTTTATAATTTAACATGTAAAATCTTGTTGGTAGAACAGGAATCAGGAAAGTACAACAAAATAATGTTTGATGGTTAGAATGAATCATGTGTAAAAAGTGTGTTCGGTGTGTGATCTTTCCACGAGCCCGCGGGTGATTCTTATCAATTTTATAATGGATTCAGGTGAGTGCATTCGACTAATGTTTTGTGTTTAGAATGAATCGAATTTTGTTTATTGGGAATTCTGGGACACAAAAGTGTTCCAGAATTCCCAATAAACATCTACTCGTATTAAATGTAGCCAAACCGATTCAACCTTTAATGTGGATAGAATACGTAATGAATCTAATAAAAACATTTTGCTGAGTCAATGAAAAATTAAACGTCGAAAGTCGTACACACAAAATAGATGATTTAGTTAAAGGTCAAAAGAAAGTAATAAGTTGGTGACTCCTTTCAGCGGTCCATTTACGAGTTACAGTGGTACTTGATCACTATAGATACGAGGACAGAAGTGTAGAAGGATAATTAAAAAAAAATATTTAAAAATGTATTCTCGGTCGACAAAATGAAACCGTGGATAAACCAGGTGGAATCTGATTCCGACAGTTCATATGAAGATTTATACAAAGAAGAGTTAATGAACAAAGTCTGTAAGTAGTTCAATTACATAAGAGAAATTTATTGAGAACTTCGCTGATCCTTACCACAAAAATGATAAATATTAATTCTATATATATTAATATATATAACAAGACCATGTTATGTATTTACAAGTATCCATTCTATGCCCATCCCCATCAAGAGTCCTTAAGAGAGTTGTACGAGGACGCCCCACTGTAGAAACTGTGATTGGCATTAACAGCCATTCTAAAAGAGGAAGCTCTGGTGGTGTAAGCGGTAGTGCCAGTTGCCGTTGTAAGAGACCGACACACTGAGCGTGGTGTGAGCGGTGGTTCAGTTGATGAAGAGAAGGACCTGTGCAAGGCTGACACACTGAGCGTGGCGTGAGCAGTAGTGCCAGGCAATGATGAAAGATAAAGCTGCTGACTATGGCCGACACACTGAGCGTGGTGTGAGCGGTAGTTCAGCTAATTAAGAGAAGGAACTGCACAAGGCCGACACACTGAGCGTGGTGTAAGCGGTAGTGCCAGTTGCCGTTGTAAGAGACCGACACACTGAGCGTGGTGTGAGCGGTGGTTCAGTTTATTATGAAAAGGACCTGTGCAAGGCTGACACACTGAGCGTGGTGTGAGCAGTAGTGCCAGGCGATGATGAAAGATAGTTGCTGACTATGGCCGACACACTGAGCGTGGTGTGAGCGGTGGTCCAGCTAATTAAGAGAAGGAACTGCACAAGGCCGACACACTGAGCGTGGTGTAAGCGGTAGTGCCAGTTGCCGTTGTAAGAGACCGACACACTGAGCGTGGTGTGAGCGGTAGTTCAGTTGATGAAGAGAAGGACCTGAGCAAGGCTGACACACTGAGCGTGGTGTGAGCAGTAGTGCCAGCAAAATCAATGTAAGTATTAATGTATTAATTTACATGGTCCTGAGATAACACGTTTTGGAACTATAACAAAAGCAAGTAGAAGTGTTAATTGTACCCAGTAATTGTGGTCATAATACATGATGTTCCTGCACCTCTGTTTAATTTAATTTAAAGTAATGAATGTGATGGCGTTGAGTCTAGACAAATTAGAATTGTTGCTGAAAATGTTGTGATATTGTAAGTAGAATAAAATCAAGTTCAACAAAATGGGTAAACTAAAAGTTTAAGAGCATCTTCTTTTATGTATTAATTATTAATTTAAATTTAAAATGTTATAATTTACAGAACATTAACTTCAATGCAGTTGCTCAATAAACAGCAACGATATGAGAATTAGCCTTAAACGGTAAGAGATGACAGGGTGATATGAATAATGTTCTAATATATATTATTATTTCAGCTATTCAATTTCTGAAGCAGAATCGAAGCAAATTTGAAAGCTCATTTGCATGCGTATTTTAACTACGGGATTGGGGATCCACAAAGTGAGGACACTATACATCTCAGGATGGCCGAATAGAAAATAGTATGATTCGGTTGCGAACGATTTATTGGTACTCAAATATTTTAAAAATTAAAGATTGTTAAAGGTATATTCTATTGATTTGTTTCAAAAGGACTATTTTTGGTCGACTTCTGTTATAAAATTGTAGTCTCTTTATGTTGAAACGAATATCAAAAATGAGTAGAGTAACGCCATCTACTGTTATATTTGTGTATCTGTACCCTCTGTCTAATGTCTTTCAAATAAATTAGTCGTTCGTTAACTGTCAACTTACGTGTTTCATTTATAGGTTATGAGCCTCTCCCTGACCGCTTTGCAGTAAAAAAAAAATTTGTAAAAGTATACAGTTTTGTGGACTATTTTGTGTTGTGCGAGCAGCAAAATGAGCACCGGTTACCTAACTAACGTGCCAAAGCTCAAAGGGCGCGAGAACTTCGAGGATTGGGCGTTCGCCGTTGAAAATCTGTTGGTTTTGGAAGGCGCGGACAAATATCTGAAGACAGAAGGAACTGAGGCAGCAGCTGCAGCGGCAGATCTAAAAGCACGAGCTAAGCTGATATTGACTATCGATTCATCATTATTTGTGCACATAAAAGAAACAAAGACTACGAAAGAATTGTGGACAAAGTTTCGATCATTGTTCGACGATTCAGGTTTTTCGAGAAGGATTACTTTGTTACGTCATTTAATTTCTATCAGATTAGAAAATTGTGAGAATATGACGAGTTATGTGACACAAATTGTAGAAACGTCTCAACGTTTAAGCGGAACTAGTTTTGCGATTAACGATGAATGGATTGGTTCATTGTTACTAGCTGGATTACCAGAGCGATTTATGCCGATGATTATGGCTTTTGAACATTCCGGGATGAACATAACTGCCGATTCAATCAAGACGAAATTACTTGATATGGAATCAGTCGAGCTCCAGTGAATCAGAATATTTGGATGGCAACGAAGAAATCTTGCAGGAAGAAGAGATCACAAACTTTCAGAAAGAAGAAGACAGAATCATGCAAGAAAAGGCCAGTAGTAAATCCAAAGAAGGAGAAACTTCAGAGACAAGAGACATGCCACAAGAAAAAGAGAAGAGAGTGAGGAAGAAACCTTCAAAATACGGCTTTGCTAACATATGTACTACGCCAGGAGAAGTAGATGGGATGACTTTTGCAGAGGCTATCAGTGGTCCTGAGAAACAACAGTGGTTGCAGGCGATGGCAGAGGAGCTGCAGTCATTCGAAGACAATCAAGTGTGGGAGATTGTCGATGCTCCAGAAAACGCGAGTGTAGTACAGTGTAAATGGGTCTTAAGAAAGAAATTTGATTGTGATAATAGAGTGAAATATCGTGCCAGACTTGTAGCAAAAGGTTTTACACAGAAGGCCGGTGTGGACTATCAGGAAACATTTTCACCTGTGATTAGACATGCTACTTTGCGCTTACTGTTTGCTTTGAGTGTGCAATTAGATATGGACATCACTCATTTGGATGTCACAACAGCCTTTCTTAATGGATATTTAAAAGAGAGTATTTACATGCATTTGCCAGAAGGATTTCCCATTGATAATTCAAGTAAAGTTTTAAAATTAAGAAAAGCTGTTTATGGACTCAAACAATCCTCATTAGCATGGTATCAGAGGGTTGAGGATACATTGTGTAAGTTAGGGTTCATTAAAAGTAAATTAGAACCTTGTGTATTTATTAAGAAACATAGTAATGGAAAGTTAACTATTGTTGGAGTTTATGTTGATGATTTTATTATATTTTCTAATGAAAATTCAGAAACAGATTGTTTGTTAAAAGCTTTGAGTCAAAAATTTAAAATAAAGAATTTGGGTTAAGTTAAACAATATTTAGGCATGAGAGTCAACATTAATAAAAGCTCAAATGTAATTACAGTGGATCAGGAGCATTATATTGAACAATTGGCTAATAAATTTGATATGTCTGAATGTAATACAGCTGATACTTCTATAGAGTGTAAATTAAATGTTGAAAAGTCAAATGTTTGTAATGAGTTGCCATTTCAAAAATTAATTGGAAGTTTAATGTATTTGGCCGTTCTCACTCGACCAGATATTGCATATTCAGTTAGCTATCTCAGCCAATTCAATAATTGTTATTCATATAGTTATTGGAATTATGCTAAGAGAATATTAAAGTATTTATTGAAAACCAAAAACTATTGTTTAAGATATTCCAAAGAAACAGCAGAACTGATAGGATTTGTAGATGCAGACTGGGCTAGCGATGCCACTGACCGACGTTCATATACTGGATTTTGTTTTATGAAATCTGGGTCTGCTATTTCTTGGGAAAGTAAAAAGCAAAGAACTGTAGCATTGAGTAGTTGTGAGGCAGAGTATATGGCTTTGTCAGAAGCATGCAGAGAAGCAATCTATTTACAAAATTTAGAGTGTGAATTAACTGGTTCTTGTAAAAACATTACATTGTATAATGACAGTCAGAGTGCATTGAAGCTGGTAAATAACCATCAGTCACATAAGCGTTCAAATCACATTGATGTGCGTTATAATTTCATAAAGGATGTAATTATCAGTAATAAAGTTGAAACTAAATATTTGCCAACTGCCAGTATGCCCGCTGACTTATTAACTAAAGGGTTGCCTGTAATAAAACATTATAAATTCATGGAAACACTTGGAATTGTTGAACAATAAGTTTTATTTTATATGTTTGTTATTACACAGTTTTATAGAGGTCACAGGGTTATTTGTGATTTTGATATAGTGGGGGTGTTGAAACGAATATCAAAAATGAGTAGAGTAACGCCATCTACTGTTATATTTGTGTATCTGTACCCTCTGTCTAATGTCTTTCAAATAAATTAGTCGTTCGTTAACTGTCAACTTACGTGTTTCATTTATACTATATAGTTTTGGAACTCAAGTAACTCAAGCACACTTTAAAAAAAAAAAATTATTTCCTATACGTATACTTATACTTATTACTTATATGTATACTTTATCACATTGCTCTTCGAAAATTTGTGTGAAACGTAAATTAAATGATTATGATCATTGCTGATCGACTGCTTGTCGTCAAATTGTAATCTAAACGTAGTAATTGATACTCAAGTTTCTTATGAGTAGTTGATACTCAAGTTTTTTTTAAATATTTAGTTGTTGTATACTTTATCACATTGTTCTTTAGAAATTTAAGTTTGTAAAAGGTAAATTCAATTGATTTGATCCAAAAAGATCATTGCTGATCGACTGCTTGTCGTCTAATTGTAATCTAAACGTAGTAATTGATACTCAAGTTTTTTTGAGTAGTTGATACTCATGGCTCTTTAATATTTAGTTGTTGTATACTATATCATATTGTTCTTTAGAAATTTAAGTTTGTAAAAGGTAAATTCAATTGATTCGATTCAAAAGGATCATTGCTGATCGACTGCTTGTCGTCAAATTGTAATCTAAACGTAGTAATTGATACTCAAGTTTCTTTTGAGTAGTTGATACTCAAGGCTCTTTAATATTTAGTTTTTGTATACTTTATCACATTGCTCTTTGGGACATTTAAGTTTATAAAGGGTAAATTCAATTGATTTGATTCAAAAGGATCATTGTTGATCGACTGCTTCTGGTTAAATTGTAATCTAAGTATAGCTTGGTCTAGTCCACCCTTGAATTTTATGTTTTTCTTTTAATATAATTGTCTCAGGGCACACATGCGAGCAACCGATGTAGTACGTGTAATGTTAACCAAAATTTGAAGTATATATTTTACAATATTATCTTTTAATATTTTAATAATAATAATAGTAAGGAATGTATAATTATAACAGTACTTAGTATGTATTTATATTATTGTAATTTATTAAAGAAGAACTGAGAAAGGAATTCTGGTTGTATCATTTAGTAAGTTAACAAGTGAGTGATCTTCTTGCTGATAAATTTAAGTTATCAGATTCAAGCGCACAAATAAAGATCTGTCACCGTATTGGAACTAGAAGGCCAGACCGAGCTCGTCCAATATTAGTGAGTCTCTGCTCTCTGAAGATCAAATCTGATATATGGAACCAAAAAACAGCACTAAAGGGTACTAAAATTAGTATTGCCGAATTTCTCACACACACAAGGCAAAGCGTATTCTTAGCGGCTCGACGACATTTCGGTATGAAGCACTGTTGGACCCTCGATGGAGTAATCAATATTAAGATCCCAACTGGTGAGCGTGTTAAGATCACAACCGAAGGTGAGCTAAATGCTTTAATCAAGCCATTTCCAGGAGAGGAGATATGCAGAGATCAGGGCTCGTCGACGGCAGTAGACAAGCGACCACCCCCAAAAAGAACGACTACGGCTGTAGTCGATAAAAGGAATATGACCCGACGGCAGACACAGGCGGTCAAATCTAAGTTGCCACCACCTCCGCATACAAATTGAGTCTCTTGGCCTCTTTCACTTATATCTCCCTGTGTATGTATTCACGCGGTGCTTATTAATTCTGTATATTGATGTTGACGGTGGTCCACTATATTTTATTAAATTGCGAGTGGGTAAATTCCTAGTTTCCTCTTGTTACTCATGACTGATTTGTGAGTGATGTAGGTAGTTTTGTTTCTGTTTTTTTTTTGATCTGACATCCGTCGTTTTCCTGTCTTAATGACAGGCGTCAGTTGTCAAATGTCAATTTTCTTTTTAAAGTACCTAACCATCGTACACTTTGGAATGAATACAATCGTTGTAAAGCCCGCCATATACTCGAGACTTGTCTTTTGGTGTGTTCATAATGTTTTTTGTTTCATGTTTGAGTTTCATTATTTTTCTTTATCTGCTTGTACCAATTTATCTTAGACCTTATAATAAAATTTGTATCTGTATCAGTTATCAGGTCCGGCCGGCAGGTTGTGCAGGAACAAACTTAAAACTACACCCTACATACATAATATTTATATTTTTATACTTTTATTATTTATTATATTTAAATTAACCCATTTATCTATATACAATGCAGCAATGTGATAATATTTTTTTATCCGAAACCTTCTGCTCTGCTGAGGGATCTGGTGACTCAAGTTTCGTTTCCTGTGATTCTACAATGACCTTGGGGACTTTTGTTGATAATACATTCCACAATTTTCCATATAATTTTAATGTGTGTCATATCAATGCACAAAGCATTCCCGCGCATTACACAGACTTCGTTGAAACGTTTTCTTCCGTGCACCTTGGCGCAATTCTTGTGTCCGAAACCTGGTTGAAACCAAATTTACCTTCGACTAGCTATTCGCTACCTGGCTTTATCTTAATACGAAACGATCGTGTCGAATCCCGGGGAGGCGGCGTTGCCATTTATTTAAGAAGTGATATACATTACCGTGTGCTCGCTATGTCACCTTCTGAATACACCGCCAGCAGCGAATATATATTTCTTGAGGTCTCGTTTAAGGGAGTCGGAGCCGCTTTGGGAGTATTCTATTGCCCCTCTTCAAATATTAATTACTTCAGTGTTTTTGAATCTCTCCTTGAGTCGGTTTCTCCAGATTACACACACCATCTGATCCTAGGAGATTTCAACACGTGTCTGATGAAGGATGACTCCAGGGCCAAAAAGCTGCGAGGTATTGTCAAGTCGGTCAATTTCTCAATCTTACCATCCGGTTCAACACACTTCACAGAACATGGTCCCTCTTTGCTTGACTTGATCATTACCTCTTCCGCTGGTCTTGTTGCCAATCATGGTCAAGCGCCCGCTCCTGAATTCTCTCATCACGATCTCATTTACGTTTCCTATAAAATTAAAGTTCCAAGACCAAAACCAACCATAATGAAACTCCGTTGCCTTTCCAAAATAAATAATGAAGCTCTTACATCTGATGCAGCGAGGATAGATTGGTCTCCGATTTTGTCGGCTAATACAGTGGACGAAAAAATTTTTCGCTTTAATTATGAAGTGTTAACACTGTACGATAAACATGCTTCCGTACGTGCCATCAAAATAAAGCGCCCTCCTGCACCATGGATCACGGAGGCGGTACGTATCGCCATGAGAAAACGAAATCGTGTCTTTAGAAAGTTTAAACGGGATCGTACTAACGAGAATTGGTGCTTATATAAGGCTGCAAGGAATCTCTGCAATAGATTTTGTAGAAATGCAAAACGCCAATATTTCTCTGACAACATAGAAAATGTTTCTCCAGCTAATATGTGGAAATTTCTTAATTCTCAGGGTATAGGTAAAGTACAGAAATCATGTTCAAAATTCCCTTTCACTTTGAATGAGCTTAACAATCATTTTTTCCTCAGTTCTTCTTTTAGATGAAAATATAAAAGCTTCGATCTCTTCTATTCTTGCTTCGCCTTCTCCCGACGGTAGGCCATTTGAATTCTCAGCTGTCACTGAAGGCGACGTATACAAAATCATTTATTCCATCTCCTCTAATGCCGTTGGTCCAGATCAAATAAGTCGTGTGATGTTAATTCCAATCCTCTCTTATGTCCTCCCTATCATCACCCATATTATTAATAACAGTTTCTCAGAAAATCGCTTTCCTCTATCATGGCTTATGGCCTATGTACGTCCTCTCCCAAAAACCCCAGATCCTACTCATTTGAATGACGTACGTCCTATCTCCATACTTTCATTCTTATCGAAGGTCCTAGAAGCATCTGCCTTCAACCAGTTATCAAAACATCTACTTGATAACCACCTTTTAAACAAATATCAATCTGGTTTTAGGCCGGCGCATAGTACCACCACTGCACTTCTTCGAGTTACAGAAGACATTAGAACGGGCATGGAACATAAACAAGTCACAATTTTAGTATTAATAGACTTTAGTAACGCATTTAATACTGTTGACATTGATATCCTTTTAGCCACCCTTTCCCGTTGCAACGTCTCTTCTTCAGTGATTTCTTGGTTCTCCAGTTATCTTCATGGACGCCAGCAACAGGTTCGTAACGGTACGGATGAATCAGATTGGTGCGAATTGAAAGCTGGCGTCCCACAAGGCGGTATTTTGTCTCCTATTTTGTTCTCAATTTTCATAAACTTGCTTTCATCATTTATTAACTGTTTCTATCACTTCTATGCTGACGACTTGCAGTTTTATGTACAGACGAATATTGATAACATGGAACAGGCCATTGATTGGCTGAATCAAAACATCAACGGAGTTCTAGACTGGTCTAATCGATTTGGCATTTCTGTTAATGTTAAAAAGTGTCAGGCTATAGTAGTTGGCAGTTTCTATCAGATTAATAATATTGACATTTACACTTTGCCACCGCTGATCTTTGACGGAACTATTATTGAATTTAGTACGACTGTTAAAAACCTTGGCTTACATATTGATACCAACTTACATTGGGATTCACACGTTGTTGCAACCAGTCGGAAAGTTTACAGTGTTCTGCATTATCTGCAACGCTTAAAACATTTTCTTCCAACAAAGACGAAGATTTTGCTTACCCATGCACTTCTTCTGCCTATAATTGATTATGCTGATGTGTGTTATCTGGATTTAACTGAAGAGCATCTCAACAAATTAGAACGTCTTCTAAACAATTGTATCAGGTTTGTATTCTGCCTTCGGAAGTACGATCATATTTCTGAATACCGATCTCAGCTAAAATGGCTCCCCATCCGTAACCGCAGGAATCTTCACATTTTATGTCAGCTCTATACCATTCTCAATAATCAGCTTGCCCCAGACTATCTTAAAAAAGACTTCCAACTATTAAGTTCTACTCACGAAAAAGTCCTACGTTCTTCAAATAAGTGAACTCTTGCTATCCCTTTTCACCGTACAGGTATTGCCTCCAATTCTTTCGCCGTTATGGCTGTTAGGCTCTGGAATTCACTTCCTGAGTCCATCAGGACATCCCCAAGTCGTTCTAGTTTCAAATCGCGGGTATACAGGTTTTTCTTGAGTCGCGAGGGTATTTAATATCGCCTTTTCACTCATTTCGGTAATCGCTGCACCTATTTATTTATGTATATTGTTTATCTATTGTAGTTTTTATGTATGTATATTATAATTATTTTATTTTATATTTTGTGTAGGTATAATATATTTATTTAGTTTAACCCCACATTAAGTTCTCTGTAAGACCCAATGGTTGACTGGTAGATAATGCTTCTAGCATTAAGTCCGCCAATTGTGCTTTACATTTGTATTTTGTGCAATGAAGTTTAAATAAATAAATAAATAAAAGTATAGGTATCGCTATGCAGAAGTTCCATATAAATACACATCGACTTACCGCCATCGAGGTGTATTATAATAGCCACCAAACGCACACGCGGGAATATAGACTTCCTCCACAATAGTGCCACTCCACCGTATGGTCTCCCACGAAGTATACCCTGAGAAGTATCTACTGCCGATTTGCCAGTGAACGCGAAATTTTCATCAATAGTTCCCAGAGACTGTAGGTCATGTAAGAGCCACGTCTCTTGTAATGCAATTATGTCAGCAGTCCGACACAGGAACATGGAACAGACCGGTGTACATTCTTACAATTGCAGCTAATAAGTTTAGTTGTAACAGCTATACTTATTGTTTTTGATGAACGGTCCTTGGCTTTTGGCCACTTCGTTGTCTTCTCTTGAAGTCTATGAAACGTCTATCAGCTACTCTTACTACTACTCTATCAGATAGAACATGTTGGCCGAGCGGGCCGAGTGACACACATTTGCAGGTTTCTTTATTTTAAATTGAAATTTATAGTCAAAGTGTAGTTTAAAGCTCAAAACTTGTATATTTCAAAAGTTTAATCTATTAACTAAAACAATTGAAAAAAGTTTTTTTGAATTGGTGCAGTGTAGGCAATGTAAAATAGCAAACTAAAAACGAAATATCGGCAATTTCAATTGAAGACCAACTAGCAAGTCACTGCTGCGCTGACTTATCCGCCGCTGATCACCGAACGTAGCCGATCGCCGAGCGTCGAGTGCGATGAGACAATAGCGACCCCGTACCAGGAACCTAAGCGATAGAAAACGATACAGATAAGTCGAAATTTCTTGATAGATTATAATTCTGCTATCACAATAAACAATTTATTGTTACGGGGCAGCGTCGTTTGATGCCTACATTGTATTCACACCGATCTCACTTGTTTCCATCACTTGTCTAACGCGTAAATTGTAAACTACTATTAATTTAATACAAATTGCGTGTACCTCGTACAACGTGGTGCTAAAAATGACTCCTCCATCTACTACTTGTGCAGGTTGTCGGTGTACAATCCCGACCAAACGGATATCGGAAGATATACAGGTGTCAGGTGTGGACTGTATGACCAAAAATGATATTCGTGCAATTTTTCAAGAAGAGCTGTGTAAAGCTCTTAAATCAACTATCAAAGAAACAATAAAAGAGGTTATGTCCAACGAATTTAAATGTATAAATGAGAAGATCTGTTTGATTGAAAACTCGTTACAGTTTTTTAACACCCAGTACGAACAACTGAAAGTTAGTGTCAACGATAAATTGAACGAGATAAATAGTCTAAAAAAGGATAATGACGGGCTCAAGTCGACTGTCAAAGAACTGTCCCAAAGGCTTGGCGATATAGAACAAATGCGTGCGAACAATGTCGAAATAAATGGAATTCCCGAGCACCCCAATGAAAACTTATCTAGCACTCTAACTTAACTGGCAAAAACAGTTGACTACCCGCTAGATTCAAGCGACATGCTATTGACCACGAGAGTTGCTAAGTCACAAAAGGAGGTCCCCCGACCACGTTCTGTAATCGTTAAGTTCCGGAGTCGTGCTATCAGGGATGGACTTCTCGCTGCCGTCATGAAATTCAACAGGGCTCACCCTAAGGAAAAACTGGCGTCTCACCACTTGGGTCTGGGAGGAGCACGGGTTCCCATCTACATCTCCGAGCATCTTAGTCCATCCAACAAGCAGTTACACGCAGCAACCAGGATGAAGGCTAAGCAATTACAGTATAAGTTTGTTTGGATTCGTGATCGTCGGATTTATGTCAGGAAAAGTGAAACTACCCAAGCATTATACATCCGTAGTAACGATAGCTTGAGACTCCTTAGTTGATGTTGTTTGAGACGTGAGTGATTCTTGTTACTTCTAGCAAAATTCAATCTGTATTATCAAAATTTGAGAGGAATGAGAACAAAGACTGACAAGATAAGAAAGAACAACTACGATATTATAGCATTCACTGAAACCTGCCTACTGACACAAATTCTGGACTCTGAATTTATCGACCAACGTTATAATGTTTTCAGGAGAGATAGACATTCTGGAGACGGAGGTGGTGGAGTACTTATAGCTATAAAAAAGAGTTTTAATTCATCTCGAGTTCGCATATGGGAAACCATACATGAAGATGTTTGGGTTGTGCTGGATGTTAAAGATAACAGTCAGCGAACGAGAAAAATTGGTATCTGCTGTTTTTATTTGCCTTATCCTAAACAATACATCTTAGAATGTTTTTGTAACAATGTTTCAACTATTATACCGTCACTAGATAATGTTATAATTACTGGCGATTTTAATCTTAAAGACATAGCTTGGGTGCCCAAAGATGATGGCTCTAATGCAACAACTCCGACAAACTATGAAAACTCGCTAGGACTCACATTGGTAGATTTCCTTAACTTACATAGTCTTTTTTTTTTTTTTTTACGTGTGGAAAGACCTTCGTCTACCCGGCCGGCTACGGGAAGCCGGACGGGTTATGTGGGGCTTGAACCCACTAAAACCACACGGTGCCATCGCCTGACGCTTGTTGCCAGGAGTGTGAGCTGCCCTCGCTCATATTCCTGACGCGGCGGCCGCTTCCACGGCGGCCTCGGCTCGGCCGCTCTCCACGGAGCGGCCAGCGGGGTGACCCGTCGGCCTTCACTTCTACCCGCTAGGGGACGGTGCGCCTGGCACAAGCGCGCCTTCAACCCAGGGCCGTTTCGCCAGGCAGCGGAATCCCGTTTCCGCCGCCCGACCGGCCCTTATTGTGGGGGCAGCAGGTGCAGGGCGTATGCCCGCCTCCTGCGCCCAGTGCGCCGGCGGCGTATGGGGAGGTCGGACGTGTCCTCTCTCACCCTTTCCGCCGCCTCTTTGCGGAGCATGACGCTCTCCGCAAAGGTCTGCACTGCTGTCCACGACCTCTCGCTGTCGACCATCTGTCTCACGACAGCCGGCAGGGAAAGGTCGTCCCCCACGACCGCGCGAAGCTCCGCGCGGTCTTGGTCCCAGGCTGGGCAAACCGTCAAGGTGTGCTGGGCGTCCTCGTCAGCACATCCGTCCTTACATAGTCTGTCCCAACTAAATTATACGAAAAATGCTAATAATCGAACTTTGGATCTTGTGCTAACAGACATTAAAGGGGCGGGGCTTGAGGGGTCAATGGATCCACTTAGTAAAGTTGATTCTCATCATCCACCACTCTATATAACGTTTGATATTAGCTTATTGGTACTACCCAGACAAATTAAAACACATTTAAATTTTTATCGTGCTGACTACTCCAGCATAAAGGATGAATTGGGGAAAATCGATTGGCCTCTAAAGTTCTCCACTGCTGTGAACATTGATGGCATGACGGACATCTTCCATAGTGAGATAAATAATATTCTTGAAAGATATGTCCCTAAATCTCGACCAAGATCACAAAAGTATCCATCGTGGTTCACTACTTCTCACATTAGACTTCTTGCTGAGAAAGATAAACTAAGACACCGTTTTCGTAAATTTAAGAACCCTCGGGATGAAATCGAATACAAAATTTTGCGTGAACGTTGTAGTCGCCTTGCTAATACATGTTATTCAAAACATATACAAGTTACGGAAGAATCAATTAGCTCAAACCCAAAAAAATTCTGGAAATTCCTCAACGATAGACGTAAGAATACGAATAGCCTTCCATCTAACATGAAATACGATGATGACACTTATTCAACAGGTAAGGATGTGGCTGATTCATTTGCGGCACATTTCTCGTCGGTTTTTTCTAAAACAGTGAATGTTCGAGGTGTGAATTCAGGTCCATCCGATGGCAACATTGTTTCTGAAACGCTCTTACAAAATATTCAACTCACAGAGAGACAAATACTAAAAGCATTAAAGAAGCTTGACTCATCAAAAGGTCCTGGCCCAGATGGGCTTCCAACCACATTTGTTAAAATATGTGCTGCTGAGCTTACTTACCCATTATATATCTTGTTCAATCGTTCGATGGAATTAGGTGAGTTTCCTTCTGTATGGAAAGAGGCAAGAATTATTCCAGTATACAAAAAGGGTGAGAAGAACAATATTAGAAACTACAGACCAATATCCATTTTAAACGTTTTTTCAAAGCTCTTTGAATCTTTAGTCTGTAAAGTACTTACAAACCATATAAAGCCCTTATTGAATCCTAAACAGCACGGTTTTTGTCACGGAAAGTCTGTCTCAACAAATTTGGTTGAATATGTCTCCGAACTTGTCGAAAATGTGGACAGAAGAACGCAGGTTGATGTTATCTACACAGACTTCAGCAGCGCTTTTGACAAGGTTTGTCACTATCTTTTGCTGCGAAAGCTCTCCGCTTTTGGAATTTGTGGCTCATTACATCGCTGGTTGGATTCTTATTTAAGATCTAGGCTTCTCACAGTGGCAACTAATGGTTACTGTTCAACACCGTATGTAGCAACTTCAGGTGTTCCCCAGGGTTCTCATTTGGGTCCGATTCTGTTTTTAATATTTATAAATGACATTGGCAATTGTATTAAAAACTGCAATTATTCACTGTTCGCAGACGATATGAAGGTTTTTAAGACAATATCTTCGGTCGATGACGCGCGTAAATTGCAGGAAGACCTTGAACGTATCACTATTTGGTGTGATAATAACCTTATGACAATTAACGCTAGTAAATGTCTACACATAAAATTCACGCGAAATAAAATTAAAGTTCAATGTAGATATAAAATTAACGGATCAGAAGTAGAGGAAGTACAACAGGTTCGTGACCTGGGTGTAACACTGGACAGCAAGTTGAGTTTCGTGCCTCACAATGAGGCTATAGTTTCGAAATCTTTTCAGATGCTTGGTTTTATAAATCGAAATACTGCTGACTTCAAAAATAATAAAACTTTAATTATGCTGTATAACGCCTTAGTGAGAAGTCACCTCGAATTTGCAAGTGTAGTATGGAATCCTTATTACAGAAACCATGCAGACAGCATTGAGCGCGTTCAGAGGGCTTTCACACGGCAACTGGCTTATAAAACTCCCAACTTTAGCTACCGAAGCGAGTACAGTGAACGCTTATTAAAATTTGGGCTTTCGTCCCTAACTGATCGCCGTCGAATGCTGGACATCGTATTCCTTCATAAGCTGGTTAATGGATCAATCAATAGTGAAGATACTGTTGACAAAATTAGACTCACTGTACCTAGGCCAAATTCCCGTAGAAGGCTCACTGAAACATTCATTATTCCCCAAACCCGAACAAACCTCGGAAAACATGCACCCTTACAGAGAATGCTTTCCTCCTATAATGGAGTAAATGCCAAGTGTGATCTCGACATATATCACGATTCGTTATCAAAACTCAAGCGAAAACTACTGGCATGTCATCAATGACAAATGTATAAAAGTTTAAAAGTAATAATGTAATGTATTTCACAAATATAAGGTATAAATTCATATATTAAATAATAATTGTTAATTTATTTCTGAAATGTATTCTCTAGACTATAATTTTAATAGTAATAGTTACCTGATTTTAATAATAATAATAAATAACACTCGCCTGTTTGCTTGAAAGTTGTGTTCACCTGTAATTGGGTTGCATGCTAGCACATAAATTGAATGTTACTCCTAAATTTATTTCATGTAACCTGTTGGTGTACCTAAATAAATAAATAAATAAATAAATACTCCTTCCGACCAAAATTCATCTTGCAAAAAGTATGATAACTTACTTTTAGGTACATAGATTTTATATGCATCATACTCTTTTGGCGTTTTCATAATAATCTTTTCCAATTCAACAGGCACTTCTGTCTTATTTTTTATATAATTTTGAATATCTGTCTCTGTTACATTCTTCGCTATGTTGTAAATATATAACGGGATTCGAATGTCGGCTGCTTTAAATTTCATATTAGATTCCACAACTGCCTTTCCTTTCTGACCAATAAATCTATTTCTCAATCTCTTTCTTTGTATTAATACCCATTCCTTATTTTCTTCCTGAGATTTCCATTCACCTTGTTCCAAAACTTGAGTGTAAGATTTTCTCTCCTGCGGCCCGCGGTCATTGTAGATAGACCCGGCCGTCTGTAATGGAAGCGTAGGTACAGGCGGCGCATGACTCATGCACTCGCTCCCCACCAACTCTGTGTTGGTTACCACTCCCATCCGTCCGTTCACAGCTGATTTGATGACGTTCGCCGGTGACACATCGTTATGCATCTGTACGGCCGGAGATTTATTTTCACTTATACCTTCTTTCGGATGCTGATGTTGGTAACGGTTTTTTGGTTTTGGTGAAGATGAGGAGCAGAAATCCTTTTCACTATCAACATGCGGTAACCCCCTCGGTCCACTGCTATATTCGAAACCCTCTAATAAACAGGCACCCCTTTTTGGATTTACGTTTATGTTTCTAGGGAAATTGTTCACAGCCGTAGTCCCTTTAAGGATTTCAATGTTTAATTTGCTTAAACCTTCCTTACTTGCATAGTACTGAGACACGTTATTGATGTCCTGACGCATTTTTACTAAGTCCTTAAGAATTTGCGTTACATCGACGTGATCAAAAAGTACCGGGGGTAGCTTCTGTAATTCTCTTGCGACGAAAATTGGCAAGGTTTCAGGATCAGCTTCCTTTAGCGTACAGAGGATGTCTTCAATATCTCTTACAGTTTTCCCATCACGTTTTCTAGTTTTCATTGACTTCGATAAAGATTCATACAGTAACCGCTTTGCAGTCACAATATCACTTTGAGAGAAAGCTGTAACACATAATTATACATTTCATGAAATGAATTCATTCATTTCATTTATTTCTGAACAATGTACATTGTATTGAAATGTTACATTAATTACACTAATATTTTCTAAAATTCTAAACATGTTCTAAATATAATATAGGAACATTTTATTAAAAATATATATAAATATTATTACAAGATTCCATGTCCTAAAATTTTAATGTTCAAATGTCAAATAAAAAAATAAATAAATAATAATAATCAAAATGTACATCATAAAAACAATTACACTCTGGTCAAAAATTTGTCGGTGGAATAGTAGCACTTTTCTAATAAAAATGCTTTGAGTTTGGTTTTGAAGTCAGATTTGTAAATGTCATTCTTTAATTCTATAGGCAATTTATTGAAAAATATTATTGATTTATAATAGGAACTGTGAGCCACAACTTTCAGGGTAGCGACAGGCACTGACGCTAAATCCTTCCTTCTAGTTGCTTCTCTCTTAATCCGCTGTTCTTGGTTTTCATACCTGCTTATGTGTTTGGCTAGATGAGTCAGTAAAACAAGAATGTACAGACCAGGAACTGTTAGTATTTGGAGTTCCTTAAAAAATGGTCTACATGACGTTTGTTGAGAAATACGGACCAATGTTCTAATTGCTCTTTTCTGAATAACAAATGCTTTGACCATATTGTACTCGTAGCTTTTTCCCCAAAACAAAATGCTGTATCTAAGCTTCGATTCGACCAGAGCATAATAGACCAACTTAAGGTGTTGGATATTCACCTCCTCTCTTAGACTGCGAAGGACATAGCAAGCCGTACTAATTTTATTTACTATATCCTCCAGCTCCTCTTTCCAATTTAAGTAGCTGTCAATGTGTACGCCCAAAAACTTGACCATCTCCACCATTTTTATGTTTTCACCTTGCAAGGTACAGTCTAAAATATCTTTTTGTCTGGCACATGTCCTGAACATCATGACATAAGTTTTGCAAACGTTTATTTTAAGCCTATTTGAAGAGAACCATTCCTTGAAAGCATCAAATGCCAAATTTACTTTAGTCTTAAGGTGAGGTAGATCTTCCGCGGAAACTATGGCATTGGTATCATCTGCATACACAACTAGTTCTACACCTGGTATTTTATTACTGATATAATTAATTAGGTCGTTAGCAAAAATTATAAAGAGTATCGGTCCCAAAATTGAGCCTTGGGGTACTCCTACCTTGATGTTCTTAATTTTGGATCTTGTAGTTGTTACATTGCCTTCGTTTTGTAAGGTTTTTACCTCAACAAATAATTTGCGATTTTGGACATACGAACGGAAAAGTTTTAGTGCTGTACCTCTTACTCCGTAGTGCTCTAATTTATCCAACAAAAGTTCGTGGCTTATAGTGTCGAAGGCAGAGCTGAGATCTAGAAATATAGCCGCAACCTTCTTTTTCTCATTAATTTGAGATACAACATCTCTTATAAGAGTATCAATGGCGTCTTGTGTACTTACATAAGTCTGATAACCAAATTGTCTAAAATTGAGTATTTTATTTTTGTACAAGTGTTTGACAAGCCTAAACTTAATTACTTTTTCAAAAATTTTAGATATAGTGGATAGTATTGAAATTTGCCGGTACATAGCAGGGTCCTTTTTAGATCCCTTTTTGTGAATGGGTACTATTTTCGCAATTTTAAATTGTTCCGGAAATAAACCGGCTTCCATGCACATATTGAAAAAGCAACTAAGTGGTTCCGCCAATATATCAATATTATCTTTTATGATTGATATTGGAATTCCATCATAACCGCACGACATTTTAGGTGGCATTTTGCGTACTATTTTTCCAATTTCATCCGGTGTTGTAGGTATTAGTTTCATATTGTTTTTTATGTTCGGTTCATTCTGTTGTAAGTATTTGATTGCCATTCCAGAGTCGCCACAAGGCACACTATATTGTGTGAATTGTTCGGCAAATATCTCCGCTATTTGTGCAGGGTCGTCTGTAAGCTTATTGTCAGTTCTTTTGAGCATTAAATTTTGATGGTCCCGTGCGGTTCTATTCCTATGTTTATTAATAATATTCCATACGTCTTTTGAGATATTCGTCGAATTGGACAGTTCAGATTCCACTGCTAGTTTTTTGGCCTTTCGAATGACTTTTCTGTACAGCGTTAAATACTTATTTTTATATGTAGTTACTGTCTGGTCCACATTATTTCCATTTCTGGTGGTTAGACATCTTTTCATCTTACTGGACACTCTTATGCCTTTTGTTATCCATTTCAGTTCTCTTGTATTACCTGTCTTCATTTGGACTGTTTTAATAGCAAAACTCTGTTTGAACAGACTGTTAAACGTGTTAATAAACATGTTGATACCCATTATTGTCCAGTTTTGGTTTAATATTTTTTGTCGGAAAGCTTCCCTGTTTTTCTGATTGAAAATGCGTTTCTTAACCCTTTTGACAATGTTATTTTGAATATCAGTTTGATTTTTAAAACGACACAGCAAACCTGCATGTCCATCTGATAGTCCATTGTGATCGACACTGCAGTCTAGTACAAGTCCATCAGGTAGATTCGTTATAATATTATCAAGGCATGATTGCTGATTATTTCTTTCAAAGGTTATTACATTTACCAATGGTTTTAAATTGTATTGTGATAAAATGTTGAGGAAAATCCTTTTTTTGTCGCTGTCCACTAATAAATTAACATTAAAATCACCGCATATAACGCATTTTTTATTGAAAAAGTGTTCCAAAAGCTTTTCTAATTGGGTTATAAATTCGTCAAAGTTGTTGTCGTGTGGGGTTCTATAACAACAACAAATACATATAGCTGATAGAGTGTCCTTAATACAACAGACTTCAAAACTATCTCTCTTATACAGTTTATTCCCTATAGGCAGTTCTTTACAATCTCTATCTTTGCTACACAAAATAATAGTACCACCTCTTTTTTAATTCTTTCTAACATTGTAGGATGACACTATAAAGTTGTTTAAATTTAGTAGAGGCACTAATTGGTCATTAAGAAAATGTTCACTAATGCACAAGAAATGAACAATGTGTTTTAAACCATCTACATACAGTTCTATATCATCTTTTTTACAATTTAAACCACACACATTTTGATGGAAAATATTAAGAGAATTCTTATCTGTACTATTATCACCTATTAAACTGTAAGATATGTCTTTATTCACGAAAAAACCTATTTTCAAAATGACAGTCATCCGTTTCTGTGCCAAACTCCACCTTATTATCTAGTTTATTTGATATTTTATCAGTGTCAGTATCATTTGATGTAGCATTAGCTGTAAATTTATTTTATTTATATAATTACGTCGTATATCTGTTATATAATTCAAATAATTATTGTGATAATTTATTTTAAGTATCTCTCTCAATATTAAACCACAAAAGTCCAGTTTGCTAATTCTCTTCGAAGACATGTTGTTGAGATAGACAAATTTAGTATTTCTAAAATGTGAGCATAAATAATTTAGTGTTTTATTTAAGATGTCTTCATTAAAGTGTCGATTACTTTGGATTTTACCAACTAGGACGTTTGTGTGCTTAATTTGACACAATTGGTAGTACAAAAAAGATTGCATTTTTATAAAATTATTATCGTTGGATCCTGCTAAAATCAAAACGAAGTCAGAATTGGTGTAACCCTTACAAAGTGAGCTGCATGATTGCAGAATTTGATCCATTTGCGCGTTTGGTTTAAGAAACGAAGTAACCGAAAAGTTTTTTCCTAGTAGATTTTGCAATTTGTTCCCTACTCCTTTCGCCAACTGGTCTCCTAGTATTAAGATTTTCCGCAGGCTTGCAGTTGAGAAATTCTGATTTGAGATTTCATCCGGATTGGGTCCTTTCGTCCTAGTCGATGTCATATTACGATTTTCTCCCGATGAGTAATATTTTATGAACTACGTAGATGCTGTAGGGGCCACACTCGCCATAACAGGGAATTTTGGTTCTTTGATGGGTGTGCTGCTGTTGATATCCAGAATTGTAGCCAAACCTTCCAGTGACTTGTTCCGCCGCTTTTCAACATAATTTTCACTTTCAATATCAAGCACTGTTGAGTCAACATTTATTTTTGGAGGTGTTGTAGGTATTAACTTTTTGCTGTGTATTGGTGGAGATTTTTGTATTCCACTACTGCTTATGAAGCTTCTGATGTGTCTATATTGCGGAGAGTAAAATTTTCCTGGTGTCTTGGTTATATTTTTACAGTCTTCTATACCAACAGATTTATACAATTTAATTTTTTTCTGATATTCTTCCAGTTTATTTTTGAGTGATACGTTTTCAGAACTTAAATTATCAACCTCATTATTTGCAATTTCAAGATCCATTGTCAATTTTTCAATTTTTTGCCTTAACTCCATAATTACATCAGATCCGTCTTCCGATCTCAAATTTGGGAGGCTTTGATAAGTATTGTCTAGGTAAAACTCCTCGCTTTTATTAGTATTTCTTTCATTACACGGTTTACGGTGTGTTATATTGTCATTAGACTGCATTTTCCTTTATTTGTTCTGTTACATAATTTTAAAATAATCGATTGTTGTAAAAATTACAATCGATTATGTTCGTATCTATATGCTGAACAGCTTCTGAACGTTTGTGAAGGCAGTTGGTATTACTTATGTCAAAGTGACAGATATTGACAGCATCAGTTTGTTGTTTGTCCAATCAGCTGAGTTGCTAATTATTGCGATAATAATGATTTTAACGAATAAAAGCCTTTGTTTACAGTTTTTTGTTGAAAGATATTCAAATGTTAACGATTTATTATTCAGATTGTTCTCACCACTTTCGAGTTTTTGCTTCCAAAAGCTTTGCAGAATTGGTTGAAATAATGCCACTTCACTTAATTTGAGGTTAGTCACAACTTGGGCTACTATACAGGACTTATTAGGTGAAAAAGGTACCTTATTTTAATTAATTAGTGATGGAGCTATTAACAACAATGTTTACGTTTCTGCTGACATTGACAGAAAAAAGATACGGTTGATACTCTCTTCATCCATAATGTCCATTTTATTACAAATGAAAGCCAGTACTTCATTAATTACAATATTGCATGACACACATTTTACTGTTGTTGACATTTTGGTAAAAAATGCAACTTCACTAGTGAATCAGCGACCGTTCGCTAGCGCGTGCGAACGCGAACGTTTAATATAATGTTTGTAAGTTAATTGACGTCGTTGTAGAAAATGCAGCAGTGAAGTTTGTTGCGCCGTTTCTCCTTCACTTGCGCTTTGGAGGCGGTAGTAAACTAAAGTAAATTTCTGACGTCATTTCTTGGTTTCTGAATAAACAAATTTTATTTAACTTTTTATATTATTTTACTAACCTTACTTTGGGGAAAGGGGTCTACTGCCACGGGCACAAGGGGAATTGAGTCCCCACCCATGACTGCCACTAGGCGCTGTTCTAGCAACGACAGCTCTGGCATCACATCTACGCCACCTCCGGTGCGCCTCATGGACTGAGCCCTTTGTTGGCAGACCTTTTTAAGGGACGACTTTTTTCAGTCCAATACTGAAATGCATGAAAAGGAAATAATTATGATTTAGTATATATTCATGTTACTAATATAATAAATTAGTTTTAATGCTAGCTTACCTTAGCCCAAGCCTGCCCATCTTTTATAATCCCACCCAAGGTGTTAGTGGACTCGGCGAACTCCTGCCACTTTTTTCGGGTTTCCTGTTTAGCCTGCTGCGTTCGCAGAAGGCCTCGAGCAATTCCTGGATTTTTCTCCAGGAACTCCACTAACGCTGTCATTTGGTACTGTGTGGGTCTGTTTGCCATTTCTATAATAGTATATAAGTGAAAAAATTATTTACCTTGTGAGCGCCAAACTAAAAATTTTAAACCACAGTTTTAAATTGTTGGTGAACGTTCCATATACAGGCACAGGAAAATACTCATACAGCCAAATATGCCATTTGAAACATTGAATTTGATTATTTTTTACCTAAAAGTTATTTATTAGTAAGAAATAAGCATTGTTAATAAAAATAACAATTAAAATGAATTATTTTCTTGAAAATTACTTAAATTTAATATTGTTTATCAGAGTTTTTATTCATTCATTCATTCTATTTCTGTCGCAGACAGAGTGATGTATGTCACTGTCATATTGACGTTTAGTGGAATCGCCAAGGAAGACACAATCGCAATACCAACTCAATCTCAAGGTTAATGATTTCAAGAGTAACAAATTAAATTGTGATTGGAATTGGATTGCGACAGAATTGAGATTGCGATTGAGTTCGAGAGTAAGCCTGCTGGCCTCCACATGGGTGGTGGAGGCCAGCAGGCTACTTACGTAACATACATACATAAAATCACGCCACTTTTCCGGAGGGGTAGGCAGAGACTACCTCTTTCCACTTGCCACGATCTCTGCATACTTCCTTCGCTTCGTCCACATTCATAACTCTCTTCATGCAAGCTCGGGTTGGAGGTCGAAGGGTTCGGGTACTTTTGACCTGACCCTTTACCAGGACGTCCATAATTTGATCAAGATACGTTCGTCTAGGTCTTCCCACTCCGACCTTTCCCTCCACACTCTCCTTGTATATCTGCTTAATCAACCTGCTTTCATTCACTCTCTCCACATGGCCAAACCATCTTAACATACCTTTTTCTATTCCTGTAACATCTTCTTTCACATCACAACATTCCCTTATCACGCTGTTCCTTATCCGGTCACTCAATTTCACACCCATCATACTCGTTAACGCTCTCATTTCCACAGCATTTATTCTGCTTTCGAGCTTCTTTTGCCATACTCAACTTTCACTCCCATACATAAATGTCGGGACCAACACGCCCCTATGCAAAGCCAGTCGAGCCTTTTTGGATAGATTTTGATTGCTCATAAAGACATGCAAAGCTCCATTCACTATGTTTCTCGCGTTCACTCTCCTTTCAATATCACTATCACACTTGCCATCTGATGTAAACTTTGATCCTAGATATACAAACTCTTTTACTTGCTCAACTTTTTCTCCTCCGATCAAAATATTACATGCTGTCATTTCTTTCTCCATTTCAAAAACCAGTGTTTTAGCTTTACTTACGTTCACTTTCATTCCTTTCTCTGTCAAAGCTTCATGCATACAGTTTACCGTCTCCTGTAACTCCTCCGCTGATGACGCCAGTATAACCTGATCGTCGGCAAAGAGCAGACATTTGACGAGTAACTCATTCATCCTTAATCCACTTTCAGACTCTTTCAAATCTGTCAAACAACTATCCATAAATAGGTTGAACAGCCACGGTGATGCAACACATCCTTGCCTAACGCCTTTCTCAATCTTAAACCACTCAGTGTGCGCTTCGTTTATCCTGACACAAGCACTCGAATCCTCATGTAAGGATTTCAGTGCTCGTATTAAGAGACTGCTCACCTCATGCATAGAAAATGCTGACCACAATTTATTCCTCTCAACTCTGTCATAGGCCTTTTCCAAATCCACGAATGTGCAATAGACTTTTTGACTCTTGGCCAAAAACTTTTCGGCTTTGCACCGCAATGAAAAGACCTGATCAGTACATCCCATTCCCTTTCGCAATCCCGCTTGAACATCCCATATTTTGTCATCAGTTTCATTCCTGACTCTATTAATCAATACAATTTGCCGACGACGCTAAGCAGGCTTATACCACGATAATTTTTGCAGTCCAGCTGTGACCCTTTTCCTTTGTAAAGTGGCACGATAACCGCCTTACACCAATCTTTTGGTACTCGGCCGCTTCTCCAACACAAATTGAAAAGGCAGTACAACTGTCTAGCTACGACGCGTTTTCCTGCTTTTAGCATCTCGACTGACACTTTATCATACCCAGCAGTCTTACCCGCTTTCATACTCTTAAGTGCTTCCACAATTTCGAACATTTCAATTTCGCCTTTCATCTCAATCTCTTTCTCTTCGCTATAGCAGAACTCTTTCTTATTTTCTTCCTTTTTTTCAAATAAACTCTCAAAATAGTCCTTCCATATCTTTAGCACACATTCTTCTCCTTTTACAACGCTACCATCCTGGCATCTGATCCTAGTCAGCTCTCTGGTTATAGTTTTTCCTCGGGCTGACCTTACGGATTTTCAGAATACTTTCAGATTTGTCTGAAAGTCTTCTGATAGCCTTTCATCAAATTCCTCTTTATACTCTTCTTTCTTTTTATTCACAGCTTTCTTAACCAAATCTCTCATTTTCATATTCCTTACGCGCTTCATTCACATCTTCATCCGTAACCTTTTGCATTCTTAAGTTAGCTTTTGCTGCTAACAAATCCAGCCATGCTTTCTTCTTTAAGCGCACAAGTTCTTGCACATCTTTACTCAGCCACGCACTTTTGTGATTTTTTCCTTTTCTTCTTCTACTTACACCACACACTTCAACAGCCACTTTCACAATTCTTTCTTTAAATTCCTTCCATCCATCTTCAATATTGCTCATCTCATCTTAATCTTCAAATTCATCCTTTAGTCTATTAATATACTTCTTACCTACATCCATATCTTGCAAATTTTCTACTCTCACTCTTTCTAATGCGCTAGTTTGCTCCCTAACCCTGTGCCGCCAGGGATTGAAGATATCCCTTATCCGGGATATCACCAGTAAATGGCCCGAGTCAATGCCAGCACCGCGATTTTTCAATCTTTCATCTACAATCACAAAGTCTATCATACTTTTTAAAATACCTTCCACTCTTGTGTAGGTGTGGATCTTTATATGTCGAAACATTGAGTTCGACACAAAAAGATCCCACTCTAGACAAATTTCTAATACACTTCTTCCATTATCTTTCACCTTTTCGTTACCAAACGCACCAAGTACCTTTTCATATCCATCACGCTTTACACCCACCCATCCATTAAAATCAGCTAGCATTATAATCTTCTCATTTGGCTTAGTAACTTTCAATACTTCTCTTACACTATTCCAGAACTCCTCGTTTTCGCTTTTTGCTGTTGTTGTACCCCTCGAACCCACATCCCACGGTGCATTAACACCAAGAACGAAGATCCGAGTGATTCCAACTTTCAGCCTAATCCATAGAAGGCGAGGGCTGACACACTCATACGCATACACACACTCAGCCATTCGTGCAGAAAGAATTAGACCGACCTCTTGACAGCCTCGGCTTGTACTGGAATTTCCAGACCAATAAGACGCGAAGGGCCGTGCTGCGTCACGTCGCATCCTTTCTGCTTCGTTTCATTCACGCACAACACATCCAAACGTCTTTCATCCATCATCTGGCATACTTCCTCAATCTTATCCTTCATTCCTCCTCTTACATTCATCGTCACAAAGCGGCTTTCAGCAGACCGCATATCCCTCCCACCGGGAATGAGACGTGATGGGGTGCGGACACCATCGCCGCCATTTAGGTGCTTTTTAAAATTTTGCATCCATGCGATTCCCACGAGGCGCAAGGGAAATATAATGTCCACCCCAGCAGAGCCCCGCATGCCAGGGTAAGGCTAGCCATTACCTGGGAGTCGCCCAATCCCATGGCGGAGGTGGCACGCTCGAGACTAGGCTCGCCCCTAGCCATGCATCCATCGGCGCGGCAGACCTTAGATTGGCAGGAATTGGCATTAAAAGAGGAATCGCAAGTTTATAAGCCTATCCGTTAGTCGGCTTTTACGACATCCGTGGGAAAGAGATGGAGTGGTCCTATTCTTTTTTGTAATGGTGCCGGGAACCAAACGGCACATCCATACTTAAAGAAACAAAATCAAAAAATTAAGAAGATAAGTTGTGGTGGATCGTTGTTTTAGGAAACCGTATTGCTCTTCAATGAATAATGATGATAACACATTATAAACTTGAGTGTGCATCAGTTTTTCAAATATTTTCATAAAAATACATAATCTAGAAATCGGTCTGTAATTCTTTACGTCACTTTTAGTACCACTCTTCTGAATAGGCGTGATAAAAGCACGTTTGCATATTCTAGGCACTAAGTTTTCTTCGATTGATCTAGAAAAGAGGATCGTTAGTTGTCGAATAAGGGCACTCGCACAACCTTTAATGAATTTTGAATCAATGTAATCCGGTCCTGACCCTTTGCTAACGTCTAAAGATGTCAATAGTTTAAAAAGTGTGTCGGGATTAATTTCAATATCACAAACAGAAAATCCATGACATGGAAGATCTTGTTTACCACGCAGGTTAGAATTATTAACACTGGTATTCGATAGACTCGAGAGGAAGGTAGAAGAGAAATAATCAGCAAAAAGATTGGATACATCTTCACCGGTCTAAAACCGGTGAAGTTTGTTGGTTTAATACCATATGTATGGTAAAACCATAGACAGCTTCTTCGTAAACTATGCTGTGTGTTAATTGTAAATAATATCTGTTTTGTTGTAATGCACAGTTCTATTATATACGGCCTTAACACACAGCATAGTTTATGAAGACTTGTTTGTTATCTGTTGGTGAGAAGAAATTATTAAGAACCTTTATCAAAGGAGTACAAGTAAATAAGAAAAAAATATGTTATTTCTCATAAATCAACTCACTTCAATTAAAATTGTGATACCTAGGTAACAGAAATTTAAAAGTATCACTTGCAACTTATTTACATGCCATTATTACCAGTAGACCTGATAAATGTTAAAACAACTTTAAATCTCAATAAATCAATAGAAAATCTTATTTAAATAAGATAATTTTAAGCTTGAAATAAAGTAACATTTAAACATAACATGTTTTAACTCTATACTACTCCATACATTTGCCAAACAATTATTATTAAGCTTAAGGATAATACTTAATAATTTTATTCACTTAAGTTAATCTGTGACCTATATATACTAGATGGCAGTAATGTGGACAGCAATAATAATTACTCCTATTTAATGTGAAATGAATTTCCTCCTTCCCACCATCGACCTTATACTTCCAGAAGATGCATCAATATTAATTTCCTTAAAAATTGTTCTAATACAACCTGCTATCATAGCTGTAGAAGCAGGCTTTATTGCTCCTATAATAGATATAAAATATATATATGTAATACTAAATTTCTACCCTCAACTTCAGACTTCATTGAAAGTTCTAAGGCAAACTCTTCTCTCAACATGGGGCAATAAACACCATCCTGACGGCTGATAACTTCCAGAATTAATGAATGCATGATTTATTATGCATTGAATGAGTCATAATACAGTTGTTACATTTATTTAAAGCACTTAACATTCAGCCACAGTTGGCATACAAAATATAGTCTTATGAATTTACATTATTAACATTATCAAATAAATTAATCAATACAATAAATTATTACATAAATCAGACAGTTACGATATATTCATTTCAATCAGTGATTATTATAATTTACAGTCAATAATTATGATTATTATAATTTGTATAATTATTATTATATATTATATTGTATAATTATTATTATAATTTTCTTGTGTCAATTTACTCGTCAAAAAGTCCTGGATTGAGTAAAAACACTTATCTCTCAATAAGTTCAGTAGTTGAGTTTTAAATGGTTTCAAGTCCAGTATTTTCAGATTATATGGTAGTTTGTTGAAAAATCTAATACAACTACAATAACTATTTTTATAAAAGTATTTGGTTTGACTAGCGGGCAACATGAGCATTCTAGAATGCCTAATTGAATTCATTTTGAAGGCATTTTTCTGTTTAAATAAATGAGGATTTATCTTCACGAAGACGCAACATTCATAAATATATATAGAAGGGACCGTTAAAATATTAAGTCTCTTAAATAGGGGTCGACAAGATGTTAATAGGGCCGCATTACAAATTCCGCGAATGCATTGCTTCTGCGAAATAAAAGCTCTATCAAGATCAATCGAATTTCCCCAGATAACGATGCCATACCTCAGAATTGAATTGACATATCCGTGGTATGCTGTCAAGGCAGTTTTCCGGTCAGTTTGCTTAGCAAGTCGCCATAGAGCATAGGCAAAACGATTTAGTTTTGAGCAAACATTTTTAATATGTTGTTTCCATGAACACTGATTATCAATTGTTATACCTAAGAATTTTATTTCATTAGCTGCATGTCCTATACATGCAGCTAATGAAATAAAACTCTCCATCTGAGGAGAGTACTGTTAAATTAGAGTACTGTTAAATTATCAAATTTTTTATTTCTATTATAAAACCTAAGGTATTTAGTTTTATCTATATTTACATATAGATTATTCATTTTTAACCATTTGATAATATTTGCTATAGTCCAATTCAAATTCAAAATTCAAAATTTTTATTCATTATTATAGGATACTTCCTATATATCACTTAATAATTGTCGTATGGTTTAACAACATTGGTTGACGTCAAATAAATTACTTAAAAACTAAGTTTACTGCCGCTTCCAAGGCGTCAGTGCAGAAGAAGCGGTAACAAACTGCACTGCAGCATTTTCTTCAACAACGTCAACTTCACAATATTAAATTATACTTAGAATAGAATGTGGACGAGAGAATACATTGTTTAATTTTATATATTTATGAGATTTAATATTGAAAAAAGCAATCCATAAAATATATATATATATATATTATGGATTGCCAATTTTAAAAAGATTTATGTACAAGATTTATGTACAATTAATAACGAGGTTCCTGTGCCAAGCTCGAGCCAGATGTTTTTATCATTAAGGTAATCATCAGTCCTATAATAAGCCTTCTCACAAAGTACTTTCTTTACATACTCTTTGAATTTTCGGTTGGGCATATCAAGAACAGACTCCGGCAACCTATTATAAAATCGTATACAGTTCCCCATAAATGATTTACTGACTTTGCTAAGCCTATGAAACGGCATGACTAATTTATGTTTATTACGTAAATTTCTATCAGTTGTGGCACTAACTTTTTGAAAAAAAGAGGTATTTTTCCTAACATACATTATAAGATCAAAAATGTACTGGGACGCTACTGTAGGTATGTTTATTTTCTTAAAGAGTTGTTTTAACGAGTCTCTTGGTCCTAAGCCGTAAATTGCGCGAACGGCCCTTTTCTGAATTATAAAAATAGTTTTTATATCAGCCGCGCTACTCCATAAAAGTAAACCATAAGATAACAAGCTATGAAAATAGCTGAAATAAACAAGCCTAGCTGTAGCTACATCTGTCAATTGTCGGATCCTCCTAACAGCATAAGCGGCAGAGCTAAGTCTATTGGAAAGTTTAGAAATATGAGCACCCCACTGTAGCTTTGCATCAATTATAATTCCTAAAAACTTTGTATTTTCAACAAATTCTAATTTCTTGCCTTCCAGTATTATGTCAGTATTGGCCTGCCTTACGTTTGGAAGGGTAAATTTAATGCATTGGGTCTTATTAGCATTTAAAAGAAGATTGTTGGTTGAGAACCAGATAGATATGGCCGACAGTATATTATTAACCGAACTTACATTTTCGCTATGGCGATCTAATTTAAATATTAAAGAAGTGTCATCGGCAAACAGCACTATACCCGCCTGTTCTTCCACCATAAAAGGCAGGTCATTGACATATACCAAGAAGAGGAATGGTCCTAAAATTGAGCCCTGAGGAACACCCATTGAGACGCTTGATCCGCTTGACTTTACTCCATTAATATCTACAGTTTGAAGCCTATCAGTCAAATAGGATGCCATTAGTTTAGTTGATTTGTGGTCAAACCCATATTGACGAAGTTTACGCAAAAGTGTCTGATGATCTACGCAATCAAATGCTTTGGAGAGATCGCAAAAGACTCCAACTGAATCCTGTGAACTCTCCCACGCGTCATAAATTTGAGTAACAAGTGCTACTCCCGCATCAGTGGTGGACTTCCCGGCAGTGAACCCATATTGTTGGGAATGGAAAATGTTATTGATTTTAAAATATTGTTGCATTCGATTAAGCATCATCTTCTCAAACACCTTGCTTAAAACTGGCAATATAGAAATAGGTCTATAATTTACAAGGACTGTTTTCTCCCCTTTTTTTGAATAAAGGTATTAATTTGCTACATTTCATTAAATTTGGAAAAATACCCTCATCAATACATTAATTAAATATAAAAGCTAGATCAGATGCAATAATGTCTATGATTTGACTTATGATACTAACAGACATACCCCAATGGTCTTCAGACTTTTTCAAATTAAGTTGTTTGAACGCCTTTAATATATTATCAGAGTTAACATATTTAAATTTAAAGACAGATTTGATGGGAGTTGTGTTATTATTAACTAGGGTTTTTAGCGCGCAATGGACAAGAGTCAACGTCAGAAGTTAGCTCCACAGGGATTTTTGCAAAGAAATTATCAAAAGCATTTACTATGTCCTGAGTTTCAGAAATACTTTTGTTACCGGATGATATTTGTTTAATACTGTCTCTATCTTTGATTTTGCCAGATTCTTTATTAATAATGTTCCATGTTTCTTTAATTTTATTTGGTGCGTTGTTTATTTTACTACTTATGTGAAAAGACTTGGCTTGCCTGCAAACTTTTTTAAATTATTTTAAATAATTTTTGACATATTCTACAAAACTGGGGTCAAAATTGTATTGTGTCTGGGCATATAAGTCATATAACTTATTCCTACTCTTGTGAATACCTAATGTAGCCCATTCACTGAACTGTAATCTATTACGAATATTGACTTGTTTCTGCTTGAACCTTTTTGAGTATTCAGCAGAAATCATATTAAATAAATTGTTATAATGTTCATTAGGATTATTTCCAGAATATGTTAAAGTATTTAATTGATTTGCAATGTTTATTTTAAATTTTCTTATGTTTTTGGAAGAAAGAGGTCTACACATAATTTTATCATTATGTAAATTGTTTAAGGACTCTTTCTCAAAGGTAACATATTGACCGGTGTGATCCGAGGGCAATTTGTGAATAATTGATTTCCGTATATAAAGATTATTGCAAAAAAAAATATCCAGACACTTGGCAGATGTAGATGTTATTCGGGTTGGTTCAAAAAAAACATACTCTAAATTATAAGATTTAAACAAATTAATAAATTGTATACTAGCAGTTGATTTAACTAAAATGTCAATGTTAAAATCACCACAAATAATTAATTTTTTATTACATTTTGAGGTAACATGTAACACTTGATCCATTATTTTTAAAAATTGTTTAAATTCACTGTTTGGGGGACTGTACACACAAACAATTATATGATGATCTAGCTCGGCACAAATCACTTCGGCACACCGCTCAACCGAAAGTCTGGTTATGTCTGTTCGCTCTTTACAGCGAAGACCGCATTTGATAAATATCATAGACCAACCTCTAATTGCAGACTTTCTGTTTAAGCAGCTCACAATATTATAATTGTTTAGGCTGAACATCATCTCCCCCTCCATGAGCCAATGCTCAGTCAAACATAAAATGTCCACATTTAATTCTTCTAAAACTAGTTGTACTTCTAATTCTTTGCCGGGAAGACCTTGTATATTTTGATGGATAATTCTTAACCCTCGAGGGTTTCCCGTTGTCTAAGTGTGCAGTTTAAATTAACTGTCAAGTCAACAGAGTTACCATCACACAGAGTTGGCAATTCTGTAGTCAACTTATAATTAATACTTCGCTTACAATGTAAACTCGTCCAAAAATTAATATTACTAGCTACCAATGTAGCAATTTTGTTCTTATGGTAAATATTCTATCATTGGTCTTAAAACAATCACCTATGAAATTGTTTGTGTCAAAAAACACAAATTTGTCACTGTGACGACATGTCAACGAATGCATAAAATTATTGAGTAGGTGAATGTTTTTACTAAGTTTTGGAGACTGGCAACTCATATATGGAATAGCACATAAAATTATTTGGTTAACTTTTAATTTATTCAAAGATTCAAAACTATTAATTATATCTTTCCTGCCAATTTTAAAACTATCACCAAATATTACTATGGTGGATTTATTATTCAAATTTACATTATTAATTCTCTCAATAATTTGGGTAAAAGATGCATTTGGCATGCAGTAATTTATAAAATTAATGTCGTTATTAAAATTTCGATTAGGTTTTTCAGTTACTACTATTGATATGTCATCTGCGAATAAATTGCACTGATGTTCAGTGGCATTTGAGAGGAACAAGAGCTTATCGTGGGAGACGAAGTCAAATGCACTACTCATGTCAAAAAACAATGCAACAGTATCGATTTTCTTGTCAACATTTTCAGTTACCGTTTTAATCAGATTGAAAGCCGCAAGGTTGTGGATTTACCTTTACGAAAACCATTCTGTTCATTTCTTAGTATTTTATCATTTTCAAAAAAATCTGTTAATCTTGTGTGCATTGCTTTTTCCACGACCTTATCGAAGATACTAGTTTAGGCAACGGGTCTGAAATTCTGCATTTTGTCTTTATCACCTTTCTTGTGTATAGGTATTATTACCGCTACTTTTAATGCTTCAGGGAATTCACCTTTTTCGAATGAAAGGTTAATTATATATTAGAGTAATAGCTTTGTAGGAAACTCATCATAACCCACCGAGTTTGTATTTTGTAATGATTGGATGATATTGAATATCTCAAAAGAAGTTGTTGGTTTTAAAAAAAATACTAGATTGAGATGTATAAATATCATTTGAATTGTGGGCTGTTACGTTTGGTTTATTTGATTTATTGGTTTTATTTATAAAGTAAGTATTAAATTTATTACAGATGTCAATTGTATTTGTAATGATGGTGTTGTCGTCGTTAATAATTTCATTTATGTAATGTCTTGAACTTCTAGATTCTTCGTAACTTGTAATTAAATCCCATGTAGCTTTACTAATATTTTTAGCATTTTTAAAATATACTTCATTGTTTAATTTTCGTGCATTATTAATGCAGTTTTTAAGTAATTTAGTGTATTTACGGTATTCCATTTTTGTTTGGTTATTTTTCTCTCGGTAATATTGGAAGCGTAGTTTTCTCCTATGCATACAAGATTTCCTAAGGCCATTTGTAATCCATGCGCTTGATATCTTTTTGGTGAGTTTATATTTTACGAAAAGGAAAACATAGCCTGAAAAACAACAAGAGAGTGGCATGAAAATTATTAAAAGCCTTATTCATATCGGTTTCCTCATAAACATCATTCCACGATAGGCTAGCAATATACTCTGCAAACTTTTTTATATTTTCCGGACAAAAATCTCTTTTGTGAGTATATGACACTCTTATATGTTTTTTCTCTAGAGGAATATTAATGGTTTGACAACTTTCATGATCTGACAATCCCATGCGATAAGTATTTCCGATAGCTGAAGGAATGTTACTTATAATTTGGTCAAGACAAGACGCCCCTCTCGTAAGTTCCTAAATGTGAATTATCATACCATAATTTTGGGTTATTCTCATAAACCTTCGACGAATCTCCTTCTTGTAATATTTAATATTGAAATCTCCGGCTATTGCTATTTTCATATCTTTTTTGTTTCGAAGTTTAGATAGAAGGGTTTCCAATTTGATCTAAAATATATGTACATTAGAACTAGGAATTCGATATAAACAAATAATTATATATTTAATTTGTGGTATTTCGACACCACAACATTCAAATGAATTTACCGATGCCAGCTCTTTTAAAAATTTGATTTTTTTACATTCATAGTCTTCTTTGGACAAGATACATACACCACCTCGACGCATATCTGTTCGAGAAAAGAAGTCCACCAAGTGATAACCACCAAGGTTCAAATTTTTTTCATCTCCTATTTTTAAAAACGATTCATAAATACATATAAAATCAATTGAATTACCTTTATTAGTTAATTCATAAATGGCCATGCTCAACATGTCAGATTTACTTAATATTCTGATGCATTATTATATAATCGGAATGAATTTTTTTACTGTTGTTATTTACGAAAAAGAACATTATTATTTTTGGAATTAGAAATGTCAAAAAAATTTGTAACAATTTTTTACGGTAAACTATTGGGAAATAATCTAGTAGAGTCAATTGTTTCTTTGATTGTGGCTTACTTATGTTACCCGCTATACGTGGACTAGAGAAATGTGGCCTCTTATTATAAGAAATATTAAAAAATTTCTCCTCATAGTCAAAAGTATCAATTATAATATTTAATTTTCTCGAAATGTCAGTATTATAATCAGAATAAGATGTTACATTCAAATATTTAAAGTTTTTTAATACTGAATACTTAATACAATAACAAAACAGTCCTTTAATTTTTTAATGTTGTGGATAATTCTATAGCTAATTTGGAAGGATACATACATACATACATACGATCACGTCTTTATCCCTTACGGGGTAGACATAGCCAACAGTCTTGAAAAGACTGATAGGCCACGTTCAGCTGTTTGGCTTAATGATACAATTGAGATTCAATAGTGACGGGTTGCTAGCCCATCGCCTAGAAGAAGAATCCCAAGTTTATAAACCTATCCCTTAGTCGCCTTTTACGACATCCATGGGAACGAGATGGAGTGGTCCTATTCTTTTTTTTTATTGGTGCCGGGAAACACACGGCACTTTTATTTGGTAGGATTATAATCATTTTCCCCTATACATATTATTATTTTATCATTTAAGTCTACATTTTCACATCCTCTTAATACTTCTTCACAGGGCGCATTTAGTTTAATAATTGCAGATATGTTATAATCTTGGTTTTTCGGGTAGTCAAAGAAAAGTATACACAAGTTGTTCCAATTTAAATTTATTAATTAATTATTTTAAATTCCCTATTTTACCTTGCAATACTGTTATCTTGCTCCCCTTAGTGCCACTATTCTGGGGTATTATAATCCATAAGCCATATGCACTAATTAGCATATAATAACGCACTCACTGTCGGCTTGCTCAACACTTTCTCACTGCTTACTATTTTCTTCACATCACTTCTGTAAATCCCACAAGATGACCTCCATAGAAGCCGTCCAACAAATCCAGAAATCTCTCCAGACTGATCTACTACGGAGAATGACCGACTTTGAGAACCAGCTGAAGATGTCAAAGGAGCCAGCATCACTCAACAAGCTCTGGGAAGACTACAGCCAGTTTAAGAGTGATGTCTGTGATATCATGCAGCTTCTCCAACAACAGCTTGAGGAGTTGGTCAGATCTGTAGACAATATTGAGATGAGGCATCGGAGAAGTTGTTTACTATTTGGAGGCATCAAGGAAGCTGAAAATGGCGCAAATGAAGATGCTTCTGCAGTAATCTCTGCCATCCTGGGCGAAAGGTTTTGTATGGAGGGAATCTCTTCTAGTTCTTTTGAAGCATGTCATAGAATAGGATCAAAAAATAATAGCCGTCCCAGGCCAATTCTTGTACGCTTTGTTTGTCCTGCCATAAAGAACACTGTCTGGCGTAAGAAGACAGTCCTCAAAGGTACGACGACAGTAGTTTCAGAGTTCCTCACCCGTCGTCGGCAGGCGCTGTTCACCGAGGCTCGTAGGCGATTCGGCATGACCAAATGCTGGACATACGATGGTTCCATTTTTGTTTAACCACCCTCGGGGAAGCCCATCAGCATAAATGCACTGGAGGATCTGGACCGGGCCGGAAATGCATTTGCGGAAACTGCACCTGCTGCTTCCTCATCTGGGACTGGGGTGGTTTTAAAACAACATCGCCAACATCCCCCCAAGACGGGCGAAGTTGCACCTGGGTCTGGTGACAGACAGCAGCGAGCGAAACGAGCGGCTACCAAATTTAAGTAGTAAATTGCTTTAATTACGTACTTATTAAATTCTTTTTTCTCTTTTAGGTAAATATTACTATTTCTTGTAGGTAGTTGTTTATTTAGTGTTGTTTAGTTTGTTTACATTTTTCGCCGTTCGCTATAGCTACCTACTTTGTTTTGTATGTTAACTGTCACGGGCTGTCAGTGTCATTTGTGAATGACATTGACATTTTGGTAATATTGTTTTTTTAAACTGTTGACGTGACGTAATTTTTGTGTAAGCCGGCAGACCAATGCTGTATTTGGCTTTTATTTTATTTTTTTTAATTAGTTTTACATATATTTTTTTTATTTATTCATATTTATATTATTATAACATTATTATGGATGATTCTTTTCATACTGCTTGTAGTGATAATGACTCCACATTTCACGACAGTGATTCACTTCACACTCTTTTAAATAATGACCTGTTACCTGTCAAAAAGTATTTTAATGTATGCCATATAAATGCACAGAGTGTACCAGCACATTATTCAAGTCTTCTGGATCTTGCTTCCGTTGAATACCTTGACGCAATTCTGATCTCTGAAACTTGGCTTAACTCTAGTTTGAACTCATCTTTTTTTACAGTTCCAGGTTTTATAATCATAAGGAATGATCGAGGTATTGGTCGAGGCGGTGGTGTGGCCATATACTTACGTAGCCACTTTCCGTATAAGTTACTGAGCAAATCCACTTATTCACACACTGCATCCCCGGAGTACCTCTTTTTAGAAGTGGAAGTAAATCGAGTAAAATTGTTTCTTGGGGTTTTTTACTCCGCCCCCAATGTTTCTCGTTCTAATCTCTATTCTTGTTTCGAATCAGCCTTGGAGCCTTTTGTTGCTTTTCAATCTCATTTCTTATTGCTCGGCGATTTTAATAATAACATGTTAGACGACTCCCTCTCTTCGAAATTTCTTCAACTGTCCTATTCGTTCAACCTTTCTGTTCTCCACCTTAACGCTACACATCAGAATCTACATACTGATGACACTTGGCTAGACCTTATTTTAACATCTTCAATCTCTGATGTCTTTCTACACGGTCAGTATCCGGCCCCTGAGTTCTCAGCTCATGACCTTATCTATGCGTCATACAACATTCACACTAGGAAACACAAGCCTGCTGCTGTGTTGATGCGCAATTATGCTAGACTCAACGAGGAAGCCCTCTGTGTAGACGCCGCTGGCACTGACTGGAGCACGATCGAGGCAGCCGACTCCATAAATGAGAAGGTAAGCCTATTGAATGAGACCATTGTTACACTCTTTGATCGTCATGCCCCACTTCGTATGGTTAAACTTAAAAGACCACCATGTCCATGGATCACTCTGGGAGTTCGAATGGCTATGAGAAAGCGCAATAAAGCATTCAGCAAGTTTAAGCGCGAACGCTCAGAGATTAACTGGACTTTCTACAAAGAGGCAAGAAATCGTTGCAACCAGATGGTAAGATCTGCTAAACGTCATTACTTTCATGACCATATATCCAATTTATCCGCGGCAGATACCTGGAAGTTTCTCAAAAGTCTTGGGTTTGGTAAAAGTGTATCCAAGGCTCTTAACCTTCCTTTCTCCTCTGATGATATCAATGCTCACTTTTCGTCTGCCTCCTGCCTTGATGATACTACTAGAACACAAACCATTTCTAATATTACTTCTATGCCACTCCTTCTTTCCGAGTCTTTTTCTTTCTCTTTGGTATCTTCTGACGATGTGCGCAAAGCATTACTTTCCATTAAATCTAAGGCTGTTGGTCATGATGCTATTAGTCATAAAATGGTTTTGCTCCTTCTTGATTTCATTCTCCCTGTTCTTACCCATATAATAAATTTTTCGCTGAGTACGGGAGCATTCCCTTCCTTGTGGCGTAAAGCTTTTGTGCTGCCCTTGCCAAAAATTACCAACCCCACTTCATTAAGTGACATTCGGCCCATTTCTATTTTGCCTTTTTTTTCAAAAGTTCTTGAAATACTTTCTCTATCCCAATTATCTTCCCTTGTCATGTCCAACAGCCTGCTTAGCCATTTTCAGTCTGGATTCCGCCTTTGTCATAGCACCAGTACTGCCCTGCTCAAGGTTACTGAGGACATTAGACTTGGTATGGACCACGGTAAGATAACTGTGCTTGTCCTTATAGATTTCTCCAACGCATTCAACACAGTTGACTACGAGATCCTGCTAGCGCTTATGTCACTCTATAATCTCTCCACGACCGTCCTAGATTGGCTGTCATCCTATCTCCGCGGTCGACAACAAGCTGTCCGCCTCGACCAGACCCTTTCTTCGTGGCGAGATCTGTCTTCTGGTGTTCCTCAGGGTGGAATCCTGTCTCCACTACTCTTCTCTATTTTCATTGATTCCCTTACGACTCGACTTTCCACTTCTTACCATCTATATGCTGACGATCTTCAACTTTACCATTCATGCGATGCTAACGATATCAACTCAGCTGTAGCGCTGTTAAATAATGATCTGTATCGCATAGCTGAGTGGTCGAAAGAGTTTGGTATCTTTGTGAACCCGAAAAAGTGTCAGGCTATCATTGTGGGTAGTTCTGGGCAACTTAGCAAGTTAAATTGTGAAACTGTGTCTCCTATTAAATTTGGTCATAATAATATTCCTTACTGCCCTAGCGTCAAAGATCTTGGGTTGCATATTGACCCCACTTTCAGCTGGGTAAATCAAGTTACCAAAGTAAGCCGTAAAGTAACTGGTACGCTTCGTTCTCTCTACAGATTTAAAAATTTCCTCCCTCAGAACACCAAAAAATTACTCTGTCAATCCCTTATCCTATCTTTAATTGACTATGCAGATGTATGTTACTGTGACTTGAACCAGCAACTTGTCTTAAAGCTGGATAGACTAGCCAATAATTGCATTCGTTTCATATTTGGTTTACGAAAATATGACCATGTCTCCTCTTTTCGTTCTCAGCTTGGTTGGCTGCCTATTCCTCTTCGTCGCAAAGCTAGAATCCTATCCATGCTGTATACAATTCTCAACGACCCTTGCGTTCCAGATTATCTTAAATCGAAGTTCCCACTTTTAAGCGCTGCCCACGCTCGATCTCTTCGCTCTTCTGAAAACCTTCTTCTGGCCACTGCTGCTCACCGCCTGGGATTCATGTCGAATTCATTCCAAGTGCAAGCCATTAGATTATGGAATTCTCTTCCTGAATCTATTCGGAAGGCGCCTAATAGATTTGCATTCAGGGAGCAAGTCCATGATCTTCTTTTTGACCAGTAGATTTCCTTAAACTTTACACAATCATCCAATGTATGTAGTATACTACTCTGTCAAGAAAGTAGCAGGAAAAGATCAATAATACACAAACTGTTTGTTATTCATCCAAATTTATTTTATCACCTTCAAAATATGCTCCTTTAGAAACGATACACTTACGCCAACGAATAATCCAATCATCAAAACATTTTTTAAACGCTGTTTCCGGAATTGAGGTCAGTTCTCGCCGCGAATTCTCTTTTATGTCTTCTACCGATTGAAAACGGGTGCCACGAAGTGGTAATTTGAGTTTAGGAAAAAGAAAAAAGTCGGCTGGAGCCATATCTGGTGAATATGGTGGTTGCTCGATGGTATTTGTTGAGTGTTTGGTTAAAAATTCGTTCACAATGATGGCCTTGTGCGAAGGTGCATTATCATGGTGCAAAATCCAAGAATTTTCTTTCCACAAATCTGGCCTTTTTCGTCGGATTTGCTCTCTTAAACGCCGCATAACACTCAAATAATATTCCTTATTTACCGTTTGACCTTCCGGCAAGAATTCCGAGTGCACAACACCGCGATAGTCAAAGAAAACAGTCAACATGACTTTGACTTTTGAACGACTTTGGCGTGGTTTTTTCGGTTTCGGTTCAGTTGGAAGGCGCCACTCCGAAGCTTGTTGACTAGTTTGCATGTCAAACTCGTAAACCCTCGTCTCGTCACCAGTAACAATGCGTTTCATGAATGTTGGGTCGGAATTGACTCGTTCTAGCATGTCCTCAGCGACTCTCATGCGATTGAGTTTTTGAAAAAAATTCAGGTCTTTTGGGACTAGCCGAGCGGCAACATGTTTCATACCCAAATTATTAGTTAAAATGGTACGGATCGACTCGTGAGATACAGAAAGTTCGGTGGCTATCTCTCTCAAAGTTGAATGAGGATTTTCAGTCACTATTTCCTTCACTTTTGCAATGTTAACTTCAGTTGCAGACGTTGATGGCCTACCAGAGCGAGGCAAATCTTCCATCACATCTCGACCGCTTTTGAACGCTTTGTACCACTCATAAGCACGAGTTTTTGATAAAGTCGATTCACCGTAAGCCTTCTGTAACATTTTCAGTGACTCCGAACACGATATTCCATTGGCAATGCAAAATTTAAGACAAACTCTTTGTTCGATGTTTTTATCCATTATGAAATTAGCAATACACACTAGATATGATATAACTAAAAATAGCACTGTATTTAATGTAAACAACAGATGCAACTCAAACTCCGCGCCAAAATGGAAAACAGTTGTGCCAATCTAACAACAACAAAAAAAACTAAAATTTGAATTTGGAACCATAAATAAATAATCCATTCCCGATACTTTTCTGACTGAATGTATGTATGTTTATTTTATATGGAGTATATATATGTATGTATATAAAGTCATACTTATGTTTGTATATATTATATGCAAGTGTATTAAGTAACCTATTATTATTCATATTTATATAATTTTCTATTTTACAGTTATCGCACTACCCGTACATCCATCTCAGTTTGGTCCAAAGGTTCGACTGGCAGAGAATGCCTTGTGGCATTAAGTCCACCTGTTGTACATTTTACGTGCATGAAGTCTAAATAAATAAATAAAATAATTTTCATAGCTAGTGTTTTCTCTTAACTTTGTTATCTTCGCAGCTAGTCCCTTGCATTGTTGTGTACTAAATATTTTTATACATCTACTTTGTCTATTTGATTGTTCCTTTTCATTCTTGGATGCGTTATTGTTTATCTCCTGTACTAGTGTATCAGAGTTAGAGTTAGATGCCGACATTATTGGTGACCCTCAAGTCTGATTAGTCTGAATTGCTTTTTCTTTGTATAATGAGTTTAATGAGTTCAATTTAGTTGGTGATTCCGAGTAGGCGAAATTAATACGTCTCTTCGTGAGGCTACTCATTTTTCGGGTTGAATTAGAGATAGATTAATTTTTAGTTCCTGAGCATATATGTGTTAGCTCTTTGATTTTGAAAGTTTTTGTTTTTATGATATTTTGTAGTCTACCATTTTCTAATGATAGTTTCTCAATTTCAGTATTTGCACTTTGAAGTTGAGTAGTGAGTAATTCTATGGTAGTTTTGAGCTCGTCTATTTCATCTTTATTTATTGTTGACAAATCCGGCATACTATTCACACGCATTGACGAATATGACAAAGGTGATGAATCACATGAATCGGTATTTGGTAAGGATTCATAAGATTTTCTTATTTTTCTGTATTTATTTCTTAATGTAATGTTTTCGGATTACATATTGTTTGCACGTGCAATCGTATTGTGTTTATTTATTTTTATATATCTGATAAGTGGCGTCCTCTGTTAGATGTGACAGGACGTTGTGTATAATATTGACTTTTTAGTTTCGTATTTTCAGTACAGATGGCGGTAGCTTATTAGCGCCATCTGTGGCTGATAAGCAACAACTTTATGTAAATACGTTACTATAAAAATTTAAAATTAAACACATTTCTTCTATTGTTTTTCAAATTCATGTATTGTTTTCTTGTGTAGAATTTGTCACTGATATTACGTATGTAAATGTTTCTTAATAGGTTTTGAATTACTCACAGTTTTTATTATATTACTGACCATTCAGTTATCTTCTTATTTAGCTTGAATAACTTACACTTTACAATTGCACTTTTACATTTATATTTATTTGATAATCAGACAAATTAAAAGACGTTTTACAATTTTTATAATTAAATTTCACGGAGCTCAATGTTTTCGTGGCGCCACCTAGTGAAAGCTCAGAGTCAGCTTCAGAGTCAGTTTAAGAACAAAATTCAAAATTGAGGCCACATAATTATTTCATATTAATATATATGAAATAATTATGTGACAACATAATGCATGACAAACAAACATGAACATGAACATTGGTACCACACCCAGCCAAGCAAAGCCTGACCCAGTCTAGCTGGATACACCAGGGGGCACAAATTTTATAGGGAGTGACACGCTCAGGGATGGGAGAGGAAGGCCGACCAGCCGCAACCAGTCGACCGACTTTACAGCCTATAGCCAATATAGGAATTGAGGAAGACGGGTATTGCGAGGAGCGCGGAGGAGAGCGTTGATGTGTTGCGTCTTTCCTTCGTTCTTATTTTCTAATTCTTCCTTTAATGGTTCGTTGTCAGTTTCATTTATTTCGTAAGAATGTCATGATGCTGTGATGAATTTTGTTATTTGTCGCGATGTCTGCCCATTCTGAAGAATTTGAAGTGTAAGATTTCATAAGGCCTTCGTAATAAATTATGTAGGAATATTATCCCCCGAAAAGGATAAATGATAATTATTTAAGTGCCCTAAAAAGGTAAAATTTAAATCACACTAACCACATTCATTTATGATTTTACAGAATTGAAATTATAATAAAAGCTTGTCGTGATAATTTCAATTTCTAAATTCAATCTCAAAAATTTCATCTGACTGAAGGAGTCTTGTTTGGACATCGGACGAACACGGTCGTGTCCAGCATAATAGACTGCCACATCTGTTGGCCACTTGCAGTGCCGGTTGCAATTAGGCTGCTTTGGCGGGAAATTACAAACCTTATAATATTCTATAAAGGCTTGCATAAACTGTATTGTTGTATTGTGATGTGTGAGATTAGTTATATGAGCGTTCGTGTTGCAGAAAACCTGGTGAGATCTTTCCTTTTTTCATTGGCTTTCGTCGTACAAAGCGGCCAAAAAACAAGCGTTAGATGTTAACAATATCTAAAACTTATCTGTAACCGCACAAAGCAAATGAATAATATCACCACTTGATATCGGATATAAGTAATTCTACTCAAGGACGTATAAGAAATATTTTTTCTAAACTATTTTTTATATGCTTCTATTATTCTATCTCGAAGACACTTGAGTCATTTTCAAAATAGATGTACCGTAACACAATATAAACACAAAAGAACAGTCCGATTTTGTTACACAAAAGATAAACTGTTCCACAAAGGAATTTGTAAGGGTCCGTACATAGGTATAATTATGTGGTTGGAAAAAAAGCATCAAAATAATTATCTGATCTTTATTAAAAAAAAAGGTACACATACCATCCATCCATAGCCAAATCACTTACAAAACATTTTTTTTTATCTGACAAAAGATTTAAGCGAAAATAATGTTCATGAACATAAAAAGTCAAATAACTTTGTTTAAATGAAAGTAAATTATTAAAATAAAACAAAAGTCAAACTTAAAAAACTTTGTCCAAACGAGAATAAACAATATCTTATTAAAATTAATAAAAAGTCAAATAACTTTGCTTTGTTTAAATGAAAGTAAATTATTAAAATAAAACAAAAGTCAAACTTAAAAAACTTTGTCCAAAAGAAAGTAAACAATATCTTATTAAAATAAATCAAAAGTCAAACTTAAAAAACTTTGTCCAAAAGAAAGTAAACAATATCTTATTACGAGGGTGGTTTGAAAAGTTCTCGGCCTAACCTAGATTTGAGGGTAGAAAAAAAATAAGAATATACTCATTCGATAGATTGATTCTTTATTTACACTTGTGTTAAATTTCATTGTGATAGGTTGTGTGATTATTTTTTTACGATTTTTTGTTTGAGCTAATCTGACTCTCTACCGGAAAAATGAAAAAAACCGAAGTAAGAGCCGTGATTAAATATTTCGTCAAAAAAATATGACACCTAGCCAAATTAAGGAAGTCATGGATAACACTTTAGGTGAATCTGCGCCTTCGTATTCGACGATAAAAAAGTGGGTAGCTTTATTTAAACAAGGCAGAGAAAGCGTCGAAGATGACCCTAGGAGCGGAAGGCCTTCAACGTCCACCACGCCAGAAATGATCGATAAAATCCATAAATGGTTTTAGACGACCGCAGATTAAAAGTACGAGAGATAAGTGACACTATAGGGATCTCAACCGAGCGGGTATTTAATATTTTAACCAATGAACTTGGAATGAAAAAGGTTTCGGCAAGATGAGTGCCGCGTTTGCTGACCGCCGAACAAACACTCAACAGAGTTGAAATTTCAAGTGAGATTCTGGCCTTGTTTAGGTCAAATACCGCCGATATTTTGAGAAGATTTGTTACCACCGATGAAACTTGGATACATCATTATATTCCTGAAACAAAAGAACAATCAAAACAGTGGAAACATAGAGGTTCTCCGCCTCCAAAGAAGGCCAAGGCGATAAAGTCTGCAGGAAAAGTTCTGGCATCCGTGTTTTGGGATTACAAGGGAATAATTTTTATTGACTACCTTCTGAAAGGACAAACTATTACAGGCCCATACTATGCTAACCTGTTGGATAAATTATCAGAAAAAATCCGTGAAAAAGGCCCGGGATTGGCGAAAAAAAAAATCCTTTTTCATCAGGATAATGCACCAGTGCACAAGTCAGTTGTTGCAATGGCTAAACTCCATGAACTGCGTTTTGTAGTATTGAACCATCACCATTATTCACCGGATTTAGCACCATCGGACTATTATTTGTTCCCTAATTTGAAAAAACACCTGGCTGGAAAGAAATTTTCCACAAATGAAGAGGTCATAGCTGAGGCGGAACGTTTTTTCGACGAGTTGGAAGAATCGGCCTATAAGAGTGGCATAGAAGCCCTAGAATATAGATTAAATAAGTGTATTGAGACAAGAGGGGATTATGTTAAAAAACAAAAATATTTTTTTGTTTATTTATCTTTGTTTTCTTAGACGGGCCGAGAATTTTTCAAACAACCCTCGTAAAATAAATCAAAAGTTAAACTTATAAAACTTTGACTGAACATAATATTTGTGCATATCAAAAATTTAAATTAAGTATTAAAAGTCTTAATCAAAATAAATGCGATCACTGTCTTCTGATAACATATAGTAATTTGAAACTGAACTTAAATGGACATTTTTTACAATATTTGCAGCCGGGAGTGTATCTCTGTCAATTTTTTTTGGGGGTACGAATTTAAGCTGAGGTTTTTTTACAGTTTTTAAGAAAAATATTGTATACTTTATTTCAGGTCTGAGTTCGACGTTTTCAATAAATCCTATATAATATGTCCATCCCTTTTTTTCATAATATCTAACCAACACACTATCATTTTTATTGTAGTTTATAAAATTTTCTAATTCTTGTACTTTGGTTTCTTTTTCAGTTTTAGTTATATTTTCAGTCTCATTGTCTCTTTTAGCATAGTCTTTATTTTCTGATTCAGTCTCATTTTCTCTTCTTTTATCCTTGTTCGAGTAGTATTTTTCTGATTGTTTTTCTTCTATCACTACTTTTCCCTCTTCTATATTTTCTGATTCAGTCTCATTTTCTCTTCTTTTATCCTTGTTCAAATAGTATTTTTCTGGTTGTTTTTCTTCTATCACTACTTTTCCCTCTTCTATTATGGTCTCTTCAGTATCATCACTTTTTAGTTCTACTTCCGTACCTATTGTGGCCCCTTCTATTTCTGCCTTCTTTTCTTTTATCGCATTAGCATTATTAGTAATATTGTCATCTGCTGCATTTTCCATATCTTTTAACACTTTCTTATTTTCTTCGGCTGCACTCTCATTTCTAATATCTTGGAATCTTGATTGAATATTTGTGTTTGTTCCGAAACTTGTAGCTAGTTGATGTTTTATAGAAATGTCTATTTTGTCGACGTTATTAAGCCTAAATGGGCCGTAATTTTTTAAATCGAAATATCTGACATTTTCTGGAGTATTTCTTATATCAGATAAGAGGGTAATTTTCTTATTACTACTCTTAATTAGGTTTGTTGTCTTACTTTCTTCTAAAATATTTTCTTTGTCACCTGTTTTACTGTTTTCTGACTTGCACTCTTCTTCAACCTTCCAATCACTATCTTCGGATTCAGCATAAGTTATATCAGAATCAACGCTTGTATCACTGTCTGCTCTTGCTAATCGTTTCTTTTTTGTAATGCGTCTTCTTTTGATTGTCGTTCTTTCCGTTTCCGTTATATTTCTATTATATTTTCTCTTCTTATTCTTAATAATCAAGTTATGCTCTTTTAAGTCAAAACAATCACATAATGCTTCTTTACAGAAACAAGCCAGTTTTCTATATTTTATTGTATCGTCCTGGTCTGTTGTAATCACTTGATGTATAGTCATTGTGTTTGGAACAGGGATCAATTCTCTTGTACCAAATTCTTGTTTTACAGTTTGTATATTTTCTTCCGATATGTAAAAGAAAGCAATTTTCGACTGACCCTTTATTAGAGTGTCGTAGGCAGTTTGTGCATTGATAATGTCTTCACCGTGTGCAACTTTTTTGTCTAATGTCCGTTTTACTGCACCGCCTATCCCATCTGCTGCCCCTTTGCCGTGGGCAGATTCAAAGAATGACCAAGTAGAATTTTCAAAACCCATTTTTTTAATCATAATTGAATGTAGATAAAAATTGCCTTTCTGGCGATACTGGGTGGTGGGCCCATCGGAAAAAAAGTGTATTGTAGTCACATTCGTTATAATTTTTTTTATCTGTTCTAAAATAGGTGTCAGATGAGCCCAAATAGCTGAGGGTTCGTGATTATTTGAAGGTGAAATAGTGCAAAATGATTTTTCTTGTAAGCCCAGCTCGTTTTTGTAATAAATGACTCCAGTATGTAATGTAAACTGTTGTTTAGAACCGGCAAAATGTGTTGCTTGTACCTCTTCATTTAATTTGCAAAGATAATTTTCAGAGAAATGCACTGATTTTCAGTTAGTGTTTCTTTACATCTTTTATACATTTGGTATGCATGATAAATGTTGAAAAAGTGTTTTTTGAATATGAGAAGTTGTTCCGAAAATGTCTGTATCAAAGTTTCTAACGTACCTTGTACCATTTCTTTAGAAGTCTTCTTTGTAGTCTTGGTTTCAGTTTCCTGGTCAGTACTTTTTATTTTAGTGTATTCATGTTTCTTTGTAACCCAGCTGTACCAAAACACAGTCATATCTTTATTTTTTTGTGACTCATCAAATGAAATAATCTTATCTTTACATCTATCGCATTCATTATACATACACTTCTCATTGAACTTGTCACATACAATTTCTGAAACCAACTGTTCCAAATCGTCTGTTTCAAGAAGTCCGAGTATTTTTAGTTTCTGCGCTAGAAATGACAAATTTGCATGTTTGACACATGCACATGTGTTTCTTTGGGAACTCTTAGGATCCAAAATATAAAACGGCTTGTATCTGGTGAAAGTTGTATATGAAACCGAACCACCTTCCTCTTTATACTTTTTATGTAATTTATCTAGTGAATCTAGTAGATATCTTCTTTGTTTTTTATTTTTCTTACATGTTATAGTCTCTTTTTTTCCTGCTGTAATTCTGCTGTTATCGTCCCTTTCTAAAAATAATTGTATCTCGTTCATCCTTCTCCTTTTCTTCTGAAGTTGTGTTTGTCTTTGTCTGAGTCTACCTTTTAATCCGAAGCAAGAATGGCCGAGTTTAGTCTTTAATTTGTACTTTCTTACTAATTCGTTGTCAACCACATTCTTTAAAACCTTTTTCTCGGGTTTTTTTTCTGCTTTATTGTACTGATTATTCAACGATTCTTTCAAAACATATCCTTCAAGTATCACCTTTTTTACTTTTTTTTTCTCTGGAGTAGGTATATTTGGCACTGTTTCTTCCAAAAATTTTTCTGTTTTTGAACATGGTGTTGTTGCTTCTTTATTTTTTGTAGTGATATTTTTGTCTAAATTTTCGCAAAACTGTAAGTCCTCTTCTAATTTGTCTATGGATTTTTTTAAATTTTCAATTTTTACTTTGTAGCGAGATATAGCTCTTCTTTGTTTTTTTATAACTCTAGCCATCTTTTGAACTTTGTCTTTTAATACTGAATTTTCTTTTGATAAAATATATCGAACTTTACGTTTTTCTTTTTGAGTCGTTTCAGCAGTGTTGGTTGGTTTGCTAGTGGATGGTTCACCATTTCTTTTCTGCTTTTGCTCTCGCCATTTTTTTCGTTTTTCATTCTGCAAATAATCTGAAAATTGGTTAATCGGTTTATATTTTCTCTTGGTCCTCTCAGCATTCTCTTTTTTCAATTTTTCTAATTTATCGGGATTTTCGCGTTTTAATTTTTCTCTGTATTTTTTTTGGCGTTCGGCTGGAGTCATCGGAGGCATTTTTCGGTACCTATAGAGCAAACACACCAATACTTATCATTTTTTTTTAAATTAAAATACTATAGTTGAACAAAAAAAATGTCATAAATATCTGAAAGGATAATTAATAATATTTACCAAAGATACCTAATACCTACTCAAAATAAAATTGATCAAGCAGCATAATAAATAGGCAACCATACCTATTTTTAAAAAATATTTTATAATTTTACTTATTCAAGATATTACAAAGTGCAGATATAGATACACCCTTATCCTTTGTGTAACGTTACACATGTTACACAAAAGATTGTGTAACGCTTGAACGTCACACAAAAGAACAATTTCCAGTGGTGTCAACATAACCTTCAAAAAATTTATAAAGAAAAATCTTACTAATATAATTGTTTCATAGTTTTATTCTTATTGTACAAAACCAAACAACATAATTCAAAAAGATTTTTGCGGAATTTACTATTTACTTACCAGAAAAGTCCACGTTAAACAAGAGAATTTTTTGTTGACAAATCTCGAGCACACCATGATTCTTAACCTCAAAGTGAAATGACCGGCCGCACTGTCATTTGGTCAAGTTGGTAGTACCGTACAGTATTGCCATACTAAAATTTATTATGAGTGCGTTCAAAATCAATTAAATAGCCATAATATTTCAGTTACACATAAGAATTACACAAAAGAAATAAATTGGAGACATTTAATTAAAAACCAATAAATCGCCTATGCATTATCTTTTACTAATAACAATCGGTTTTGCGTAAAACAATATTTTCACCTATTCTACTATGAGCTAAATACAATTAGATTTAAAACATAAAATACCAAATTATTAGTTTGAATTAGAGGGAGTGTGTGGGCGACAAAAAAATATTGTATGAAAGGCATTAAATTACGTCTTAATTTTATTACTAATTTAGAAATTATTTATAAATCTAGTGTTATAAAAGTGATAAACGTTTAAATAATAGTTATAAGAAGCACATAAAATAGAATTAATCATATAAATCCAACATTAAAATAGTAAATATTCAAGGAGACAGATTTTGTTTAGTGTATGTACAACTATTTTGCAAATGACTCATATATATATTATGGATTGCCAATTTTAAAAAGATTTATGTACAGAGTGTACTGAAATTTTGATTAAAGTTCAAATTAAACTACAATTAATTACGAGGTTCCTGTGCCAAGCTCGAGCCAGATGTTTTTATCATTAAGGTAATCATCAGTCCTATAATAAGCCTTCCCACAAAGTACTTTCTTTACATACTCTTTGAATTTTCGGTTGGGCATATCAAGAACAGACTCCGGCAACCTATTATAAAATCGTATACAGTTCCCCATAAATGATTTACTGACTTTGCTAAGCCTATGAAACGGCATGACTAATTTATGTTTATTACGTAAATTTCTATCAGTTGTGGCACTAACTTTTTGAAAAAAAGAGGTATTTTTCCTAACATACATTATAAGATCAAAAATGTACTGGGACGCTACTGTAGGTATGTTTATTTTCTTAAAGAGTTGTCTTAACGAGTCTCTTGGTCCTAAGCCGTAAATTGCACGAACGGCCCTTTTCTAATAAAAGTAAAATAATAATTAATCTGCTGCATGGATCCTTTACATAAATTCAAAACCAACGTTCGCCCCGAAGCGAATGGAAACATGACATACCCTACATAGTATATAATCTGGAATATGATGATAAAACAAATGAAATAAAGAACCACTACTTAGAAAAACAAAAAAGATAAAGACGTATCAAAATAGTTAGGTATAATCCTAGCAAAACGCGACAGAAAACACAAAAAGGCGGGCCGCGTCAATCTCACCGATAACCTCAGATTATAATAGTGCAAAGACAATGCAATAGAACAGAACCACGTCACAAAAATACGGCCTCTATTGCCGAGCTGAAACTAGAAGATATAACAAACTCTCATAATATTGTATAAAAGTATTGGGAGCCATGCCCCAAGCTTACGAAGTAAGCAAAAGTAGCGTGAGCTGAAGAAAATCAACACATAAAAATCAATTATGATCTGGAGGAAATACGACATATTAGAATTAAAATTGAGTGTTGAAGAAAATGTTGGAAAAATGGAGTATTGAAATCAGTACTAAGAATTGGAGAAGTCATATTGGATCAACGCTACAATCTATGATCTGGAGGAAATACTGAAAACCGATGTATTGGAACAAATGCTGCAAACTTCAGAAAACATGACTTACTAAAATCAATGCCGCGAATCTGAAAAAACACGACGTATTAGAATCAAGGTATGAATTCGAGAAAACATGATGTATTGGAATTAATGCTGCGAACTGATGTAAGTCATATCGGAATCAATACCGCGAACCTGAGTAAATACGACGTATTGGAATTAAGACTGCGAATGTGAGAATTCATCATATATTGTTATTAATGCTACGAACTAATAGAGGTCAAATTAGAATCAATTCTGCGAAACTGAGGAAACATGACGTATTGGAAATAATGCTGCGAACTGATAAGAGGTCATATTGGAATCAACGTTGCAAACCTAAGGAAACAGGACTTATTGGAATTAATGTTGCGAACTGATAAGAGGTCATATTGGAATCAATGCTGCGAATCTGAGGAAACATGACTTATTGGAATTAATGCTGCGAACTGATAAGAGGTCATATTGGAATCAATGCTGCGAACCTGAGGAAACGCAACGTATTGGAATCAAAGGATTGAATCCGAAGAAACACGGAATCTGGAACTGATGGAAATTATATTGGAGGCAATGCCGCAAATCTGAGGAAACATGATGTATTGGAATCAAGACTGCAAATTCGAGAAAACATTATGTATAAGAGTTAATGCTGCAAACTGACGGATATCATATTGGAATTAACGCTGCTTATTAAAGATAACACGACGTATAGAATCACTGCTAAGAACCTGAGGAAACATGGGCATTGGAGGCTAAAATGAGATCTGGAAAATACGGCAAGCGAATATACGGACGATATAGAAACTAGGGCGGTGACGGTGAACTAGAGGAAATAAAATCGGAATCAATACTAACTGGAGAAACACGACGCATAGGGTCTAATGCTGCTACGGAAGTGACACGACAAGAAGAGACAAGCAACACGACACTTTAGAAACAACACTACAAGCTGAACGAAACATGAGACATCAATACCTCAAACTGGAAGAACTCATATCGGAAACAACGCGGCCAACTGGAGAGAAAGCCACAAGTTAACGGCAAATTTGGATGACAAGAATAAAGGCTTGAAGATGGCGCAGGAACTGACTTGGCGAGTGCAGATCTGAAACAGCCAACCGACCAGCCACACAACCATCAAAACGGGGATAATATTCCTACATAATTCTGTACGAAGGCCTTATTTGATCCTACATTACAAATTCTTCAGAATGGGCAGACATCGCGACAAATAACAAACCTCATCACAGCAACATGATATTCCTACGAAATATATGAAACTGGTAACGAACCATTAAAAGAAGAATTAGAAAATAAGAAAGAAGGAAAGACGCAACACATCAACGCTCTCCTCCGTCGCAATACCCGTCTTTCTCATTTCCTATATTGGCTATAGGCTGTATAGTCGGTCGATTGTGGTCGACTGGTTGCGGCTGGTCGGCCTTCCTCTCCCATCCCTGAGCGTGTGCAATCTGTACCCCCTGGTGTATCCCGCTAGACTGGATCAGGTTTTGCTTGGCTGGGTGTGGTACCAATGTTCATGTTCATGCCTTCCCATCCCTTGCGAAGTAGACAGAGCCAACAGTCTCGAAAAGACTGATAGCTGTTTGTTTGTCTTAATTATAGAATAGAGATTGTCTTGTGATATGTGTATCCTACACATTCCTTGTTGGATGTCCCCTGTGAGCCCTAGATAATCGATTATCGGAACAGACATCCCAATTACTTATCTTTTGTAGAAGAAGATCCAAAAACTAACGTTGAAAAATACGCAGCTAGAAGATGAGAATAATACAAAAAATCAAAAAAGTGGCAGTCGAACGGGTGAAGAACCGCCTAACGTATCTTATGTAAACGCGGCTAGGAAGCAGCGGGTAGGAAGTAAATATTCCAAAGAAAAGAAAAATGAAGCCACGAAACCTGCGGATACTGAGGACAACATAAACATGGCAGTTAGTAAAATTACATAGGAAAATAAAGAAGAGAAGGTAACAGCAGTAGTAGAAGAATGAATGACGGTAAAGAAAAGAAGAAGTAGGTATTCCACCAGTGAAGTAAGAAAAGGGGGTCGTATAAATGAGTGTAAGGAAGCGAGCGCAAAAAAATTTTACATGTTTGGAGGTTAAATGAACAGATCACAAAAGAAAATCTGGAGAGGTACGTGAGAGATATATTTGGAAAGGAAACTCAAATCAGTGTGTAGAAAGTAGTACACAAAACAAAAAGAGACTACGCGTCCATATAATTGGAGTGCCAGAGAGCAAATATGGAAAACTGTGCGAGCCAGAAAATTGGGCAGTTAATATAGAATATTGCGAGTGGGTGTGGTTTCGTAGACAGCCCAAAGCAGTCAAAAAATACAAGTAAATCTATCGATATAAACTACCAAAATGTGTGAGGGCTGCGAACTAAGCTGGAAGAATTTTTCACTGGCATTTCAGAGTTAAACGCAGATCTGTATGCTATAACGGAGACGGGTCTCTGTTCATTTATACATGACTCAGAAATTATTCCACCTGGGTGCTCGATATTGAGATGCGACAGAACGGATGGGCGTAAACAAGGCGGCGCGTGTCTCGTGGTCACACACTGTTACGAAATGCGGCCAGTGTGCAACGAGATAAACATTGATAATCACGTATTTGAATTGATTTGTGCAAACGTATACCTTCGCAATAAATTATTATTTTTGATTTGCGTGGTCTACATACTACCTAAAAGTAGTGATAATGAATAAATGGTGTTATTTAAAATTATCGAACAATTGTGTGATAAGTATACTAAAGTAATAGTTATTGGAGATTTTAACCTATATTCTTGTTCTTCAAATGTGATCAGTTATTATGAGTTCTTTGAAACCTATTGTGGGTTCACTCAGAACAATACGGTGAGTAATTGCAACGATCGCGTGTTGGACCTGCAGGCTTACTCTCGACTCGCAATGCCAATACACAATGCCAATCTCAATGCAAGAAACGTCATTTGGCACTCTTGAATTTTACACTAGCGCCACATTGGGGCGAAATCGGGCGGATATTGAGTGAACTAATTAATATTGAGATTGTGTTCTGGAACTTGAGAATTCGGTACTCTTGAAGCCATTTTGACAGCTCGACATTGCATTGAACTTGTGTTATTCTTGGATATTTATTGTGATAATCACAATAAGGAAATAGTAACTTTGTGAAAATTGCGTATACATTTTACTTGTAAAAAAGTGCATACAATGGCTCGTTTGGTGTTGCAAAGTGTAATTTTCAGTGATGCCTGTAGAAAGGATTTGCGAGAAACGCGTAATTTGCGTAGGATTGCTCGGTACGCTGATAAAGCACTTGCTATGAGTGATGACGAATATAAGCGAAATTATCGTGTCACCAAGGCATTGTTCCATTATTTATATCAAGAGCTAAAACCCTTGATGCAAGGTCCTAAAAGAAGAAGTGATATCAGTACAAAATACAAAGTAATTTTGTTTTAAATTATGTGAGTACTTTGTGTTAGTTTGTGATACAAACAAGTTTGCAAAAGTACCTAATTGCTTAATTAATTGGTTTTGGTCTACAGATACTAGTAGCACTTTCATTCTATGCAACTGGCAGCTACCAACGCCTAGTAGGATGTTCACTAAGTACTCTCATGTCGCAGCAATCAGTATCTCGGGCATTGAGGGATGTGACAGCAGCATTGAATCACCCGACAATCCTGCATAAATACATTTCCTCAAACTGTTCCAGAACGCAATGTTATTAAAAGAAGGTATGTAAATTGTGTTTAAGACATGACAATTTATTTTATTTGGCATATAAATGTGTGTTAATATCTGTGTTTGTTGTAGGTTTTATGAAAAATTTCGCATTCCTGGAGTAATAGGATGCATAGATGGAACCCATGTGGCAATAGTACGTCCTGCTGAAAATGAAGAAAGATATTTTAACAGAAAACATTTCCGTTCAAGAAATGTATTAATAGTATGTATCCCTTTATATGTTTATTACATAAATTCATAATAAGCTTATTTTATATTACCACTACATATATTATTTATTTATTTTTAATTTATTTTTGTTACAGATCTGTGATGCGGACTTAAATATATTAAGTGTAGATGCGGCATTTGGAGGTGCATCACATATAGTAGATAGTTTTATCTGTCCAATGCTTCGGGTACAACAGCGGCAGAGGTGGAAGGCAGCTCTACCATAGATAATCTAGATATTGGCAGTTCTATCATGGGTAAAACTGCATCAGACGTGGATGGCAAGATGGAGGGGCTAGACTGTAACAGGAAAAATAAATAAAATTATTATAAAATCACTTAACTGAATTATATTGATGAATGTCACTTTTATGTTTTAGTTCAGAGTTTAATTTTGTTAATGTTATTTTACTGATCATAGACTTAATTCATGTAATTTTAACTGTACACTATTATTTTATTAAGTGTGTTAGAATAATCTATAGCGAATGCTTAATATAATGTTTGTAAGTTAATTGACGTTGTTGTAGAAATGCAGCAGTGAAGTTTGTTGCACCGCTTCTTCTTCACTTGCGCTTTGGAGGCGGAAGTAAACTTAGTTTTAAGTTAATTACTGACGTCAATTCTTGGTTTCTGAATAAACAAATTTTATTTAACTTTTCATATTATTTTACTTACATTACTTTGGGGAAAGGGGTCTACTGCTATTCCCCTTGTGCCCGTGGCAAATGAGTCCCCACCCATGATTGCCACTAGGCGCTGTTCCAACAAAGATAGCTCTGGCACCACATCTACGCCACCTCAGGTGCGCCTCATGGACTGAGCCCTTTGTTGGCAGACCTTTTTAAGGGATGATTTTTTTAGTCCAATACTGAAATGCATGAAAAGGAAATCATTATGATTCAGTATATATGCATGTAACTAATATAATAAATCTGTTTTAATGCTAGCTTACCTTAGCCCAAGCCTGCCCATCTTTGATAATCCCACCCAAGGTGTTAGTGGACTCAGCGAACTCCTGCCACTTTTTTTGAGTTTCCTGTTTGGCCTGCTGCGTTGGCAGAAGGCCTCGAGCAATTCCTGGATTTTTTTTTTCCGTTTCCGATTTTAGTTTCCTGGAACTCCACTAACGCTGCCATTTGGTATTGTGTGGGTCTGTTTGCCATTTCTGTAATAGTATGATTACTAACATTTTTTGCTTGAAGATCACTTGTGTACTAGTGACAATCGTTTTATAATAAATAAAAGTATCAAAAACTTTAATAAGTGAAAAAATTACTTACCTTATGAGCGCCAAACTAAAACTTTTAAAACCACAGTTTTAAAATGTTATTTTGTTGTTTTGTTTATTGTGAACTTTACATATAGGCACAGGAAAATACTCATACAGCCAAATACGCCGTTTGAAACATTTAATTTGATTATTTATTTATTTATTTATTTATGTACACAAAATTATATACAGAAGCATTTATTACAGTAATTCTAGTACAAAGGTGCTACTTATTTCAAAAGAAATCTCTTCCAGTAGACCCATGAGAGGAGAGATTAATTTTGGAGCGGTATGGCGTGTGCATAAATAACGTTTAACATATTTAACTAAACATACATGCTAATACTTACATAATTAAACATGGAACAATTAAATAAATGACAGTAATAAACTACATAAACATACCAATATATATATATATATATAATATAATATAATATAAGTCTATTTGGAGAGATAATAGTCTTTAACTCGTCGTTTGAATGAAGTAAGAGTTTGGGAATCGCGAATATCATGCGGTAAGGAATTCCACAGTCGTACAGCATGAGCAGAGAAGGAAAAAGAGTAGAAGGAAGTCTTGTGGGTAGGAATAGTAAGAATGGTGCGCAAATGAGATCTGCAAGGAGAATTAGACGAATGACGGAAAGAGAAACGTTCTTTAAGATAGGAAGGAAAGGCGGGATTAAATAAAATATATTAAAAAGAAGACAGAGAATGCGAGTATTTCTACGAAAGCGAATGGGAAGCCATTTCAGCTTAGAGCGGTAAATGGAGACATGATCGTATTTTCTTAAGCCAAATATGAAACGAATACAGAGGTTTTGTAACCGTTCCAATTTATCCAGTAGCTCCTCTGTGGCATCAAGATAGCACGCATCAGCATAGTCCAGAATTGGAAGAATCAGGCTTTGCATGAGAGAGACCCTTGTTTGAAAAGGTAAGAAATATTGAAGGCATCTTAGAGTATGAAAAGAGTAGTAGATCTTACGACTAACCTCCTTAATATGGGCCGACCAGTTTAGGTTTGAATCTATAGTAAGACCAAGGTTCCTTGCAGATTTGGATTATTGTTTGCCTAAAAGTTATTTATTAGTAAGAACTAAGCATTGTTAATAAAAATAATATTTAAAATTAGTTATTTACTTGAAAATTACTTAAATTTAATATTGTTTATCAAAGTTTTCATTCATTCATTCGTTCTATTTCTGTCATAGACAGAGGGATGTATGGCACTGTCATATTGACGTTTAGTGGAATCGCCAAGGAAAACACAATAATGACACAATCGCAATACCAACTCAATCTCAAGATTAATGATTTCAAGAGTACCAAACTAAATTGCGATTGGAATTGGATTGCGACAGAATTGAGATTGAGATTGAGTTCGAGAGTAAGTCTGCTGGTGTTATCTAAATTCGGGACATATCCTCATATGTAGTATCTAGGTGTGAGTGTTGCGGGAACAACATTTGTACCTGTGGATTTACAACATTCGCCGCTGGAGATTCTCGTGAGTGTTTATCACAATTCTATTAGTTACCGGGACGCGGCTACAATTGATGATGAGACCACTTCCGACTTAGGTTGGAATTTTAGAAAAGCTGATTTTACATCGTTATACTCATCAATTGCAGACATTGACTGGACTTCTATATGCAGTTTAGACTTGGAATCAGGATTATACTTCTTCTATAAAACAATCAATAAAATTTTAGATAAATGTGTACCTAAAAAGAAAGTACAAAGCTATTACAAAAGAAAATACGTTTATCTTAAATAGTTTACGTCGGAATTAATTAATGAAATAAAACAAAAATCATTTCTTCACAAACGTTGGAAAAAGAGTAAATTACGCATTGATTATGATAGTTTTTCAGATTATAAGGCAAAAGTAAAACTACTTATAAAACTTGTATACAAGCAATATCAACAATCGGTACAAAGCCTAATGATCGAAGATGCCAAATCGTTTAGGAATTACATCAATTCAAAAAAGAATAGCGGAGGCACAGGAAAAATTGAGAAAAATGGTAAAGTTTTGACAAATAAACAGTGTGTTACAGAGTTCGCCTCCTACTTCGAGTCTGTGTATAGTACAGAACAACCGGTACTGGATGTTACTGCGGCTGTCATTGAAGCCGGGGGAGAAAGTGGTAGTTTTCGAGTACAAATTGATGAACTTCAATTAAGTGATGTGATGCATGCTTTGAAACAGCTAAAACCCAAGAAATCATCCGGAAAGACGGCATCCCGCCTTTCGTCTTTAGGGATTGCAGAATGGTATTGGATCGGCCTCTTCAACATTTATTTAATATGTCGCTAAAAAGGCAGAGTTTCTGGAAAGATGGAAAATGACTCGGGTAGTCGCAATACCAAAAGGAACACGAATAATTGAAATTGAAGGTCACAGACCGGCGGCAGTGCTCTTAACACCAGCCAAAGTTTTTGAAAGCGCAGTAAATAACATCATATACCCACAGATAAGCGCTCAATTATCCGACACCCAACACGGCTTCAGACCGGCTAGAAGCACTGCCACTAATCTGATGAGCCATATGTCATCCATAATCCCGAAAATAGATGGGCGAGAACAGACAGACACAGCATATTTCGACTTCCAAAAAGCGTTTGATCTGGTAGATAATGACAAGCTATTAGCTAAATTGGCACGTTTTGAATTTACACCGCAACTGGTGAAATTCTTCGCTAGCTATTTGAGAGATAGGCAGCAGTATGTAGAATACGGAGGGCATTGTTCTAGGTCTTATTTTACTAGGTCAGGGGTGAGTCAAGGCAGTAATCTCAGGCCCGTGTAGTTCGTCATGATGATAAATGACTTACCCCAGGTAGTGAATGATTGTTTGCAGATGATCTCAAGTTAACCATGCGGATCTCTAGAAGATTGTGGTAAACTACAAAGGGATATTGATAGCGTGGTAAAATGAAGTAAACAAAACCAGTTAAAATTTAACATCGCTAAATGTGTAACAATATCATTCTCACGGGCCCACGCTCCCATTCACTATAATTATAATATTGAAGGCAAGCTTTTAAAAAAGGTCGAGACAGTCAAAGATTTAGGCATTACATTTACGAAAGGTCTTACTTTTACGGAGCATATTTCTAAAATATGAAAAAAAACCTTTAGAACCCTAGGATTCGTACTACGTACAGCTAAAAGTTTCACAAGCATACCGGCAATCTTGGCATTGTTACAATACACTGGTTCGGAGTCAGCTCGAGGCGGGCTCAGTTATTTGGGATCCACATGAGGATAAGTACAAGTTGATGTTGGAAAAAGTACAAAACAAAATAAGGTACTTGTATAGTAAGTTGTATGGAGTCTATCCATTCTAACCGTTAATGTATCCAACCTTATTTATATTAGGTATGGTGGGGTACAACGAATTGAGAGTTAGGAGTATGACGCTTGTATTGTACTTGATGAGAGTACTTAGACGGACAAATACTCACTTTGATCTACTTGCAACAATCGGGTTTGCAGTGCCAGATAGGTACGTGTGGCGCCGGCGCCGGCCAGCACTATTGGTGGTCCCACACTAATCTCTTGCGGGAGGCTCCACTGACGCGCGCAATACGCACACTCAATCTCATATCGAATCAGATAGATTTGTTCAATTGTAGTTTAAGTAAATTCACAAGGGCAGCATTAAGAATAATATGTTATAATTGATTATACACTATCGCATTAGATTATGTCTGTATATAAAATACTATATGCGTAGAAACGTTGACTTATCCACACTTTCTCCTTTACACATTGACGGGACACCGATTGCATACACCAACAATGCAAAAAACCTGGGTGTTTTATTAGACTCCACCTTAACATGGAATTCACACATTGCTGAAACAAGTCAAAAATGCATTACTCCCTTCACTCTCAAAAATGCCTTCAAAACTTTTTACCGATTCAGACCAAAATTTCGCTTTGCCATTCCCTTATTTTGCCTCTTCTGGACTACGCTGACGTCTGTTTTCTGGATGTGACCGAGGATTTGTTGAACAAACTTGACGTCGTAATGCATCCACTATTCATTTATATTGTATTTATATTAAATTATGTTGTATTCATGTATGTTTATTTATTTAATATATTTATTTGATATTTATAACTTTATGATAATGTTTTAGGTCTATTAATATCAGTAAGTTTATGTAAGTTTATATATTAAATATTAGGTATGTACACAAGCCAATGCATTTCTTTACACTTTCCTGTCGTGGGCCTGCTGGAAGAAATTTCTCTAGAAATAAGTAGTGCCCTTGTACTGAATTTCTCTTTATTTTAAGTTTTTTTTTTGCTAATTTTTCTTGTTGTACATAAATAAAATAAATAAAATAAAATAAAATAAAATAAAATAAAATAAAATAAAATAAAATAAAATAAAATAAAATAAAATAAAATAAAATAAAATAAAATAAAATAAAATAAAATAAAATAAAATAAAATAAAATAAAATAAAATAAAATAAAATAAAATAAAATAAAATAAAATAAAATAAAATAAAATAAAATAAAATAAAATAAAATAAAATAAAATAAAATAAAATAAAATAAAATAAAATAAAATAAAATAAAATAAAATAAAATAAAATAAAATAAAATAAAATAAAATAAAATAAAATAAAATAAATACTTGTAATTTATGTGCAAACCAGAGAATTCTAGAATTTTTGCTAGAATTTCTGCCACCACACAAGACCGATAGTGCTGTTTTGATCTGATCAGACAGAAAATAGTTGCCTTAGTTAACTATTAGTCTCATACCTCAGGCTTATAGAAGTTCTGAAAGCCAGTTTGCGACTGTTGCAAATATTTGAGGGGCTGATGAAATACCAAAAGGTAGGAAAGTTACTTGTAGTTCTTGCCCCTGGTAAATGATCCACAGAAATCATCTGTGGTTTTCTGCTATTGAAATAGAAAATTGCTTGTTGCAAATCTATTTTTACAAGGCAATCCTGCTTTTGGAGGAAAACAGAAAAATCAATCTGGGATACCAGTTGAAAATATTTTATAAAAACAAACTGGTAGACGCCCTGCAGATCGAAGATGGGGTCGCATAATCCCATCTACTTTCTGAACTAAGAACATTTTTTGAATAACCTGTGGTTAAATTTGGGGCATGTTCTAAAATTCCTTTTGGATGAAGACATAATAATACACATCTGCTGAGATTTTTTTGTTGTGAAAGATTTGACAATATTCTTGGAATATATTAAAGGCAGTTTTCAAGTAAAGGGGGTATGAACCTGGTATATTGTTTTGAGTATGAACTTATGCCGTGTGGTTCCCGGCACCAATACAAAAAAGAATAGGACCACTCCATCTCTTTCTCATGGATGTCGTAAAAGGCGACTTAGGGATAGGCTTACAAACTTGGGATTCTTTTTTAGGCGATGGGCTAGCAACCTGTCACTATTTGAATCTCAATTCTATCATTAAGCCAAATAGCTGAATGTGGCCATTCAGTCTTTTCAAGATTGTTGGCTCTGTCTACCCCGCAAGGGATATAGACGTGACGATATGTATGTATGTATAGTATGAACTTACTTGCTACCAAAACGTCCCATGCTCCAACATGACCTTTCAAGCACTCACCTCGAAAGAGCGCGTCATTGTTCTGGAGTTGATTAATGGAAGTCAGTCCTCATCACACATTTAAAAACGTTTCTCATTGTTTGTATATTAATTATTACGTACATACATATGGTCACGTCTATATCCCTTGCAGGGTAGACAGAGCCAACAGTCTTGAAAAGACTGAATGGCCACGTTCAGCTATTAAGTTTAATGATAGAATTGAGATTCAAATAGTGACAAGTTCTAACCCATCGCCTAAAAAAGAATCCCAAGTTTGTAAGCCTATCCCTTAGTCGCCTTTTACGACATCCATGGGAAAGAGATGGAGTGGTCCTATTCTTTTTTTTATTGGTGCCGGGAACCACACGGCACTTATTGGTGCCGGGAACTACACGGCACAACGTTAAGAATTTTATTTGTTAAATTTATCCGTAGAGATTAAATTGCATCTCACTTCAATGCACTCAGACCTTTTCTACTACAAATAAGTTGCATAATATCCCATTTTTGATTAGTTAGTGATCCCTGACCAAAAATTAAATTAACTTGGTCAAAAAAGGTGTTGATATTCAAATTACTATTTTATTGGTAGCGCTCCCCAATCAACTAAACTCTGCAGACCAGCCTGATATATACTACGCTGTTTTGAATTTATATTTTATTAGTCGGCAATGAAAGAACAATGGCAGAAAAATAGTTGAAAATAAAATTAGCGTCTAAAAATGTTACTTAGGTACAACTTATTAAACTATTTTTTTATTTATTTACGTAAATAACTCAATTTTTATTGAACCCGCAGAAAAAACAACACATTTAATAAAAATCTAACTTGATTTCCTGTACTTTCTTATTTTTCGTACACTATGGTGTTACCACCCACCCACACTATGGTGTTTGATTTTATTGTAATGACAACACTCAAAGGTCGCTGTCTGTCAATCACAAATGCCCCCGTGCTTTTTGTGTCGGTTAAATATAATCGGTTTAATATATATGTCGGTTAATCAAATACAACACATATTCTCATTTGTAAATGCTTTTAATCCTACATGAGATTTTGAAAACATAGCAGAAATGGATGAGCGATTGTTTATGTATTGGATAGGTTATACAAAAGAGAAATTCAACACATTAGTTGAAGAAGTGCCTCGAATACAGAATATACGTAATGGAACTCTAGGGTTAGCCATGTTACTTTTAAAATTAAGGACTGGTGACTCTGATGAGAGACACTCTGGAGACCTTAATGGATAAAGTAAGAGAGGTACTTGTTCAAGACTTTGTGCCAAATAATCTTCGCATTCAGCAAGTACGTAGGGAGGAACTATTAAGTCGCAATTTAGCAATCCCAAATGCGTTATATGGAAACAATGGAAACAACACTATTGTTATATGTGATGGTACTTATATATATATTCACAAAAGCGCCAACTACATGTTTCAAAAACAGAGTTACTCCCTACATAAGTACCGAAATCTATTAAAACCATTTATGATTGTCGCTAGTGATGGCTATATTGTAGATTGTTTTGGCCCATATAAAGCAACCACATCAGACGCTGACATAATGAAAAGTTTATTTCAGGATGGATCTTCTGTAAGATCATATTTTACTGAAGGCGATGTGTTCATACTAGACCGGGGTTTCAGGGACAGTATTAGTTTTTTAGAAGATTGCGGTTATAGACCATACTCGTATATGCCAGATTCACTACTAGAAGGCGAGCACCAATTAACTACAGAACAAGCCAACCATAGTCGTTGTATTACATTGTGCAGATGGGTGGTAGAGGCTGTTAATGGTCACTTTAAGAGAGATTTTAAATTATTAAGGCAGGAATATTTTCATCGAGCACTCCACCCATGATGCAGAATTTCCAAATAGCAGCAGCTTTATTAAATATATTTGGTGTTCGCTTTCATGACAATGTATATGCTAGTGAAATATTAGAAATCATTAGAGAAAGAATAAATCTTCCAAATAATCTGGCTAATATGGTTGAAGATACAAATATGAACAGAAGAACATCTTAACTCCAAAGCATTACCGCAGATCGTAATAATGTTTTGTACTTTCCCACCCTTGCTTGTTCAGACCTTATTTTATTCGCCTTGGGAACGTATCAGATTCGACAGGCGCGCTCCTATTATGGAGAACATATACGTTTCCATGGTGGATACAGAATTGAGGTCAGTAGTGGTGAACATGTCTCTGAAGAATATGATCTTAGAGGAAATGGCGAGACCACATTAATACGAGGTAGAATAAAGTCTCGCCACATATCAAGGAAACAATATTATGTATATATTTTAATTGAAAATAATGTTCCTGGCCGAGCAGCTGTAGTAGAATATTGCTGTAGCTGCTTGGTTGGTAGACGCACTTTGGGATGTTGTGCCCATGTTATGACTGTGGTATGGTATTTAGGATGGGCCAGACATGTAAACAATATAACTGCACCAGCTGAATTCTTAGATAGTATAATTATAAGAGAAGATGATGATGAAGAATAAAAAAAGATAAAAATATGGAAATGTCTTATTTAAAAATACCCCAAGTAAGAACTGAGATAAGAATCTCAGTTCTTATTTGACTCCCTCAGTTTCTAGCAGTCTTTTGTTTTGTGATTGCCGTGGGTTCGACTTCCGTTAAGATAATTGTTGGTTTGAGTCACTTGAATTACAAATAAGAAGGATTGATGACGGCTCAAGTAGGACTGGTTATAGTAAGAAGTAATGTTGCGTAAAGGGGACGCAGAGCGTAGTCGTTCCTCGGCATTTTACGCACATGTATTAGTACACGCTGTATGGAACAATTTGCCAGATTCGTCTAAATAGAATTATTGATTAAGTACTAACTAAAACATTCTTATAATCTATAGTCAAAGATATTTTCATTACAAAAACTAGATTCGTAGGTACTGATAGAAGACAAGTATCCTCCAGTTTTTGTTATTGACAGTTGACAATGACAGATAACCTCAAAAAATCTAAAAGTTCAAATCGAAAAATCTTTTTTTTTCCGGCTTTCTTAAGACGAATAATAAGTGACGGACAATATTTTAAGGTATTTTTGATGCTAAGACGCTGCCGGTTAGATTCAACTATTTTTATGTATGGGCGTCTGCCATTATTCTTTTCTATTGCCAGCAAATAGTATTTTATAGCGGGGCGAGATTGAGAAGTAAAAGCCAACTACGGGATAACAACTTTACTTTGGTAACTTATAAAAAGAAATACAAAACTCGCTCGCTAATAAGAGGTGCATACCGCACGGGCGGTCCTCGACGCGGGCGCTGGGAACGGCGTGGTATGGACGAGGGGGGCGGAGAGTGACGCGATGTCTCCCCGGAAGGGCCTACAATGTTGCCCGCTATATCCTCCCCCTCCAAGTTACATGGTCGACCCGACTGTGACTTGGCTGGTCTGCCGCGATGGCGCTGATGCGCAATAACAGGAGATTTACCCACGTAACGCGTTAAGGCGCTGGCATGGTATTTGCCCTTTACAATGTTGTTACAATCAACGACGAGATTAGAAGTAGGACTACAAACTTTTGATATGCGATAAGGTCCCTCTCGCTTAGGAGCAAATTTGCTCGTGCACATGCCACGCTGTGCATTACTCGGCATATGGACCTCCACCAGGACCATGTCTCCCTCATTAAACGGAGCAACCTGCCTCCGTTGTTTATCGGCGACAGCCTTCCTTATGTCCTATTGCGACTCAATACGTCTCCTGACATCTGTGTTGGTCTTGGATTCATATAAATGATTAGACTTGAATTAGGTAACTTGAGTTTATTAAATGAACATAAGAAAATACAAGTGCCGTGAGTAATGGCTAGCCCCCAACCCGGTTGGGACGCCATCTTCTTTCTCCTAGTGATGTTACACAATAATAGTGACGTGACATAAACATAATCATAACATCCCTCTTATCATTAAAAGTTAAACTATTATAATTTTACAGCTTATCTGTTTATAAAATTTACTGAACTCTTAACTATAACATTGACAACAAAGACTGTTGAAGTAACCAAGAATAAGACATTTTGTTAAACTAAGTCTAAAGCTCTATATTCTAGTCTTAACTAAATTAGTCAGTCTTTCACAATCATTGCTAAAATTTTATTTAATGACATACTAACTCTTATAAGTCCAATCGTCTTGGTGGTCTTATGACTCTTCCACACCTAGTGCGCATTCCACCTGGAGTTGTATGCTCTTCAATAGATGGTGATACTGTATGAGAATTAGGAGATGTCTCAATATTTTGCCTCTCTTGTACTATATCTTGAGATTCCGTTTGAGGTGACTGCGGAAGCTTCAAAATATGCTGTCTGTTTCTCCTTCCCATAAATCCATCTGACCCTTCAATATTATAAGACCTAGGCTGATCACATTTAGACTTTACTGTGCCTTTAATCCATGGAGTATCTGGCATTTTCTTAAAATAGACTTTATCTCCTTCTTGTAGTTCTGTTAATGATTGAGTCTTTCTGTCATAGTAATCCTTCATTTTATTTTTATTTTCTTCCTTAATTTTTTCATATTTTTGAAATTTTACTATTTTTGGTGTTAAATTTTTTGTGACTGTTGGTAATTGTGTTCTAAGTGACCGTGACATTAGCAATTGTGCTGGAGATGGTAAATTTCCTCTTGGTGTATTTCTGAATTGAAGCAAAGCAAGATATGGGTCTGTTCCTGACTCCTCTGACTTTGTAAGAAAACGTTTACATATCTTTACTGCCGACTCTACCAATCCATTTGACCTTGGCATGTAGGGACTTGACGTGTTGTGATGTATTCCCCATTCAACAGTAAAATTCTTTAACTCTGCCGAATTGAATGGTGGCCCGTTGTCCGAGAATAACTCAACTGGGATTCCATGTCTACTGAAAATACTTTTTAGACAAACAATTGCTGTCTTAGCGTTAGTACTCGCCATTGACATTAATTCAATATAATTTGAGTAATAATCTTGTACTACTATATATTTTTTAGATTTATAATCCATAAAATCAACACCAACTTTTTCCCACGGAAGTAATGGAACCTCATGTGGAAGAAGTGGTTCTGGAGCATTTGAACTTCTATGTGACAGGCAAATATGACACGACCGAACAATATTTTTTATATCAGTTGACATAAATGGCCAAAATACATGTCCTCTAGCAAACGCTTTTGACCTTTCAATTTCCAAGTGCCCACTGTGTATTATTTTCAAAATTTCTGGCCTTAATTTTTTAGGTATGACTATACTGTTGCTTCTAAATATTAAATCCTTTTCTGTGTGTAAATCAAATCTATACTGCCAATACTAATGTAGATCTTTGTGAATTTGAGTTTTATTTGCCGGCCATCCTTCTTTGCAATATTTTTTCAAAACTTGCAGACTTTCATCTTTATTAGTGCCTCTGATTAACCACTGTAGACGTTCTGATGAGATTGGTAACGACTTAATCAGTAAATTTACATGAACAATGACATCATTATCTAATTCATCTGAACTTGTTTCAGAGAGTGCTGCTCTTGACAAGGTATCAGCAATGTACATATCACTACCTTTCTTGTAAACTACATTTAAACTATAGGGCTGTATTTTCAACATCATTCTTTGGAGACGTGTTGGAACTTCGACTAGAGACTTTTTAAATAATGTTATTAAAGGAGCATGATCTGTCTCGACAGTTACAGTTTGTCCATATATAAATTGATGAAATTTGATGCAGGCAAAGACTATTGAATAGAGTTCTTTCTCTATCTGAGCCATTTTTTGTTGTGTATCTGTTAAAGTTTTTGACGCATAATAAACTGGATGTTGATTTTGTAACAATACTGCTCCAACAGCACTCTGACTAGCATCACTCTGCAGGACAATCGGATCATGAATATTAAAATGTGACAACACTGAAACTTGACATATTATTTGCTTCAGACGACAAAATTTTGTTTCATGATTGGTAGTCCACTGCCAATCAGAAAGTCAAGTTTAATAGTTGGCGTAAAATTTCTGTCTCGCCTGCCATATTTTTGATGAAAGGACTTAAATAATTGAGCATACCTAGAAATCTTTGCAAATCCTTCAGTCATGTAGGAGAGGGCACCTCTTTAATTGCTCTGACTTTGTCGGAATCAACTGTGATTCCGCTTGCTGAGAAAATATGACCTAGATATTTAATACTCTCCATGGCAAATGTACATTTTTCTTTATTAAATTTGACATTGTTGTCTTTTGCTCTTTTAAATACTATATTAAGACGCTCGTTATGCTCTTGTAGTGTGCGACCACTTACTAAAATATCTTCGCTGTAAACTGCCACCCCTGGTATATCACCAAACATTTCGGTCATAATTCTGTGAAAATATTCAGGTGCACAGTTGACTCCGTATGGAAGACGTTTAAAGCGGTATCGGCCAAAAGGCGTATTAAAAGTTGTGAGGTAAGAACTCTTCTCGCTTAATTTACACATCCAAAATCCACTACTTGCATCCAAAGTTGAGTAAAATCGTGAACCCGCTACCTTGGCGCGAACCATGTCTACTGATAGAATAGGATAATGAGTCCTCTTAATCGCCTGATTCAAATTACGGGGGTCTAGACATACCCTTAATTGACCATTTTTCTTTTCTATTAAAATTAAAGAACTTACCCATTCAGTTGGCTCGGTAACCTTGGTGATGACATCTAATTTTTCCATTTTCTCAAGTTCTTGTTGAAGTCTATGGTGTAATGAGAATGGTACCTTCCTGGGAGCATCGACTTTTGGTTGGACCTCAGGATTTGTTCTTATGTGACATTCACCAGGAACGCAACCAATATCGGTAAAAACAGAATTATTAAATTCAACAAGTTGATTCAAATTTATATTTTCTAACTGACTTGACTTTAGTAGAAATGACTGTGACTGACTGTTTGTGATTTTAGGATCTATTACTTGACTTGAATTTGACTCCTTTTGACTAATTTCAGAAGACAATTGACTAATATCACTTTCTGACTTTTGCCTGCATGTACTGTCTACACAAAAAACTCTTTTAATTAGTCCAATTTCTGAGCAGGTAAGTTTACCTAATACAGTTGGTGAATTCACATTTGCAATTATAAAATTAATTTGTTTTGTCATATGGAGGTCATTTAATTGGAATTTACACTCTAAGTTTTGTTGACCTAATACCTCTAGACTATTATTACCAGTGTATGACTTAATTTTTACATCTGTTTTAGACAATAAGTTTTTAGTATTAAGTGAATCATAAACACTTTTTGACATAACCCCTCTAGCGAACATCAAGTTCGCTAGAGGGCGCTGTTCGTAATACATCATCCTTCATATCGCCTCCGTAATTAAATTAATTATAAAAATTCATAGTTCCGTATTAGTGAAATTTTTAACTGTTAACTCAAGTTTGGACTGTAACCGAAGTAAACAGTATATAAAAGTGACTATCAAGGGTATTTTTGTGACTGATTGACAAAGTGCCAGTTTGTGTGTGATTTGCCTACGTGTGGGGATAAAATAAAAACATATTTCTGTCTGAACGTGAACATTGACTGTGATGTATCACTAGGTAGACCTATTATGCTTGCTACAAAGTGCTGACTTTATAACCTAATTACTCAATATAAAACTATATTATTTTCTGCAAGTCATATTGAGCGAAGTTCGTATTTTTGAGTGTCTGAACTAGATGTCATTACTGTGCATTGCTTGAACAGCATTCAGATACTGCTTGATCCTGTGCTTTTGTCTTACTAATGTGCGGTTGATGGATCTTGCGCTTCTCTTTTACTTTATGTGTGGAGTTCACGCTAGATGGCTCTGAGAGTAACTCAATAATCACCTTGTAGATGTCGGTACTATTGCGCTATATGCACACCCATTGTAGAGCAAGATCCCAGAGCCGTAAGACACAACTTATTTTCTAAAGAATGGATCTTTCGATTCTCAGTAGTCTTTCATGTACTTTTAATACCTGCATGTTTGTGAGACTTGCCCGGTGACACCTGCGCAGGTACCAGGCGAGAAAGGTAACTAAAAATCACAGTTACTTAACTTAAATTTTTATGACTGATTTTTATATATATTTTATAGACTATTACTCTGAAGTCATATCAGAGAAGTCAGACGCTTTCCATGCGCCAGAACTTTTGTCAGACGCTTTAAAGCTCTATAAAAAAAAAAATTAACTTAATTTATTTTTAAATGTCTGACTTTTATATATGTTATTCAGATAACTATTACAAAGTTGTATTAAATCAGTCAGACAGTTTGTAATGACCAAACACCCCTTAAACACAAGAATTACTCGGCCTCGAGTATGAGCGCGATAGCACAATGCGCATGCGCGTCAGAGTAAAATATCTAATATTTGAAAAGTACTTACTGTTTTCAATTTCATATTTTTGCATATCTATTCAAATAAGATGAAATTTATAATTAAAATAATAATTAATCATTTTTAAAATAATATAATATATTGCATATAAATAGGGGAAAATGAATTTTTTTGTAGCAATAGCCTTTCAAAAAGAATGATTTTTATTTTATTTAAAAAAATATATCTATTATAATAATTTCAATAAAAAAATAATTAATTATGATTAATCAATTGAATAATTATTTTATTGTCTCTTTATCATCTTCATCATCAAAATAATCATTTGAATTTTCATCATTTATTAAATCTCTATACTGTCCACTCAAGTCATCGTCCTCATCATCAGTTAGATTGTCGTTGCTGGCAGAATTTTCCGTAAAAATAAAATCATAAACAATTAAAAAATAGTATAGTAATAGTAAACCTATAACATATAAATATAAGTGAAAGGCGACTAAGGGATAGGCTTACAAACTTGGGATTCTTTTTAGGCGATGGGCGAGCAACCTATCACTATTTGAATCTCAATTCTATCATTAAGCCAAATAGCTGAACGTGGCCATTTAGTCTTTTCAAGACTGTTGGCTCTGTCTACCCCGCAAGGGATATAGACGTGACCATATGTATGTAGTCTACTTTAATTTCGACACCACCGCAACGGCTTCGATGGTCCAGTGGTTAGCGCGTGAGACTGTGAAATTGGCGGTCCGAGTTCGAGTCCCAACAATAACAAGATACATACATACATACATATGGTCACGTCTATATCCCTTGCGGGGTAGACAGAGCCAACAGTCTTGAAAAGACTGAATGGCCACGTTCAGCTATTTGGCTTAATGATAGAACCGAGATTCAAATAGTGACAGGTTGCTAGCCCATCGCCTAAAAGAGGAATCCTAAGTTTATAAGCCTATCCCTTAGTCGCCTTTTACGACATCCATGGGAAAGTGATGGAGTGGTCCTATTCTTTTTTGTAATAGTGCCGGGAACCACACGGCACAATAACAAGAATACACGGCACGGCACGTAACGGCACGTACGGCACATAACAAGATATATATTAATTTTTATTAAAAATGTTTTTTTTTGTGTTGTTTGAGTATTTATTAAAAAAACTGAAAATCAAAATACTACATATAATCATACGGTAAAAATATTTTGTCTGTACATTTAATATTTTGACTGAAACAAATAGAGAATTTTTTTTTACATTTTTTGTCTGTCTGTCTGTATCAGACTGTATGATTAAGATTCAACTCGAACTTTACGCGGACGACGTCGCGGGCAACAGCTAGTATGCAATATATTATATTATTTTAAAAATGATTAATTATTATTTTAATTATAAATTTCATCGTATTTGAATAGAAATGCAAAAATATGGAATTGAAAACAGTAAGTACTTTTCAAATATTAGATATTTTACTCTGACGCGCATGCGCATTGTGCTATCGCGCTCATACTCGAGGCTGAGTAATTCTTTTGTTTAAGGGGTGTTTGGTCATTACAAACTGTCTGACTGATTTAATACAACTTTGTAATAGTTATCTGAATAACATATATAAAAGTCAGACATTTAAAAATAAATTAAGTTAATTTTTTTTTTGATAGAGCTTTAAAGCGTCTGACAAAAGTTTTGGCGCATGGAAAGCGTCTGACTTCTCTGATATGACTTCAGAGTAATAGTCTATAAAATATACATTCAGTCAGAAAAGTATCGGGAATGGATTATTTATTTATGGTTCGAAATTCAAATTTTTGTTTTTTTTGTTGTTGTTAGATTGGCACAACTGTTTTCCATTTTGGCGCGGAGTTTGAGTTGCATCTGTTGTTTACATTAAATACAGTGCTATTTTTAGTTATATCATATCTTGTGTGTATTGCTAATTTCATAATGGATAAAAACATCGAACAAAGAGTTTGTCTTAAATTTTTTGCATTGCCAATGGAATATCGTGTTCGGAGTCACTGAAAATGTTACAGAAGGCTTACGGTGAATCGACTTTATCAAAAACTCGTGCTTATGAGTGGTACAAAGCGTTCAAAAGCGGTCGAGATGTGATGGAAGATTTGCCTCGCTCTGGTAGGCCATCAACGTCTGCAACTGAAGTTAACATCGCAAAAGTGAAGGAAATAGTGACTGAAAATCCTCATTCAACTTTGAGAGAGATAGCCACCGAACTTTCTGTATCTCACGAGTCGATCCGTACCATTTTAACTAATAATTTGGGTATGAAACATGTTGCCGCTCGGCTAGTCCCAAAAGACCTGAATTTTTTTCAAAAACTCAATCGCATGAGAGTCGCTGAGGACATGCTAGAACGAGTCAATTCCGACCCAACATTCATGAAACGCATTGTTACTGGTGACGAGACGTGGGTTTACGAGTTTGACATGCAAACTAGTCAACAAGCTTCGGAGTGGCGCCTTCCAACTGAACCGAAACCGAAAAAACCACGCCAAAGTCGTTCAAAAGTCAAAGTCATGTTGACTGTTTTCTTTGACTATCGCGGTGTTGTGCACTCGGAATTCTTGCCGGAAGGTCAAACGGTAAATAAGGAATATTATTTGAGTGTTATGCGGCGTTTAAGAGAGCAAATCCGACGAAAAAGGCCAGATTTGTGGAAAGAAAATTCTTGGATTTTGCACCATGATAATGCACCTTCGCACAAGGCCATCATTGTGAACGAATTTTTAACCAAACACTCAACAAATACCATCGAGCAACCACCATATTCACCAGATATGGCTCCAGCCGACTTTTTTCTTTTTCCTAAACTCAAATTACCACTTCGTGGCACCCGTTTTCAATCGGTAGAAGACATAAAAGAGAATTCGCGGCGAGAACTGACCTCAATTCCGGAAACAGCGTTTAAAAAATGTTTTGATGATTGGATTATTCGTTGGCGTAAGTGTATCGTTTCTAAAGGAGCATATTTTGAAGGTGATAAAATAAATTTGGATGAATAACAAACAGTTTGTGTATTATTGATCTTTTCCTGCTACTTTCTTGACAGAGTAGTATATAAAAATCAGTCATAAAAATTTAAGTTAAGTAACTGTGATTTTTAGTTACCTTTCTCGCCTGGTACCTGCGCAGGTGTCACCGGGCAAGTCTCACAAACATGCAGGTATTAAAAGTACATGAAAGACTACTGAGAATCGAAAGATCCATTCTTTAGAAAATAAGTTGTGTCTTACGGCTCTGGGATCTTGGACTATTGTTTACGCTTAGCCGGCCCCGCCCGCCACTTAAAACATAACCTACGTAACAAAACTCATTTTTAAAACGTGTTAATCTGTGAATTATAGTGGGGATTACTAAGAGTTTTACTCAAAATGGAGTGCCTAGGCTGCAAAATGCCAATTACGATCAAAAATAATCATCTCACTTGTCATTCGTGTGACGGAAAGTTCCACAGTGGCTGCCTAAACCTTAAACAAGAACAATTTCGAGCTCTTTCAGAGGAATACCGCTGCAACTGGGTTTGTCCGGCATGCGCCAATATCACCAGACGTAAAGGGCAGAACCTGAACACTCAAGGCAAAACCAAATCCCTATAGGAGAGAAGACCATGAACAATATGAACGTGTCCTGTGAAATCTTTGAACAGACACATCCTGGTTCGGGCGATCGATTCGACATGTTATTGGAAACCCTTAACCACTGGCGTAGTGACATTAACACAAACATGTTGGCAATCAGGGATGAAATCCATGGGAATCTAGCTGAGATTATGTCTGAAATTAAGTCACTCAGATCTGATCACATCGTGCTGAAGAGAACTGTTGATAACCTAGAAGCTGATCTAAGTTCTTTAAAATGCTCTGTCCAGTTGCAAACAGAGGAGCTAAACAGTCTAGATGTACGAGTGAAAGAAATCTCAACAGCTGCCTCCGAAAGGACCACTGTTGCTGTCTCCCACTTCGAGTCCAAGATCGACGCTTTGGAGCAACAGGCAAGACAATGTAATGTGGAAATCTGTAACATTCCTGAGCGCCGCAACGAGAATCTAACAGGTATCGTCGAGGCCATCGGCTCTGCGATCAAGTTCCAGGTTGAACAAAGGGATATTGTTTCTATTCATCGTGTCCCGCATGCCCAATCAGACGGCAATAGACCAAAAAATATAATTGTCAAATTTTGTACAAGAATTCAAAGAGACAACTTTCTCAGCTCTTTTCGGAAAGGAAAAACATTAAAAACGGATCAAGTGGGCATCCCCGGAACTTCATCCGCAATATTCATTAATGAACATCTGACTTTGAAAAGAAAGCAGTTATTTCGGAAATGCCGCGAGTTCGCTAGAAAGAACCAGTATAAGTACGTGTGGATCAAGAATGCAATAGTCCTTCTTCGTGAGCGGGATGACTCAGCTGCCTTCGCTATCCGATGCGACGATGACCTCGCCAAAATCGTGCCAAAAAAGAATGCTCGGATCTCTTAAGTGCCTATTTGTCAATGTGAAAAATATTGTAACCATTATCATGTATTTATTGTTCCTATCCGTATACGTATTTTCAGTGTATAATCATTGCGAAGTAATTAATTTTTTATATCTTAAAGTGCTGCATTTGCTTACATACTCGTATTATATCCCGCAACCTGTATGTGACGATCTGAGCCTGTTGAGCAATAAATCTATAACTGAGTATGCGAATTTATTACACCATGTGAAACCTATTATACGTTTACCACTACATAACTACTTATATATATACTATCTTGTTTTATTTACATATTATTATTGTATTACTAAATCAGTGACAGAGGACTCGAACTTATTTTACTATAATATGAATCCTAGCATACATATATACATACATACCTGTCTCAATACATACTTTTTCACAATATATACTTATTATACCATTAACTTAATGACAGAGGAGGATTTTTATCTTTTAAAATTAATTTATAAACACGTATATCTCAACTTGATTATGGATAATACAATTGATGCAAATGGTCTCTCAATATACTATCAGAACTGTGGCGGACTTCGCACTAAATTATACACATTATATATGAATATTCTATCAAACACGTATGACATTATAATCCTAACTGAAACTTGGTTGATGCCCGACATCAACAACAACGAATTTGTAGACCCTCGCTATATTGTATTCAGAATGGACCGCGACCGTGTCACTACTGGTAAGCTTGATGGTGGTGGAGTGCTTGTAGCTGTTTTGCGCACCCTTAGACCCTCACTAGTCTACTCATCCGATTTACACCCATCTCATTCAAGCAGAATTGAGAACATTGTTGTAGAAATACCCAGTTTAGATAGCGCCAAGAGACATTTGTTTAGCGCTGCTTATATCCCACCTCAAACTCCCGCCTACATGTACGAAAATCACTTTGAAACATTAGAACAAATGTTGGTGTCTGAAAGTGTTGAGAGCTATTTTATTGTTGGGGACTATAACTTACCCGAAATTCAATGGATTCCTTCTACAACAACAAATCCTGTTACTTTAGATCCTGTGGGATCCTCAGCTGAACAGTCCATACTTGTAAACTTCATGTCAGTGCTTGATATATCGCAATACAACGGTTTTGTGAATGACTTGGGACGAATTTTGGATTTATTTATGTCAAATGCACCCTCAATCATACAAAATGCTAGTCCACTTTTGCCACCCAACTCTCATCACCCTCCTTTTGTTGCTTATGCTACTGCTCGACACTCTGTGCATTCTATAAAAAGACGTTCTATTATTAAATATAATTTCTACAAGGCAGATTATGATGGTATTGACTTGGAGATTGAAAACACTAACTGGTATGAACTGCTCAATCACCTTCCATCAGAAGACGCAATTGAGGTTTTTATAAATGCTTTAGATAGTATAATCAAACCACACACTCCGTTAGCTAGTACTAGACGCTCTTCTTATGCAGTCTGGTTTTCTAATTCTTTGATCAAAATATGTAAAAAGAAAGAAAAAGCATGGATCAAATGGAAAAAATATAAAAACCAATTTGACTATGAAGCCTTTTCGCAATACAGAAAAGAATTTGGGATACTCTGTGAACAATGCTACGAGAAATATATGAACTCGGTAGAGCATGGTATCACCCAAAATGTCAAGCATTTTTGGACATACGTATCAAATCGCAAAGCTACATCCAATATACCATCTACAATGCAATACCATAATATGAAGTCTAATAATCCAGAAACTATTTGTAGCATGTTCTCAGATTTCTTCCAGTCTGTATTTGAGCCTCCGTCACCAACACTAAGTCACTGGCAGCCTCCGATAGATCATAGTGGTGATGATACACCTGTAACTGACATTCATTTGTCTGAAGCAGATATTTTAAAAGAATTATCATTATTGGATGTCTCCAAGGGCGCTGGCCCAGATGGACTTCCACCTTTGTTTTTCAAAAAAACTGCAAAAAGTATATGCAGACCTCTCTTTCTAATTTATAATAAATGCTTGAAAGAGGGAGTATTCCCCGAAATATGGAAACGAGCCAATATCACTCCAATTCATAAAGGTGGTTCTAAGCACGACTGTGAGAACTACAGACCAATCTCAATTCTGTGCACACTAGCAAAGCTTTTTGAGCGTCTAATACACAATTTAGTCTATCCTATTCTACACAAAGCTTTAATTCCTCAACAACATGGATTCGTTAAACATCGATCTACGGTTTCCAACATGATTATTTTCGCTAACGACTTATTTCAGAATATGGATCGTGGGATACAAGTGGACGCGGTCTATACTGATTACAAAAAGGCTTTTGATAAAGTGGATCACGCTTTTAAATAAAATTGCCTTTAATGGTATTCGTGGAAATTTATTGCGATGGTTTGCATCTTATATTTCAAATAGATCACAGAGAGTCATTGTCAATGGATATCAATCAAACAGCGTTTCTATTACATCAGGAGTCCCCCAGGGATCCATTTTGGGTCCACTGCTATTCATAATTTTCATAAATGATATAAAACAATGCTTTAACAACTCTAACTTCTTACTTTATGCTGACGACCTTAAAGTTTACAAAGCCATAGAAACGCCTAATGACTGTTTTCTTCTACAACAAGACCTTGACAGGCTCTCAGCTTACTGTCGTGATAATAAATTACAATTAAGCATCAATAAATGTTATACGATAAGCTTTACAAAAAATCTAAATATTTTAAACCATACCTATATCCTTTGTAATGCAAACCTCACTAAAGTACCATCATTGAGAGACCTAGGTATTTATTTGGATTCCAAACTTTGTCTGAGTGCTCACATAGACAAGATAGTTAGTAAGGCTTTCAAGCTGTATGGTTTCGTCATGCGCTCATCCAAGGACCTCAAACGAACCTCCACACTACTATATCTATAGAAGACTCTAATACGTTCGCAACTCGAATGTGCTGTACCCATCTGGAACCCGTTTTATGATAAATATTCAGATGCAATTGAGAGAGAGAAAAAATTCTTGCGCGCCATGCACTTTAAATTTCATAGAAACTACTTGCCATATCCCCTATTGCTCACCAGATATGGGTTGCTCACATTGCTTGATCGCCGTAAATATTTGGAGGCCACTACACTGTATAAAATAATTAATAATGAAATCGATTGTGTGGACATTGTTAATGACATACGCTACACTGTTCCTAGACATGCCCGTGTGCGCCAAGTGCACCGTCATCCCTTATTTGCACTGGACACATGCCGCACGAATAGTGGAATGCGGGCTCCCATTCGTCATATGATGGAATGTTATAATAAAAATTTTATCAATGTAGACATTTTTTCTTGCAGTACATTTCAATTTAAAAAACAAATCACAACTATGTTAATGAATGTGTAAATTAGGCTTTTCTCTTAAAGTATTTTTTTTTTTTTTTGTTATCGTCACAATGTTACATTTCCTTGTTTACTCTATTCTTTTGGTTTTTTTTTCTCAGTTTTGAATGATTTTATATCTTAATACGTATAATTTTATTGTTTTTGTTTTTATTTTTTCATGTCAAACTAACAGCCCAAATATTGTTTACTAATCTGTGAATAACGGTGTGGGCTATATTGTTACTATTTAAGCATATAATAAATAACTTTTAATATGTCTTTATAATATAGCTGTTTGTTATTCCTAATGAATAAATAAATAAATAAATAAATAATGTTGACATCACTGCCTGTATCAATAATACAATTTATCTGTGAATTATTTATATATAAGTTAATTGTCCATTCATTTGACAAAGACTTGGATGACTGAATATGACCTATAAATAATTCATCTTGTTCTGACTGTACCTCTTGCATATTACTATCGGACTGTACATATTTTACTGACTTTGATTGAATTGACCGACAACAGACTGCAAAATGACCGACTTTTCCACATTTTCTGCACTTTACATTTAATGCTGGACACTTGTAACGATACACCTGACCACACCTTGTACAAACATCCTGTCTTGACTGCTGACTCGACTGCTGACTATATTGACTGACATTCCTTGAGTTAGACTTAGACCTCGAGCTCGACTGACATATATTATATAAGACTGAGCTTTGTTCTGCTGTCAATTCATCCGTTTGATGTCTGGAAGCAAGCATGGCCTTTGCCATCTCTAAGGCCTTATCAAGATCCAGCTTATCTTCAAGCAATATTTTTTCTCTAATATAGTTATATTTTTGTTGCATTTTACATATGAACATTATTTTTATTAAGCGTTCCTACAGATGTCTCGAGTCTCGTTTGGACATCGGACGAAGACGGTCGTGCCGAACACAATAGATCCCATCACATCTGTTGACCACTCGCACCGCCTAAACGTCACCCGGGCTGAGCCTCATACAATAAGTTTAGTCGCGAAATTAAGAGACTTTTTTAGTTTTAGATTCCTTAAACCATACATAGTGCAAATTGTGTCGTGTTTTCAAGTGTTTTGTGTTGGTGCAGCGCAACAATTGCGATATTTATATGTGCTCGTGCTGCAGAAAACCCGGTGAGATCGTTTCTATATACTTTAACACCTGCGGTACCAGAGCTCCCAAGAAAGAAAACTATGATAAGAATACGTCATTTCAACCCAAACAGAACAGTCCCTACATTCAATTATTTATAACTAATAAAATTAAAAGTAAATACCAATTCTGCTAACAATTTTTCAACAATCTATGGCAAGCTCAATTCTGTGTAAAAGTTAAATGACACAAATCAAGTAAACAACACAATAGGGCCTAAGAAACTTCAAACATTTAAACACATCGAGATCAATCCAATAACAACCCCAACTACATTTTTAACTATAACAACAAATAACATCATTAAATTCACGTAGGTTTTCTTTAACAACCACTAACACCCGAGTATCGTAGCTCCCGCTATTATTATCAAAAAAGGTCAAACATCTCAAAGCCAATTAATATACCAAACCATATGAACCAGCTAATGTAATAATTAATGTAGTATAGTAATTCATATATGTTAACAAAATTAAGGAACCTCAATCACCAGACTTAATAAACCTTGTCCATGTAACAATTATTCTATATTCAGAATACACAAAAACTCTAAAAAAGAGAAAAAACCTAAACAGGGCCATCCGTAATAAATAAATAAAACCATCGGCGTCAATGACAGCGCAACACTATAAAATAATCCTCCTACAAAACTTTCTCGAAAGTCAATGCCGAACATGTGCGAGCATTGCGCAATAAACAAAAATTTTAAAAAGAAATAACAAAAAGAGGGACCCTAAAGAAACAACAATTTCAATGAATCCGAAACCTGAACCATCAAACAGATATTTCAGATTTAGAAACACAAATCAAGAAATACACAAAATCACAATTCACGGAAGGAGTATGAGGTGGAACCGACATTCTAATAGCTGCCGCCGAATACGACATCATCCACGTCAAAGTATTTCTCGGCACCCTCTTAAAAGAAATAGCAGAGTTTAATCTTCATAGAAAACCACTACGATTGTTTCGAACACCATATGGGCGCAATGGGCCCAATCATAACTCAAGACACACTAAGCTCTAACGATTACACGCCGATGGATGCCGCCCAGACGAGACAGGCCACAGACTTATTCGTCCCAGGCCCTACTAAACCACGACCAGATCGATAATAATAACCTCAACATAGCAACATGGAATGTAAGAGGCGCTGCAACCCTAACTAAGAAATTGGACATCGACCAAACACTGGAAGACAAAGCAATGCCTATAGCCTGCCTTCAAGAAACGCACATAAAATCCGGCACCTATGAATCTAAACACTATAACTGGATTTTGAGCGGCAACAATAGTAGCCGAGGGCTAGACTAGTCATCCTGACAAAGAAAAACTACAATATATCGACTGACTGGATGAAATCCAACATTAACAACATGGCAGCATTAATCAACGTCGGAAGCAAAACTAATCTACTCGTGATCACAAAACATTGATCAAACTCAACATCCGCAGTAACTAACGACCTCATACGAATCCGAAAACTCATAAGAGTACAGCCAAACAACTTCAACCTGATAATTCTAGGTGATTTCAACGCACATGCCGTAAACCAAGACACTAGAAAACAACGCACCTTAAAGAGCATAGAGGAAAACCTCCACCACAAACACAAAAATACCACGGGAGAAATTCTAACAAACCTTATAACGATGGAACAACATAGATTAAATAAATTAATCGGCAGAGCAAGCTGCAAAACCACGTGGATCTCAGGCAATAAAATCAATGCTGGAATTTGGATAAAATACGACATATTAGAATCAAAATTGAGTGCTAAATAAAACTAAGTACTAAGAACTGGAGAAGTCATATTGGAATCAAGGCTACGAGCTGGAGGAAATACTGAAAACCGATATATTGGAACTAATGCTGCGAACCTCAAAAAACATGACTTATTAAAATCAATGCCGCGAATTTGAGACAACACGACGTATTGAATTAAGGCTGTAAATTCGAGAAAACATGATGTATTGGAATTAATGCTGCGAACTGATAGATGTCATATTGGAATCAATGCTGCGAACCTGAGACAACATGACGTATTGGAATCAAGACTACGAATTTGAGAAAACTTGATGGACTGGAATCAATGCTGCGAACTGATAGAGGTTATATTGCAATCAATACTGCGAACTGATAGAGGTCACATCGGAATTAATGCTGCGAACTGATAGAGGTCATATTGGAATTAATGCTGCGAACTGATAGAGGCCATATTGGAATCGATGCTGCGAACCTGAGAGAACAAAACAAATTGGAATCAAGACTACGAATTAGAGAAAACATGATGTATTGGAATTAATGCTGCGAACTGATAGAGGTCATATTGGAATCAATGCCGTGAACCTGAGACAACATGACGTATTGGAATCAAGACTACGAATTTAAGAAAACATGATGGATAGGAATTAATTCTGCGAACTGATAGAGGTCATATTGCAATCAATGCTGCGAACCTGGGAGAACACGACATATTGGAATCAAGACTACGAATTAGAGAAAACATGATGTAATGGAATTAATGCTGCGAACTGAGAGAGGTCTTATTGGAATCAATGCTGCGAACCTGAGGAAACATCACGTATTGTAAGCAAGACAACGAATAAGAGAAAACGTGATGTATTTAAATTAATACTGCGAACTGATAGAGGTCATATTGGAATTAATGCTGCGAACTGATAGAGGTCATATTGCAATCAATGCTGCGCACCTGAGAGAACACGATGTATTGGAATCAAGACTACGAATTAGAGAAAACAAGATGTATTGGAATTAATGTTGCGAACATGATGTATTGGAAAGAAAGAGAAAACATGATTGGAATTAATGCTGCGAACTGATAGAGGTCATATTGGAATCATTGCTGCGAACCTGAGAGAACAGGGCGTATTGGAATCAAGACTACGAATTAGAGAAAACATGATGTATTGGAATTAATGCTGCGAACCTGAGAAAACACAATGTATTGAAATCATAGGTTTGGATCCGAGAAAACACTATGTATAGGAATGAATGCTGCGAACTGATGGAAATCATCATCATCAAACACGACGTATAGGAATAAACGCTGCTAATTAAAGATATCACGACGTATAGAATCAATACTAAGAACCTGATTAAACACGGGCATAGGAGGCGAAAATGAGATCTGGAAAAACTACAGTAAATAAAATCGGAATCTATGCTACGAACTGGAGAAACACGACGCATTAGGGCTAATGCTGCAACTGGAAGTGTACAAGAAACACGACACTTTAGAAACAACACTACAAACGAAACGTGTAACATCAATATCTAAAACTGGAAGTACTTACATTGGAAACAACGCGGCCAACTTGAGAGAAAGCCACAGGTTGAAGGCAAATTTGGATGACAAGAATAAAGATCTGAAACAGCCGACCAACCAATCACAAAAACCATCGAAACGGGGATAAAATTCCTACATAATAACGAAGGCCTAATGAAATCCTACACTACAAATTCTTTAGAATGGGCAGACATCGCGACTTATAACAAAAATCATCACAGCAGCACGAGATTCCTACGAAATAAATGGAACTGATAACGAACCGTTAAAACAAGAACTAGATACAAGGAAGAAGGAAACACGCAACACATCAACGCTTTCCTCCGTCGAAATACCCGTCTTCCTTAATTCCTATATTGGCTATAGGCTGTATAGTCGGTCGATTGTGGTCGACTGGTTGCGGCTGGTCGGCCTTCCTCTCCCATCCCTGAGCGTGTCACTCCCTATAAAATCTGTGCCCCCTGGTGTATCCAGCTAGACTGGGTCAGGCTTTGCTTGGCTGGGTGTGGTACCAATGTTCATGTTCATGTAAGCGTTCCTACAGATGTCTCAGCTCACAGTTTTGTGACAATAATTTTAATTTGCAAGTAAAGTCGTCTAAGGTTTCATTTTCACCCTGTTTGTATGTGAAAAAATTATGGCATTCATAAGTGAGGTTAGCTTTTGGGGCGAAGTGATTTTGAAATAACTGTAAAAGCTCGTCATATTTAATATTGTCTTCGTCTTTCCCAAACGTATTTGTGGCTACCAACATACTTACCAACAAGATTACCTTACCCATTACCGAGCACAACCATTACCTTCATAATATTTACCATCATAATACCAAAACATTACCAGGATATAATAGATATAATACATATATATATAAGAGATGAATAAAACAAATCAAGCACTTTAATATCATGCCGACTTCGTTGCCCAGAAACCAGAAGAAGCTAGTTCTGAAAAGAACTGTTTGTGAGCGCGTGCACATGGACATGCCACACATCGTGCATCAGCAGTTCTTCCAGGCAGCATCAGCATCTTCACACGCCAATTCTTCACACTGCATTATTGTCCATCGGATCTCCGTCCGAAACAACACAACTCAAGAGTTCGACGCACACACTGCACTTCGCGAGAGCATCACGAGCGCGTCCTCACGCCGCAAGTTCAAATTAACACTGAGGCGGGGACGACGTGTAGTCTTCCCAAACTCCATTGTGTAGGAGTTGGAGTGAACGGTCAGGGTTTTTGACCCTCTTCGTTGGCTTCTTCGCTGCCTACAGCTGTAGGCAGGTCAATGGAGCGGCCGTGGCGGCCTGGATCCTCTTCTTCTTCTTCTGTCTTCTGGGAGTTCCCATCGGCGGCGGCGTCATCACTGGGCGACGACGTCTGCCGCAAGGCAGCGAGGTGAGGGCTTCACGCGACGGTCCGGAGGGCGGGCGTGGAGTGGCGCGATGCCGCGCAGGTGTTCGTGTGCTGATGCGTCCGCCCTCTCGAACATCTTCGTGGCCAGCCTGGCCACAAAGTCGCCAAGGCCCTCCCACTTCAGGTCCCTGAGGATCGTCGAGTTCCTCACGTACCGCGGGGCACCGACGACTGCTCTGAGACTGAGGTTCTCTTGCGCTCTGAGTCTTCTTCTGTTGGTCTCAGAGCAGTAGGCGTACCACGCCGGGGCCGCGTACGTGAGGCGGGATCTGATGTAAGCTCGGTAGACCCCGAGCTTCGTCCTCAGGGGGAGGCTGGAGGAGAGGACTCCGTAGAGCTTCCCTCTCGCTGCCTTGGTGTTCGCGACGACGTCTCCCACGTGCTTCTTGAACGTGAGACGCCGGTCAATGGTAACTCCCAGGTATTTGACGTGTGGCCGCCACGGCACCGGTTCGCCGAGCAGTCGCAGTGGAGGCGGGTGGGGTCTTGTCCCCGTCAGGATTGCTTGGGTCTTGCCGACGTTCACCGAGAGCCTCCATTTGGAGAGCCAGCCCGGCAGAGCCTCAAGTGTGGGCTGCAGCCTCTTGGCGGCGTACAGCGGGCGCATGGACGACGCGTAGTACGCCGCATCGTCAGCGTACAGCGCTAGCTCCACCTGGCCGACGGCAGGGATGTCGTCGGTGAACGCGGCGTAGCAGGCCGGGGACAGACAGCTTCCTTGTGGAACCCCCGCGCGCACAGGGCGCACGGAGGAGACGGCGTCTTCTACTGCGACATGGACTCGGCGATCCGTGAGGAAGGAGGCCAAAACCCTGACCATTCTTGGTGGCACTTGGGCCTCCGACAGCTTGTACAGCAGCCCCTCGTGCCATACCCTGTCGAAGGCCATTTCCATATCCAGGAATACGGCAGCCACGTATTCCTTTTTATTGTGGCTCTCGGACATCTTGTGGAGCAGTCTTGCGACCTGGAGCGTCGTGGAATGTTCGGGCCGAAACCCGAATTGTTCCTGTCGTGGCTCGACGAAAGGGAGCAGTCTCCGGAGGAACAGGCGCTCGAAGAGCTGCGAGAACTTGCTCAGCAGCGCGATCGGCCGGAATCCGTTGGGTCTTCGGTGATCTTTTCCCGGCTTGGGCAGCATAATCGTTTTGGCGTTCTTCCATGTAGAAGGAAAGTGACCCGAGCGCAGTATGCCATTGAAGAGGCGCGTGGTCGCCGCGATAGCTCGCGGCGGGAGATGGCGCAGCGCCTCATTGGTGATTTGGTCTGCGCCCGGGGCTTTCCTTGGCTTCAACTTCGGCAGCATTCGCTGCACCTCGCCGGGAGAGAAGACCACCGGGTCTTCCGTCGGTTCGAGCGGCTGTGTGAGAAGTTCCCGCACTCGATCGGTGACCCTCCGGTTGTGCTCCTGGTCGGTCACGGGGTTCGGTGTGAACTGGCGCTCCAGGTGGTCCACAAGGATGTCCGCGCGGTCTTTCGCACGAAATCGTGGGAGGCCGTCAGGGCCCAACAGTGGCCTGGTTGGTTGGGGCTCTCGCGAGAGCTGACGGCATAGGCGATGGAGAGAGGGGATACCATCGCCCACAGTCTGCAGGTGATTCTCCCACGATTTGGCTGCGTGCTCGTTCAAGGCGTCTTTGACGTCTTCCACCAGGCGATTGAGACGTGATTTTAGGAGGGGGCATCTCGTCCGCATCCATTGTCTTCGGACTGCGCGCTTCTCCTCCACCAGGTTCTTGAGAGCCGGCGGCAGCGGATCGGGTTTCGCGCCGGCTGCGAGTTCTCTGGTGTTGGAGATAAGGGCTTCCTGGATGCGGCTGGTCATGTCGGAGGCTGCCTCCTCTACGTCTTCGGCCGTTGCAATCGGCCTGGTGGGAAAGTCTTTTTGGAGGGCGTCCTGGAATGCCTCCCAATTTGTCTTGCGGCGGCATGTGGTCAGCGAGACCCTGACCGGGGCACTGTCGACGAGGACGAGGACGGGCCGGTGGTCTGACGGCAGATCGGGGAGCACCGTCTGTTGTGGCGGTGCTGGAAGTCCTTTGTAGACCAGCACGTCGAGGACATCGCAGCCGCCCTGAGTGTCATAATGGGTGGGCTCTTCTGGACCTGCGATGTCGTAACGGTGGTCTATGGCGTCCTGCAGGAGACGTCGTCCTTCTGCGGTGTCCCTGGAGGAGTTCCAGTATGTGTGTTTGGTGTTAAGGTCACCGGCCACGATGGTTGGAGACTCCGACCTCAGCAGCTTCCTAAGCTCCGCCGGGTTGATCTTGGAGTTGGGCGGGGCGTAGGTGGCAAATAGTCGGAGCTCTAGGCCGGCGACGCAGACCAGCACTCCTAACGCGTAGAGGGACTGGAACTCCTCGACGGGGATGAGCTGGTGGACGACGCTCCTTTTCACCAGCACCGCCAGTCCCCGATAAGCGGCTCCAGTGGTGGGTGTCGTCTCGTCCTTTCTGTAGGTGAAGTACCCCGGTACAGAGAAGTGGTCGCTCCTGCTGAGATGGGTCTCGCTGACCAGCATGACGTCGACTTTTTGCTCGCGAAGGAAGTGGGCCACCAGTCTTTTCTTCCTCGCGAGCGTTGAGGCATTCCAGTGAACGATCCTTAGAGGGGCACTAAATTTGAGGCCGTGCTTGCAACCCTCTAAGGATCTCCGCCATCTGCTGCATTTGCTGGCCCAGGAGGAGCAGCATGGCGTTGGTGTCCGGGATGTTTGGGCCGGGCGCTGGAGCTGGTGCGGGCTGCACCCGCTCCGGGCCGTCAATTGGTGGAGGTCGTGGGGGGGCTTCGGGCTTCCCCGGTGGTTGTGAGTCCGTGCCCGACTTCTTCGCGCCTCTCTTCCTCTTCTTTTTCTTCCCGCTAGGGAGGGCGGCTCCTCTCTCGGCGGGCGGGTTCGCGGGAGCCATCAACGTGGCGGGCGCCGACTCCTCCACCATCGGCGCTGGCACCACCGCTGGCGTCGTGCGGGCGATTGTACCGGCCCGCTTGTTTCGCGCCTCCTTCCTGAACACCGGGCACGCGGCGTTGTTGGCGGGGTGCGGGCCCCCGCAGTTTGCGCAGGTGGCCGGCACTTCCAGGGGGCGCGGGCAGTCGCTGGCGGCGTGCGGCTCCCCGCAGCGCACGCATGCTTGAGGGCGGTGACAGTTGTGGGAGCTGTGCCGGAACAACTGGCAGCGGTGGCATTGCGAGGGGCCCTTCTTTCCCCTCCACGCCTCGATCTTGACGCCCGGCATCAGGAGGAGCTCGTCTATTTGGTAGACCTCCTGAAAACCCGAGGTCTTCTTCAGGAGGCCGTAGAAAATACACCCGGGGCGCCCTCCCCGGGCTCGGATGTTCTTTACGTATTCAACTTCGAAGCCCTTCTCCGTGAGGGCTTCTTTTACGGCTTCCTCGGGGGTCTCAAGGGGGAGGCCTCTTATTGCCACCTTGAGGCTCCTCTCCGCCGGCAAGGAGTAGGAGAACCATGAGATGCGGGCGTCTTTTTTCGCCACGTCATCTAGGTACCTCTGGATGGTACGATATTCGGAGTCGTCCCTCGGCGAGAATCTAACGCCAGCGCCGAAGGGGCGGGCTGAGGGCGGGTGTCCCAGTTTTGCGGTGAGCTCCCTGAAGTGCACCATCCAGTCAGGGAGCTTCTCCACTACAATGGGCGGGTATTTCGTCCGTGGGGCCTGCGAGGGGGGCGCGGTTGAGCTGGCGCCGCTGTTCTTTGGCGGGGCGGCAGCGGGTGCTGGAGCGGCGGTGCTGGGTGTGGCAGTGGCGGCGGACGTACTGGGCGCGCTTGCACTAGCAGCAGCGTAGGTGCGGCCCCAGGCAGAGGAAGCAGGTGGCGCTGTTGGCCGAGTGGCGGCCAGCCGCGGCTGTCCCCACGCGGAGGGAGCCGCAGGCGGCGCGGCGCGCCGAGCGGCCGGCGGCGCGGTGAGCGGAGCGGTCGGCGGTGCGGTGCGCGCGACGGTCGGCTGCGCGGTACGCGGCGCGGTGAGCGGCGCGGCGAGCGGCGCGGTGAGCGGCGCGGCGAGCGGCGCGGTGAGCGGCGCGGCGAGCGGCGCGGTGAGCGGCGCGGTGAGCGGCGCGGTGAGCGGCGCGGTGAGCGGCGCGGCGAGCGGCGCGGTGAGCGGCGCGGCTAGCGGCGCGGTGAGCGGCGCCGTGAGCGGCGCGGTGGACGGCAAGGTCGGCGGTGCGGCGCGTTTGGCGGCCTGCAATGCTGTGAGCGGCGCGGGCGGCGGCGCGGACGGCGGCGGGGCGCGCGGGGCGGCCGGCGGCGCGGCGAACGGCGCGGCGTGCGGCGCATTGAGCGGGGCGGCCGGCGGCGCGGTATGCGGCGCGGAGGCGGCCAGTTGCGGCGGAGCCCTCGCGGGAGCTGCCAGCAACGGCGCGGGGGCGGGGGAGCGGTTTAATCGCGGATCGCGACTTCGCTGTGGTAGCGGTATACCCGAGCGGGGGGGGGCGACCGGCGGTGTTGAGTCGCCCGCAGACGACCGCGGGGGTGCTTCGCGGGGGCTCGACGGCACGAGTGCCGGAGCCCGTCGATCCTCTGTTGTTGCATCCGAGGGGTGCGAGGGGTGCGGGGGGCTTGGGGTCCAGGAGTGTGCCCTCTTCCTGGGACGTTTCGCGTTGGGCGTCTCGCATTCGGGCCCTTCCTCTCGTTGCCGTTGGCGCGGTGCTCGAAGTGAGGGGAGGGGGGCGGGTGTGGGGGGCATGGCCAGTCCCGCCGACACCCGTCCCGCACTGGCTTGCTGTAGGATTCCGACGTCTATATCGTCGGGACGGCTTCCTGCTTCCTCGGCGTCTCGCAGCCGGAAGAAGAGCGCCATCCAGCTTTGGGCCGCCGCGCTAAGGAGGCCGCATTTGATAATGCTGTGGAGCGTGATATAATCTCGCTCCACACCTGCCTTAGGCGACAGCTCGTCGCCGCGGGGGCGCCGCCTCATCCCGAGCATGCTTTCCGCCCAGAACGCAAGGGCGTGGTCGTCGGATTTTTCCTCGTCCGGAGTCCGGTAACTATCTTTCGGTGAGTCGGGGCGACTGGTTGTTGCCTCGAAGGTAGCGGCGGGGTGAGGTGAGGGGCGGCGGGAGCGCGCACCCTCCTCAGTCGATTTTTGGGGCTCCATTTCGGAGCCCAAAGACGCGCGGGCGGGGAGTTGCCGTGCGCAGCCCGTCGGGCCGCGGGGCGAGCAGCCCCCCTCCCCCCTTCCCCGGTGAGACCCGCTGGTGGGAGGCCGGGTAGTGGGGGAAAGAGAAAACTCGCCTTCGCGGTCCGGGATTCTCTTAATTTGCGCGCGACTATCCCCGCCTACGCCTTTATGTTGGCGCAGGGGACTTGTCATCCGTACTTTAAAACAAAGTAGGATGACACAGCACTGATGCACAAATTTCACTAGTAGCGGGCTCGTACGCAGATGAAGGTGTTCACTCGACGGCAGCTGGCACGATCCTGAGGCGGGGAGCAAGCAGCAAGACGGTTTTATACGCAAGCAAGTTTCGCCCAACAAACATCGCGTGCACACCGCACGTGGCGCCCTCGGCGCGCCTGCGGCCGCACCGGGCGTCACAGAAACTCAAGCTCGACACGTGTAGCGGAAACGGGACGGAGCTATCTAGACTCAAGAGACAGCAATGCAAAATTCTCAGAAATCTATGCAAATTCATTTTATTATCCTCAAAAACTTTTAGATAGATTTCCTATTGTAAATACGCTCACACCATTGGCTATAATTCGATATTTCTGATTTGTTAAAAATAATCTCTCTTCATCATTGGTAATAATTCCGTATTTATGATTCGTCCATGCATTTTCCATTGTAAATAGTTTTATATAAATATGTCTCAATTTTGTAAATAAATCATTCCATTCTCACCTTCTGAAACGGAGTATTATTCTACTACAACAAACCCTGGAGAATATCTCTCTCTCCAAATTGGTGACCTCCGACTGAACAACATCAAGAAGAAGAATCCCTGCTCGTCGGCCCAGCGGAAAAATTCCTGAAAAGAAAAATTTCAACGCGGAATCTCTGCCCGACTGCAACAAAAAAAGAAGGAATCAACATGGACGCCGAAAAATCTGCCGCAAATGCCGCCGCCGCCGCCGCATCGCAGTCCACACAGCCCGATCCAGCCCACGTCCACAACCAGCCCGAAATCGCCAACATATCCCTCGCTCTGCGGATACCACCATTCTGGCGCGACCGACCACGTCTATGGTTCTACAGTTTCGAGGCTGCCACCCACGACCAAAGGAAGAGTGAACAAAAGATGGCGCAGATGGTCATCGCTCGTCTAGAAAAACAAGATATAGAGCAAATCAGCGACCTCCTCTACAATCCGCCAGAGACGAACCCATACGAGGCCATCAAAGAGCGTCTCATCACCGCCTACGAAGAATCGGACAGTCGGCAATTCCAAAAGCTTCTGTCCGAAATGGAACTAGGCGACCAAAAGCCGACCCACCTGCTACGACGGATGCGCGATCTCGCTCGAGACAGAATTCCCGACTCCACACTACGACTCATGTGGACCAACCACCTACCGGCACATATTCGCTCTGTCCTCGCCGTAAGCGAATCATTCAGTACGAAAACTGCATTAGAAGAGCTTGCCCTACTTGCCGACAAAATGATGGAGCAACATCGGGAAATTTCCGCCATCAACATAACCACGTCGTCACAATCATCATCACAAGCCCAGTCATCATCGCAACCGTCAGATACGCAATTTCTTATCAATGAATTAAGAAAACTTTCCGTCGAAATCGCAGAACTGAAATCAAGGCCGCCATACAACAACAACAACAACAACAACAATTATCGAAGAAATCGATCCCAGTCCCGGAACCGCAACTATTCTCGTCCCAACTCACGAGACAATTCGCCATCGCCGTATTGTTTCTACCACCGACGTTTTGGAGCACAAGCGAGAAAATGTACATCGCCCTGTTCCTACATCACGAAAAACGAGAAGCCGGAAAACTAGACCGAACGTTGGCCGAGGCGGAACCCAGCGTTCTCCCATGCACATACCGCCTATTCGTCACAGACAAAAAAACTGGTCTATCTTTCCTGGTGGACACCGGTGCGAACATTTCAGCTATACCTAGGCTAAAAACCAGCCTAACTAAGCCGCTACCCTACAAGCTGTATGCCGCCAACAACACCGTCATATCAACATACGGCGAAAAAACACTCGAACTTGATCTCAACCTACGTCGTCCATACAAGTGGAAATTTATCGTCGCAGACGTATCAAAACCGATCCTGGGAGCCGATTTTCTCAAACATCATCAACTCATCGTCGATCTCAAAAACAAAAGACTAATCGACAACGTTACGAGTCTAAAGGTCAACGCCCCTGTTCGAGCAACATCTGTACCTACAATACGCAGTATTGACTCGAATAATTCATATCACGCGATACTCGCCGATTATCCCGGAATTACTCGTCTCACCGCCATGAATATCAACAATAGCAAGATCAACGTTCAACATTTCATCGAAACCGAAGGTCAACCTGTCCACTGCCGAGCTCGTCCCATACCACCTCATCGCTACGAGAAAGTCAAACAAGAGTTCCAAAACATGATCGAACAAGGACTTTGTCGACCCAGCAAGAGCCCATGGTCATCACCACTTCACGTCGTACCAAAGAAGAACGGAGACATCCGAGTCTGTGGTGATTATCGCCGTCTCAACGCGATCACCAAACCCGACCGCTATCCAGTTCCAAGGGTTAAAGACTTCACCTACCAGCTTGCCGGAAAGACCATATTCTCAGTTTTGGATTTAAATCGAGCTTATCAACAACTGATGGTTCGTGAGGAAGACATCGAGAAGACAGCCATCATCACACCGATGGGACTATTCGAATTCCCACGAATGTGTCCAGGTCTCAAGAACGCAGGTCAAACTTTCCAACGATTCATCCACCAAGTACTCAGAGGACAACCTTTCGTCTTTCCATTCATCGACGACGTACTCATAGCATCAGAAAACGAAACCCAGCACCGTGAACACCTACGGCAAGTACTCGAACGACTTGAAGAACATGGCATTACCATCAACCCAGCAAAATGTCACTTTGGCCAACCTGAAGTAAAGTTCTTGGGCTACATCGTATCCAAAGATGGTATCAAACCACCAGCTGAAAAGGTAGACATCATCTCAAAATACCCCAAGCCCAACACCATCGAAGAGCTACGTCGTTTTCTCGGTATGTTGAATTTCTACCGCGATCACATACCTAACGCCGCATCTATCCAAGCACCACTCAATGCACATCTCCACAACGTCAAGAAACGTGACAAAACCGTCATACAATGGACACAAGAGTCATCGGACGCATTCGAAGCATGTAAAAACAGCATATGCAACGCTGCTTTACTCGCCCACCCGTCCCACGATGCTACTTACGCCCTATTTTGCGACGCTTCGGATAAATCAGCTGGCGCCGTGCTACAACAATACATCGACGAAAAATGGCAACCACTTGGCTATTTTTCTAAGAAGTTTTCCAGCGCACAAACAAAATATTCAACATACGACAGAGAACTACAAGCAATCTACATGGCCGTAAAACACTTCCGAAAAATGTTCGAGGGACGTCCACTGATCATCTTCACCGATCACAAACCTCTTACGTTCGCTATGCACAAAATAACGTCGACTACAGAAACGCCACGCCGTACCCGACAACTCCTATTCATCAGTGAGTTCACAACCGACATACGCCATGTGAGCGGAAAAAACAACATCGTAGCCGATGCCCTAAGTCGCATAGAAGCAGTATCGTTCCCGTCTACAATCAATTACGAAGAAATTGCAAAAGCTCAACACGAAGACATATCTGTACCCGACTTACAAAAACAAGACAACATCTGTTTCAAGAAAATCATCATTCCCAACACCGACGTCGAACTCTACTGCGAAACATCAACATCGAACATACGACCATACATCCCCGAACAATATCGTGAAGAAGTATTCAAGAGTGTACACAACATCAACCACCCTGGTACACGCACAACACGGAAGATGGCATCTCAAAAATATTTTTGGCCGTCAATGAATAGCGACATCTCAAGATGGACGAAAAGCTGCATCGATTGTCAAAAAAACAAAATTCAACGCCATACCTACAGCGAAGTTTCGAAATTCCCGCCAACTGAACGTTTTCGACACGTACACGTGGACATCGTCGGACCGCTACCTACGACGTCTCAAGGTTATCGCTACCTAGTAACCATGATTGACCGCGAAACGAAATGGCCCGAAGCAATACCTACCGAAGAAATAACAGCTGACAAAGTTACCGAAGTAATTTACAACCACTGGATTACGAGATTCGGATGCCCCACAACACTCACCAGCGACCAAGGACGTCAGTTCGAAAGTCAACTTTTCAACAACCTTATGAAGCTTATGGGAATCACGAAAAATCGCACAACGGCATACCATCCGCAATCAAACGGTATCGTCGAACGCTGGCACAGAACACTGAAGACCGCACTTCGCACCCGGCTATCAAGTTCAAGGTCATGGATCGACGAGTTACCTACAGTCCTATTCGGATTACGCGCCACCCTACGCACAGACGCTGAAGTTAGCCCAGCCGAACTCACATATGGCTATAACTTACGTCTACCGGGTGAATTTTTCACTACGTCATCAATACCTACATCAATGGACTACAACTTCGTCGAAAAACTACGATCAACCATCAAAGAACATAGCCCGCAACAGTCAACAATACATCACAACAGCAATCCACGCATCTTCATTCATAAAGACCTACAAGATTGCACACACGTATTTGTTCGTGTCGACGCCGTTAAGAAGTCACTTCAATCACCATACGAAGGCCCTTATCGTGTTATCAAGAGACTAACGGACAAGTACTACACAATTCAATTACCGGATCGCGAGTCAAACATTTCAATAGACCGACTCAAGCCTGCCTACCTATTGCAAGACGACGACATCGCAAATTCATCAACAATGTCAACACAAGTTCAAGCGCAAGCTACACTAGGTCAAGGTCAAGCTATCGCTAAGGCACAGGCGCAAGAAAGTACCTCACCACAGAAAATTCCCGCTCCGGTTAATACGAGCAACATGACGCCACAGCAAATGGACAAGAAAACTCGTGTCGGCCGTGCCGTCAGGTTGCCGGTACGTTTCACTTGAGGGGGAGTACTGTGGCTACCAACATACTTACCAACAAGATTACCTTACCCATTACCGAGCACAACCATTACCTTCATAATATTTACCATCATAATACCAAAACATTACCAGGATATAATAGATATAATACATATATATATAAGAGATGAATAAAACAAATCAAGCACTTTAATATCATGCCGACTTCGTTGCCCAGAAACCAGAAGAAGCTAGTTCTGAAAAGAACTGTTTGTGAGCGCGTGCACATGGACATGCCACACATCGTGCATCAGCAGTTCTTCCAGGCAGCATCAGCATCTTCACACGCCAATTCTTCACACTGCATTATTGTCCATCGGATCTCCGTCCGAAACAACACAACTCAAGAGTTCGACGCACACACTGCACTTCGCGAGAGCATCACGAGCGCGTCCTCACGCCGCAAGTTCAAATTAACACTGAGGCGGGGAGCAAGCAGCAAGACGGTTTTATACGCAAGCAAGTTTCGCCCAACAAACATCGCGTGCACACCGCACGTGGCGCCCTCGGCGCGCCTGCGGCCGCACCGGGCGTCACAGAAACTCAAGCTCGACACGTGTAGCGGAAACGGGACGGAGCTATCTAGACTCAAGAGACAGCAATGCAAAATTCTCAGAAATCTATGCAAATTCATTTTATTATCCTCAAAAACTTTTAGATAGATTTCCTATTGTAAATACGCTCACACCATTGGCTATAATTCGATATTTCTGATTTGTTAAAAATAATCTCTCTTCATCATTGGTAATAATTCCGTATTTATGATTCGTCCATGCATTTTCCATTGTAAATAGTTTTATATAAATATGTCTCAATTTTGTAAATAAATCATTCCATTCTCACCTTCTGAAACGGAGTATTATTCTACTACAACAAACCCTGGTGAATATCTCTCTCTCCAAATATTAAATACGTCCACACCTTTTTCACCAATAACATGTAAAAATAAAGTTACCTTTCTGCCATCACTTTCTTCATCCATGCCGGACGCACGCAAATAAAATTTAAATGACTGCACCCATTTTTTCCATTGTTGAGCCAAATTACCATTCATTACCATGGGCTGTGGACTGGACATTCCAGAAAGTTTCCTGGGCTTTAGATTTTCTTCAGACATGACGCCGACTTTTACACTAGATTTTCACAATGACTTATGAAACGTAGATTACGAACCCGATTCTGACACCATGTGTTGGTCTTGGATTCATATAAATGATTAGACTTGAATTAGGTAACTTGAGTTTATTAAATGAACATAATACAAGCGCCGTGAGTAATGGCTAGCACTCAACCCGGTTGGGACGCCATCTTCTTTCTCCTAGTGATGTTACACAATAATAGTGACGTGACATAAACATAATCATAACACTTACCACACTTCGGTATTTACCACCCACAAAAACATTAATTACGCGTTGTGCTCGATGCAGCCGCTAAGAGTGGAGGAATTAACTTAAACAGTTTACTTATTCCTGGGCCTGACTTGTTAAAATCTTTATTAAATATTTTATTCCGTTTCCGTGAAGGACGAGTAGCATTAATTGCTGACATAAAAGAGATGTATTCTCTAATTCGCGTAAGAAAACAAGACAGAGATGCGCTACGTTTTGCGGAGAAGTATCCTAAAGCTGTAGATGCCATTTTATACGATCTTTACATGGACGATTATATTGGTTCATTAGATTCCATAACTGAAGCAGCCCAACTTGCTCATGATATTGTACATATTCACAGCGCGGCTTGTATGGAGATGCGAGGATGGACATCCAATGATCGCGCAGCCTTAAATATGGTAAATACAAATTTACAAGCCGCTCAGATGTTGGATGTTAATTCGAGTGTTTCTTGTGATGTCAAAGTATTAGGCGTAAAGTGGAATCCTAGCGTAGACCAATTAGGTTTTAGAGATCCAGGCTTCATCTTCCCAATCATTTTGACAAAACACAAAGTTCTTTCTATGCTGATGAAAGTATATGACCACTTGGGGTTGCTTGGTCCTATTGTAGTAAAAGGACGCATATTATTTCAACAAACTTGGAGATCTAGTATTGATTGGGATACTCATCTTCTTACCTCCGAGGTCAATAAATGGACCGCCTGGTATCTGGGGCTTACCAGCGCAGTAACCATTAAGATACCACGTTGGTACGCTTCCGCTGAAGGTTCTGAGCCACTTCAGAGAGATCTTCACATCTTTGTTGATGCCAGTGAACAAGCTTACGCTTGTGTAGCATATTGGCGATTTAAATACAAAAACGAGCGAGTTTAACGCAGCGGGTGATATAACACGTTCGGAACATATTAATTTTGACTCTGGTCATAGATGGTTTACTGGACCATCATTTTTACTTGATTCACCAGAGAATTAGCCTGCAAATCCAACCAAATTTCCTCAAAATTCTAGTGAACTTAAATCACAAACGGCTAAATCAATTGCAGTTGTCGCTTTAAAATTATAACCACAACCAGTCACTGCAGATATCAATCGTTTTGGCAACTGGTTACGTTTATTGCATGCTACAGCACCAGCTCATCAAGCTGCAGAATGTTTTAGAATTTTTTTGGCTTGCCGGCAAAATTCCAAAATTACAAAAGTTCTGCGGTTTTCTTCAGCCACAACTACCGCTTTGCCACCTTTAACTGCAGATCATATAAAAGCCGCAGAAAGGCACATTTTGCAACGCGCTCAAATGGATAGTTTTGCTGAAGAACTTTATGCTATTTCCAATTCGCTGCCGCTGACACGTCGCAGTCGCTTGAAGAAAATGTTGCCTGTGTTGAAAGGACGATTACTTCACATGTCCCTGAAGCTCTTATCTTCTCCGATTCTCAATCGTCTCTCAAGGCCATTCAAGACCGCAGCAATACCGACCCATTAGTTAATCGAATCCACCACCTCATCTCCTTCCATTCATCCATCCATACAACAGTTAAATTCGTCTGGTCCAAGGCTCATATTAGCATAGTGGAAAATGAGATAGCAGATGTTGCGGCTAAGGAGGCCGATGTGAAGAAAACCGCAACTCTGCTAAATCATTTCCCACTCTCACACGCTAAGGGAATCCTGCGCCTGCGCACTCTGGACGCTTGGCAGTGCGAATATGAGTCGGCCCCACAAGGGTCCATCACTTAGTCTTTCTTTCACTCTATCACCGAAATAGCCCAATTCCGTAATAATGTCAAATTCTCCTTCCCTATCACCCAAATTTTGTCTGGACATGGCTATCATAAAACCTACCTCCACAAATATAAAATAACTAAGGACGATCGTTGTCCTTGTGACGACGTGACTCCTCAGGACGTCCACCATCTCCTGGAATCCTGTCCTATATTTCACAATAGCCGAGAGAAATATCTAATGATGTGCCTCAGGAAGAAAATAGAACCATTTAACTTTAAAGTCTTGTCTAAATGCGAAGATACCACGAAACACCTAATATCACATATTAAACAACATAGTAACCCACCTAAAGAGGATCAATGGCACCTAATTTCCCATACTAGTTCGATATATTTAGTGACGATGTGGTATCTGTATCAAATAGCTGATACCCATCGACGCTACTTTTTCTATATTATAAATTAGCATACCCTTTAATCAAACAATATATTTCTTACAAAACAATTTAGCGAAAAAAAAAAACACAAACCTAACCTAACCTAACTTTTTTTTTTTTTTTTACGTGTGGAAAGACCTTCGTCTACCCGGCCGGCTACGGGAAGCCGGACGGGTTATATGGGGCTTGAACCCACTAAAACCACACGGTGCCATCGCCTGACGCTTGTTGCCAGGAGTGTGAGCTGCCCTCGCTCATATTCCTGACGCGGCGGCCGCTTCCACGGCGGCCTCGGCTCGGCCGCTCTCCACGGAGCGGCCAGCGGGGGTGACCCGTCGGCCTTCACTTCTACCCGCTAGGGGAGGGCGCGCCTGGCACAAGCGCGCCTTCAACCCAGGGCCGTTTCGCCAGGCAGCGGAATCCCGTTTCCGCCGCCCGACCGGCCCTTATTGTGGGGGCAGCAGGTGCCCGCCTCCTGCGCCCAGTGCGCCGGCGGCGTATGGTAAGGTCGGACGTGTCCTCTCTCACCCTTTCCGCCGCCTCTTTGTGGAGCATGACGCTCTCCGCAAAGGTCTGCACTGCTGTCCACGACTCGTCTCTCGACCGTCGTCGAGTACGGATCGTCTGCATTCGGCTCCGCATTTTTAAATTTTTAATTGTGCAAGGTCGCCCCTTTCGTGATATACTACTCTGTCAAGAAAGTAGCAGGAAAAGATCAATAATACACAAACTGTTTGTTATTCATCCAAATTTATTTTATCAACTTCAAAATATGCTCCTTTAGAAACGATACACTTACGCCAACGAATAATCCAATCATCAAAACATTTTTTAAACGCTGTTTCCGGAATTGAGGTCAGTTCTCGCCGCGAATTCTCTTTTATGTCTTCTACCGATTGAAAACGGGTGCCACGAAGTGGTAATTTGAGTTTAGGAAAAAGAAAAAAGTCGGCTGGAGCCATATCTGGTGAATATGGTGGTTGCTCGATGGTATTTGTTGAGTGTTTGGTTAAAAATTCGTTCACAATGATGGCCTTGTGCGAAGGTGCATTATCATGGTGCAAAATCCAAGAATTTTCTTTCCACAAATCTGGCCTTTTTCGTCGGATTTGCTCTCTTAAACGCCGCATAACACTCAAATAATATTCTTTATTTACCGTTTGACCTTCCGGCAAGAATTCCGAGTGCACAACACCGCGATAGTCAAAGAAAACAGTCAACATGACTTTGACTTTTGAACGACTTTGGCGTGGTTTTTTCGGTTTCGGTTCAGTTGGAAGGCGCCACTCCGAAGCTTGTTGACTAGTTTGCATGTCAAACTCGTAAACCCACGTCTCGTCACCAGTAACAATGCGTTTCATGAATGTTGGGTCGGAATTGACTCGTTCTAGCATGTCCTCAGCGACTCTCATGCGATTGAGTTTTTGAAAAAAATTCAGGTCTTTTGGGACTAGCCGAGCGGCAACATGTTTCATACCCAAATTATTAGTTAAAATGGTACGGATCGACTCGTGAGATACAGAAAGTTCGGTGGCTATCTCTCTCAAAGTTGAATGAGGATTTTCAGTCACTATTTCCTTCACTTTTGCGATGTTAACTTCAGTTGCAGACGTTGATGGCCTACCAGAGCGAGGCAAATCTTCCATCACATCTCGACCGCTTTTGAACGCTTTGTACCACTCATAAGCACGAGTTTTTGATAAAGTCGATTCACCGTATGCCTTCTGTAACATTTTCAGTGACTCCGAACACGATATTCCATTGGCAATGCAAAATTTAAGACAAACTCTTTGTTCGATGTTTTTATCCATTATGAAATTAGCAATACACACTAGATATGATATAACTAAAAATAGCACTGTATTTAATGTAAACAACAGATGCAACTCAAACTCCGCGCCAAAATGGAAAACAGTTGTGCCAATCTAACAACAACAAAAAAAACAAAAATTTGAATTTGGAACCATAAATAAATAATCCATTCCCGATACTTTTCTGACTGAATGTATATATAGTCTTAGTGTTATATTATTGTTGAAATTTCGCCCGAATCATCCTCTTGGATGTTTTTCGGCTAAAGAACTGAGAACTTAGTGCTTTAATTGTGTAGTGACTTGGACACTGTGTTTGCCCTCCCGGAATATCCTTGCAGCGTAAGTGGTATTTCGGTGAGTAGACATTAGTTTATTATTAACATTTTAGTGTAGAATTTGGACCTAATTAGGCAATTTTATAATAGTTTTAGTATATCTTATTGTATTTTATACAATTATTAGGGTAGTTATTTAGTAGTTTATAAGGAACTTGTAGGTAATAGTGAATAAGTTAGTGACATTTGGATTAATTTGACATTTGACAGCTGACGGCTGTCAGTTGATACTTGACAAGTGACGTTGTCACTATCAAGTTGACAGCGACAGCTAGTGATAGTGACATAGTGACAGTGATTGGTGGACTGGCCGGCAGGCGTATTGTGCCGCTGAGTCAGATATCACCTCCGTGTTAAGGGAGTTAAGGACACACGAACTTAACTTTGGCACGAAAATTTTTAAAAACTTAATAGACGTCCTTAAAGAGATGGAAGAAGACGGAGCACCCCCGCCGAACGAGTCTCCTCCGATCGACCCCTTCGCGCCGCGCCCCTCGCTGGCGCGCACGCCGCCGTTTCGAGCAGTGACCGCTGCGGAAGACAGACTGGAGGGCAGTGAAGACGCCGTCGCCCGCGTGGCCTTCGAGGCGGCGGCACTGGCGATTGCCGCGGTGCGATCGCCGATGGGAGAGGATGCCTCTGGGATGTCCCCCGCCGCCCCCCTCACGCAGCGACTGTTCGCAGCCGCAAAAAGAGTGCTGTCGCCAGACGAAAACACAGTCGCGGCAACACCAAAAAGGAGACCCGCGGAGAAGAGGACAGTTGCCGCCCCCCCCATAGCCGATCCTGAACCGGACCCCGAACTGAACGCAGACGGAATGCTGCACTTGGCCACGGCCAGAGAGCTGCTGTCCCGAGCCAACCGTGAAGCAAGGGGGGTGTCGACAATTATGAGCGGGCCCACGTCAAAACTTAATAAGGCGGACCAGGGCGCCATCACGAGCCACCTCCAGACTATGCTCGAAATAGTCGGCCAGCTGGCTCTCATCGCGGAGGCGGGTTCTTCGAGCCTTGAGAAGACCAAACAAGCCAACATAATGGAGGCCCGCCGTGCTCAAAGAGCTGAGGCTGAAGCGGAGAGAGCGCGCAGGGAGGCCTCTGAGGCTGCTGCGCGTCAGGCGGCGGCCGCGCAAATGGCGGCTAGCGCTGCGGCTGTGGGAAGAGGTGGCTCCTACGCGGATAGGGTCAGGACGCCCGCAGCAGGGGGCCCGCTCATCGCGGTCTACCCGACGGGGGGTGAGGTGAAGACGGCCGAGGAGACTAAAAAGCTCCTCAAAACCTCTGTGGCACCGGCAGCCCTCAAAATTAATATCGAGAAGATCAGAAGAGTTGGTAACGCCGGGGTCCTCATCCAGGGGAAAACCAAAGAAGACTTGGCACGCCTGAGGTCAGCGCTCCCGCCGACTCTCCGGGCGAATGATGTACAGGGGAGAATGCCCCTGATCGCGGTTCGTGGCGTTGAAGGCAGGGACACGAAATTCGAAGATTTCATCGGCAGCGTCCATGAACAAAACTTCAAAGAAGACCCCAACTGGACGTTGCCGAATATTAAGAAAAACTGTCGCCTGGCCTTCAGGAAGAGCCGCGAAGGTGGGACCCGCACGACGATGGTGCTGGCGTGCACCCCGGCGTTCAGGCTGGCGCTGTTACAGAAGGGCTGCCTATATGTAGAGTGGGAGGTCTGCCCAGTAGGGGACTTCACCACCGCCATCAAATGCGGAAAATGCCAGACATACGGCCACCCTGAGAAGAAGTGTAAGGAGGAGAAGCCCACGTGCAGCAAATGCGGTACGACTGGGCACAAAGAAGCCGACTGCAAGTCGGAGTCCGTGCGGTGCGCCACCTGCAAGAAGTTTGGCAGGAGGGAGGCGGAGGCGCACATCACGGGCGCCGGCGAGTGCCCGGCCCGCATCCACGCGGAGAGACGGATGGCTGAAGCGGCGGGCATTTCACTCTAAGATGGATACCGGACCATCAAAAATAGAGTCGAAACTCAGGGTGGGCCAGATAAACTTGATGAGGTCAATCGCTGCCACAAAGGAGCTTCCACAGGCAGCAGAGGAACTGGGCCTGGACGTCGTTCTGGCTCAGGAACATTACCCCGGAGCCCGGTGCGATGCCGCTAGCAGAATTCTGCAGTGCGGCGGCCCGGATGCGAAGGCCTGCGTCTATCTTCGTCGTACGGATATCCCGTGCGCTCTCCTGCACCATCTGTCGAACACACACTGTACGGTGTGTCACTTGCAGTTTGGTCGTGGGGGCGTGTACGTGGTGTCCGCGTACTTTCAGTACAGCGACGAGATACACTCGCACCTGCTGCATCTGGGCAACGTGATGAATGCCCTCAAAGGCAAGAGGGTGATCATCGGCGTGGACTCCAATGCACACTCGCCGATGTGGTACTGTGAGAGAAGGCAGTACGCGGGACGGGGGCCGGACGTCACGCACCGCCGTGAGTCCATGGAGGCGTTTATCCTGGCCCGGAGCTTAGATATAGCGAATGCAGAAGGTCAGCCGCACACATTCTGGACCGAGAACGGCGCGTCCAACATCGACCTCACACTTACAACAAGAGGCACCCTGGTGACAGGGTGGAGTGTGCATCGAGATCAGATAGAGAGCGACCACCGACTCATTACATTCAATGTGGCAGCAGGAGCTGAGGCCGCACAGAGCGAGGGGCCGTCTGACTGTCCTATAAGACTGCGGGATGGTGTGGTGTGCTGGGCCCGTTTCGAACGTGTACTGCACGGTAGGGTGGGTAGTATAAAATGGAACCGCCCTGCCCCAGAGATCTGCGCCCAGTTTACCGAGACCGTATTGACCACCGCAAAACAGACTCTGGGAGTGGTGAAGACCAGGAAGTCGGGTAGGGGATACGAGTGGTGGACCCCGCGGCTCACCGCTCTGCGCGCGGAGAACAACAGGCTACGGTGCGCCTGGCAGCCCCTCCGAAGGGTAGGCGGGTTGCGCGAGGAGGCTGCGCGGGAACGGTTCCATGTGCATAGGAGTAGGTATAGGGCGGCCATGGAGGAGGCGCAACTTTTGCATCTAGAACGGATAGCCGAAGGGGGGAATCTGGACCCCTGGGGACAGGCCTACCGTGAGGCCTCCGGGAGGCAGCGACCTCCGAGTAACGTAGTGAATGGCACGAAATATGCCGAAGGACATGCTGAGGACGTGGACGGGGCCATGCATAGCCTTATGCGTGCTCTATGTCCGGACGACGATGTGTCCAAGGACACGGAGCACCATAGGCAAGTGCGTCTAGTGGCCCCGCTCCAACCATCAGGAGAAGATGCCCCCCCTCCGACGGACGAGATCATAGGGGAAATAGTCAAGGACCTTCCTAACACTGCGCCGGGAATCGACGGGATCAGTGCCCGGATCATCAAGCACGTTTGGTCGGCCGCGTCGGTCGAATTTAACGAAATGATTAGGCGATGCGTTCGAGAGGGGTGTTTTCCGGATGTGTGGAAGGACGGCAGGCTGATTGTCTTGCCGAAAGGCAACGGCAGGCCGCTTGCCGACCCGAAGGCATACCGCCCCGTCACGCTGCTTCCGATCCTGGGCAAAATTTTAGAACGGATAATGTTGAGGTGCGCTCCGCAGATGACAAGGAGTCTATCGGATCGCCAGCACGGTTTCACGCGGGGGCGGTCGACGGTGTCCGCGCTGAAGGAAATCTTCGGCGTGGCCAGGGAGAGCTCGTCGAAATACGTGCAGGTCATCTACCTAGATATCTCTGGTGCTTTCGACAATGCGTGGTGGCCGATGATTTTGCTGAAGGCGAAGAGAGGGGGATGCCCGCCAAACATCTTCAGGATGCTGGTGGACTACTTCTCTCGACGCCGGGTTGGCATGTTCGTCGGGCGCCGGGTACTGTGGAAGGCCGCAACGATGGGTTGCCCGCAGGGATCGGTGTTGGGACCCACGCTTTGGAACATTCTCATGGACGACTTGCTTCGGCTGCCGCTCCCCGGGGGGGTCAGGCTCGTGGCTTACGCCGACGATGTGACTATCCTGATAGAGGCCAATTCCAGGGCGAGCATAGAGGTTACCGCGTCGACCACTTTGGGCCTCGTGGGTGAATGGGGGCAGCGGAACCGCTTGGAGTTTTCGCCGAGAAAGTCTGCAACTATGACCATCCGAGGGAAATTCCAGCGTCCGCCGACTATTAAATTCGGGACGGCCTCTGTCAGGAGCGTCGCGTCGACCACGGTGCTGGGGGTGGTGGTCGATTCGAGTCTGTCGTTCGCGCAGCACGCGTTATCGATAGGGGAGAGGGCGACAAATTGCTTCGGCAAGATGTCGAGAGTGTCGGCGACCTCTTGGGGTATCAGGTACAGGGCCCTGAAGGTCCTGTACAAGGGCACGTACATTGCCACGGTGACGTATGCTGCGCCGAGTTGGTACCGGCGTGTGTCCTTTCACGTTGTGCGGAGTGTGCTAATGCGCACGCAGAGATCCGCCTTGATCCTTTTGACCAAGGCGTACCGGTCGACGAGCACTGCCGCTTTGCCGGTTCTGGCCGGTGTGCTGCCGGCCGACCTCGAGGTGACCCTGGCGGGCAGATCGGGCGATGCGCGCGAGACCGCGGATTCCCAGGAGGAGTGGCAGCGTGCCAAACTCAGCATAGCAGAGTCCGTGCTTGCCGAATGGCAGGCGCGTTGGGACGCATCGGCGGATGGGAGGGAGACACATCGATTTTTCCCGGACGTGGCGAGTTTACTTGGGTCGAGCCGGACTATGAGACCTCGCAGATCCTGACCGGACATGGCTGCTTCAGGGCGAGGCTTCACCGGATGAAGCTCTCGGACACGGGGCTCTGCTTCTGCGAAGAGGCAGTTATCGAGGAAATGCACCATGTGCTTTGGGAATGCCCCATATATAGGGATGCGCGTAGGACTCTCTTAGATAATGTGGTTCCGCTCGAGACGGGTCCCGTATACTACGCGGATCTCGTAGGATCTAAGGCAAACTTCAGGCGGCTAACAGAGTTCGCACATCGGTGGCATAAAATCCGGAGCGGCCTCGAGAGAGGCAATACAAGTTGACCATCAAGTTTGTCAGAGGTTTTGCTGGAGAGGAATGAAGACCCCGGCCGTCGACGGACGAGTACACGAGTACTGTCAGTGTGCTGTACTCACCCCCAAAGAGGGGGGCAGACATTAGCCGGATCCGGTGATCCGGCGGGGGACAAAAACCTGCCGGAATACAACTTGTAGGGAGTCAAGCATAGGCGCGCCCTTACAGAGAGCCTAAGAGCATTAGGGCGCCCTTCTCCCACGATTCGCACCGTATAACAAGATGTTGGTAGGTGCATGGGTGGTGGCGGGCCCGGCAGGGCCCAGAAAGGGCTGCTGTCCACGACCTCTCGCTGTCGACCATCTGTCTCACGACAGCCGGCAGGGAAAGGTCGTCCCCCACGACCGCGCGAAGCTCCGCGCGGTCTTGGTCCCAGGCTGGGCAAATCTCCAAGGTGTGCTGGGCGTCCTCGTCAGCACATCCGTCACAGTGGTGGCAGATAGCAGACGGCTCCCGACCGATCAGACACAGATACCCTCCGAAACTATCATGTCCGGAGAGCATCTGTCCGTCATATCACCCCGGCCGGCGGAAAAGCGACGCGTATGATTCAGAGGTCAACGACACAATTCATTCAGCTGAGCGATCTCGATAACTCTGTACTTTACTTGATCTTGATACTAGAAAAATAATTTATTTTTCAGACATTTATTTACATGTTTTGTTTTAACTTCTTTTTGTAGTATTGGTCTTTAATAAAGCGTGTGACGTAGTTTTTGAGGGTTTTTTAAATGTGAAAATGATGACGTTTAATTTAAATAAAAATAGGCTCAAACGGCTCAGAAGCATGGGTATAGTCTATGTTTAAAAGGATGCAGTTGTTTTAAATGTCACCCTGTATAAGCATATAAACCAACGGGTATATCTTCACCTCAGGGAATAATTTATTATCCGCTGAGGCGGAGCCACCCTATGCACTTGTTGCGAGCAGAATTCCGCTTTGGGTTTCCCCCAACGCGCCGCAACTTGCCCCAGATTATTGCTATATTTAATAATGCGATTTATCAAAATACCAATACCGGACAGCTACGACACGCCGGTAGATACGCGAAATTAACAGGATTTTAAAGTTTAAATTTTGAAAAGAGCCCAATTCGAAAAGTCAATTTTGGATTTGTTATTACGTAAAATATGTTCTGCTTTGGGAGTTTGGAGAGAAATTAATTAATATCTTAAAATTTACTAACCCAATCCGTTCCAAATTTTTGTGAGCGACAGGGGAGTAAACAATCCCTCAATATATATATTATCTAAAAGAATTTTTCTTGTTTTAGGTCCAGTTTCACCTCCACAAAGTCGTTACTCTTCGATTTCGGGGTGAAGAACCTTCGCTGCTGGCTAACGGGGTGTCCTAGGCTGTTGGTCCAGGTATGTAATTTTTTGTCCCCAGCTGGCCCGTCGAACCTCGGTATGCCTGGTGCTCGGATCCCGCGGGTTGAGCGGCAATTTCTGAAAAACTTCTGATTGGCTGACCGCTTTTTTCGTTCTGGACGCCAACCCCTTATCCCGATTTTAATGATTTTTGGAAGGTAAGGCCCTCAACCGGTCCCTCACAGGTCGGCGTATGCAGCTCCTCACCCCGATCCACCGATTCGCCGAAAAACGCCCCCCAACGTCCGATTTCGTCAGACACTTCGCTCACTCCACTTCCCGACGTCCGTCCGTAGCCTGGCTTCCCGATGCGACCGGACACTGGTGAATACTTCAGTCGATTTTTTATCTGTCGGCCTTTTTTAATTTCCGATCTCAGCTATGTGGTGCAACGGTTTACCGAGCTGTTAGCCGGGGAAAAGATTGGCGTCTCGGGGGCTCGAACAAAAGGTCTCGCTATGTCGGCGTCCTCGGCCTCAGGATTTTGGGACTCCGTCCAGGGAAGGCCACCGTCACTGCCCACCTTTCTGCAATTTCAGTTCGCAAAGTCACCGATATTAAACAAAAGTTTGGGCCGACGAAACGCCAGGAGGCGTCTAGCCCGCAACTTTATTTTGATATATTTTGTTTATTTTTCGTCCAATTTCCAAAATTTTTTTACAGTTCGTTTAGTCACTTCAACGCGAATCCAACAATATATCACAGTTGTGTAACTTTGTCAAAAACGATTTGTTGCCGGAGCAGCCGAATGCTGTCTGAAAAATAAATTATTTTTCTAGTATCAAGATCAAGTAAAGTACAGAGTTATCGAGATCGCTCAGCTGAATGAATTGTGTCGTTGACCTCTGAATCATACGCGTCGCTTTTCCGCCGGCCGGGGTGATATGACGTATTTAGGATCGTGGATTTTGATACTTTTATTTTTTTTCGTACTTCATTAAATATGAACCGATATTTTTCTTTTAACGTTTTTAAATATTCTTTAGATGAGTACACTTAACAGTTAAATTTATGCAGTTGAATGTTGAAAAAAAGTCACCCTGTATAATTCTGGTTTTATGATTTATACAATTTACAGTAGTAATTAATTTTAACATAATTGACAATAAAATAGATATTCAATAGAAGGTTAAGAATAATGATAAGGAAACCTGACCTGGTTGTGTGATATTAGTAAATAAGTTAGTAAATAAGATGACGAAACAATTTTACAGCTATACAAATATTTTAAGCTACAATTTAACTGAAGTTTAAAAAATAAGAACATATTAATTCCAAGTAATGACAATGTATACAATATAATGTAAAATTTTAAGAAATTTTTCCCTAGCGTCTCGTGGGAATCGCATTATGAACCTTAAAAAGCATATAAATGGCGGCGATGGTGTCCGCACCCCATCACGTCTCGTTCCCGGCGGGAGCGGTATGCGGTCTGCTGAAAGCCGCTTTGCGACGATGAATGTAAGAGGAGGAATGAAGGATAAGATTGAGGAAGTATGCCAGATGATGGATGAAAGACGTTTGGATGTGTTGTGCGTGAATGAAACGAAGCGGAAAGGATGCGACGCGACGCAGCACGGCCCTTACACGGCGTATTGGTCTGGAATTTCCAGTACCAGCCGAGGCTGTCAAGGGGTCGGTCTAATTCTTTCTGCACGAATGGCTGAGTGCGTGAATGAGTATGAGTGTGTCAGCCCTCGTCTTCTATGGATTAGGCTGAAAGTTGGAATCACTCGGATCTTCGTTCTAGGTGTTTATGCACCTTGGGATGTGGGTTCGAGGGGTACAACATCAGCAAAAAGCGAAAACGAGGAGTTCTGGAATAGTGTAAGAGAAGTTTTGAAAGTTACCAAGCCAAATGAGAAGATTATTATGTTAGGTGATTTTAATGGATGGGTGGGTGTAAAGCGTGATGGATATGAAAAGGTGCTTGGTGCGTTTGGTGACGAAAAGGTGAATAATAATGGAAGAAGTGTATTAGAAATTTGTCTAGAGTGGGATCTTTTTGTGTCGAACTCAATGTTTCAACATAAAGAGATCCACACCTACACAAGAGTGGAAGGTATTTTAAAAAGTATGATAGACTTTGTGATTGTAGATGAAAGATTGAAGAACAAAGTGCTGGATACCCGTGCATATCGCGGTGCTGGCATTGACTCGGACCATTTACTGGTGATATCCCGGATAAGGGGTATCTTCAATCGCTAGCGGCACAGGGTAAGGGAGCAAACCAGCGCTTTGGAAAGAGTAAAAGTGGAAAATTTGCAAGATATGGATGTAGGTAAGAAGTATATTAATAGACTGAAGGATGAATTTGAAGATTTAGATGAAATGAGCGATATTGAAGATGGATGGAAGGAACTTAAAGAAAGAATTGTGAAAGTAGCTGTTGAAGTGTGTGGTGTAAGTAGAAGAAGGAAAGGAAAAAATCACAAAAATGCGTGGATGAGTAAAGATGTGCAAGAACTTGTGCGATTAAAGAAGAAAGCATGGCTGGATTTGTTAGCAGCAAAAGCTAACTTAAGAATGCAAGAGGTTATAGATGAGGATGTGAATGAAGCACGTAAGGAATATAAAAAAATGAAAGATTTGGTTAAGAAAGCTGTGATTAGAAAGAAAGAAGAGTATAAAGAGGATTTTGATAAAAGGCTATCAGAAGACTTTCAGTCAAATCTGAAAGTATTCTGGAAATCCGTAAGGTCAGCCCGAGGAAATACTATAACCAGAGAGCTGACTAGGATCAGATGCCAGGATGGTAGCGTTGTGAAAGGAGAAGAATGTGTACTAAAGATATGGAAGGACTATTTTGAAAGTTTATTTGAAAAAAAGGAAGGAAATAAGAAAGATTTCTGCTATAGCGAAGAAAAAGAGAATGAGATGGAAGGCGAAATTGAAATGTTCGAAATTGTGGAAGCACTTAAGAGTATGAAAGCGGGAAAGGCTGCTGGGTGTGATAGAGTGTCGGTCGAGATGCTTAAAGCAGGAAAAGGCGTAGTAGCTAGTCAGTTGTACTGCCTTTTCAATTTGTGTTGGAGAAGCGGCCGAGTACCAAAAGATTGGTGTAAGGCTGTTATCGTGCCACTTTACAAAGGAAAAGGGTCACAGCTGGACTGCAAAAATTATCGTGGTATAAGCCTGCTTAGCGTCGTCGGCAAATTGTATGCTAAGGTATTGATTAATAGAGTCAGGAATGAAACTGATGACAAAATATGGGATGCTCAAGCGGGATTTCGAAAGGGAATGGGATGTACTGATCAGGTCTTTTCCTTGCGGTGCATAGCCGAAAAGTCTTTGGCCAAGAGTCAAAAAGTCTATTGCACATTCGTAGATCTGGAAAAGGCCTATGACAGAGTTGAGAGGAATGAATTGTGGTCAGCACTTTCTATGCATGGGGTGAGCAGTCTCTTAATACGAGCACTGAAATCCTTATATGAGGATTCGAGTGCTTGTGTCAGGATAAACGGAGCGCACACTGAGTGGTTTAAGATTGAGAGGGGCGTTAGGCAAGGATGTGTTGCATCACCGTGGCTGTTCAACCTATTTATGGATAGCTGTTTGACAGATTTGAAAGAGTCTAAAAGTGGATTAAGGATGAATGAGTTACTCGTCAAATGTCTGCTCTATGCCGACGATCAGGTTATACTGGCGTCATCAGCGGAGGAGTTACAGGAGATGGTAAACTGTATGCACGAAGCTTTAAAAGAGAAAGGAATGAAAGTGAACGTAAGTAAAACTAAAACACTGGTTTTTGAAATGGAGAAAGAAATGACAGCATGTAATATTTTGATTGGAGGAGAAAAAGTGGAGCAAGTGAAAGAGTTTGTATATCTAGGATCAAAGTTTACATCAGATGGCAAGTATGATAGTGATATTGAAAGGAGAGTGAACGCGGGGAACATGGTGAATGGAGCTTTGCATGCCTTTATGAGCAGTCAGAAACTATCCAAAAAGGCTCGACTGGCTGTGCACAGGGGCGTGTTGGTCCCGACATTAATGTATGGGAGTGAAAGTTGGGTATGGCAAAAGAAGCATGAAAGCAGAATAAATGCAGTGGAAATGAGAGCGTTAAGGAGTATGATGGGTGTGAAATTGAGTGACAGGATAAGGAACAGCGTGATAAGGGAATGTTGTGATGTGAAAGAAGATGTAGTTACAGGAATAGAAAAGGGTATGTTAAGATGGTTCGGTCATGTGGAGAGGATGAATGAAAGCAGGTTGACTAAGCAGATATACAAGGAGAGTGTGGAGGGAAAGGTCGGAGTGGGAAGACCTAGACGAACGTATCTTGATCAAATTAAGGACGTCCTGGTAAAGGGTCAGGTCAAAAGTACCCGAAACCGCCGAGCTTGTATGAAGAGAGTTATGAATGTGGACGAAGCGAAAGAAGTATGCAGAGATCGTGGCAAGTGGAAAGAGGTAGTCTCTGCCTACCCCTCCGGGAAAGAGGCGTGATTTTATGTATGTATGTATGTTTAAGAGAACTATAAATTAAATTTTTAAGAATGTACCCTACAGGAAAACATTATGAAAGTAGCAAATCATGCTCTTAGTAAAGGTAAATAATTAACATGTAACAGTGACCAGTATCGGCAAATTATAATATTTTTAAAGTAAGTAACAAACGTTGACAAAACAATGACAAAGAACTTAAAATACTGCTCTGCGCGATCCAACAAATATGTAATTGTTGGGTCGACAAGTAAAAACAAGATAGCAATAAGTATAAATTAGCTCCTAGAAATAGTGATAAACTAGTACTAGAATAGAGAAATAACGATATGTATTATAAAAAGTAAATGTATATATCTAAATCAGCCCAATACCACCAGGTAAATTTGTCTTGAGGGTTTCCCCCTTCCTTAGGCGACAGGACACTCGAGTTTGGGCTCGCTCAACTCGGTCACTCTGCCCAGGGTCCAGTTTCGCCATATGCCTACAAGCAGCACCACCACGGCTCTCGTCGCCATCAGCCTCTGTGGCCTCCGCAGGGAGGCGAGGTTTTGGCGAGAGAGCGCATCCGCCCATACGGGGGCCCCGTAAAGGGCTATCGATCGCACGACCCCCATGTACAAGCGCCTGCAGGACGCTTCTGGACCTCCCAGATTCGGCATGAGCCGAGTCAGCGCTCCGGCCGCCGTCGTCATGCGCGGCGCTAATTCCGCGAAGTGGGCGCCGAAGTTCCATCTGCCATCAAGAACGATGCCCAGGTAGCGCATCGATTGCTTGATGGCAATTGAAACACCTCCAACCGTCAGACTGGCGTCTGCAGGCGGCTTCCTCCGAGGGCCATGGAAGCACAGCGCCTCGGATTTGTGGAGAGCCACCTCCAGACCCAATCGACGGATCCGGCGCACCACTTCAGCGACTCCCGCAGTGGCGAGCAATGACGCCTCCCTATATGTGGCGCCGCGGGCGGCCACGAGTGTGTCGTCCGCGTAGCAGACGACCTCCACCCAGGGCAGAGTGACCGTCCGCAGCACCCAATCATAACCGATGTTCCACAGGAGCGGTCCTAGGACAGAACCCTGTGGAACACCGCGCGTCATTGAACTCTTCGTCCAACCGTTTCGGTCAGGGAAGATTATCCATCTCTCTGAGAGGTAGTCCCTGGTAACCTGACGCAGGTAGGTCGGCACCCCATGGTATCGGAATGCCTCCACAATGCAAGACCAGGGGAGGGCGTTAAAGGCGTTGGCGATGTCCAAAGACACCGCCACGACCACCTCACCCTGGGCAACCGCATCCTGCGCCAAGGACTTCACCCTCAGCACGGCGTGAATCATCGACCGCCTCCGGAACCCGTATTGGCGATCCGCCAGGTCCGGCCTGACTCTCTCCAGGTGCTCGACGAGGCGGTCAGCAATGACCCTTTCCAGTTGCCGGCCTCATCGAGCACGACGAGGGGACGGAACCCGGTCGGGGAATCCACCGGACGTCCCTCCTTCTGCAGTAGGACTAGTCGGCCCACTTTCCACGCCGCGGGAAACCTTCCCTGTTCGAAACAGGCTGTGAACAGCCCCCTCAGCCGTTCCCCCAGAACGTCCAGAGCGAGGACGAGGGCACGACCTGGAACTCCATCAGGACCCGGGGCGACGTTCTTCGCACGCAGCCGTGTAACGGCCGCAGCAAACTCATCCCGGGTCACCTCCGGGATCGCCTCCACGCCCTCGCTTCTTTCCGCCAGTGGCGGTGCCATACTGGGGGGCTGAAAGGCCGCTCCCTGCGGAAACAGAGCGGCCACCACCTCACCGAGGAACTGCGGATCCAAGGTTCGCGTCAGGGGGGCCGCATACGGCCGGAGCTTATTCCGAACCAGCCGATATGGGCGCCCCCAAGGATCGCGGTCCAAGGTACCCAGCAGCTCCTCGCGTGCTGCCTCCTTGGCGGACGCTATCGCTGTCCTCAGCGAACCACTGCGCTATGCTCTGACACAACAGGTCCTGTGCACTAGTGCAGTGGTTGATATTCGTCTGGAGAACTTTGAGGGCCATAATTATTCAGAGGCCCCCGTTTCCATCGCCTCGGCGCTCTGAGCCGCACGAGCAGGCTGCGTCTGGGCCGTAGCCGCGGACGCACCCTGCTTCCCACCTCTTTTTCTTTTTTTGTTTTGGCGCGTGCTGGAGCACGCCTTACTCCCCACGCGGTGCCCCGTCGGCTTGCCTGCCCCCGCGCACAAGATGCACTTGGAGGCGGCGTTGCACGCCGCGGCCTTGTGACCCGGCTCGCCGCACCTGTATCACAGCAGGCTCCTGTCGGACTCGGCAGTGCACCGCTGCGAGACATGACCCGACTCTAGGCAGCGGAAGCACTGCATGGGCCTGGCCGGCAGCAGTTTTACCTGCGCCGAAACCCATCCGACTAGGAGCCTGGTGCCGTTGGCGGTCAGCCGTTTGGCCGCCGCAATGGGACACCTGACGAAGGCGGTACGAACGCCCGTGCGGTCCTCCCGAATGTCCCCGACCCGGATTTCGGATTCGGGGCATTGACCAGCCCGGGCGATCGCACCACACACCACAGCTGGGGTGACAGAGTCGCACAGCTCCAGCACGCGCAAATCAGCGTATTTCTGAGGCCTGGATACCTCCGCTACTTGAGGATCCAGGACCTCTTTTAATTTCGACGCCTGGAGGTTGGCCTTTGAATCCTTCTCGGTACCCGCGATTTCTAAAATGCGGGCACCGGTTGCCGCCTTTTTAAATTTGACCCCGGGTATACCCAGGGCACCGAGGTCCACTTTATCCCTGGCCAGATCCATGATCTGACCATAGGTCGCTCCACGCTTTTCCGCGTCCGGCTGCAGCTTGATCACAACCGCAGCCGACCGCGGAGGGCGGAGTTTGGGCGGTTGTGGACCCTTCTCTATTTTGGCCGCAGCCTGCTTACCCCGGGGTGGGGCAGCGGCAGCGGCGGATTTCCTCCTGGCGCCCTTCTCCGGCACCTTCTTCCAGGGCACTGGCCCAGGAGCCGGTGGCGGAGCGGGTGGCCGTGACGCCGGCGCAGCCGTTACAGCTGCGTATGATGGCGAGTTGGCCGACCTCGGTAACGACACCGGTGGGGACGCCGACGGTATCGGCTCGGGCTCAGGCGCCGTAGGGGCAGGGTTCCCTTTCTTGCCCTTTCCCTTCCTACCCCGTTTGCCTTTGCCCTTTCTGGGCTTGGGTTCAGGGGTCGGTTGGGGGGGGCGCCTTCCGCCACACGGCCGTACGGCTCGCTGGAGCCCGCACCGTGACCTCCTCTACATCGGTGTCCGAGTCCGAGAGCATGTCGGCCACCGAGGCAGCAAACCTCTTCCCCGACGTCTCTTTCGCCGGCGCACGGCGTTTATCGGCCGCCAGTGCGGGCCGCAAACTTTTCTCCGGCAGGAGACGGTCCTGGAGCCCCTCAAAACGGGCGTCCAGTACAGGACCAATCGTGGAGAGAATGAGGCGCTGCAGCACCTCAGTCTCCTCCTGCCGGAATTCCGTCAGAGGGGCAGGCGCAAAGGCCGCCCGCTCAGGACGCTCACTTTTAATGGCAGCTCTGAGCTGCGCCACTTCTTTTTCAAGTGAGGAGACTTTTGCTTCCATGCGCTCGCATATTACGCGCAGGCGCTTAGCCTCCCCACCTGTCGACCCGGAGCTCAGAGCCGACATGACCTTCTCTAGGGACGCTGCAGCGTCCTTCAGGCCCTTTTGGAAGGTACCCTTGAGGTTCCCTGAATGGGCCGCAATTTCCCGAATAATTTTTAAATTCGTTGCGGCCTGGTCCCCAAGGGTGTCCTTGTCTGCGGGCGATGTCGCCTGCAGCGTCTCCGCTTTTTTGGCCATCTCGGCCACGGATTTCAGAATAAAAGCCCAACAAAGTCAATAAAAAAGCTAAAGCAAAAAAATCATCACCAAAAACTAAGGAGATTTCAAGTCCTCAGCTAAATAATAAGAAAGCAGAAAAACGTACTGTGAAGCCCCAAAATATAGTCCAAAACAAAGCAATACAGAATGAAATGAAAAATAAAATGAAATTATGTATGATAAGCAGTAACAATGATCTTAAAATGCTAAAGATCGCAAAAAATAGTTTTGTTAACTCTGAAATATGTCATCACTTATACCCTAAGTGTGGAATAAGTCAGCTCATAAAAAACATAGATGTGAAACCTTTATAATTTTACAAAGGATGATTACTGCATTATTTTAATTGGCGAAGAGGACTTTAAAAAAACAAATAATTATTTTGATTTAGTTATAATGTTGAGAGAAACTTTATCAGCAATTACTCATACAAATATAATATTATGTCTACCAATATTTAGATGTGCTAACAACAAAGATATTTTTAATCAGAGACTAGAATGTTTCAATAATTTACTATATTTGGATAACCGTTATGTGTATGGTTATCCAAATATAGTAAATTATTGAAACATTCTAGTCTCTGATTGCATATTATGCAGAGTATGCATATTTGCTAGACACTAATTTTAATTTATCATATGAATATGACATGTTCTCAATACATTACGGGACAATAATTAGAAAATATCTTCATCATCCCGTAGTAATTTATTGTCCCGTAATGTATTGAGAACATGTCATATTCGAGTTCGAGTTCGAGTCGAGTTTAATAATAGGGAATATAATAAAATAATAATTTAAGCACGAATGATCAGTTTTTTCTGTGATTCGAAATTAGGTATAATACATCAAAACATTGCAGGTTTAGTGAATAAGGCTGACTTACTTGTTATTCATTTAGAAGAATTATTATGTGATCGAATTGAAATTGATGTTATTTGTATAACTGAACATTTTATTAAATCAGGAAATGAAAATAATTTGTATATACAAAATTTTTGTCTTGCAGCATGCTACTCCAGGACAAATGAAAAACGTGGAGGTGCATGTTTCTTAGTGAAAAAAATCTATCAGTATAAAGAAAAATATGTATATCAAAACATTCTGTTATTGGTGTAATAGAATGTTGTGCAGTAGAGTTGATAGAATATAAATTAATAATATTGTGCGTCTATAGACCGGCAACTTCTAAGGACTACACTACTTTTTACGATAAATTGGATATTATTTTAAAAATATTATGTGCTCATTCTAACAAGCAAGTTGTAATATGTGGAGATTTTAATATTGATATTTTAAAACGATGTAGCTTAGCTTTAGATTTTGAATACTTCCTTATGGGTTATAATCAGTCTCGGTTGGACATTAGATCGAACCACACGCTACTCAAGTTAAAGTCAGCAGTCGCCAACATTTGATTCATCATATACCTCATCAACAATGAATACGTGTAGCAGATGCAACTCAGCCTTCAATGATGGTGTTCAGTGTACGTCTTGTAGGAGTATGTACGAGTAGATGTTTCAATAAACAAAATTCGATTCATTCTAACCACAAAACATTAGTCGAATGCACTTACCTGACTCCATTATAAAATTGATAAGAATCACCCGCGAGCTCGTGGAAAGATCACACACCGAACACACTTTTTACACATGATTCATTCTAACCAACAAACACTATTTTGTTGTACTTTCCTGATTCCTGTTCTACCAACAAGATTTTACATGTTAAATTATAAAACGTGTTTATTCGTTAAACCTAAATTCATTTCGCTCAAATTTGTTGAGTACTGCAGACGAGTTTAAGCACATGCTAATAATTTGAAATGAAATTTGTGAAACAAAAAGACTCACTAAAATTAGATTGTATTTGTCCTGCTTCATCACAAGAACCAAAACGACACGGAAACCTTCTGCCGAACACAATACGTTGTATCGTTTGTGGTCCATCAAATTGTGGAAAAACCGACTTAGTAGGGGAATTGTGCTTAAGATGACATACTTTTTCTGTCAGGATGAATATTTCAAAAAAATCAAGTCATGTGAGATCAGCATATTGCGTTTATTCTTAAATGTATCATAATTAACAACATTTCTTAAGTTTTAGAACAATTACTGTAATATAAAATAAAAAAAATCAACATAAGTTGCAGTGAGGTAAACGTTTGTAAGACGACATATCTATAGGGTAAAATGACATAGTATGTCATCTTGGACTTTAAAGGGTATGTCGTCTTAAATTGTAACAGTCTTATGAACATAGTTCGCAAACAAAATGTTTCTTTCTTGCAGGTATGCCTGCGCATAGTGTGTGACACCAATTGGAACATAGTTGACACTTCACCCAATGTTCTTTTGGCCTAGACTGGCTAAACATTTCATTGCAGTAAATGCAAGCTGGATCCTCCTCCTCTTCCGCATCTTTATGGGCATAAGGATCGTCCAAGACGTCGTCATCGTTCAAAATAACAGGCTGCGTCTGCTTTCTACTACGCGTAGACCTGTATTTCTTTGAGGAGGGCCCAGGGTCCATGTTAGGTATTTTTTCGAGGTTCTCATCATCGTCTAAATCAGGTTTTGTTCGCTTTGGACCTCGTTTGGATCTGAGTTTTTTTGATACAGGCTTATAATTCACGTCATCATCTTCAAAAATAACGCGCTTCACTTTCTTTTGCTGTTTCAGAGATTTCAGATTTTCCTTTTCCTTTTTCTGCTGTATTGTTGATTTTATGTCATTCATAAATGGACTAGATGTGAAAACCTGAGCTCCACCGACTTTTCTCTTTGCTTTTAATCTTCCTGTAGCTTTTGGTAATGGAGAAATGTCGTTAAGTATGCAGTTAGTAGCAGAAAGTATTCCCGTTTGCAAAAGTCTAGTCTCTTCTTTGGCATTTGTGGATTTTTCAGAATTAGGCTCTAGGAGTGTATGCAGGGATTGAAACGGAATGTTTTTGTCATGATCTTTTAATAATTGCTCAACCATATTTGCTGCTAAAGTTTGAAGGGATAATGGATTATTTAAAGTAGAAGTAGCATCTTCACTCGGAGAAATAATAATATTAATTTTATCGCCGGCGTTATGAGGTTGCTTAGAGTCAGACTCTTGAAGTATAGGTTGGGACTGAAATTCAGTATTGTCATTATGGTGTTGTGATAAATGCGTAACTGTGTTTGGTAACAAAATTGAGGGGGATGAGGGACGACCTTCAACATCTCTAGAAGTGGCTTGAAAATCTATTTGCTCCTGAGAGTTGTCAGCTGCATTCTCCATTATCTGTTCCTCAGCGTCTGTTGATTCCGAGGAGTCTTCATTATTTAGCTCAGGCTGAGATGAAGTACTGGCAACCGGCTCTTCATCGTTATTCAATTCATTCTCGGTAACTTCGCTAGGTAAATACATTTCTTCTGGAAAAATGTTTGGATTAAAAGGAAAAATTCCAGTTTTCTCAAAACCACTCGTTATGTTCTTGACAGAGGCTGCATTTTCGTAGGCTCTTCCAAAAATTTGAGCGACTTGGTATAGGCCTACGGTTCTGCCAGGATGGTTTTTCATCCATGTTGCCATTTCGCGATCATAATAAGCCTGAAGTGGACCAAAAAAAGATACATCAGTAGGCTGCATTCGGTGTGTGCAATGTGGCGGCAGACAGAGCATTATCACACCGTTGGACTTGGCGAGTTCCAGTGCTTCTATATTTTTATGGCTGGAGTGCCCATCAAGGATTAGCAATGCCTTATTTGTTACAGAAGCATTCACAAAACCTATAAAATGGCGCATCCACTTGAAGAATAAGTCACCAACCATATAACCAGAGGGATAGCAAAGCTCTAAAGTACCTGAAGGAGCACCATCAAAGTATTCAGCCTTATGATTTTTTCTTGGAATAATTAATGCAGGTGGAACAAAATTTCCAATGGCGTTAGCACAGGCAACAACTGTGAAATGTTCACCGCGTTCAGCACTAGTGACAGCGCCAACTTGTTTTTTGCCTTGGGATGCAAAAACTTTTGGGGGCTTTTGAACTGTGTTTAGTCCAGACTCATCCATGTTGAAAATTCTATGCGGCTGGATCTCGTTAGCAGTAACTTCTCTTTCCAAAAGAGCAAAGAACTATGATACTTGAGACTTATTGAATGCCCTTGCTCTTGCAGCTGAGGTTGGCTCGGGAGCTCTGAGTGCAATATTTGGGTTGCGTTCTCTAAACCCCTTGAGCCAATCCCACCCAGCTATCTTCTCATTCTTATCAAATCTGTGATTCAGTCCCAATTTTTCAGCAAATTCAAAAGCTAATTTTCTTATTTCAGTCGTGTTAAAACCAAAAAGACGACTTTCAAACTCAAGAACACGATCTACGAGTGCTTTTTCCATATCTTTATTGAAGGTTGGCTTAAAACGACCAAGATTTACTGGAGTACTATGATAATGACGACGAAGGGTAGCTTGTGGCACGTTGAAATGTTTAGATGCTAAAAGCCAACCCATCCTATTATTTTTTACAGCTTCGATGGCCTTATCCATGTCTTCTTGTGACCAACTTTTTCGCGTCGATGTTCTTTTATAATTACCAGGCATCCTGCATTTAAAAAAAAATTACTCGAATCACAAATACTACAATGTCATTCAACAATAATCTTTAGACAAAAGTAAAACAAAATAATACCCTTCTACCAAATAATTATGTTTTGTAGACTTTCAAATGTCAAGAATACAATAATTTAAATGTGGGTAGAAATTGATTACATGTTGTCTCTAACTGCGATGAGAATGATATAGAGTATAAATTGTTACGATAAGAAATGTATACTACATTTCTTATTAAATGTATACTACATTTCTTATTTAATATATACCTACTACATTTCTTATTTAATGTATACCTACTACATTTCTTATTTAAAAGTAAAAGGTAGGTGTAAGATGACATAGTATGCCATCTTACACCTACCTTTTGTATGTCATCTTACCCAATGCATAATGCAAAATTCAACACAATTATCGTGACAGCAACTTTGAGGTTAGATTTTGCATTATTCAGTTCTTGTATCACATAATAACCGCATAATACATTTCAAATTAATTTAACCAAAAGATCTTTACCTTACGCGTATTTTCACCAACAAACAAAAGAGTAAAAAAACTTTTTTACATTCAAAATCACCAAATATGAATTACCACCGGCAACCGGCACTCACATTCCGTCATAACTAAATTGCAATAATAGCGACATCTATTAGGGACCCTCTAATACGTCACACGATCACTTTGCGCGAATATTTAAATCAATATGACTAGTGTGTCATCTTATCTGACTATGTCATCTTAAGCACAACTCCCCTAATAAGTTTATTGTTACATACAGATGGTCCACGATTTTGTAACTTATATGTTTATTCAAAATCTTTATATCAAGCAAAATACTTATTTTTAGAGAAAGTTATGAACATGGTTTCTGGTACAACCTTTCATAAATACAATCACAATTGTGAAATTTTCAGTCCTCACGAAGCGCTACCTGATTCAATTATAATATTTGATGATGTAGCTTGCGAAAATAAGAACAGCTTTAGAGATTATTTTGCTATGGGTCGACATAAGAAAATTGATTGTTTTTATATTAATCAAACATACACAAAAATACCTAAACAACTAGTGAGAGACAATTCCAATTTGATTGTATTATTTAAACAAGATGACATTAATTTGAAACATGTTTATGATGAGCATGTTGGGTCTGATATGTCATGGAATCAATTTCGTGAAATGTGTTCAAAAGTTTGGAAAAAGCCTTTTAATTATCTTGTTATTAAAAAGGATTGTGATAAAAACAAAGGATGTTATAGGTCAGCATTTGACACTTTTATAGTTCTAGATTAACATACTTAATACAATGTAGTGATAATGAAAGGTCACTTTAAAGTGTGATCTGCGACTGAACACAATATCAAGCAGTAAAATGGAAAAAACATTTAAAAAACAAATAGTTAAGTAAGCAGCAGCTGTTAAAAGAAAAGTGGGGATGATTAACGATACATTCAAACCTATTGTTGATCCCCTTAATTTGATAGCCAATAAAAATAATGAAAAGTGGGTTGAGAATGAAAATAATGACATTCCCTCTGTTGGGAAAAAATTTAAAAATGAAAGTACATCGTCTTATTCATCCAATGAAGAATCGAATGACACTGTTTCTGAAAGCGACTTTCCTAATAATTACAACAAAACTTTAATTTCCACACCTTCTGAAGATCATAATGTCAGTGAAGGTTCGTTCAAATCTATTGCGTCTTCTCCAGATAATCGTCAAACTTTGTCGTGGTCATCAGAAGTAATGGATGCTATACCTTTTGGAGTAAGACATGAGCGGGGAAAACTAATGCTTGGCAATATTCGTGTTTTTGATAATGATAACATTCTGAAAATACGAACTCGAATTTTAAAGAAGACAGATGGTTTACGAGAGTTACTATTTAAAAGGAAACCAGATCTAGAAAAAGTCAGAGAGGAGGACTTGCAAAATTATAAATTGTTACTAATTGATACTAATGCACATCGACGTAATTATGAATCATCTTAACCTATAAACAGTAACAAAGGTTTTAAATACATTAATGTTATTAAGCCTTTATTTAAATTTTCAAAAAATATGACTTCAAGTGTAGAAAGTCTCCCTCAAGGAAAAGGTATTCCACTTCTGAAAAAAGTAAAAAAATATACTGATTATGTTTATTGGGATGATCCCAACGAACTGGTAGAACGATTAAAATTGTTGTTAGGATCACGAGCGGCTGGCAATAGTGGTGTAGATAATGAAATTATTGCAGTCATAGAAGAATTACGAGAAGCTGGAATTATAAATATAGAACATAAACAGCTATCGCCACAGAAAATGACCAGTATAATTCGAGATCTCTAATCATCTAGACAGCAATGAATGTAGATAAGTTCGGTCATCACGTCCATAAACGTTTGCGATTATTGGAATTTATCGACACTTTAAACGATACATTGGTGAAAACTGATGCTGGACACTATGATTTGAAAACATCTAAATTAAAAGGTCTTTCATCTCCAAATGAAGCCGATGAAGCAGTGAACAAAGCATACGTCGATAATATACTACAAGAGTTAAGAAAAGAAATAAGAGTGGTTAATGATAATATACAAGTATATTTAAAAAAATTGGAAAAAGCTACATCAGACCGTTCGTCTACATCAGACAAAATCGTTTTATACAAAAGAAGAAATAGATAATTTGATTGAACTTAAATTGAACCAACACAATGAGCAAAAAAAACATAGTGGATGAAATTCATAAAGCAGCAAGAAGAAATTTTCCTCGTCGATTTACAATTATAAAAGGAATAGACGACTTATGGCAAGCTGATCTTATGGATTTTCAGAAATATTCTTATTTTAACAAAGGATATAAATATGTTTTAGTTGTAATAGATACTTTTACAAAATATGTGTGGACATATCCTATAAAAACAAAAAATGTGTGACAAAAGCAATGTTTGAAATTTTATCTTGTTCAAAACGAAAACCTATAAATTTACAAACTGATTTAGGCAAGGAATTTTATAATGATGCTTTTAATAAATTGTGTAAGAAATATGACATTAATCATTATTCCACCTACTCCACCAAAAAAGCTTCTATTGTGGAAAGAGTTATTCGTACAATAAAATGTAATCTTTACAAAATGTTTAGTTTGTATGGTTGTTATAAATGGTTAGGACAAAATTTAAATTCCGTTGTAGAAAAATATAACAATACCACTCACCGTACTACTAAATTTAAACCAGTCGACGTAAATAAAGTAAACAAGATACATGTTAGATGTAACATATTGCGTGCACAAAAGCGAGTTTTATATCGCAAGCCTAAGTTCCACGTTGGTGATAGTGTTCGGATAAGTAAATTTAAATGTGATTTTTATAAAGGATACACTCCCAACTGGTCGACAGAAATATTCGTTATTGTCAAGGTAAATGATACGAATCCACCAACATACCTATTAGAAGACAAACATAAACAGGAAATTTTGGGAGCTTTTTATGAATATGAATTACAAAAAACGAAATTTCCAGAACTTTATCTTATTGAAAGAGTTATTAAACGTAAAGGTCATAAACTTTATGTAAAGTGGTTAGGTTTAAGTGAAAAAGAAAATAGTTGGGTGGACAAGAATGCATTACTATTGTAATATAAAGTGAGCGTCATAATAAATATCTTCATTTTAAGAATATCTATGAAGAAGGGAAGAGGTATTTTAAATAACGTCATCAATAATTTACCTTTCGAACTACATATTCCTGGATATCAGTTTTGTGGACCAGGTACTAAACTTCAAAAACGATTATTAAGAGGTGAGCGAGGTATAAATAAATTGGATGAAGCTTGTATATACCACGATATTGCATACAATAATAAGGATTTAAACATTCGACATAAAGCAGATTTAGACCTTTTGAATATGGCTAAGAAAAGAATAAAATCGAAGAGTGCTGGGAAAGGAGAAAAATTGGCTTCATGGATTGTAAAAAATGCAATGAAAGCAAAACTCAAAGCTGGCGCTGGAGTTCGTTCATTTATGAAAGTAGTGAAAAATATACAATCTAAGCTTAAAAATATTAAATCAAAGGACAAGCGTTCAACTATAAATTTTGCATATGCAACCGCAAAAAGACTATTTTCTAAAAATAACGGATCACGTACACGTTTACCACGATGAATACCCATTCCTAAATGCGGAGGCTTTTTACCGCTCATTCCCATCTTTGCCGGTCTGTCAGCTTTAGGTTCACTTGCTGGTGGCGCGGCAGGTATAGCAAAGGCTGTTAATGATTACAAAGTAGCTCAGAAAAACTTTGAAGAGTCTAAACGACATAACAAGATGATGGAATCTGTTGCTTTAGGAAAGGCCTTGTATATAAAACCATATAAAAAGGGAGCAGGATTATATCTAAGTCCTTCAAAAAACTGAAAAAGCGGCTACCCAGACGAGCACTAACCAATTTAGATATAATGGAACATGCTATTGATATTCCTTACTTTCGCGGAGTGTATATGAGAGATACTCTTCCTCGGAAACCAAAAAAAATTGAGTGTGCTGTATTAAATTTAGATAGTTCTGACAATCCTGGAACATATTGGGTAGCCTACGTTAAATATATTAATTACTGTGAATATTTTGATAGTTTTGGTGATTTAAAACCACCATTGGAACTAGTAAATTATTTAAGTCCTTTAACTATAAATTATAATTATTTGCAATATCAATCTTATGGTACTATAATCTGTGGATGTAGCGACATCGTCGTACATACAATCAGCACATAACCAGATAAGGCACACTATAAGATAAAGTTTAGAGATTAAGTTAGATAGCAAAACGCACGTCCTTTATTAGTATATAAGCAACCGATATATGTAAAATAGACACACTTAAAACCATTACGTGTTTCACTACATCTCCTTGCCGGACCATCGGCAAATTGGTGACCCCGACGTGAATCAGGGAAACTAATTCAAGCACAGACTACGGCGGAACTCTGTGCTATCCACCCGTCCAACCGCCTCACTATTACCGACCGAAAAAGTGGTATTAGATATTTGATTGACACGGGAGCAAACATATCAGTTATAAGCAAGCCACAGAGTCACATAATCGCGCAAAGCGAACCTTATACACTCTACGCCGCAAACGGAACAAAAATCAAGACATACGGCGAAAAAACACTTACATTGAACTTGGGACTACGAAGAAGTTTTACATGGAACTTCGTCATTGCCGACGTAACACAATCAATTATTGGAGCAGACTTTTTAGAGCATTTTAAGTTATTAGTCGACATAGCTGGTCGGAAACTAATAGATGGGGTAACTGAGCTGACAACGCCGGCAACCCTAATCACATCGACGCAGCAAACAATTCGCACTATTGACGTTGGAATCGACATACGCATCACTCAAATATTAAAAAAATACGAAGATATTACGAAACCGTCCTCACTCAGCTCTACTCCTAAACACAAGATTAAGCATCACATTATAACAAAAGGACCGCCAGTATCAGCACGCGCAAGACCACTACCCCCGGATAAATATCACATAGCAAAAGAGGAATTTAACAAAATGATGGAGCTAGGAATTTGTCGCCCCTCGGACAGCCCATGGGCAAGTCCTTTGCACATGGTGAAGAAAAAGAACGGTGAATGGAGACCATGTGGAGATTACCGTAGCTTAAATAGCACGACAGTACCGGATAAATACCCGCTTCCACGATTAACAGATTTCACCTACATATTAGAAAATAAGAAAATATTCAGCAAAATCGATATCCGGAAAGCTTACCATTGTATTCCCGTAGAGGACGTGGAGAAGACCGCTATAATCACTCCTTTTGGACTTTTTGAATTCCCTAGAATGCCCTTTGGTTTACGCAATGCAGCCCAAACCTTCCAACGATTCATGGATTCACTATTTAGAGATTTGGATTTTGTATTCATTTTTGTCGACGACTGTTTAATCGCCTCGGAAAATGAAATAACACATATTCAGCAGCTGGATACAGTTTTCAAGCGTTTACAGGAAAACGGTATTACTATTAATCTCGAAAAATGCGACTTTCTCAAAAACGAAATGGACTTTTTAGGCTATCACATAACTAGCCAAGGAATACGTCCAACAGAAGAGAAGTACAAGGCAATAGTGGAATTCCCTAAACCGAAGACAATCAAAGAATTAAGAAGATTTTTAGGCATGATTAATTTTTACAGAAACAACCTTCCACACGCCGCTCAATATCAAAATATCCTAAACGAATACCTGCATATATCAATAAAGAACGATAACTCTCCTATTCCTTGGACAACAGACGCCGAAAAAGCTTTTGAAAAATGCAAGGAAAACATTATGAACGCAGCATTGACAGTGCACCCCTCACGCACGGCCACGCTGGCACTCATGACGGACGCCAGCGCTACCTGTGTTGGCGCAGTTCTACAACAAAAAAAGGGACGCATTTGGGAACCATTAGGATTTTTTTCAAAAAAACTAAGTGATGCACAACAGAAATATTCAACGTTCGATAGAGAATTACTCGGAATATATATGGCAGTCAAACATTTTCAAAAATTGATCGAAGGAAGAGAATTCACGATTTTTACGGATCATCGACCTTTGACTTACGTATTCTCTCGAAAATCTTCACCTAACGATACACCACGAAGAATACGTCAATTAGATTTTATTTCACAGTATTCTACCAATATTCAACACATAAGTGGACGTGACAATATTGTCGCGGACACATTATCACGTATAGAGCAGATAGATATGCCATCACCAATCAATTACGCTGAATTAGCAAAATGTCAACTCAGCGACCAAGAATTAATAAGACTTCGTGACAATAATAAATTATTATTCAGAAACATCAAACTTCCGGGTTCTACGGAAAACATCAGTTGCGACGTATCTACTGGAAAAAATCGCCCTTATTTACCGGAAAAATTTCGAAGACAGGTTTTTGATGTCATCCACGGTCTAAGCCATCCTGGGAAGAAAACTACAAGAAAGTTAATAACGCAAAGATATTTATGGCCATCTATGAACAAAGACATTAACAACTGGTGTAGATCATGCATAGCTTGTCAAAAGTCAAAAGTACAACGCCACACAATATCACCGGTCGGTAAATTCATGCCATCGCAGCGTTTCGAACACCTACACATCGATATCGTCGGACCGTTAACTATTTCTCAAGGAAAACGATATCTAATCACAATTATAGATCGCTGTACCTCATGGCCGGAAGTATTTCCCGTGGAAGACATTACAGCCGAAACGGTGGCTCGCGCACTATATGAGGGATGGATTTCAAGATTCGGATGTCCAGTACGTATCACTACAGACCAAGGACGACAGTTCGAATCAAGAATATTCGAATCACTTTCACAATTTTTGGGAGTACATAGAATTAGGACAACGCCTTATCATCCACAATCTAATGGAATGATAGAAAGGTTCCATAGAACTTTAAAAGCAGCCCTCACAACCAGGGAAGCCAACGCTAACTGGGTGAAGGAAATTCCCTCCGTCTTACTCGGTTTGCGTAGCTGTGTACGGGATGACACAGGATACAGTGCGGCGGAAATGATTTACGGAACACCCATCACTCTCCCTGGAGAATTTTTTGAACCATCACACCAAAATTCAACGTACGAAGAATTCATCAAAAGTATCCAACGGGACATTACACACATGACGTCAATTCCAAAACGCAAAAAACATAGTGCAACCATTTTTATTCACCCTGAATTGAACAAATGTTCGCACGTATTTGTGCGATGCGATAGGTTAAGGAAAAGTCTGACTCCGCCCTATGAAGGGCCATTCCCAGTAATCAGCAGAACGGACAAAGCATTTATAGTTAAAATAGGAAATAAGGAAAATACAATATCCATAGACCGATTAAAACCCGCATTTACGATGAATAGCGAAACTATGTACGTGCCAATCTCAGAGAACGCACAAAACAATTCAAGCACGTACATCACGAGAACAGGACGAGCCGTCAAGCCAGTCGTACGATAAAAATAGCTGATTCAAGCAAATCATCCATATAAATACTCACGGCAATTAGAAGGAAAACATCATTCACCGTCAACAAATCAAGAATGGGCACACAAAGTTCCAAGGACCAGATCACTTACAACACGGACAACTGCCTCAACCAAAACGAGGCAGACCAGCTCAGGAGCCTCGTCTTAGAAGAACTACGATGGACGAGGAACATCGCCATCGGACAGATCATAATCTCTCTAGGAATCGCCCTCTTATACGGAATAATGAAGACGGTAGACAAAAGAATACGATCAGCAACAAAAAATAATCAGCATAAGTGCATCGGGTGACAACAAACATTTTTTATCAAGGGGGGAGTATATGTAGCGACATCGTCGTACATACAATCAGCACATAACCAGATAAGGCACACTATAAGATAAAGTTTAGAGATTAAGTTAGATAGCAAAACGCACGTCCTTTATTAGTATATAAGCAACCGATATATGTAAAATAGACACACTTAAAACCATTACGTGTTTCACTACATCTCCTTGCCGGACCATCGGCAAAGTGGACACCTTTGTTTAAAGTTTTTAAAAGAATTTTGGAAACATCATTTGTATAAATAATATAATAAAAATATATTTGTATCAGTATAATAATGTCTTTCACTGTGTCAATAACAGGCAGAGGAGAATTTTTAACAACTAACTATTCCCCTACATTACAACTGAATGGAGAGTACGAATGTGGGCTTTTGTATTTTTCTACATTTAATTCTATACCTAACATAGACGCAAAATAACAAATTTTACTATGGAAAAGATGAAGTTATTGAAATTCCTGAAGGATCGTATGAGTTTCAAGATATTTGTGATTATCTGAAAAGTAACATAAATAATGCAGCGTTGAAATTGGGTTGTAATAATAATACGTTAAAAACAAGAATTTTTTGTTCCAAAGATGTACACTTTAATATAGGATTTAATAGAGAATCAATCAAAGCTAATATAAGTACTGAATCTCAGCATCCTGTCAGCATTTTAGCAACAACTATCGTACGCATCGAATGTGATGTTATCAGCGGATCATTTGTAAACGGAAAAGCAAGCCATATTATTTATGAATTTGTGCCTAACGTACCCCCTGGTTACAGAATTATTGAAATACCTAAGAATTTAATTTACTTTCCTGTCAATCAGAGCTCAATAAATTCACTCAATATAAGGTTGTTAGACGCAGAAAACAAGCAAATTAACTTACGCGGTGAAGAAGTACAGTTGTATTTGCACTTTAAACCAAAATGTTAAATTTTCATAAAAACACCTTCACTCCTATTAAAAGACTCAGTCCTAAATGATCACCTCACAAAGAAACATCGCTGCGATTAAAAAAAAACTAACAAAAAAAATAATGACTTTTTAAGGCTACTAGGTTTATTAATATGAACATTTTAAATATACTACTCTGTCAAGAAAGTAGCAGGAAAAGATGAATAATACACAAACTGTTTGTTATTCATCCAAATTTAAGTATTTTATCACCTTCAAAATATGCTCCTTTAGAAACGATACACTTACGCCAACGAAAAATCCAATCATCAAAACATTTTTTAAACGCTGTTTCCGGGTCAGTTCTCGCCGCGAATTCTCTTTTATATCTTCTACCGATTGAAAACGGGTGCCACGAAGTGGTAATTTGAGTTTAGGAAAAAGAAAAAAGTCGGCTGGAGCCATATCTGGTGAATATGGTGGTTGCTCGATGGTATTTGTTGAGTGTTTGGTTAAAAATTCGTTCACAATGATGGCCTTGTGCGAAGGTGCATTATCATGGTGCAAAATCCAAGAATTTTCTTTCCACAAATCTGGCCTTTTTCGTCGGATTTGCTCTCTTAAACGCCGCATAACACTCAAATAATATTCCTTATTTACCGTTTGACCTTCCGGCAAGAATTCCGAGTGCACAACACCGCGATAGTCAAAGAAAACAGTCAACATGACTTTGACTTTTGAACGACTTTGGCGTGGTTTTTTCGGTTTCGGTTCAGTTGGAAGGCGCCACTCCGAAGCTTGTTGACTAGTTTGCATGTCAAACTCGTAAACCCACGTCTCGTCACCAGTAACAATGCGTTTCATGAATGTTGGGTCGGAATTGACTCGTTCTAGCATGTCCTCAGCGACTCTCATGCGATTGAGTTTTTGAAAAAAATTCAGGTCTTTTGGGACTAGCCGAGCGGCAACATGTTTCATACCCAAATTATTAGTTAAAATGGTACGGATCGACTCGTGAGATACAGAAAGTTCGGTGGCTATCTCTCTCAAAGTTGAATGAGGATTTTCAGTCACTATTTCCTTCACTTTTGCGATGTTAACTTCAGTTGCAGACGTTGATGGCCTACCAGAGCGAGGCAAATCTTCCATCACATCTCGACCGCTTTTGAACGCTTTGTACCACTCATAAGCACGAGTTTTTGATAAAGTCGATTCACCGTAAGCCTTCTGTAACATTTTCAGTGACTCCGAACACGATATTCCATTGGCAATGCAAAAAATTTAAGACAAACTCTTTGTTCGATGTTTTTATCCATTATGAAATTAGCAATACACACAAGATATGATATAACTAAAAATAGCACTGTATTTAATGTAAACAACAGATGCAACTCAAACTCCGCGCCAAAATGGAAAACAGTTGTGCCAATCTAACAACAACAAAAAAAACAAAAATTTGAATTTGGAACCATAAATAAATAATCCATTCCCGATACTTTTCTGACTGAATGTATGCCAACCCGCGTTTTACGACAATAGCATAGAAAGTTTTGAATATCATTCGTATAAGCCTTATGTATCAAGTTTTAACAAAAATGATGAAATACGGATACCGATTAATCAACAAGACTTGTATGTGTTGCCTGCACTCAGCTGTTTGTATATTGAGGGCAGAGTCGATGTGTATAAACAAAATAACGCTGGCAAAGAAAAAGTGCCGAGTGTGCATTTCGTAAACAACCCTGTACTATTTCTATTTCAAGATATAAGATATGAACTAAATGGGATAGAAATAGATAAGATTAAAAATGCAGGTATTACCACAACAATTAAATCTTATCTATCATTGAACGAAAATGAATCCAAAAGCGCAAAAGTTTGGGGTTGGTCTCCTTCAGGCATTACCTCTGATGGAGGATTTTCTGTGTATATACCGTTAAATAAAATATTAGGTTTTGCAGAAGATTATGAAAAAATCATAATGAACATGAATTAGTACTATTGAGAAGTAATACAAATCTCAATTCCTTATTACTAAGTTCTGGAGAAATTGTCGAAGATATAATTATAAATAAAATAGTTTGGCGAGTTCCTCATGTTCGAGTGTCGGACCGTGAAAGAATCAATTTACTTAAACACTTAGAAAAAGATCGAGCGATAACCTTAGCGTTTCGTAACTGGGATTTGTATGAGTACCCATTGTTACCCAAAACCAGGAAACATACTTGGTCCATTAAAACTTCATCACAGTTGGAGAAACCAAGATTTGTTATTATTGCTTTACAAACAAACCGTAAAAGTAATGCAACAATGTCGATGGCAGAGTTCGACCATTGTCATATTCGAGACGTAAGAGTATTTCTAAATTCTTCATTTTATCCGTATGAAGGTTTAAATATTAGTTTCTCAGACAACAGATATTCATTAATATATGAACAATACGCAAGATTTCATCAGTTTTATCATAGTCGCCGAGCGGAGCCGTTGATGGGATTAAAAGAATTTAGAGACATAGCTCCGTTATTTGTTACTAGCTGTGCCCGCGACTTCGTCCGCGTGGAATAGTTATTTTGGGCATCATATTTATTTTTGCAAACATCCTCCTCGGCTTTATCAATTATAGCTGCTAATTGTTATGCGACTTGGCGACGACTTGGCCCACATCATTACCCGCGACCGAACGGAGACCATATATATGTATGCGTTTAGGGTTAGAGGTTGTGCGTTTGTGTTTGTTTGTGCAAACCAATGTTAGCATATATCTCCAAAACTACTGGTCCGAGGCGGTCACGCGTATTAGAAAGAACGCTGGTTCGCCGTATTAAATGTTTCGCTGCAAATTGCTTATAACGACTATATCTCAAAACCTATTCGTCTGATTTATATACTGTAAATGGCAATTTTAGTCTACATGAAAAGCCGAAAGTAATAAACATATTTATTTGGATAAGGATTAATACTGAATTAAAGAAAATTGGTTTCAAAATAACTTATGTTTATAAAGAAAAAAAAATCTAAAAAAATGAACATAAAAGTGGTTATTGTAAGTAAACCTTAAGAGATAGATATATGCTCTCGCGGACTTTTTTGTGGCAAAAAATGAGTACTTCACATCTTTAGTACATTGTTTTACTATATCTTTGTTGGTTTGCGCAGCGTTCACGTGGAAAGCTCGCAGATGGCCGTCTCATTCAACTTTCACCTGCATTGTTGACGTTTCCCGTAGGAAATCCGGGATAAAATGTAGCCTATAGCCTTCCTCGATAAAAAGACTATCTAACAGTGAAAGAATTATTCAAATCGGTTCAGTAGTTTCTGAGATTAGCGCGTTTAAACAAACAAACAAACAAACGAATGAGATGGAAGGCGAAATTGAAATGTTCGAAATTGTGGAAGCACTTAAGAGTATGAAAGCGGGAAAGGCTGCTGGGTGTGATAGAGTGTCGGTCGAGATGCTTAAAGCAGGAAAAGGCGTAGTAGCTAGTCAGTTGTACTGCCTTTTCAATTTGTGTTGGAGAAGCGGCCGAGTACCAAAAGATTGGTGTAAGGCTGTTATCGTGCCACTTTACAAAGGAAAAGGGTCACAGCTGGACTGCAAAAATTATCGTGGTATAAGCCTGCTTAGCGTCGTCGGCAAATTGTATGCTAAGGTATTGATTAATAGAGTCAGGAATGAAACTGATGACAAAATATGGGATGCTCAAGCGGGATTTCGAAAGGGAATGGGATGTACTGATCAGGTCTTTTCCTTGCGGTGCATAGCCGAAAAGTTTTTGGCCAAGAGTCAAAAAGTCTATTGCACATTCGTAGATCTGGAAAAGGCCTATGACAGAGTTGAGAGGAATGAATTGTGGTCAGCACTTTCTATGCATGGGGTGAGCAGTCTCTTAATACGAGCACTGAAATCCTTATATGAGGATTCGAGTGCTTGTGTCAGGATAAACGGAGCGCACACTGAGTGGTTTAAGATTGAGAAAGGCGTTAGGCAAGGATGTGTTGCGTCACCGTGGCTGTTCAACCTATTTATGGATAGCTGTTTGACAGATTTGAAAGAGTCTAAAAGTGGATTAAGGATGAATGAGTTACTCGTCAAATGTCTGCTCTATGCCGACGATCAGGTTATACTGGCGTCATCAGCGGAGGAGTTACAGGAGATGGTAAACTGTATGCATGAAGCTTTAAAAGAGAAAGGAATGAAAGTGAACGTAAGTAAAACTAAAACACTGGTTTTTGAAATGGAGAAAGAAATGACAGCATGTAATATTTTGATTGGAGGAGAAAAAGTGGAGCAAGTGAAAGAGTTTGTATATCTAGGATCAAAGTTTACATCAGATGGCAAGTATGATAGTGATATTGAAAGGAGAGTGAACGCGGGGAACATGGTGAATGGAGCTTTGCATGCCTTTATGAGCAGTCAGAAACTATCCAAAAAGGCTCGACTGGCTGTGCACAGGGGCGTGTTGGTCCCGACATTAATGTATGGGAGTGAAAGTTGGGTATGGCAAAAGAAGCATGAAAGCAGAATAAATGCAGTGGAAATGAGAGCGTTAAGGAGTATGATGGGTGTGAAATTGAGTGACAGGATAAGGAACAGCGTGATAAGGGAATGTTGTGATGTGAAAGAAGATGTAGTTACAGGAATAGAAAAGGATATGTTAAGATGGTTCGGTCATGTGGAGAGGATGAATGAAAGCAGGTTGACTAAGCAGATATACAAGGAGAGTGTGGAGGGAAAGGTCGGAGTGGGAAGACCTAGACGAACGTATCTTGATCAAATTAAGGACGTCCTGGTGAAGGGTCAGGTCAAAAGTACCCGAAACCGCCGAGCTTGTATGAAGAGAGTTATGAATGTGGACGAAGCGAAAGAAGTATGCAGAGATCGTGGCAAGTGGAAAGAGGTAGTCTCTGCCTACCCCTCCGGGAAAGAGGCGTGATTTTATGTATGTATGTATGTAAACAAACAAACAAACAAAACAAACTCTTCAGCTTTATAATATTAGTATAGATATAGATATAGATAGACTGTTCACGACAACATGAAATGTTAAAGGGATCAATTGATGTGAGAGTTGAATTCGAATCTGACCAAGACATACCCGATCAAACGGCTGCATATTGTCTGATACTAAACGATTGCATATTTGAATACAAGCCATTGAGCAACATTGTTAAGAAGTTATCATGAATGATAATACAATAATCATAGATTTACAAGGGTTTAAGGATTTGAAAACATAATTATATTGTTAAGGAATTTTCGATTGCAACTAAGGAATACACACAAACTTTCTTGGTTAAAGCACCTTATTCTTTTAAAACTCTTTCTGATGAAGAAAAAAAGCGAGTTCGATGGTTAGAAAATAATCTGGGACAACATTGGTATGAAGGGTTTATCGATTATCGAGAATTCCGGCGACTTATAATTCCATATTTAAAAAGTAAAAATGTCTTAATTAAAGGAAATGAGAAGATTGTATGGATTCAAGAGTTATGCAACGATTGTGAAATTATAGAACTGGGTAAAAAGGGTTGTCCTAAATTACTTAAATTATATGAGGATTATTGTGAGGAGAATAATCAGGTGTTAAATTGTGTTCATCATAAAAAAAGGTGTGCTTTGAAAAATGCACTCTGTTTAAAAAAGTGGTGTCAAGACAATTTTGTGTTTAATTATTTATTTAAATTATAATAAGATTTTTCGAATAATAAAAATATTTTACTGAATAAAATATACTGTGTTTTTTAATTTATTTAGGTAATGGTTCCTAATAAAACAATAAAATAGAGACACATATCTTTTAAATTTGACGGTTATTGATACTAGGCAAATAACACAAATCTGTAAAAAATAACACAATGACATGAAAACTGATAAAGGAAATTACATTAATTGACATACATTTATATATAATTTTAAAACCAATTGGTATAACTATAGTTACAATTTTTTTTTGGAAATATTACTAATATTTTTTTCAGTCTGGTCCATAATTTCATCACCAACATCTTTTACCACATATTGAGAGCTCAATAAGACCCTATCGTCCTGAAGACAGTCACTTATTAATTGATTACACTCTAAGTCAAGCACTTGAATCTTGATCAGTCTAAGACCTTTGTGGGGAGCACTTTTTATCACAAACGATTGATGTGAACATGTGATTTGACAATCTTTTTGGAAAAATCTACCTTATTGCGACCCCCCTTTAACTTCATTTTCCGTTTATGAGTACTTAATTTTGATTGTTCGGTGGGACGACTCTGTATCTTGAAAAGTTCTTCGGAGAATCCAAACGAATCTCGAGGACATTGAAATGACTCTGGTATTAATGTTTCACTATCTGGAAAGATAGCGATATCGCGTCCTGTTGTCTGTAACAAAAAATAAAAATACACATAACAATTATTCTAATAAAACGGGTTTGATCCCCGACCAGGCTAACATGGAAAAATAGTGTTTATTAGATTGACCTGGGTGGGATTTATTAAAAATTATAGTATCGTTGGTACTTATCCTGCGACACAAGTTTACCACTTACTATGGGGCTAGCTCAATCTGTGTGGTTTATCCCATCTTATTTAAATTAATAATAAAGAAAGAAATTTTTTCGTACCTTCTGATCACGCGCCTTTGCTTTTGATTTTTCGAAAGCTTGTATTTTAATTAATTCCTCAGTCAATCCATCTGATAGACGTTGAGCATGTTCAAAAGAACCGGGAATAAATGTTTCATTATCTGAATTCGCAGTCACATCATCTACGTATTGCGGCGTCTGTAAAAAAACATAAATTTAGAATAACATTAAATCAATCTTATATCTATAAGAAACAATTAAATATATAAAGCAACTTACCATTGTTTTAGTTTTTAAATACTTAAATTTATTGGAAGCAACGTCCTGTGGTGTGGACTATGCGCTTGATCGTACAAAAGTGATACATGTCACATACAGTTTGCGCACTGCACTCAAATAAAAATGCATGCGCGGCGCGATTTTGTCCTTGCTAAAATGTTTTGTGTCATAGTCGTTCAAATTACTATTCACGTTAGAACACGTTCATTCATATTGTAATTAGATACCAAGGTATATCAATAAAATTTATTACAATGAACAAAAAATACATGCACAGAACGCTTCGTCCACACAGCGGTTTGACGAGCTCCGTGGCTCAGCGGTTATCAAGCTGAACTGAGACCCGGAGACCTCGGGTTCGATCCCCGACCGGGTCAAGATGTAACACGATCTGTTTTTTCAGTTTGTCCCGAGTACGGTTTTCCATACATGAATTAACAAAATATGGTATTGTTGAGTTAGTATTTTGCGACTCAAGTTTACAACTTACTGTAGGGCTCAATTTATGTAATTTATCCCTTGTGAGCATGTTCATAGTATTCTTTCGTCACAAGTTTCTTTATAAAACTTTTTATTTTAAAAATATGAATTAATAAAACAATTTATTATTTTATTATACCCATTTTATTCTTTTTCCTAATATATTTACAAACAATACAGACATTTTCTGACTTAGAATATAAACAAAATATGAAATATGTTACAAATATGTATGTTTTTTAAAACATTTAAATTTAACAAATAAGTATCCATTTTCAAAACCTGTTAACAACTAAATATACTTGTGTGCCCCCATGCTTTAGTCGAAATCTTATTCTTTGATATGGCTCTCTTATCATCATCAGCTGATAAAGCAATTTTATTTACGGCACATGTAAATAATTCATGTTTAATTGATTTAAATAAAATATTTGTTTTACGAATTACGTTACCTTCATGCAAAGATTTTTCATAATCCGATACATTAAAATCACGCACAATGTTTCTCTTAATTCCTTTTGCTTTTTTTATTGTGCTATTGGTGGTTTTAATACAATATAACTTCGATCGAAGTCCAACAAATTCGGTTATAACTTTAGTCCCCATTTCAAGTTTAAATAGACCAGGAACTTTTTTATTTTGAATTGGTAAACTATATTCATTACTTTCACAATTACTAGTATCAAAATAATGTAAAAAGTATTTTTTTAATCATAATAAAAGTTATTTGTTTGTATATGATATATAAAACTATCTGTATCAGTGTAACACATCTTAACTTTGTAATGGGGTTGTATGTATGGTTGTAGTAATGAAAATCATACATATGACTTTTAGAAAGTTCTAAAACAGTAAAACCAATGTAAATGGGTTTGTTCAAAATAATTTCTTCAGGGTTTAATTGAACAGCTACTAAATTATCAGAAAAAACTGTTGCACTGTGGAAATTTGGACGTGCGATAAGTTTTTGAGCACAATTTCTTTTTTTAGTAAGATTTTCATTATCATCCCACTGATTAACCAGGTGCACATTAACTCGCTTCTCATTGTTTTCTAAAGTTTTTCCAAAAACGCTATTGTTCAACAGTTTAAAAAAATCTTGTTCAAAAGCGGATGAACTTTTTTGTCTTAAAGTAGTATTCAAATCAATATATTGTTTTAAATACGTATTAATAATAATTAAATAAATGTTATTACCCTATGTATTTTTTTCAAAATCAGTCCATGTTTTAAACAAGTTTTTAAATGAATGTAATGAATTACATAATAAAATTTATCATATAAATTCGGAATGAGTTTGTGATTTTTACCACCAGGTGGAATGCATTTTTCTGGACAAAATGGTAAATCATTATGTAAATTATGCAAGTGCTTAGGATAAACTAGGTCTACCTCTAGTATAAACCCATAGTCAGCATCATTTTCTACTTGAATTATATCCAATGTATTGATTTCATTTTGATTAAGAAACCTAAAATTGGATAATGGTAAATATTGACACATACTGAACCCACATAAATTGTTGCAGTCGATATAAGTAATATACGATGTAGGCTCTAAGGGTTTGTAATCAGGTAAGAAAGAATTATTTGCTTTAGCATGTCTATGGGAACATAGGCACACACCGCCGCGAATGCCCTGTTGTAACATTCGAATCATAGATAAATCATTGATAAGCTCTAACTGAACGCCTGTTTTAAGCAACATTGCATCAAAAGATAGACTAGGTGCGGTCAAATAAAATGCTGGATCCAACTGATAATGCTGTTTGCAAGTCCGACGAACTTTCAAAAATATCTGATAGTAATAGCACATCAGTTTTCAAATAGAGATCCGTATATGAACCTAGGTCAGAAATTTTAAAGGTTGACCAAATTAAATTCGCATGCCTGTAATCCTCATCGGAGATATGTTCGTCATTCAGCGAACTGTAAAATAATTCTTTTGCGGGAAGTTGACTTTCTTGATAACGTTCCCATGAGCTCATGTACTCGTACGGATATACACCTTTACGAGTAAGTAACTGAAATTTCTCATCACAGGGGTAAAAATTTTTAAGGTATTTAAATTCATCTGGTTTCAAAGTGTCTGATAATTTACTTAAACTTGTAGCTAGAAATTTAAATGAATCAACAAAACGAAGCTGATAAAACTGATCATTTGAAACCGGTACAAATTTGGTGAATGAAACATAGTTTTCTTTAGTTTTGGGTATAATTTTTATGTCACCAGGAACTTCAGCCAAAGCTTTAATGAATAAGTGACAGTCATAACCGGCTAGGTTGTGGAAAAAGATGGGTACAAACGAGGGACGTTTAAATTGCAAATTGCATTGTGGGTGGGCAGGTCCTCTGTAGCGACCGGTGACATGACAATGGTCGCATACCCGGTCCGAAAATACAAAGTTGTTACAAATATGGCAGCGAGTTGCTTTGATAAACTCCGTTTCATCATCATAAGTAAATATCATTGGGACCGGTTCGTTAACTATATCATATATTTTCTTTACGTCTTTGATAATAGACTCTACAAACCTTCTAGCACAATCTGGGCCGCGGTATGATACGTAACTATTATAGTCAGTATTGTCACAACAAACAATATGGTATGCAAACGCTATAGGTATGTGTTTGTTCAAAGTCATAGTGTTATTAGAAGAGCAGCTTATGTCAGCGTTAGTTTGGAGCATTGATTCAAAATCAGCATAAATACAAAAGGGCATATTTTGTTTACGCTCATAATTTTTAAATTGTATCAGTGACCTGTTGTCAGGCAAAACGGTCACTACACCTCCACATGGATGAGTGTCAACTTCTACTAAAGTCCTAAAATTTAGTAAACAAAAATCACAAAAATAAACCTTACCGTGATGTGATGTGATTTGACTTCTAAAAAGTCTAGAACAGTCTTTTATTAAACAATAATGAGAGGAATTTTTATTTTCTAAAAAGAGTAAATGAATAATTTTGAAATTTCTGTTCCTATCCATTTCTGATTTGTATAAAGAGCCTACAATAGATTTGTTATTTTTTAAACTATATATGATAAACTTAATATTTTTATGTCATGAAAAGTAACAGGAAATGACATACCGCTTGTATCAAAAAGATTGTAAAAATGTGGATATGACGATGTTCGGTTAGGCCGTTTCTTGGTTGGATATAAAGCTGCTGTCACGCACCATAAAAAGCAATACTGATCCTTATTTATAATATTTAAACATGCTTTTTTAGATTGAATTGATTTAGGTAAACTTATAAAACTGGAACCGGCTAGAGGTTGGTATTTATTAAGATTGACCTCCATGTATAAAATGTTTAAAAATGACCACCCACTGTCGCGATGTTCGAATTCCTCAATACTTTTTTTAAATTTCAAAACTGTCTCTAAATACAGTTTGTTGAAATCATAATCAAAATATAATATTTTGTTTTTGGTAATAAATGACTTAACTGATTGCGAGTTATCTTTGAATTGTACGAATGTACCAAATAATTCAAAATTCACTTTCACACACGTGTGTTGTCCCAGGTATTTATCTAAAAGCGATTTTAATTTAACATGAATTTCATTAAAAAATACATCTAAAGAGGATGATTGAGATTCAGTATTCGCTATTATCTTGTAAGTTAAAATACGATTTCGAAATGCAGTGCTGACCATTTCTATACCATCATCATATTTTATAGTATGATTATTCTTTTCATGTAAATTGCTTCTCAAATGACCAACCCATGATTTATTGTGTATAGATGAGTTACACACAGTACAGAAAGGCATGTTAAAGGATTTTTTGATGAAACTTGAATCCAAAATAAAGAAATAATTAATGATTTATTACTTATTACACTACTTACATTGAAAACATTTAAGACGAAAATTAACACAAAAGTAATAGGTAATTTATGCCGAAGGAAGGAGTCTTATTTTTTTACTTAAAATTAACCTTGTGACTATAGTACACGGGTTCTACCTCCTCAAATAGACTCCAAGCTCGTCCTAGGAAGGCTTGTAGTGATTCCCAAGACTTTGTGGATTCATCACACTGTAGCTTCACCGTTATAAGAGCCTTTTTATAACGAGCATCAGCAGGGTTGTTCACGTAATCCTGTGTTTTGTAGACCTTAAGATCCACAAAATAATCACCCTCGGTCTTCAAAGCACGTCGAGAGGTCCCCGTCGAAACTTTGCTGGAGAAACTTGACGTTACTTCTCCACCGCGATTCCTTGGTTTGCTGCAACCGGCTTTCTCTGCTTGGAGGATGTTAAAAATGTTCTTTTTTGTTCTGTAAAAATAAAAAATATTTTTCATTTTTTAATATATTTTAATAATTATTTTTTTGCAAGTAAGAGACATAGGAAAAATTGTGTTGAGTTAACAAGCCCTGACCGGCTTCTATACGTTCTGCATGAAGATAAGCATTTTTCCCTAAACAAGAGAAAAAAAAAAAAAAAAAAAAAAAAAAAAAAAAAAAAAAAAAAAATATTTAATACTTACTAACATTTTTCAAATTTATGAAAAATATGCAGTATTTATACAGCAGTTCTTTTGGCGCAGCGGTTCCGGAGCACTCACAAATAATAATTTAATTTTCTTCATTGCCCGTCTATTTAAACAGAAAATATCACTTGCTCATCAAAAAAATTGGTCAAGCGTAGGTTGATTCTGAATTTAATTATTGATAATCAATATCTTAGACTAATGTGAACCTTAACAACTAACGGTGAAGGTATATATTTTTTTTAATACTTGATAAAAAAGTTAGGTTTATATTTAAAAAAAAATACGTAGTTCAAACCGATACATGTATTAATATTTTAATTTTTATAATTTGAGTACTAAGTAAAGATGATAATATTGTCAACTATCAATTTATTTTTTAAAATACTTATCTCCAACATTTGGTTTGAAGATAAAATCGAATCATAATGTAAGCAGAATATATAAATCCCAGATCCAGATACTTAAATGTAAAATGTAAGTATATCTTAATTCAGTTGTGATCAAACCCGAGACCTCAAGTTACGGGCAGACTTGTTAACCACTATGTCACGAGGGTCATCATTGCATTCGAATACAATGACTACACAATTTGCTGTACAAGAATAATATTAAAATATCAGGAATCGTGTGGTGCTGACAGAGTAGAAAAACACCACCCAATATCTGCCTGCGGGCATTGTAAGAGGTGATTAAGTGGGAGGTCATCGGATGCTGTTCTTCTTGTATTAGACATTGTAGGTTGAACATAAAAAAGTCTTCAACCCTGGTTGTTGTCTTTGACAATGGGTAAACTATGTTAGTAACCATTAATCAGGGGTAGACAGAGCTAACAGATTTAAAAAGACTGAAAGGTCACATTTAACTGTAAGGGTTATGATAGAATAGAGATTCAAATAGTAGCAAGTTGATAGCTCATAATATACAAAAAGAATTCCAACTTTATTAGCCTAATTCTTTCCTAAAGCAAGTCATCATAGATAATATTGTTTGTTATGAATAGAAAATATTTTTATCGCATAAACTATTCAACCGATTTATATAGGATATACATACATAATTATGTATAATCACGCCCATATCTCTTTTGGGGTAGACAGAGCCCACAATTTTTTCAAAATATAGATTATATAGTATAATTTATGAGAACGATGGAGACATAGGATTTATAATGATTACCATACCCCATTAAAAAACCAATATTAATTAGATTAAAATGAAGAAATTCATGAATAAGGTTTTAATGTTAAATGTATGCGTTGAAAGCTTTGAGAAACATTTAATATTGGTATAAACAAAATGTAGCGGACCCCGGGCTCCCAAGCAATACCCTTGAGGATGCAACCAGGAACACGCTCTAATGAGAAATAGTCCATCCATCCATATAATCACGTCTACATTCCTGACGGGGTAGACAGAGCCAACAACCTTGAAAGGCTGACAGACCACGCTGAAGCCTATTTCTTACTCGCCTCTTGCGACATCCATGGGAAAGAGATGGAGAGGCCCTATTTTTCATTGGTGCCAGGAACCACACGGCGGATGAGAGATCGGTATAAACAAATTATGTATTTTGTTACAAAACTTACTTTGATATTCGATCATCATCATTCTACAAAGCACATCCGCTAATGCTTAGACATAATTTTTATTATATTGCATTTGCATGTCTGCATATTGTTATTAGGACGACTACACACTTAATTTACTTACAAACTCAAAGTATGGTATTGATATTCTGTGTTACATACATACCTATGAAATCCTTAAGTAGGCAGCGGTTGTCCAATTACATCTACAAGTTTCAATAGGGATCCATGTTATTCTCTAATAATAATATTGATTACGTAGACTTAACTAACACGGTGCTTGATAAAGCAATAGTACGTAACCATAAGAAAGCTGGAATGTAGCCCAAATTCTAGTACATATACCTATGAGTACATACCTGAAAGTGGTTTTGTCTTTCAAACAAATTACAATTGATATAAAAGTGTTTACTCAGTAAGTGTGTAAACACCCTTAATTACTGTGTATCTGCTTACTTTGCGTATTTCACTCGTTCGTACATTAGACCATTTTGTTGCTAAGAACTAAGTTGTGATGTTGTGTTGTGTGTGATAATTTATTAAGATTATAATGTCGGTCTGTTTATTTATAATTTAAATTTTCTGCTATTATTGTTAACCAAAGTGAATTAGGAAGTGTGGTTGGTGCGTGATCTTACCACGGGCTCGCAGGAAGTTTACTTACCACGGTTTCTTCCAGCCAATCATCAGTTAGGAATTAGGAAGTGTGTTTGGTGCGTGATCTTACCACGGGCTCGCAGGAAGTTTACTTACCACGGTTTCTTCCAGCCAATCATCAGTTAGGAATTAGGAAGTGTGGTTGGTGCGTGATCTTACCACGGGCTCGCAGGAAGTTTACTTACCACGGTTTCTTCCAGCCAATCATCAGTTAGGAATTAGGAAGTGTGGTTGGTGCGTGATCTTACCATGGGCTCGCAGGAAGTTTACTTACCATGGTTTCTTCCAGCCAATCATCAGTTAGGAATTAGGAAGTGTGGTTGGTGCGTGATCTTACCATGGGCTCGCAGGAAGTTTACTTACCATGGTTTCTTCCAGCCAATCATCAGTTAGGAATTAGGAAGTATGGTCGGTGCGTGATCTTACCACGGGCTCGCAGAAAGTTACTTACCATGGTGCTTTCAACCGATCATCAGTTAGGAATTAGGAAGTGTGTTCGGTGCGTGATCTTTCCACGAGCTCGCGGGTGATTCTTATCAATTTTATAATGGAGTCAGGTGAGTGCATTCGACTAATGTTTTATGTTTAGAATGAATCGAATTTTGTTTATTGGGAATTCTGGGACACAAAAGTGTCCCAGAATTCCCAATAAACATCTACTTGTACGACTTTGGTTGTGCTGGAATAACGGAATCAGGCTATAGAAAGCTAGGTGCAGATAGAAGGGCAGCCTGGAAATGTGCTAACTGCAAGGGTTCAGCAAGTGCAGGCACTGGTTGCGATGAACCGATGTCCCTTGAGAAGATCTTCGGTGAGTTAAGGGATATAAAGTATCAGCTTTCAAATTTGCCCACATTAGCACAGGACATCAGAGCTATCAAGAATGAGTTACAAGAACTTCAAGTTGTTTATGACTTTAATAGTGAAAAATTAAATGAATGCACCCAGAGAATAGAGGTTATCGAGGCTAAACTCTCTGAAGTTGATAGCTTAAAGGAATCCCTACGGGCAACCCAAGCGGATCTTCTTAGGTGCAAGCAGTCACTTGCTGCTAAGGAACAGTGGTCTAGGCTTAACAACGCTGAGATAAAGGGAGTACCCATCAAGCAGCACGAAAACCTTTTTGATGTCATGGATTTTCTCGGGAAGCACATCAAATGTCCTATATAACTTATATAAATTATATTGCCAGAGTACCGATTCACAACTCTAAGGATAAGTCGATAGTAGTGAACTTCACTAATAGGTATATGAAAGAGGATTTTGTGGCGGCAGCGAGGTCCATAAAGAACCAGCAGTTTGTTACCGCTTCTTCTGCACTGACGCCTTGGAAGCGGCAGTAAACTTAGTTTTTAAGTAATTTATTTGACGTCAACCAAGTTGTTAAACCATACGACAATTATTAAGCGATATAATAGTATCCTATAATAATGAATAAAAAATTTTGAATTTTTGAATTTTGAATTTTGAAAAAAACCTTTCTGCCAGAGACATTGGCTACCCCGATAATGCCCAGCGCGTTTACGTTAATGATCATCTGACTGCGGAGACCAAGAATTTGTTGACGAAAACGAAATCTACACTCAAGGAAGTGCATGGATATCAGTATGTCATTACATTCCCTTCATACATACATTCCCTTTGCGGGTAGGCGCGGCGGAAATACGAAAAAAAACATAGCTCCACAATAATAATTCATTAAAATTTATAATCAAGTAAAACTCTGGCTAAAAGTAGATAAGTTTGCTGCCAGACTCACCTGCGCTCATCTCACATAATAATCCTGTCAATTATCACATAATATCACATAATAACTATTCTGCATTATGGAGGCTACTCATGGGCTGAGCTTTGAAGATCTTCAAAGAACATTTCAAACTAGAATGCAGGAATATGAGGACAAGTTGCTACAGATTGCTTCCGGGACTTCGCCAAGACACCCTGATTTGTCATCACTTGCACGTGAGTTCAGTGATTTTAAGAAATTTGTCTTGCAATCATTGTCTGTCATAAAATCACAGATAGATTTGCTCTCTCTCGGTCAGGACAGACATGAAACCATGATGCGAAGAAAAGTACTGATGCTGCATGGGGTTCCAGAGAAAGATAGCGAGAATGTCCAAGATTCTGTGCTTCGCATACTTTGTGACAACATGAAATTGGGTAGTGTTGTAGGAAGTGATTTAGCTGTTTGTCATAGGCTGGGCTCCCGTCGTGACAAGACCCGACCGATTATCGTGCGTTTTTGTAATATGGATTCCAGAACTTTAGTGTGGGACAGCAAAGTTACTCTGAAGGGTTCTGGGATTACGGTATCTGAATTTTTAACCAATGCCCGGCATAAGGCATTCATCACCGCACGTCGCCACTTTGGTGTGAAGAATTGCTGGACCGTCCAGGGAAAAATCATTGTCTTGCTCCCTAACAAGTCTCGTCGTAAGCTGGAGTCCCTCTCCGAAGTGCAAGCCCTTATTGCTGCCCACCCGATTGCCGAAACAAGTTCCGATGGTAGAGAGACGGGCCCGGCAGTCACTCGCAAGCAAAAAGCTGGCTCCAGTAAGGCCCCTGTAGCCCCTAAAGCGAGCAGATTGCGTGGTCGTGAGTGAATGACCGGTATTATTGTTAATGGGTTTTTCTGTAGTCCAAGGTGGCGGTACATTTATTGTTAACATTAATGTAGGTATTGCTTTAATTTTTCTTTTTTGAAAATCACTCTTACCTCTATTTTAAAATATTAATCTCAAATAAAATTTACTGGTTATTGTTATGTATTGAAATTCACTGTCACACCTCACAGTCTGTTATTGTCATGTTTTTAATCCAATTGTCATTATCATGATTGTCATTCACCTGTCACCTTGGACTAACAATCACTGCCACTGTCATTTCTGCTGTGATGTTGTCATCAGGGTTTAATTGTTAATTGCTGCGTTTTGTTCCAAGCCGTAATGTTTGTAGCAGTTTTTCTTTTTTTTCTTTTGTTCAGTATTTTTCCTTAACTTGTAATTCTTTTTATATTTGTATAATTTTGCGGAACTGTGATTATTAAATTTTGTGAGTAGTGAGCAATGGGTGAGTTTGGCGGGTAATTTATTGCTTGTTATTATAGTTACATTATTTATTATTATTTTTATGTTAAACTATTAATATTTTGTTAATTGTCTTTTATGGATATTAATGAGAGTTATTTTTCTTGCTCGTCTTCTTTTTGTAGTTTTCTCAGTGCGGATACGGATTTCACACCTGGACAGCTATTATGCGATGATCTGTCTAGGATTTTTTCAGATTATCCTCGAAATTTTAACATTGTACATATAAATGCACAAAGTATCCTTGGGCATTTCCCAGATTTCGTAACCTCATTTGATTGTGCCCATTTAGATGCAATACTTGTTTCGGAATCTTTCCTAAAACCCTCACTACATTCTTCTCTTGTCGATTTAAATAATTTTAACCTTATTCGCAATGACAGAGTTGGTGCAGCTTGTGGTGGTGTCGCTGTTTACATCCGAAATTCAATTCCCTATAAAATTCTACGCAGTTCCCCCTCCACTTATTCAGCAACTGCTGAATTTATTTTCCTTGAATTGAATATGCTTCACGCTAAAATACTTCTTGCGGTATTTTATTCTCCTAGTCTCCATATTAATTATTTCAGTACATTTGATTCTCTTTTAGATGAACTTCGTCCCATCTATGAACACATTGTTATAATGGGTGATTTTAATACGTGTCTCATTAAAAACGATTCTCGTTCCCTTCAAATTCAAAACATTGTGTCTTCTTATAACTTGAATATCTTACCACTTTCAACAACACATCATGCACCGGGCATCGTCCCATCCCTGTTAGACCTTATAATTACCTCTTCTCTTGACAATGTCGCCTGTCATGGTCAACTTACTGCTCCGTTTTCACATCACGATCTCCTTTACTTATCATACCTGATTCGTGCCCCTAAGCGTAAGTTACAGTACCGAACTGTCCGAAATTTCAAGGGTATTGACGTGGAGGCATTGACTAGGGACTCATTGACCATTGATTGGACCTTAATTTTCAATGAGAATAATATAAACAATAAAGTTGAAATTCTCAACACCATGATTCTCACATTATTTGACAGCCATGCACCATTGCGTCGTGTCAAAGTAAAACATAAACCTGCCCCTTGGCTTACTTTGGAAATTAAGGAGTGGATGGCACGCAGGGATAAAGCAAAACGGCGATATAAGAGATGTCCGTCTGAACGTAATTTGCAGTTTTACAAGATGCTTCGCAACCGGTGTAGTCGTTCATGTCGTGACGAGACCTGCCCTGCCGAGACGTGGAAATTTTTGAGGTCTGTTGGTGTGGGAAAATCTTCTTCTTCTACTTTCTCTCATTTTAACCTTAATGATCTCAATAAACATTTCTCACATCCCCCTATAAGTTTAGATCCAACTATTAAATCTGCTACTCTCTCCAAATTATTAGATATACCCACCCCCACTTATCCTGCCTTTGAGTTTTCTGCAGTTCTTCAAGATGACGTCACTAAAGCTATTCAACATATTTCTTCTGATGCAGTGGGAAACGACTTAGTATGCTCCAAGATGATCAGTTTACTTTTACCCATACTACTACCAGTACTAACTCACATCTTTAATTATTCATTTTCATCGGGTACGTTTCCTTTGGCTTGGAAGCGGGCTAATGTTATACCATTGCCAAAAACTTCTAATCCTTCATCCTTCTCTGACCTTCGTCCTATATCTATTTTACCATACCTCTCTAAAGTTCTTGAACATCTTTCACACAACCAGTTTTCTTCATTTCTCTATAAAAATAATCTTATTAGCCCATTTCAATCTGGTTTCAGACCTGGACATAGCACAACCACCGCTCTAATTAATGTAACGGACGACATCCGTTGGGCAATGGAAAATAAGTCACTCACTTTGATTGTGTTACTGGATTTCACTAGTGCATTTAATTCTATTGACTTTGACGTTTTGTTGGGCGTGCTGCGGTCAACTAATATCTCTCCCTCTTCCCTATCATGGTTTGATTCATATCTTCGCGATCGATCACAGCTTGTCCGTGTTGGTGAGTCGGTTTCTGATTGGTGTAAACTTAGTGCTGGTGTGCCTCAGGGCGATATACTCTCGCCGTTGCTATTTTCGGTATTTATAACATCAGTCTCTAAACTACTGACATGCAATTATCATCTTTTCGCTGATGATTTACAAATATATTGTCATTTTAAAGAGAAAGACTCCTTGACAGCCATTGCGGAGATGAATGCGGAACTTGATCGGGTTTCTGAATGGGCGAAGTGTTATGGTCTCTTGGTTAATCCTGTCAAATCTAAGGCTATGATAATTGGTAGTTATTATATGTGCAATCAAATCAACATTGATATACTGCCAAGCCTGTACTATAATGGTTCTCCAATTGAATTCACCAAATCTGCAAGGAACCTTGGTCTTACTATGGATTCAAACCTTAACTGGTCGGCCCATGTTAAGGAGGTTAGTCGTAAGATCTACTACTCTTTTCATACTCTAAGATGCCTTCAATATTTCCTACCTTTTCAAACAAGGGTCTCTCTCATGCAGAGTCTGATTCTTCCTATTCTGGACTATGCTGATGCGTGCTATCTTGATGCCACAGAGGAGCAACTGGATAAATTGGAACGGTTACAAAACCTCTGTATCCGTTTCATTTTTGGCTTAAGAAAATACGATCATGTTTCCATTTACCGTACTAAGCTGAAATGGCTTCCCATTCGCTTTCGTAGAAATACTCGCATTCTCTGTCTTCTTTTTAATATTTTATTTAATCCCGCCTTTCCTTCCTATCTTAAAGATCGTTTCTCTTTCCGTCATTCGTCTAATTCTCCTTGCAGATCCCATTTGCGCACCATTCTTACTATTCCTACCCACAAGACTTCCTTCTACTCTTTCTCCTTCTCTACTCATGCTGTACGACTGTGGAATTCCTTACCGCATGATATTCGCGATTCCCAAACTCTCTCTTCATTCAAACGACGAGTTAAAGACTATTATCTCTCCAAATAGACTTATATATATTATATATATATTGGTATGTTTATGTAGTTTATTACTGTCATTTATTTAAGTACTAGCATGTATGTTTAGTTAAATATGTTAAACGTTATTTATGCACACGCCATACCGCTCTAAAATTCATCTTTCCTCTCATGGGTCTACTGGAAGAGATTTCTTGTGAAATAAGTAGCACCTTTGTACTAGAATTATTGTAATAAATGCTCCTGTATATAATTTTGTGTACATAAATAAATAAATAAATAAATATGTGTGGGTAAAGTTTGGAAAAATACACGTGCGTAAAAATGATACTTCCAAAGTAGTTATAATAAATTCTGAGAAGGATTTAAACAGACTTATTTAGAGTGTTTTTTATCTTGCTATGTTTATTTCTACAAATATATTATTATTCATCACCTTATTATACACATAATGCATGCTATAATATTTTGTATTTATTTTTTTTGTAATCATCGATATATTGATAATGTTTACATAGCCTTTGACATGTCTTTGTTAAAACTGTTTTGCACTCCTGGAGCGCATTCCATTCCCCGACTCATCTATTGTTCGAGCTCGGTAGCCTTTTGTATTGCTTACCTACTGTTTTTTATGCTTGTAGTGAATAATACTAAAAATATAACTACCCCGTTCTTTCGCACGCGTAATCCCTATTCGCCTTTTTGCACTCTTTACTCTTTAACCACGAATTCCTTGCAGTATTACTTTTTATCTATTTACCTTACATACGAATTAAATTGTAGCAATTCTATTTCTTATATTATTAAATATATCAATGTATAACACAGGTTTGAATATATTATATTACCAGAATGTGAGAGGGCTTAGAACGAAGGTGGAACATTTAAACGCAACATTTCTTTAACCAATTACGATATTATTGTTATAACGGAATCTTGGTTGTTGGACGGAATAGCCGACAGCGAAATTTTTAGTGATCAATATGTGGTGTGGAGGCGCGATCGAGATTACGATGCGCTGGAACAATCGAGAGGTGGAGTTGTTTTATTAGCGACGCGTAAGGATTTGTTTATTACCCCGCAACAGACTTTTCACTCAACCGCTGAGGATTTGTGGATAACACTAACTCTAAAAAATTACCACCGACCGCCTATTAAAGTCCATCTCTGCGTATTGTACATATGTAAACAAAACTTGTGTAATTCATTTTCTCAGCAGTTGGATAATTATTTTAGTAAACTTAATGACATAATGTTACAAAATCCACTTGATAAATACCTACTAATCGGTGACTTTAATATGAGCAGCATTAAATGGCATTTAAATTACGATCTATCATATAACCCGTCGAACTTCCTAACAGCTGATGAATGTTTACTTGTTGACGAGTTGAATATGCTCGGCCTGTCTCAATATAACGGCGTTCTAAATAGTCAGGGCAGAATCTTGGACTTGGTAATTTCAAATGAGACAGTTAATGTCAAGGAGTGTCCTGATACGTTGGTACCTATAGATCAACTGCATAGTGCTTTGCTTATTACTGCCGAATTCATCTCTGTCAACAATTTAAAACCTACGTCGGCTACTAAGAGTTTATTTTACCGAAGGGATTACAATAAGATTAATTTTGAAATTTCACAAATTGACTGGGTGCAGGAATTTTCTAACAGAACTGTTATTGAATCTGTTCAGTATTTTTATGACTTTATTAACTCACTTATCGATAAATATATACCAGTTGCACAGTCTAATAACAAGTCATTTCCTGCCTGGTATTCCAAAGCGTTGATTAAGTTGATTAAAGAAAAAAACCAATATTTTCGTAAATACAAGACTTATGGTAATACAGCGGATCTTGAGGCATTTAAATTGCTGCGTGATAGGGTACGACAACTTGAAAAACAATGTCATCATTCGTACCTAGAAAAAGTTGAACAATCGATTATGAACAATCCAAAAACTTTTTGGACTTACATTAAATCGAATTACTTTTTTGGGCGGTAGGAGTGAAAAACAATAAGACAAGTTTCAAGTTCTCTTCCTATTTCATTTTGATTTTAGCTATTTAAATATCCAAAATAGTTTTCAATGTGTTAATGTCTTAAAGCTACTCGCCTGTACTTATTTTCTCAGTCCTCACTTCACTGTTTACATATTTTAAATCTGCGTCACTTCATCATTCACTCTTACAATACTATCAGCATATCAAGGGAGAACATCAATACTTTGATAAAATATCGATGTTATTAAAACATCTGAAAAAAAAATACTTTGTAAGTCTAGGCAATCAGAACTCTTCTGTTTTACAAAGAACAGATATATACCTATACAAAACCATCAAAATCTAGACCAGAACTCTAACAATACTATCAGCATATCAAGGGTGAACCTCAATACTTTGATGAAATTATCGATGTTAATTAAACATCTGGATAAAAATTATTTTATAAGTCTAGGTAATCAGAACTCTTCTGTTTTACCTATAACATCAACAGATCTATACAAAAACAGCAAAATCTGATCCAGAACTCTCATAATACTATCAGCATATCAGGGGTGAACACCAATACTTTGATGACATTATCGATGTGATTAAAACATCTAGAAAAAAAATATTATGTAAGTCTAGGCAATCAGAACTCTTCTGTTTTACATAGAACAGAAATATACCTAAACACAAACATCAAAACCTAGACCAGAACTCTTACAATACTATCTGCATATCAAGGGTGAACATCAATACTTTGATGAATTTATCGATGTTATTAAAACATCTAGAAAAAAAATATGTAAGTCTAGGCAATCAGAACTCTTCTGTTTTACATAGAACAGGTATATACCTATACACAAACATCAAAATTTAGACCAGAACTCTAACAATACTATCAGCATATCAAGGCTGAACACCAACACTTTGATGAAATTATCGATGTTAATAAAACATCCAGAAAAAAAATATTTTGTAAGTCTAGGCAATCAGAACTCTTCTGTTTTACCTGAAACATCAACAGATCTATACAAAAACAGCAAAATCTGATCCAGAACTCTCATAGTACTATCAGCATATCAAGGGTGAACATCAATACTTTGATGAAATTATCGATGTTATTAAAACATCTAGAAAAAAGTATTTTCTAAGTCTAGGCAATCAGTACTCTTCTGTTTTACATAGAACAGGTATATACTTATACAAAAACATTAAAATCTAGACCAGCACTCTAACAATGCTATCAGCATATCAAGGGTGAACATCAATACTTTGATGAAATTATCGATGTTATTAAAACATCTAAAAAAAAATACTTTGTAAGTCAAGGGAGTCAGAACTCTTCTGTTTTACAAAGAACAGGTATATACTTTTACAAAAACATCAAAACCTAGACCAGAACTCTTATAATACTATCAGCATATCAAGGGTGAACATCCATACTTTGATGAAATTATCGATGTTATTAAAACATCTAGAAAAAAAATATTCTATAAGCATAGGCAATCAGAACGCTTCTGTTTTAGTAAGAACAGGTATATATCTATACAAAATCATCAAAACCTAGACCAGAACTCTTATAATACTATCAGCATATCAAGGGTGAACATCAATACTTTGATGAAATTATCGATGTTAATTAAACATCTGGATAAAAATTATTTTATAAGTCTAGGTAATCAGAACTCTTCTGTTTTACCTTTAACATCAACAGATCTATACAAAAACAGCAAAATCTGATCCAGAACTCTCATAATACTATCAGCATATCAGGGGTGAACATCAATACTTTGATGACATTATCGATGTGATTAAAACATCTAGAAAAAAAATATTATGTAAGTCTAGGCAATCAGAACTCTTCTGTTTTACATAGAACAGAAATATACCTAAACACAAACATCAAAACCTAGACCAGAACTCTTACAATACTATCTGCATATCAAGGGTGAACATCAATACTTTGATGAATTTATCGATGTTATTAAAACATCTAGAAAAAAAATATGTAAGTCTAGGCAATCAGAACTCTTCTGTTTTACATAGAACAGGTATATACCTATACAAAAACATCAAAATTTAGACCAGAACTCTAACAATACTATCAGCATATCAAGGCTGAACACCAACACTTTGATGAAATTATCGATGTTAATAAAACATCTAGAAAAAAAATATTTTGTAAGTCTAGGCAATCAGAACTCTTCTGTTTTACATAGAACAGGTATATACCTATACAAAAACATTAAAATCTAGACCAGAACTCTAACAATACTATCAGCATATCAAGGGTGAACATCCATACTTTAATGAAATTATCGATGTTATTAAAACATCTAGAAAAAAAATATTCTGTAAGCCTAGACAATCAGAGCTCTTCTGTTTTAGAAAGAACAGGTATATACCTACACAAAAACATCAAAATCTAGACCAGAACTCTTATATTACTATCAGCATATCAAGGGTGAAAATCCATACTTTAATGAAATTATCGATGTTAATTCAACATCTATAAAAAAAAATATTTTGTAAGTCTAGGTAATCAGAACTCTTCTGTTTTACCTAAAACATCAACAGATTTATACAAAAACATCAAAACCTAGACCAGAACTCTTACAATACTATCTGCATATCAAGGGTGAACATCAATACTTTGATGAAATTATCGATGTTATTAAAACATCTAGAAAAAAAATATGTAAGTCTAGGCAATCAGAACTCTTCTGTTTTACATAGAACAGGTATATACCTATACAAAAACATTAAAATCTAGACCAGCACTCTAACAATGCTATCAGCATATCAAGGGTGAACATCAATATTTTGATGAAATTATCGATGTTATTAAAACATCTAGAAAAAAAAAATGTAAGTCTAGGCAATCAGAACTCTTCTGTTTTACATAGAACAAGTATATACCTATACAAAAACATTAAAATCTAGACCAGCACTCTAACAATGCTATCAGCATATCAAGGGTGAACATCAATACTTTGATGAAATTATCGATGTTATTAAAACATCTAGAAAAAAAATACTTTGTAAGTCTAGGCAATCAGAACTCTTCTGTTTTACAAAGAACAGGTATATACTTATACAAAAACATCAAAACCTAGACCAGAACTCTTATAATACTATCAGCATATCAAGGGTGAACATCCATACTTTGATGAAATTATCGATGTTATTGAAACATATACATATACAGAAAAAAATACTTTGTAAGTCTAGGTAATCAGAACTCTTCTGTTTTACCTAAAACATCAATAGATCTATACAAAAACAGCAAAATCTGATCCAAAACTCTCATAATACTATCAGCATATCAGGGGTGAACACCAATACTTTGATGACATTAACGATGTGATTAAAACATCTAGAAAAAAAATATTATGTAAGTCTAGGCAATCAGAACTCTTCTGTTTTACCTAGAAGATCAACAGATTTATACAAAAACAGCAAAATCTGATCCAGAACTCTCATAATACTATCAGCATATCAAGGGTGAACATCAATACTTTGATGAAATTATCGATGTTAATAAAACATCTAGAAAAAAAATATTCTGTAAGCATAGGCAATCAGAACTCTTCTGTTTTAGTAAGAACAGGTATATACCTATACAAAAACATCAAAACCTAGACCAGAACTCTTATAATACTATCAGCATATCAAGGGTGAACATCCATACTTTAATGAAATTATCGATGTTAATTAAACATCTGGAAAAAAAATATTTTGTAAGTCTAGGTAATCAGAACTCTTCTGTTTTACCTAGAAGATCAATAGATTTATACAAAAACAGCAAAATCTGATCCAGAACTCTCATAATACTATCAGCATATCAGGGGTGAACACCAATACTTTGATGACATTATCGATGTGATTAAAACATCTAGAAAAACAATATTATGTAAGTCTAGGCAATCAGAACTCTTCTGTTTTAGAAAGAACAGGTATATACCTATACAAAAACATCAAAACCTGGACCAGAACTTTTATTATACTATTAGCATATCAAGGGTGAATATCCATACTTTAATGAAATTATCGATGTTAATTAAACATCTGGAAAAAAAATATTTTGTAAGTCTAGGTAATCAGAACTCTTCTGTTTTACATAGAACAGGTATATACCTATACAAAAACATTAAAATTTAGACCAGAACTTTAACAATACTATCAGCATATCAAGGGTGAACATCAATACTTTGATGAAATTATCGATGTTATTAAAACATCTAGAAAAAAAATATTCTGCAAGCATAGGCAATCAGAACTCTTCTGTTTTACATAGAACAAAAATATTCCTAAACACAAACATCAAAACCTAGACCATAACTATTACAATACTATCAGCATATCAAGGGTGAACACCAATACTTTGATGAAATTATCGATGTTAATTAAACATCTGGATAAAAATTATTTTATAAGTCTAGGTAATCAGAACTCTTCTGTTTTACCTATAACATCAACAGATCTATACAAAAACAGCAAAATCTGATCCAGAACTCTCATAATACTATCAGCATATCAGGGGTGAACACCAATACTTTGATGACATTATCGATGTGATTAAAACATCTAGAAAAAAAGTATTATGTAAGTCTAGGCAATCAGAACTCTTCTGTTTTACATAGAACAGAAATATACCTAAACACAAACATCAAAACCTAGACCAGAACTCTTACAATACTATCTGCATATCAAGGGTGAACATCAATACTTTGATGAATTTATCGATGTTATTAAAACATCTAGAAAAAAAATATGTAAGTCTAGGCAATCAGAACTCTTCTGTTTTACATAGAACAGGTATATACCTATACACAAACATCAAAATTTAGACCAGAACTCTAACAATACTATCAGCATATCAAGGCTGAACACCAACACTTTGATGAAATTATCGATGTTAATAAAACATCTAGAAAAAAAATATTTTGTAAGTCTAGGCAATCAGAACTCTTCTGTTTTACCTGAAACATCAACAGATCTATACAAAAACAGCAAAATCTGATCCAGAACTCTCATAGTACTATCAGCATATCAAGGGTGAACATCAATACTTTGATGAAATTATCGATGTTATTAAAACATCTAGAAAAAAGTATTTTCTAAGTCTAGGCAATCAGTACTCTTCTGTTTTACATAGAACAGGTATATACTTATACAAAAACATTAAAATCTAGACCAGCACTCTAACAATGCTATCAGCATATCAAGGGTGAACATCAATACTTTGATGAAATTATCGATGTTATTAAAACATCTAAAAAAAATACTTTGTAAGTCAAGGGAGTCAGAACTCTTCTGTTTTACAAAGAACAGGTATATACTTTTACAAAAACATCAAAACCTAGACCAGAACTCTTATAATACTATCAGCATATCAAGGGTGAACATCCATACTTTGATGAAATTATCGATGTTATTAAAACATCTAGAAAAAAAATATTCTATAAGCATAGGCAATCAGAACTCTTCTGTTTTAGTAAGAACAGGTATATATCTATACAAAATCATCAAAACCTAGACCAGAACTCTTATAATACTATCAGCATATCAAGGGTGAACATCAATACTTTGATGAAATTATCGATGTTAATTAAACATCTGGATAAAAATTATTTTATAAGTCTAGGTAATCAGAACTCTTCTGTTTTACCTATAACATCAACAGATCTATACAAAAACAGCAAAATCTGATCCAGAACTCTCATAATACTATCAGCATATCAGGGGTGAACATCAATACTTTGATGACATTATCGATGTGATTAAAACATCTAGAAAAAAAATATTATGTAAGTCTAGGCAATCAGAACTCTTCTGTTTTACATAGAACAGAAATATACCTAAACACAAACATCAAAACCTAGACCAGAACTCTTACAATACTATCTGCATATCAAGGGTGAACATCAATACTTTGATGAATTTATCGATGTTATTAAAACATCTAGAAAAAAAATATGTAAGTCTAGGCAATCAGAACTCTTCTGTTTTACATAGAACAGGTATATACCTATACACAAACATCAAAATTTAGACCAGAACTCTAACAATACTATCAGCATATCAAGGCTGAACACCAACACTTTGATGAAATTATCGATGTTAATAAAACATCCAGAAAAAAAATATTTTGTAAGTCTAGGCAATCAGAACTCTTCTGTTTTACCTGAAACATCAACAGATCTATACAAAAACAGCAAAATCTGATCCAGAACTCTCATAGTACTATCAGCATATCAAGGGTGAACATCAATACTTTGATGAAATTATCGATGTTATTAAAACATCTAGAAAAAAGTATTTTCTAAGTCTAGGCAATCAGTACTCTTCTGTTTTACATAGAACAGGTATATACTTATACAAAAACATTAAAATCTAGACCAGCACTCTAACAATGCTATCAGCATATCAAGGGTGAACATCAATACTTTGATGAAATTATCGATGTTATTAAAACATCTAAAAAAAAATACTTTGTAAGTCAAGGGAGTCAGAACTCTTCTGTTTTACAAAGAACAGGTATATACTTTTACAAAAACATCAAAACCTAGACCAGAACTCTTATAATACTATCAGCATATCAAGGGTGAACATCCATACTTTGATGAAATTATCGATGTTATTAAAACATCTAGAAAAAAAATATTCTATAAGCATAGGCAATCAGAACTCTTCTGTTTTAGTAAGAACAGGTATATATCTATACAAAATCATCAAAACCTAGACCAGAACTCTTATAATACTATCAGCATATCAAGGGTGAACATCAATACTTTGATGAAATTATCGATGTTAATTAAACATCTGGATAAAAATTATTTTATAAGTCTAGGTAATCAGAACTCTTCTGTTTTACCTTTAACATCAACAGATCTATACAAAAACAGCAAAATCTGATCCAGAACTCTCATAATACTATCAGCATATCAGGGGTGAACATCAATACTTTGATGACATTATCGATGTGATTAAAACATCTAGAAAAAAAATATTATGTAAGTCTAGGCAATCAGAACTCTTCTGTTTTACATAGAACAGAAATATACCTAAACACAAACATCAAAACCTAGACCAGAACTCTTACAATACTATCTGCATATCAAGGGTGAACATCAATACTTTGATGAATTTATCGATGTTATTAAAACATCTAGAAAAAAAATATGTAAGTCTAGGCAATCAGAACTCTTCTGTTTTACATAGAACAGGTATATACCTATACAAAAACATCAAAATTTAGACCAGAACTCTAACAATACTATCAGCATATCAAGGCTGAACACCAACACTTTGATGAAATTATCGATGTTAATAAAACATCTAGAAAAAAAATATTTTGTAAGTCTAGGCAATCAGAACTCTTCTGTTTTACATAGAACAGGTATATACCTATACAAAAACATTAAAATCTAGACCAGAACTCTAACAATACTATCAGCATATCAAGGGTGAACATCCATACTTTAATGAAATTATCGATGTTATTAAAACATCTAGAAAAAAAATATTCTGTAAGCCTAGACAATCAGAGCTCTTCTGTTTTAGAAAGAACAGGTATATACCTACACAAAAACATCAAAATCTAGACCAGAACTCTTATATTACTATCAGCATATCAAGGGTGAAAATCCATACTTTAATGAAATTATCGATGTTAATTCAACATCTATAAAAAAAAATATTTTGTAAGTCTAGGTAATCAGAACTCTTCTGTTTTACCTAAAACATCAACAGATTTATACAAAAACATCAAAACCTAGACCAGAACTCTTACAATACTATCTGCATATCAAGGGTGAACATCAATACTTTGATGAAATTATCGATGTTATTAAAACATCTAGAAAAAAAATATGTAAGTCTAGGCAATCAGAACTCTTCTGTTTTACATAGAACAGGTATATACCTATACAAAAACATTAAAATCTAGACCAGCACTCTAACAATGCTATCAGCATATCAAGGGTGAACATCAATATTTTGATGAAATTATCGATGTTATTAAAACATCTAGAAAAAAAAAATGTAAGTCTAGGCAATCAGAACTCTTCTGTTTTACATAGAACAAGTATATACCTATACAAAAACATTAAAATCTAGACCAGCACTCTAACAATGCTATCAGCATATCAAGGGTGAACATCAATACTTTGATGAAATTATCGATGTTATTAAAACATCTAGAAAAAAAATACTTTGTAAGTCTAGGCAATCAGAACTCTTCTGTTTTACAAAGAACAGGTATATACTTATACAAAAACATCAAAACCTAGACCAGAACTCTTATAATACTATCAGCATATCAAGGGTGAACATCCATACTTTGATGAAATTATCGATGTTATTGAAACATATACATATACAGAAAAAAATACTTTGTAAGTCTAGGTAATCAGAACTCTTCTGTTTTACCTAAAACATCAATAGATCTATACAAAAACAGCAAAATCTGATCCAAAACTCTCATAATACTATCAGCATATCAGGGGTGAACACCAATACTTTGATGACATTAACGATGTGATTAAAACATCTAGAAAAAAAATATTATGTAAGTCTAGGCAATCAGAACTCTTCTGTTTTACCTAGAAGATCAACAGATTTATACAAAAACAGCAAAATCTGATCCAGAACTCTCATAATACTATCAGCATATCAAGGGTGAACATCAATACTTTGATGAAATTATCGATGTTAATAAAACATCTAGAAAAAAAATATTCTGTAAGCATAGGCAATCAGAACTCTTCTGTTTTAGTAAGAACAGGTATATACCTATACAAAAACATCAAAACCTAGACCAGAACTCTTATAATACTATCAGCATATCAAGGGTGAACATCCATACTTTAATGAAATTATCGATGTTAATTAAACATCTGGAAAAAAAATATTTTGTAAGTCTAGGTAATCAGAACTCTTCTGTTTTACCTAGAAGATCAATAGATTTATACAAAAACAGCAAAATCTGATCCAGAACTCTCATAATACTATCAGCATATCAGGGGTGAACACCAATACTTTGATGACATTATCGATGTGATTAAAACATCTAGAAAAACAATATTATGTAAGTCTAGGCAATCAGAACTCTTCTGTTTTAGAAAGAACAGGTATATACCTATACAAAAACATCAAAACCTGGACCAGAACTTTTATTATACTATTAGCATATCAAGGGTGAATATCCATACTTTAATGAAATTATCGATGTTAATTAAACATCTGGAAAAAAAATATTTTGTAAGTCTAGGTAATCAGAACTCTTCTGTTTTACATAGAACAGGTATATACCTATACAAAAACATTAAAATTTAGACCAGAACTTTAACAATACTATCAGCATATCAAGGGTGAACATCAATACTTTGATGAAATTATCGATGTTATTAAAACATCTAGAAAAAAAATATTCTGCAAGCATAGGCAATCAGAACTCTTCTGTTTTACATAGAACAAAAATATTCCTAAACACAAACATCAAAACCTAGACCATAACTATTACAATACTATCAGCATATCAAGGGTGAACACCAATACTTTGATGAAATTATCGATGTTAATTAAACATCTGGATAAAAATTATTTTATAAGTCTAGGTAATCAGAACTCTTCTGTTTTACCTATAACATCAACAGATCTATACAAAAACAGCAAAATCTGATCCAGAACTCTCATAATACTATCAGCATATCAGGGGTGAACACCAATACTTTGATGACATTATCGATGTGATTAAAACATCTAGAAAAAAAGTATTATGTAAGTCTAGGCAATCAGAACTCTTCTGTTTTACATAGAACAGAAATATACCTAAACACAAACATCAAAACCTAGACCAGAACTCTTACAATACTATCTGCATATCAAGGGTGAACATCAATACTTTGATGAATTTATCGATGTTATTAAAACATCTAGAAAAAAAATATGTAAGTCTAGGCAATCAGAACTCTTCTGTTTTACATAGAACAGGTATATACCTATACACAAACATCAAAATTTAGACCAGAACTCTAACAATACTATCAGCATATCAAGGCTGAACACCAACACTTTGATGAAATTATCGATGTTAATAAAACATCTAGAAAAAAAATATTTTGTAAGTCTAGGCAATCAGAACTCTTCTGTTTTACCTGAAACATCAACAGATCTATACAAAAACAGCAAAATCTGATCCAGAACTCTCATAGTACTATCAGCATATCAAGGGTGAACATCAATACTTTGATGAAATTATCGATGTTATTAAAACATCTAGAAAAAAGTATTTTCTAAGTCTAGGCAATCAGTACTCTTCTGTTTTACATAGAACAGGTATATACTTATACAAAAACATTAAAATCTAGACCAGCACTCTAACAATGCTATCAGCATATCAAGGGTGAACATCAATACTTTGATGAAATTATCGATGTTATTAAAACATCTAAAAAAAATACTTTGTAAGTCAAGGGAGTCAGAACTCTTCTGTTTTACAAAGAACAGGTATATACTTTTACAAAAACATCAAAACCTAGACCAGAACTCTTATAATACTATCAGCATATCAAGGGTGAACATCCATACTTTGATGAAATTATCGATGTTATTAAAACATCTAGAAAAAAAATATTCTATAAGCATAGGCAATCAGAACTCTTCTGTTTTAGTAAGAACAGGTATATATCTATACAAAATCATCAAAACCTAGACCAGAACTCTTATAATACTATCAGCATATCAAGGGTGAACATCAATACTTTGATGAAATTATCGATGTTAATTAAACATCTGGATAAAAATTATTTTATAAGTCTAGGTAATCAGAACTCTTCTGTTTTACCTATAACATCAACAGATCTATACAAAAACAGCAAAATCTGATCCAGAACTCTCATAATACTATCAGCATATCAGGGGTGAACATCAATACTTTGATGACATTATCGATGTGATTAAAACATCTAGAAAAAAAATATTATGTAAGTCTAGGCAATCAGAACTCTTCTGTTTTACATAGAACAGAAATATACCTAAACACAAACATCAAAACCTAGACCAGAACTCTTACAATACTATCTGCATATCAAGGGTGAACATCAATACTTTGATGAATTTATCGATGTTATTAAAACATCTAGAAAAAAAAATATGTAAGTCTAGGCAATCAGAACTCTTCTGTTGTACATAGAACAGGTATATACCTATACAAAAACATCAAAATTTAGACCAGAACTCTAACAATACTATCAGCATATCAAGGCTGAACACCAACACTTTGATGAAATTATCGATGTTAATAAAACATCTAGAAAAAAAATATTTTGTAAGTCTAGGCAATCAGAACTCTTCTGTTTTACATAGAACAGGTATATACCTATACAAAAACATTAAAATCTAGACCAGAACTCTAACAATACTATCAGCATATCAAGGGTGAACATCCATACTTTAATGAAATTATCGATGTTATTAAAACATCTAGAAAAAAAATATTCTGTAAGCCTAGACAATCAAAGCTCTTCTGTTTTAGAAAGAACAGGTATATACCTACACAAAAACATCAAAATCTAGACCAGAACTCTTATATTACTATCAGCATATCAAGGGTGAAAATCCATACTTTAATGAAATTATCGATGTTAATTCAACATCTATAAAAAAAAATATTTTGTAAGTCTAGGTAATCAGAACTCTTCTGTTTTACCTAAAACATCAACAGATTTATACAAAAACATCAAAACCTAGACCAGAACTCTTACAATACTATCTGCATATCAAGGGTGAACATCAATACTTTGATGAAATTATCGATGTTATTAAAACATCTAGAAAAAAAATATGTAAGTCTAGGCAATCAGAACTCTTCTGTTTTACATAGAACAGGTATATACCTATACAAAAACATTAAAATCTAGACCAGCACTCTAACAATGCTATCAGCATATCAAGGGTGAACATCAATACTTTGATGAAATTATCGATGTTATTAAAACATCTAGAAAAAAAAAATGTAAGTCTAGGCAATCAGAACTCTTCTGTTTTACATAGAACAAGTATATACCTATACAAAAACATTAAAATCTAGACCAGCACTCTAACAATGCTATCAGCATATCAAGGGTGAACATCAATACTTTGATGAAATTATCGATGTTATTAAAACATCTAGAAAAAAAATACTTTGTAAGTCTAGGCAATCAGAACTCTTCTGTTTTACAAAGAACAGGTATATACTTATACAAAAACATCAAAACCTAGACCAGAACTCTTATAATACTATCAGCATATCAAGGGTGAACATCCATACTTTGATGAAATTATCGATGTTATTGAAACATATACATATACAGAAAAAAATACTTTGTAAGTCTAGGTAATCAGAACTCTTCTGTTTTACCTAAAACATCAATAGATCTATACAAAAACAGCAAAATCTGATCCAAAACTCTCATAATACTATCAGCATATCAGGGGTGAACACCAATACTTTGATGACATTAACGATGTGATTAAAACATCTAGAAAAAAAATATTATGTAAGTCTAGGCAATCAGAACTCTTCTGTTTTACCTAGAAGATCAACAGGTTTATACAAAAACAGCAAAATCTGATCCAGAACTCTCATAATACTATCAGCATATCAAGGGTGAACATCAATACTTTGATGAAATTATCGATGTTAATAAAACACCTAGAAAAAAAATATTCTGTAAGCATAGGCAATCAGAACTCTTCTGTTTTAGTAAGAACAGGTATATACCTATACAAAAACATCAAAACCTAGACCAGAACTCTTATAATACTATCAGCATATCAAGGGTGAACATCCATACTTTAATGAAATTATCGATGTTAATTAAACATCTGGAAAAAAAATATTTTGTAAGTCTAGGTAATCAGAACTCTTCTGTTTTACCTAGAAGATCAATAGATTTATACAAAAACAGCAAAATCTGATCCAGAACTCTCATAATACCATCAGCATATCAGGGGTGAACACCAATACTTTGATGACATTATCGATGTGATTAAAACATCTAGAAAAACAATATTATGTAAGTCTAGGCAATCAGAACTCTTCTGTTTTAGAAAGAACAGGTATATACCTATACAAAAACATCAAAACCTGGACCAGAACTTTTATTATACTATTAGCATATCAAGGGTGAATATCCATACTTTAATGAAATTATCGATGTTAATTAAACATCTGGAAAAAAAATATTTTGTAAGTCTAGGTAATCAGAACTCTTCTGTTTTACATAGAACAGGTATATACCTATACAAAAACATTAAAATTTAGACCAGAACTTTAACAATACTATCAGCATATCAAGGGTGAACATCAATACTTTGATGAAATTATCGATGTTATTAAAACATCTAGAAAAAAAATATTCTGCAAGCATAGGCAATCAGAACTCTTCTGTTTTACATAGAACAAAAATATTCCTAAACACAAACATCAAAACCTAGACCATAACTATTACAATACTATCAGCATATCAAGGGTGAACACCAATACTTTGATGAAATTATCGATGTTAATTAAACATCTGGATAAAAATTATTTTATAAGTCTAGGTAATCAGAACTCTTCTGTTTTACCTATAACATCAACAGATCTATACAAAAACAGCAAAATCTGATCCAGAACTCTCATAATACTATCAGCATATCAGGGGTGAACACCAATACTTTGATGACATTATCGATGTGATTAAAACATCTAGAAAAAAAGTATTATGTAAGTCTAGGCAATCAGAACTCTTCTGTTTTACATAGAACAGAAATATACCTAAACACAAACATCAAAACCTAGACCAGAACTCTTACAATACTATCTGCATATCAAGGGTGAACATCAATACTTTGATGAATTTATCGATGTTATTAAAACATCTAGAAAAAAAATATGTAAGTCTAGGCAATCAGAACTCTTCTGTTTTACATAGAACAGGTATATACCTATACACAAACATCAAAATTTAGACCAGAACTCTAACAATACTATCAGCATATCAAGGCTGAACACCAACACTTTGATGAAATTATCGATGTTAATAAAACATCTAGAAAAAAAATATTTTGTAAGCCTAGGCAATCAGAACTCTTCTGTTTTACATAGAACAGAAATATACCTAAACACAAACATCAAAACCTAGACCAGAACTCTTACAATACTATCTGCATATCAAGGGTGAACATCAATACTTTGATGAATTTATCGATGTTATTAAAACATCTAGAAAAAAAATATGTAAGTCTAGGCAATCAGAACTCTTCTGTTTTCCATAGAACAGGTATATACCTATACACAAACATCAAAATTTAGACCAGAACTCTAACAATACTATCAGCATATCAAGGCTGAACACCAACACTTTGATGAAATTATCGATGTTAATTCAACATCTAGAAAAAAAATATTTTGTAAGTCTAGGTAATCAGAACTCTTCTGTTTTACCTAAAACATCAACAGATTTATACAAAAACAGCAAAATCTGATCCAGAACTCTCATAATACTATCAGCATATCAAGGGTGAACATCAATACTTTGATGAAATTATCGATGTTATTAAAACATCTAGAAAAAAAGTATTTTCTAAGTCTAGGCAATCAGTACTCTTCTGTTTTACATAGAACAGGTATATATCTATACAAAAACATTAAAATCTAGACCAGCACTCTAACAATGCTATCAGCATATCAAGGGTGAACATCAATACTTTGATGAAATTATCGATGTTATTAAAACATCTAGAAAAAAAAAATGTAAGTCTAGGCTATCAGAACTCTTCTGTTTTACATAGAACAAGTATATACCTATACAAAAACATTAAAATCTAGACCAGCAGTCTAACAATGCTATCAGCATATCAAGGGTGAACATCAATACTTTGATGAAATTATCGATGTTATTAAAACATCTAGAAAAAAAATACTTTGTAAGTCTAGGCAATCAGAACTCTTCTGTTTTACAAATAACAGGTATATACTTATACAAAAACATCAAAATCTAGACCAGAACTCTTATAATACTATCAGCATATCAAGGGTGAACATCCATACTTTGATGAAATTATCGATGTTATTGAAACATCTAGAAAAAAATACTTTGTAAGGGTAACCTATCACAAACTAGATTTGTTTTTCTTCGATTTTTATTTGTTCGAAAACGGTACAACGAAGTTTTAAATGCCAAATGGGTTCTTTACCATATTTTCTGTTTATATAAATCCAATAAATATATTTTTCGTCTTCAAAAAAAAACTATCTACCGAAAATCAAAGTATGTAATTTTTATTTGAAAATTTATTTGGTAACAAGAATTTTATTTTCTAGAAGTATTAATGATAGAAATAACTTCTTCCAAATTATTATTCACACAGATTTTCAATAACTTCTATTTTATTAACAGTAATTTCGTACATGCAGGATTAATATATTATAATAAATGACACTTATTTAAGTAACAATAATATAAGTAACAATAACTTTATTTTCTAGAAGTGTTAACAATAGAGGTAACTTCTTCTAAATTATTATTTATACAGATTTTAAATAACTTCAATTTAATTAACAGTAATTGTGTAAATGCAGAATTAATATATAACAATATTCAAATTATTTTTGAAATTTCTTTCAAGTATTTTATTTCATTAAGATTTTCTTTAATTTCTATTATTTTTTTCAATTTTTCATCTTTAATGATATACTTTCTTCTTTTTTTTTCAGGCGGTGATCCGCATAACATCTTTTCTATCTCTGATTCCTTTATTATTGTCTCTTTTATAAGTTCTTTTATAAGGTGATAAAATCCGGGAGATTTTTTATCTATTATTTGGTTAATGTGATGATGCCAAGCTTCCGCTGAATTTTGAGTTCGTGGCAATTTTAATGTATTTATCAACTCGCAGCTCCAAAATTCCGGAATATATCTTGCGGGGGCACTGCAAGTGCCACTAACATAATTTTCTTCAAACCAATGGGCTAAAGAAATAATATCATCGTCGTCTGAAAAAAAAAAACAATAGTAAAAATTAAAACTTGCCATGTTATATGTATAGCAAAGTATAAAAATGAGACGTAAAAAATGTAGTTATATATTTACCTTTATAACTGACGAGTAATTTATTAAAATATATAGGAATCTCGTTCGGAGGCAAAAAACTCAGTGCCAAAAGACATTTTACATCTGTTTTAAACTTTATATCACTTGCATATCTTTGTGTTAAACCCCTTTGTTGAACTTGCCGATATAATATTTGCCCGAGATGAAAGTGGCAGCCATGTAGTATCACATTCTCAAAATTAGATTTTAAACTTTGGATTGCCGCCTTTTCGAAGTCCAAAATACATATTTTTGGATGAAATTCTAAATCATTTTCCACTCCGTATTCTTGTAATAATTCAAATATCATGTCGTATGTTTTCTTATCTTTGTTTGTGCATAAACAATACAGTAAAGGGAACGTTTTTGTTTTATTTCCTGTTACTGATAAATTACCATGTATGGTGTATAATTGTTGAAATATGTGTGGCACAATCTTAAATGTACCATCAAGGACCCAAAAATCTGCTTGTTGCAATAATTGCATCATGTTTTTCGTTGACAGTAACAAAATTCGCTTATTATTATTGTAAATCCGATCTTTGATGACAAAACATTGACCATTTATTTGCATTTCACTTTCATCTATTTCAAATAAAATATCAGTGGGCTCTTTCTTTTTTGGGACCTTTGATCTAGCTCTATACATCACCTGCTTAAGAGCTGATTGACTAGGTAAATGATCTAGAAATTCTGGAGTGCAATCACTTTGATTATTTTGCAAAATTTGGCATACCTTTAATCCGGTTCTTGCATCCTCTTTCAATTTTTGCCTAAAATCCGAGATTTCTTTATCAAGTGGATTTGGCTCATGATTGTGCTTATTACTGCATTTTAAAACATTATGTATCATATCATTTGCACTATTTACTTCTGTAACTAATGTTGCACAACATTTATAAATGTAGTGTTTTCGTGAATCACAGCACCAGTAAAATTTAGTATTGTTCACTTTGTTTTTATAATAACTGAATCCTTCATAATGTAATTTTAATCCACCTCTATTGGATTTATACACTTTTGCTAAATTATCAGACATTTTAATAATAATGATAAACAACAATATGTGTATGAGATGTTTAGACAGACAATGATGTTTATTATCTAACTACCGTAAAAATAATTAATAATATTAATTTTACAGCAACACAACAAAAAATGTTTTTGCTCCATTTATTTTACCAGGCTAAATGTTTTACTTTAGAAGATTAACACTATGTATTTAAACATTACGTTTTTGGATTACTCTATATCACATTTGAATCTTGTGACAGAGCGCTATAGGTAGGTTTAGGTTGCGGCGGGGTGGCCCTTGGGCCTTGGGGGTAACCTATCACAAACTAGATTTGATTTTCAATAACTTCTATTTTATTAGGACCCTAAAGGCCGAAGTAAAGTGAACCTGTAGAGTTATAAAAATAATAAGTGTTAGCGAAAAACAGCGCCGTAATTTTTTGAATGATTCATTAAATATAATATAAATATATATGTCACAGTCAAAACTCTTAACCAGTCAAAAGTACTATTGACTAGCACTTAACCAGTCAAAAGTACTATTGACTAGCAAAATCAGTTAAAAGTACTTTTGACCGTTGCTGCATGAAGCAGGTACGCGCTCTTACTAACAAATAAGTAGTCGTATTCTTTTCGGACATTGTTCTCAGACGCGACATGCATGTGATAGGTTCGAAGGGTGATCGCGAGCGCAGCGAGCGATCACCCTTCGAGTGTTAGGTATTTTTTTTGTAAACCACCCAAAAAGCTTTTTTGTTGCTAGTCAAAAGTACTTTTGACTGGTTAAGAGTTTTGACTGCAACATATACATGGATAAATCACACAGATTGAGCCAAACCCAAAGTAAGTTCAAAACTTGTGTTATGGGATACTAACTCAACGATACTATATTTTATAACAAATACTTAAATAAATAAACACCCAAGACCCGGATCAATCAGAAAAAGTTCATTTACACACAAATAGAACATAACTACAAAGTATATACTCTGTATATATAAACATTTTGGATTTCAAAATTATGATTGAACTTATTTGGTATTTGTCATGTTGTATTTTAATAATAGCGAAAATAATTTTTAGTTTAAATAATTATTTTCTTTATGAAACGTACAGAAATAGTATCATCGGTTTAACGTTAGGTTGCAATGCAAAGCATATACATTTCAAAAATATAACCACCGAAAATCGGAATTTCAACCAGATGGAATAAGATATTTCGGTCAAATGAAAATATTGAAAATAAAAAAAATTACGAAACGTTTTTGGTATTTTCAAATTCGTAACTAAAGAATTCTAGTTTGTGATAGGTAACCCTTTGTAAGTCTAGGTAATCAGAACTCTTCTGTTTTACCTAGAAGATCAATAGATTTATACAAAAACAGCAAAATCTGATCCAGAACTCTCATAATACTATCAGCATATCAGGGGTGAACACCAATACTTTGATGACATTATCGATGTGATTAAAACATCTAGAAAAACAATATTATGTAAGTCTAGGCAATCAGAACTCTTCTGTTTTAGAAAGAACAGGTATATACCTATACAAAAACATCAAAACCTGGACCAGAACTTTTATTATACAATTAGCATATCAAGGGTGAATATCCATACTTTAATGAAATTATCGATGTTAATTAAACATCTGGAAAAAAAATATTTTGTAAGTCTAGGTAATCAGAACTCTTCTGTTTTACATAGAACAGGTATATACCTATACAAAAACATTAAAATTTAGACCAAAACTTTAACAATACTATCAGCATATCAAGGGTGAACATCAATACTTTGATGAAATTATCGATGTTATTAAAACATCTAGAAAAAAAATATTCTGCAAGCATAGGCAATCAGAACTCTTCTGTTTTACATAGAACAAAAATATACCTAAACACAAACATCAAAACCTAGACCATAACTATTACAATACTATCAGCATATCAAGGGTGAACACCAATACTTTGATGACATTATCGATGTGATTAAAACATCTAGAAAAAAAATATTATGTAAGTCTAGGTAATCAGAACTCTTCTGTTTTACCTATAAATCAACAGATCTATACAAAAACAGCAAAATCTGATCCAGAACTCTCATAATACTATCAGCATATCAAGGGTGAACATCCATACTTTGATGAAATTATCGATGTTATTAAAACATCTAGAAAAAAAAATACTTTGTAAGTCTAGGTAATCAGAACTCTTCTGTTTTACCTAAAACATTAACAGATCTATACAAAAACAGCAAAATTTGATCCAGAACTCTCATAATACTATCAGCATATCAAGGGTGAACATCAATACTTTGATGAAATTATCGATGTTAATAAAACATCTAGAAAAAAAGTATTCTGTAAGCATAGGCAATCAGAACTCTTCTGTTTTAGAAAGAACAGGTATATACCTATACAAAAACATCAAAACCTAGACCAGAACTCTTATAATACTATCAGCATATCAAGGGTGAACATCCATACTTTAATGAAATTATCGATGTTAATTAAACATCTGGAAAAAAAATATTTTGTAAGTCTAGGTAATCAGAACTCTTCTGTTTTACCTAGAAGATCAACAGATTTATACAAAAACAGCAAAATCTGATCCAGAACTCTCATAATACTATCAGCATATCAGGGGTGAACACCAATACTTTGATGACATTATCGATGTGATTAAAACATCTAGAAAAAAAATATTATGTAAGTCTAGGCAATCAGAGCTCTTCTGTTTTACATAGAACAAAAATATACCTAAACACAAATGTCAAAATCTAGACCAGAACTGTAACAATACTATCAGCATATCAAGGCTGAACACCAACACTTTTATGAAATTATTGATGTGATTACACTGTATTTATTATTTAGTCCTATATCATCTGAATAATCTAGCTTAATGTTGCCTTTGTATTTTCAAGTCTTTTGGGACTGTCTGCCCCGTAAAGTGTCAAACGTGTTATTAGTATATTCACAAAAGTTATTGTTAGAATCAATATAAGAATAACCCAACTTACTTAATTCAACTTCTCCCACATCTCACGATAGATGGCGCTGACCCATATTAAAACTCGCTATGGTTACGTTTTAAAAAATAGATAAAGGTCGATTGTGATTGCTGCCGATTTATTCCGGATTCCGGCCGATCGCGCTGCTGAGCAAGTTCTCGCAGCTCTTCGAGCGCCTGTTCCTCCGGCGACTGCTCCCATTCGTCGAGCCACGTCCGGAACAATTCGGGTTTCGGCCCGACCACTCAACGACGCTCCAGGTCGCAAGACTTCTCCACAGGATGTCCGAAAGCCATAATAAAAAGGAATGCGTGGCTGCCGTGTTCCTTGATATGGAAATGGCCTTCGACAGGGTATGGCACGAGGGGCTGCTGTACAAGCTGTCGGAGGCCCAAGTGCCCCCAAGATTGGTCAGGGTCTTGGCCTCCTTCCTCACTGATCGCCGAGTCCACGTCGCAGTGGAAGACGCCGTCTCCTCCGTGCGCCCTGTGCGCGCCGGAGTCCCGCAAGGAAGCTGTCTGTCCCCGGCCTGCTACGCCGCGTTCACCGACGACATCCCTGCCGTCGGCCAGGTGGAGCTAGCGCTGTACGCTGACGATGCGGCGTACTACGCGTCGTCTATCCGCCCGCTGTACGCCGCCAAGAGGCTGCAGCCCACACTCGAGGCTCTGCCGGGCTGGCTCTCCAAATGGAGGCTCTCGGTGAACGTCGGCAAGACACAAGCTATCATGACGGGGACAAGACCCCACCCGCCTCCACTGCGACTGCTCGGCGAATCGGTGCCGTGGCGGCCACATGTCAAATATCTGGGAGTTACCATAGATCGGCGTCTCACGTTCAAGAAGCACGTGGGAGACGTCGTCGCGAAGACCAAGGCAGCCAGGGGGAAGCTCTACGCAGTCCTCTCCTCCAGCCTCCCCCTGAGGACGAAGCTCGGGATCTACCGAACATATGTCAGATCCCGCCTCACGTATGCGGCCCCGGCGTGGTACGCCTACTGCTCTGAGACCAACAGAAGAAGACTCAGAGCCCAGGAGAACCTCAGTCTCAGAGCAGTCGTCGGAGCCCCGCGCTACGTGAGGAACTCGACAATCCTCAGGGACTTGAAGTGGGAGGGCCTAGACGACTTTGTGGCCAGGCTGGCCACGAAGATGTTTGAGAGGGCGGACGCATCATCGCACGCCCACCTGCGCGGCATCGCGCCGCTCCATGCCCGCCCTCCGGACCGTCGCGTGAAGCCCTCACCTCGCTGCCTTGCGGCAGACGTCGTCGCTCAGTGACGACGCCGCCGCCGATGGGAACTCCCAGAAGATAGAAGAAGATGACCCAGGCCGCCACGGCCGCCCCATTGACCTGCCTACAGCCGTAGGCAGCGATGAAACCAGTGAAGAGGGTAAAAAGACCCTGACCACTCGCTCCAACTCCTGCACAAGGAGTTTGGGAAGACCCCTCGTCGTCGCCGATTTATTCTATAATAATTACTGTTACCTATCTGCTTGTAGACTATTAATTGATGTGAAGATCTTACTTGTTTTGTTTGTTTAAATTTGTATGTTCTTAATAGATTTTTCATATATTTAATGTAGTTTTCTCTTATTTTTCTTACGCGTTTTCTTTGTTTGTTGTTCTTTACCCCGTTTTCTGTACCTAGTCGAACTTTTGCGTGTAAAAGCTTTTCTTACCTTTGTTTGACATATGTCTTAAAAGGTCGTATACTTACATCTTTAAGTGATTATTTTTCAATATTATAATTATTGTGAAGTTTATAATACTTAAGGTTCTTATTTTGTTATTCACTTCTTTGACTTTTGTTCCAATTCTGTATTTTTCATTTTTGTTTTGTGTTATAATCTCTTATCAAAGATTACCTTAGTTGTGTTTCAAACTTTTTTGGACCTTCTGTACTTGAAGCTTGCTTAAGTTAAAATTACCTATATAGTAAGTCTAAGTTTTATTTTAAAAAATTACGTTAAGATTCTTTGTTTTATGTTCTTTGTTTGTGTTACTATTTATAATTAATTTGATTGTGTTGTTAAGTTTTATAGTTATTGTCAATTTTGCAGTATTTTTCACTATTGTTTTGTGTTTCAATCTCTTATCAGAGACTACCCTTAGTTTGTTTTTGTTTCTTCCTTTCTTAAAGCTTACTTAAGTTAATATTATTTAGTAAGTCTGAGTATTATTTTACCAAATCACGTTCTGTTGTTTTATGTTCTTTGATTGTGTTGTTAAGTTTTATAGTTCTTGTTAATTTTGCTGACTTTTCCACGTTTTTTTTTCTTGTGGTTTAATTAAGACATTTTTGCTTAGTTTTGTTTTAAATTTTGTACTGTGTTGTCTTAATTAGTTGTTTTTTTTTTCATATTAATTTTCCAAGCCGTAAGTTGAAAACGTTATTTTTAACACGGCGCAAATATATTACTGTTCTTCAATCGTTATAAACAAAATATTGTCTATTGTTAATTTTTTTTATCTAATCATGTATGACAAAAATATTTTACGACTTATCCTAACGGATACGGATTATCGTACTATTAATGATGATGGTTATACTCTTCTACCTTCAGATAAAGTGTATCTAAATATTTCACAACTAATGGCTAATAAGGGGTCACAGATAACACCTAAACATATTTATACAATTATAAATAATAATCGCGCTGGATTTAGGGATCTGATTTTGGAGACTTTCCAAATTAAAAAGCCAGAATTAAGTTATTCTGAGGAAGAACACAGTTACGGTTTTGAAAATGTAACTGAAAATACTAAACTGGCCTCTGTTAAATTGAAAATAGTTATATCTCAAGATAAATGGCGAAGTATCGAACCAAAAGAAAAATTATACGGTCAGCGCTTATACTGGAATTTACAAGAAGGATGGTCAGATTTTGTGGCGGAAGCTTTGTGGTTGCAACATCACCTAGACTGTGTTTTTGTTTTTAAAAATAATACAGTTTTAATTAGTTGTAATGCAAAATTCTTCTTAAAATTCCATGGATTTTGCCGAGAATGCAAAGGAAAAATACAAGGCATACTTCTACAATACCCACCGAAAGGTGTCGATGTAATTATGGAGTGTTCTATAGAAGGAATGGATTCCAGTTTCCATTCTGGCAACAAAAGAAGGCAATTAAGTGGAAGTCGGCGCCGCGAGGTAACTGATTTGTTAATAGAAAGTGGTAAAGATGCAATTTCATGGCGACGTATGGAGGCTGGCCGTATTAAAAAAATTGGTGACAAAAATCCCCCTATATTGCCTTCAACACAGGTCATTAGAAAAGCAAAAGAGCAAAGGCTTTTGAACAAATATGGATTAGAATTTTCCAACCCCGTTTTGAATTTGCTGAAAAGTGCTGAATATGGTAAGTTAGTAGGCTGTATAAAATCAATTAGCATTTTCAAATTTAATTGCATTTATTGGAGGCCAGAACAGCTGCAAATATATATAGCCCGTGTCAGAAAAGATCCAAATGCAATATTAGCCATAGATGCAACCGGTGGTATCGCAAAATATGATAAATCACACCAGTCTCATATTTTTCTTTATCAATGCGTTCTTGTTAAAAGTGAAGGTAGTATGCCTACTTTTCAAATGGTATCAACTGATCAAAGATCAATAATTGTGTCCTATTTTTTGAGCCAAATACTTGCTGCAAACGCTCCTATACCACCCATTGTGCTGACAGATTTCGGTTGGTCAATATTGATTGCAGTAGGTCAATTATTTGGTCAATGTGCTGATTTTAAAGAGTATTTACAAAAATGCTAAGACAGTCTTCAGAATATACCGACACGACTTCCATCAACATTTATGCGTTTAGATGTTTGCCATTTGATCGCCATGGTAACACGTTGGCCCAGTATGAAAGGAAAGAGCAAATTTTTGGTAAGAAGATTTTTTAAAAGGTGCATAGGCAAAGCCCATAAAATCTCTAGTTTAAATGATTTGTCACATTTTTAGAGTCAGTGTTTGTCGTCGCCTTAAGTAAATCTACCGGACTAGGATTAAATGGAAAGCCACTACCATCATCCGAAAGATTGAATTACTTAAATGATACAATTAAAGGAGTTGACTTGAATAGCGATAGTGATGACGAGGACTTTTGCAACGAAGAAGACCTTTGCGTTGAATTAAATGAAGAGGCAAACCATTTGACCGCTGAAGGGTGGAAATTATGAAGTGAAAAAATATATAAATCCGCTCTTACGATAGCTGATGACTCTGCAAATGGCGACACTATTAACGCTTGTTATGATATTGATTTTGCCAATCGATTAAAGAAATATCTACTGCCATATGTGCCTCTGTGGACAGCTATAATGGTACCCGTTTTTCGTAGAGGACGACTAACCGCAACCTCCGCTGCAGTAGAAGCCGAATTTTCCGACTTAAAAAGACGTGACTTTAGAGGTGAAATACCTATGCGCGTGGACAGATTCATAATCCAACATTTAGAAAAAATCGATAATAAACTAAAGGAACGATGTAAAGATTCTGATTTAATAATCAATGATGTCAATGAAAAAAACACGAATTCGAATGATATTCATTCGAATTTAACGTCTTTTGATGATGATGATAATGATTGGAATGAAGAAGAAGAATGGGGAGGTAAACAAAAAAAACATAAAACCTAAAATCGAGAGATGTGAAAATTCCGGTGTAATGAATAATCAAATTAAAGAAAATATCAATAATTTGGATTTAACGTCGTTTGATAATGATGATAATGATTGGAATGTAAAAGAAGAATGGGGAGGCAAAGAAAAAAACATAAAGCACAAAGTTGAAGACTCAAAATCCAGCATAAAATCAAAAAAAAGGCGTGTCAAACAAACCTGTCTTAGTGACTGTCCTGAATGGAACTTTATTAAAAACATAAAAAATTACAGCGTCCCTATTCTTTTGAATGGCAATATCTCAGGTTCAATTCGCCTGAATGGTAAAATTTTTAATGTAAATTCAACCTGTGCATTTGATGCAATATTTCAATCTGTACTAAATGGCAGCAAGTGACACTTACGCCAGTAAAGTTAAACAGACATATAGTCAAATCATAAAACTGGCAAACAAAGTATTTGAAGAAAAAATAAAAATAAAAACACATTATGTTCAACGAGCCGAAATATTGCTTAATATACCAATTTTCCAAGAATCTGTAATAGCATTCAAAAAAGGCATTCAAAGGCTGGATTATGATAGCAATGCTGCTCATTTAGCTCAATATTTATTTGAAAAAGAGCCATCAATAATATTAAGCATTACTTGTGAATGTGGCAACAAAAACGAAAAAACTAATATTCTTGTAAGCATTGATATTGATGTTCTGATTCAAAATGGTCTTCAACATCTCCAGCAGAGCATTGATAAGTGTTTAGACTTGCAAAGACATTGCTATAAATGTAAGAGAATTACAAACTGTGATTACATCTACGGGTCGCATATTTTAATTGACACTAGTATTATAAATGACGATTCTTATCAAATTAATAGAACAAAAAAAATATGGAAATTGCAGGATTTTCAAAATATAATAACTTTGTCAAATAAAACTTATATTATCACTGCGATCGTCGATTATAGCATTGACAAACATCATTACGTTGCTTATGGACGCATTTGCGAAACTTGGTATAAATATGATGGATTATCAAAAAAACGGCAATCAGTTAATAGTAAAACTGTCATAATGCCCCATTTATTGTTGTATATACTAGCAAATTAAAATTTTCAGTATAGGTTTAAAGATATTTTATTTGACTCACAAAGAATTAAATTCACTTACAATGAGCCTTAATCTAATACAAAATAATAGTTAACAAGTAACGCGTTCAAGCAGTGTTAAATTTTTTAATAAACACAGTTGTCACAACACTTATTTTAAGCTTGTTCGTAGACATGTTTTTTTAATCTTTCTGTGAACAAAGTCAAAGATTTGCATTCTTTCAGTTCATTTGGCAGTCTGTTGTACATTTGCGCCCCTTCATACAATATGTTTCTCTTGCCGTAGTTGGTTCGGGGTGTGATTAGTTTTATTTTATTAGTATTTCTTAAATGGTGCTTATATGTTCGTTTACTGAAAGTTATTTGAGAGTGGATGTTTCCGTTTAGAATTTTTTCGACGAGAATGCACATTTTATATGTATAAAGTTGTTATAGGTTAAAAATGTTAGTTTTCTATACTAATATTATAAAGCTGAAGAGTTTGTTTTGTTTGTTTGTTTGTTTGTTTGTTTAAACGCGCTAATCTCAGAAACTACTGAACCGATTTGAATAATTCTTTCACTGTTAGATAGTCTGTTTGTCGAGGAAGGCTATAGGCTACATTTTATCCCGGATTTCCTACGGGAAATGTCAACAATGCAGGTGAAAGTTGAATGAGTCGGCCATCTGCGAGCTTTCCACGCGAACGCTGCGCAAACCAACAAATATATAGTAAAACAATGTACTAAAGATGTGAAGTACTCATTTTTTGCCACAAAAAAGTCCGCGAGAGCATATATCTATCTCTTAAGGTTTACTTACAATAACCACTTTTATGTTCATTTTTTAAGATTATTTTTTCATTATAAACATAAGTTATTTTGAAACCAATTTTCTTTAATTCAGTATTAATCCTTATCTAAATAAATATGTTTATTACTTTCGGCTGTTCATGTAGACTAAAATTGCTATTTACAGTATATAAATCAGACGAATAGGCTTTGAGATATAGTCGTTATAAGGTGACCGCCTGACCGAGTCGCATAACAATTAGCAGCTATAATTGATAAAGCCGAGGAGGGTGTTTGCAAAAATAAATATGATGCCCAAAATTACTATTCCACGCGGACGAAGTCGCGGGCACAGCTAGTTTTATATCTGTCCTTTGTTCTGGTTAAGTAATGAAAATTAAAGAGTATTTTTACTACTCTGTCAAGAAAGTAGCAGGAAAAGATCAATAATACACAAACTGTTTGTTATTCATCCAAATTTATTTTATCACCTTCAAAATATGCTCCTTTAGAAACGATACACTTACGCCAACGAATAATCCAATCATCAAAACAATTTTTTAAACGCTGTTTCCGGAATTGAGTTCAGTTCTCGCCGCGAATTCTCTTTTATGTCTTCTACCGATTGAAAACGGGTGCCACGAAATGGTAATTTGAGTTTAGGAAAAAGAAAAAAGTCGGCTGGAGCCATATCTGGTGAATATGGTGGTTGCTCGATGGTATTTGTTGAGTGTTTGGTTAAAAATTCGTTCACAATGATGGCCTTGTGCGAAGGTGTATTATCATGGTGCAAAATCCAAGAATTTTCTTTCCACAAATCTGGCCTTTTTCGTCGGATTTGCTCTCTTAAACGCCGCATAACACTCAAATAATATTCCTTATTTACCGTTTGACCTTCCGGCAAGAATTCCGAGTGCACAACACCGCGATAGTCAAAGAAAACAGTCAACATGACTTTGACTTTTGAACGACTTTGGCGTGGTTTTTTCGGTTTCGGTTCAGTTGGAAGGCGCCACTCCGAAGCTTGTTGACTAGTTTGCATGTCAAACTCGTAAACCCACGTCTCGTCACCAGTAACAATGCGTTTCATGAATGTTGGGTCGGAATTGACTCGTTCTAGCATGTCCTCAGCGACTCTCATGCGATTGAGTTTTTGAAAAAAATTCAGGTCTTTTGGGACTAGCCGAGCGGCAACATGTTTCATACCCAAATTATTAGTTAAAATGGTACGGATCGACTCGTGAGATACAGAAAGTTCGGTGGCTATCTCTCTCAAAGTTGAATGAGGATTTTCAGTCACTATTTCCTTCACTTTTGCGATGTTAACTTCAGTTGCAGACGTTGATGGCCTACCAGAGCGAGGCAAATCTTCCATCACATCTCGACCGCTTTTGAACGCTTTGTACCACTCATAAGCACGAGTTTTTGATAAAGTCGATTCACCGTAAGCCTTCTGTAACATTTTCAGTGACTCCGAACACGATATTCCATTGGCAATGCAAAATTTAAGACAAACTCTTTGTTCGATGTTTTTATCCATTATGAAATTAGCAATACACACTAGATATGATATAACTAAAAATAGCACTGTATTTAATGTAAACAACAGATGCAACTCAAACTCCGCGCCAAAATGGAAAACAGTTGTGCCAATCTAACAACAACAAAAAAAAAACAAAAATTTGAATTTGGAACCATAAATAAATAATCCATTCCCAATACTTTTCTGACTGAATGTATACTATGGTTGTAACCTAGAAGGGCGTATGGCATTAAATTAATAGTAGATTCATTCTTATGCTGGATTTTTAAAATACGGAGATGTTCAAGAATTATCGAGTGGAACCTTTCCACTATACCATTTTCATTTGGAGTATGGGGTGCTATCCTATGATGCTGAATTTTATGTAGTTTTACAAATTCTGAAAGTAACTCATTTGTGAATTCCGGCCCATTATCAGAAACTAGTGTTAAAGGTATACCATGGTGAGTAGAAAACTTTAGTAATGCTTGAACTACGCTTACCGCAGTACCATCTCTCAAGTAAAAGACCGATGAGCATATTTGGAAAAGGCGTCTACTATCGTCATAATTTTTTCATTTTGTATAGATAAAAGATCTACGTGAACTAATTCAAAAGGTTTGCTAGCAGGTGTGACTACTTAGCTTGCCTACATATCCACACCACATCATTAATAAATTTAGTTATGTGTTCGCGCATTTTTGGCCAATAGTACTTGTGAGATAGTGCTAAATAGCATTCGTTTATACCGTGATGGTTCGTCTTTCCATCATGGTATTTACTGATAATTTCTTGTTGCTTAAGTTATTCTCTAACATTCTCTTCTTCTCTTTTAGCTAAAACAAAGTTCATAGCTGATTTTTTGAAGGTATTTTGTATTATAGGTATTATAGAATACATAGCCGTAGGTGGATGAATATGCCAGTTTTAATTTTAGGGTGAACGTATTCACGTATAGCGTTTATGACATCATCCTGAAGGTTAAACTCTGAAATTTGTATAGAAAATCTAGAATGCGTATCAAATGGTTTGGTAGCGACTGTTTTACCTTTAATATTGTTAACCACAGTAAGAACCATTTGTCTAGTGAATTTATTTAAGGGGTCATCTGTGATCGGGACTTTCAAGATGGGAGCTTCTGCATCTGTATGAGCTGTGAGAGTTTCGGAACCAGCAATTTCCGGTACTGTTACTGTATCAGGTCCATCGAGAGGGTCTTGTTCCGATGGGTTTACAGCTATTGAGCTAGCGATCTCATTATTAATCTCAACGCGAGATAATGCATCTGCGTTAGTGTTGCGTGTTCCTGGTTTATATGCTACTGTGAAATCGTATTCACTCAGTTTTAAACGCCATCTTGTAAGTCTCGAGTTGGGCTCTTTTAGATTCATTACCCATTGTAAAGGCTTATGATCAGTTAAAATTTTAACTTTTCGTCCAAATAGATAAGGCCTAAAATACTTAGTTGCCCAAACTATAGCCAATAATTCTTTCTTTATGATAATTTAATTTAGTTCACTAGAGTTCAATGTGCGTGAAGCATATGAAATTGGTTTATCGGACCCTATTGGGCCTTGTGATAGAATCGCTCCTATTGCGACATTAGAGGCATCAGTCGTTAACAAAAATTCCTTATTAAAATTGGGGTACTGAAGAATGGGGTCATTTGCTAAAAGGGTATTACAGTGTTCAAAACAACGTGTACAATTTTGATCTAAAGTAATTTTGCTACCTTTTTTTAGGCACTGAGTTTGGGGCTTTGTGACACGAGCAAAATCAGGGATGAATTTCCTATAATACCCAAGTAAACCGAGAAAACGCTTGATTTTAGTAGTAGTCTTAGGCAAGGGATATTTAGCTATGGCTTCTACTATTACTACTTCTTACTAGGATTAGGTTTCACACCATCTGCGCTAATTACATGACCAAGGAACTCAGTCTCCAACTTCAAAAATTCAGACTTGTCAAGCTGAACTTTAAAATTAGAGTCTCGTAGTTTTTTGAACACTTTTTCTAGTATCTACTTTATATAGTCTCGTCGGTCGCGGCGCACAGATTACACGTTACGTATTTTCCGCGCGAAACCGCTGCATCGAGTAACATTTCTCACGTCGTAAATCACTTATAAGTGCGAATATATTGTGTATGTTAGCTTCCGTTATGTAATTGGTGAGTATACTTCAATTAATGTTACTTTGGTATTGGTGTTATAACAAATTTATTTTTTGTCGAAAATTTCGGTACGTTGAACCCCTAAGTTCGGACATATAAAGATACCCTTTTACCGGACAAATGTATTTTGACGAAATAGAGTATACCTGACTTTGCATAACCTTACTATCGCTATTATTTATCTTTGCAGGTTATTTGACATAATGGAGATGAAAAAAAAGGAAAATGGAAGACAGAAAATTTGAAGATAGCGGTCGACAAGGTTATGAAACGAAATATGACCATAAGGGAAGCGTCGGAGCGTTTTAGCGTACCTAAAACCACTTTGTTTGATAAAGTGAAATTATTAAAAGAAAGTAAAGAGGCTACATTCAAACCTGTTATGAGAAGATTCAAGAAAACGTCTTCAGATGAGTACAAGGACTTGTTAGAAAGTCACATCAAAGACTTAGCTGACCGTTGCATACCATTGTCTAAAAAAGAATTTTTAAAGCTTGCTTATGATTTAGCTGAGAAACTTAAACTACCTCATCGCTTTAACAAAGAAAAAAGAATGGCAGGGAAACATTTTTATGATGATTTCATAAAGAGACATCCAGACATAAGCCTAAGAACCGCAAAATCCACAAGCTTAATGCGTGCTATTGGTTTTAATAAACACCAAGTTGACATTTTCTTTGCAAATTTAGAAAAGCTCAAGAATATATATAACTTCCGTCCATCAAATATTTATAACTGTGACGAAACTGGAGTTATTACAGTCCAGAAACAAAAGTTATGGCAAAGAAAAAAATACGGCAAGTGGGGAAATTGACGTCAGCAGAAAGAGGAAAAAATGTAACTATAATGCGTTGTATGAGTGCCACAGGACAGTTTATTCCCCCCTTTTTCATATTCCTCGCCAAAGAATAAATAATCGTTTAATGATTAATGCGCCACCAGAAAGTGACGCTGTAGCTCAGCCTAAAGGATGGATGAACAACGAAATCTTTTTAAAGTGGTTGTCACATTTTGTGAAATTTACTAGACCGGCAAAAGAATCGCCTATTCTACTAGTGCTTGACGGGCATAGCAGCCACAAGACGTTAGACGTCATAAACTTCTGTAGAGAAAAATACATATTCTTGCTCAGCACCCGACCGGACACAAGCCGCAACCATTGGACCGTTCTTTCATGAAACCCTTCAAAAATGCTTACAATTAGCGCTGTGGTTTGTGGATGCGAGCTAATGCTGGTGCCAGATTAACTGAATATGACATTGCCGATCTTGTAGCAGAAGCATTTAAGAAAGTTGCCAGCTATGAAATAGCAGAGGCAGCATTTAGATGTGCAGGAATTCATCCTTTCGACAGAAACATATTCACAGACCTGGATTATTTGCCCAGCGATATAACTAATATTCCTCTTGATAATAAAGTAGCAAATGACGCAGACACAATTAATGTTGCAGCCAATGTTGATACTCTTTCAACTACTATTCCACAGCCGGAAACTACACAAGAAGTTCACCCACATGATGTTCCAGTAAATGACAGAGCTGCTGATTGCCCAATTACGTCATCACCTGTTTTGCAGTCAGACACACAAGATTCAGCCGAGGAAATGACCATGCCAAGATCACCTCAACCTTCTACTAGGTCTACTAGCGGAAAGTCTTAATAAAAAGTCTAGTTCTCCATTATTAGATGTGTACAAATGTAAGGAAAACCATTCATAATATTTCGCCACTACCAGATGCTGCCTCAAGAAGAGCAAAAGCTAGAAAACGTCGAGCAGAAAAGAGTGAAATTTTAACTGATTCGCCGTATAAACGACAATTACAAGAGAAAGAAAGAGAAAAAAAGAAGAAAGGAGTAACCAACAGGAAGGGATAAAGACAAATGACAAAACGAAAATAAAGAAAACAAAAGCTTAACAAGCAGTTGAAGATAAGCACGTAAAATACTCCTGTGTTGTGTGTTGTGAAGACTATGATGAAGACTGGATCCAATGCGGCTTGTGTAAGGATTGGGCACATGAGGCCTGTGCTGATATTCCAGAGTGTTCAGATACTTATATTTGTGATCATTGCAAATTATTTTAATTACTCTTAAAATTATTGGATTGTCAACATTTATGTTTGTTTGTCTATTTTATTTCAATGTACATACATACATACATACATATGGTCACGTCTATATCCCTTGCGGGGTAGACAGAGCCAACAGTCTTGAAAAGACTGAATGGCTCAGCTCATGCAAACGTTCAGCTATTTGGCTTAATGATAGAATTGAGATTCAACTAGTGACAGGTTGCTAGCCCATCGCCTAAAAAAGAATCCCAACTTTGTCAGCCTATCCCTTAGTCGCCTTTTACGACATCCATGGGAAAGAGATGGAGTGGTCCTATTATTTTTTGTATTAGTGCCGGGAACCACACGGCATTATTTCAATGTTTATGATGATTAAGTTGGTTAAATTGTTTCACGTATTAATGACTGATTATTTTGTTATAAGAAGAATTTATTATGTTTAAGTTTTGGATGTTGTCCGATCATAGGGGTTGGAAATTAAAACTGTCCGGTAAGTAGATGTTTATTGGGAATTCTGGGACACTTTTGTGTCCAGAATTCCAAACAAAAAAATATATTCATTCTAAACACAAAACATTAGTCGAATGCACTCACCTGACTCCATTATAAAATTGATAAGAATCACCCGCGAGCTCGTGGAAAGATCAAACACCGAACACACTTTTTACACATAACTGTTCACCGGTTGGAAGCACCGTGGTTAGTAACTTCCTGCGAGCCCTTGGTAAGATCACGCACCGATAACACTTCCTAATTCCTAGCTGATGATCGGTTGGAAGCACCGTGGTAAGTAACTTCCTGCGAGCCCGTGGTAAGATCACGCACCGACCACACTTCCTAATTCCTAACTGATGATCGGTTGAAAGCACCGTGGTAAGTAACTTTCTGCGAGCCAGTGGTAAGGTCACGCACCGACCACACTTCCTAATTCCTAACTGATGATTGGCTGGAAGAAACCGTGGTAAGTAAACTTCCTGCGAGCCCGTGGTAAGATCACGCACCAACCACACTTCCTAATTCACTTTGGTTAACAATAATAGCAGAAACTTTAAATTATAAATAAACAGACCGACATTATAATCTTAATAAGTTATCACACACAACACAACATCACAACTTAGTTCTTAGCAACAAAATGGTCAAATGTACGAACGAGTGAAATACGCAAAGTAAGCAGATACACAGTAATTAAGGGTGTTTACACACTTACTGAGTAAACACTTTTATATCAATTGTAATTTGTTTGAAAGACAAAACCACTTTCAGGTGTGTACTCATAGGTATATGTATTAGAATTTGGGCTACATTCCAGCTTTCTTATGGTTACGTACTATTGCTATATCAAGCACCGTGTTAGTTAAGTCTAAGTAATCAATATTATTATCTACACTAATATTATAAAGAGGAAAACTTTGTTTGTTTGGTTGTAATGAATAGGCTCAAAAACTACTGGACCGATTTTAAAAATTCTTTCACCATTCGAAAGTTACATTATCCACGAATAACATAGACTATATTTTATTTTGGAGAAAAATAGGGTTCCGTTATAATATATAAAAATAATTGGCAAAACAGCGTTTGCCGGGTCAGCTAGTTAGAGAATAACATGAATCCCTATTGAAACTTGTAGATGTAATTGGACAACCGCTGCCTACTTAAGGATTTCATAGGTATGTATGTAACACAGAATATCAATACCATACTTTGAGTTTGTAAGTAAATTAAGTGTGTAGTCGTCCTTGTAGTATATTCATCTATATAGACGAACGTATTGGCGGGGCGGACGGAGTGGGGCGCGGGGAGCGGCGGCTCGCCGCGCGCTTGCAATCCGACAGCCGAGCGAGTGCGTGTGTTGAAGTGTTATTTAGTAGTATTATTTTTCAAACACTGTCGATATACTACATTTGGCGACCCTGTCAGGATCAATTCTTGTTGTGGTATGTTAGTGTCTATTAACTAAGAGGTAAATCGATAGACTAGTCCGATTCTATTCAAGTTTTGTTCTTTTGATTACCAACAAATTACGACCAATAGAATAGAAATAATGCTATTATTAAGAAGTCGTTCAAGTTTGTTAAGTTGTTCCTCGGTTATGTCCAGACAACACACATCAGCGTAATAAATGAGGGGAAGGACTAATGAGCATGACCTTGGTTTTAAACGTTGCAGGTAGTGTAGACTACCGTAAACTTTGCGACTGACTTCGACGATATGAGAATTCCAACTGAGTTTACTATCAACATATAGACCAAGATCTTTAACAACTGAACTGAATGGAATCTTGATACCATCGAACATCAACGCTTGTAAATTACTCGTATCAATATTGTTGAGCTGATATGTACTACCTACAATTACCGCTTGGCATTTCACAGGATTAACACGCACTCCGAAATTATTTGACCACTCCAAGATACGATTTAAGTTTTAATAGAGAAATTGATTAGGATAAATTATCTACGTTCACCTGAGTATAAAGCTGCAAGTCATCTGCATAAAAATGGTAAGAGCAAGACAAATGAGATGAGAGAAGATTAATGAAAATAGAGAATAAGATAGGAGATAAAATGCCGCCTTGAGGAACGCCAGCTTTCAGATCACACCAGTCGGATGAATCCGCCCCGTTGCAAACTTGCTGCCGACGACCATGAAGATAACTAGAGAACCAGGCGATCACCGAGGTCGATACGTCACAGCGGGAAAGGATGGCAAGCAGAATATCGATGTCGACCGTGTTAAAGGCGTTACTAAAATCGATCAAAACTAACAAGGTAACTTGCTTATTTTCCATTCCTACTCTAATATCCTCAGTGACATGCAGCATTGCAGAGGTAGTGCTATGGCCTGGCCTAAAACTAGATTGATAATCATCAAACAAGCTGTTAGCGAGCAAATGATTAGAAAGCTGGTTGAAGGCTGAAGCTTCTAGGATTTTAGAGAGAAAGGAGAGGATAGAAATGGGACGGATGTCATTCAAGCGGGTAGGGTCAGGAATTTTAGGGATAGGACGGACAAAGGCAGTAAGCCACGAGGAAGGAAAACAACTTTCCGTAAGACTAGAATTTATAATGTGCGTGATGATAGGGAGTACCGCTTGTAGTATATGGATTATCATCACGCGGCTAATACGATCAGGCCCAACGGCATTAGAAGAAATGGAATGGATAGTTTTATAGACGTCGTCCTCGGAGACAGCCGAAAATTGAAAGACATCGCAGTCAGAGACAGGCAGAGCAAGAATAGAAGAAATAGTAGAATTTTTAACGTTAATATCTAATAAAGGTACAAAACTAAAATGATTATTAATATCATTTAAAGTGAAATTGAGATTAGAGCAAGGTTTCTGCACTTTGCCTATGCCTCGTGAACTAAGAAACTTCCAAAGGTTAGCTGAAGAGACATTTTCAATGTTGACAGTGAAATATTGACGTTTAGCGTTTCTACACATTTGATTACAACGATTTCTTGCAGCCTTATACATACACCAATTTTCATCGGTGCGCTTACGTTTAAATCTACGAAAAGCACAGTTACGATGCCTCATAGCCATACGAACTCCGTTAGTAATCCAGGGAGCTGGTGGTCGTCTTACTTTGATGGCTCTAACTGGAGCATGTACATATATATATATATATATATATATACATGTATATATATATATATATATATATATATATATTAAAATAAATAATTATATAATAAGAATAAGAATAATATATATACTTGCTAATTACGAACTATACAATATTAAACCCAAATATATAATAATATTATGCCATCTACATACTCTGCATAACCTGCCGGTTTTAACATGAAAAAGTTTAAAACACAAGACGAGATATAAAAAAAAGAATTATAATTAAAAAGAAAGAGTTATTTCATATGGCTGTATGAGCAAGATATCAGTGCCAATGAGAAAAAGTCACATAAGTGACATTACTAATTATGACAGTGGTGACATATGACATACATCATTCATCAGACAGAACAGAACAAAGACAAACCTTATGAAAACTTTCTACCCGTTAAAGAGAAATTAAATTAAAGTAAATTTAAAACTAGGTTTGAAATTACAATTTGTAAAAATGTTTGAATTAGGGCGTGGCGTATATACAATGAGTAATCTACCTACAACCCAACGAATTAAAAAAAATAAAAAATAAATAACGATGCTTGAAAATAACTACTAGAAAATCAAGAAATTAAAGGACTGCTACACATATTAGCTTTTGTCGGCTTTTGCCCGTCGACGTGTGATGTTTTTTTGCGCCTGCGGACGGCGCCCAGCCTCAGACAAATGCCCCGAGGCACTGCTGGCCTCAGCCACAGCTGCTGGGAACTTAACAGTCAAGGCAGCCAATTCACTGGCTGCGGTCACCTTAACGCGGTCACCCGCCGGAGTTTTGATGTTAATGACACCATCGAAGGTCCAGCACTGCCTCATCCCAAAGTGCTTACGAGCAGCCATGAAGACATCCTGTCTGGCACGTGTGAGAAACTCGGACATATTGACCGCAGTGCCCTTTAACGCTGATTTCCTCTTCCATACATTGGCTTTAGCCTTTGAGGTGTGAAAGCGGATCACAACCTGGCTTACTGACCCCTATGCGATGGCAGGACTTAATTTGCTCACTGCAGTCTGGAATATGGAGCTTATCTATGAGAAAGCTACTCACGAGCTGTGTAATGTTCTCATCCGTGGTCTCCTCCATACCATTGAGTAGTAATACCTTGCGCCGACTCCTCATCTCTAATGCGTCCACCCTGCTTGTAAGCTCAAGGATCTGCTGGTTCAAAAGCTGAAAGATGGTTTTGACGGAGACCCTAAAGCCAGAGTACTCCTGCTTCACCACATCGGACTCTCCTGGTGGAGGAGAGGCAATCCTCTTTTCAAACTCTGCCATACGATCAGCCAGTGACTCTTCCAATTGCTTCTGTGTCTGCTGAACTTGCAGCAACTGTAGCATTTCCATAGTGTAGTTGTTTTGTGTTGTGAAAGTGATGTCCAATAGGCAGGTTAGTGCAGGTTTTTATTTATATAGGCATAAACAATGTTTATTTATACATACATACATACATACATAAAATCACGCCTCTTTCCCGGAGGGGTAGGCAGAGACTACCTCTTTCCACTTGCCACGATCTCTGCATACTTCTTTCGCTTCGTCCACATTCATAACTCTCTTCATACAAGCTCGGCGGTTTCGGGTACTTTTGACCTGACCCTTTACCAGGACGTCCTTAATTTGATCAAGATACGTTCGTCTAGGTCTTCCCACTCCGACCTTTCCCTCCACACTCTCCTTGTATATCTGCTTAGTCAACCTGCTTTCATTCATCCTCTCCACATGACCGAACCATCTTAACATACCCTTTTCTATTCCTGTAACTACATCTTCTTTCACATCACAACATTCCCTTATCACGCTGTTCCTTATCCTGTCACTCAATTTCACACCCATCATACTCCTTAACGCTCTCATTTCCACTGCATTTATTCTGCTTTCATGCTTCTTTTGCCATACCCAACTTTCACTCCCATACATTAATGTCGGGACCAACACGCCCCTGTGCACAGCCAGTCGAGCCTTTTTGGATAGTTTCTGACTGCTCATAAAGGCATGCAAAGCTCCATTCACCATGTTCCCCGCGTTCACTCTCCTTTCAATATCACTATCATACTTGCCATCTGATGTAAACTTTGATCCTAGATATACAAACTCTTTCACTTGCTCCACTTTTTCTCCTCCAATCAAAATATTACATGCTGTCATTTCTTTCTTCATTTCAAAAACCAGTGTTTTAGTTTTACTTACGTTCACTTTCATTCCTTTCTCTTTTAAAGCTTCGTGCATACAGTTTACCATCTCCTGTAACTCCTCCGCTGATGACGCCAGTATAACCTGATCGTCGGCATAGAGCAGACATTTGACGAGTAACTCATTCATCCTTAATCCACTTTTAGACTCTTTCAAATCTGTCAAACAGCTATCCATAAATAGGTTGAACAGCCACGGTGATGCAACACATCCTTGCCTAACGCCCCTCTCAATCTTAAACCACTCAGTGTGCGCTCCGTTTATCCTGACACAAGCACTCGAATCCTCATATAAGGATTTCAGTGCTCGTATTAAGAGACTGCTCACCCCATGCATAGAAAGTGCTGACCACAATTCATTCCTCTCAACTCTGTCATAGGCCTTTTCCAGATCTACGAATGTGCAATAGACTTTTTGACTCTTGGCCAAAGACTTTTCGGCTATGCACCGCAAGGAAAAGACCTGATCAGTACATCCCATTCCCTTTCGAAATCCCGCTTGAGCATCCCATATTTTGTCATCAGTTTCATTCCTGACTCTATTAATCAATACCTTAGCATACAATTTGCCGACGACGCTAAGCAGGCTTATACCACGATAATTTTTGCAGTCCAGCTGTGACCCTTTTCCTTTGTAAAGTGGCACGATAACAGCCTTACACCAATATTTTGGTACTCGGCCGCTTCTCCAACACAAATTGAAAAGGCAGTACAACTGACTAGCTACTACGCCTTTTCCTGCTTTAAGCATCTCGACCGACACTCTATCACACCCAGCAGCCTTTCCCGCTTTCATACTCTTAAGTGCTTCCACAATTTCGAACATTTCAATTTCGCCTTCCATCTCATTCTCTTTTTCTTCGCTATAGCAGAAATCTTTCTTATTTCCTTCCTTTTTTTCAAATAAACTTTCAAAATAGTCCTTCCATATCTTTAGTACACATTCTTCTCCTTTCACAACGCTACCATCCTGGCATCTGATCCTAGTCAGCTCTCTGGTTATAGTATTTCCTCGGGCTGACCTTACGGATTTCCAGAATACTTTCAGATTTGACTGAAAGTCTTCTGATAGCCTTTTATCAAAATCCTCTTTATACTCTTCTTTCTTTCTAATCACAGCTTTCTTAACCAAATCTTTCATTTTCTTATATTCCTTACGTGCTTCATTCACATCTTCATCTATAACCTCTTGCATTCTTAAGTTAGCTTTTGCTGCTAACAAATCCAGCCATGCTTTCTTCTTTAATCGCACAAGTTCTTGCACATCTTTACTCATCCACGCATTTTTGTGATTTTTTCCTTTCCTTCTTCTACTTACACCACACACTTCAACAGCTACTTTCACAATTCTTTCTTTAAGTTCCTTCCATCCATCTTCAATATCGCTCATTTCATCTAAATCTTCAAATTCATCCTTCAGTCTATTAATATACTTCTTACCTACATCCATATCTTGCAAATTTTCCACTTTTACTCTTTCCAAAGCGCTGGTTTGCTCCCTTACCCTGTGCCGCCAGCGATTGAAGATACCCCTTATCCGGGATATCACCAGTAAATGGTCCGAGTCAATGCCAGCACCGCGATATGCACGGGTATCCAGCACTTTGTTCTTCAATCTTTCATCTACAATCACAAAGTCTATCATACTTTTTAAAATACCTTCCACTCTTGTGTAGGTGTGGATCTCTTTATGTTGAAACATTGAGTTCGACACAAAAAGATCCCACTCTAGACAAATTTCTAATACACTTCTTCCATTATCATTCACCTTTTCGTCACCAAACGCACCAAGCACCTTTTCATATCCATCACGCTTTACACCCACCCATCCATTAAAATCACCTAACATAATAATCTTCTCATTTGGCTTGGTAACTTTCAATACTTCTCTTACACTATTCCAGAACTCCTCGTTTTCGCTTTTTGCTGATGTTGTACCCCTCGAACCCACATCCCAAGGTGCATAAACACCTAGAACGAAGATCCGAGTGATTCCAACTTTCAGCCTAATCCATAGAAGACGAGGGCTGACACACTCATACTCATTCACGCACTCAGCCATTCGTGCAGAAAGAATTAGACCGACCCCTTGACAGCCTCGGCTGGTACTGGAAATTCCAGACCAATACGCCGTGTAAGGGCCGTGCTGCGTCGCGTCGCATCCTTTCCGCTTCGTTTCATTCACGCACAACACATTCAAACGTCTTTCATCCATCATCTGGCATACTTCCTCAATCTTATCCTTCATTCCTCCTCTTACATTCATTGTCGCAAAGCGGCTTTCAGCAGACCGCATACCGCTCCCGCCGGGAACGAGACGTGATGGGGTGCGGACACCATCGCCGCCATTTATATGCTTTTTAAGGTTCATAATGCGATTCCCACGAGACGCTAGGGAAAAATTTTGTCCGCCCCAGCAGAGCCCCGCATGCCAGGGTAAGGCTAGCCATTACCTGGGGGTCGCCCAACCCCATGGCGGAAGTGGCACGCTCGAGACTAGGCTCGCCCCTAGCCATGCATCCATCGGCGCGGCAGACCTTAGATTGGCAGGGATTTACATTAAAGAGGAATCCCAAGTCTTTCAAGTTCTTCCCAAGTTTATTTATATTTGGGAATAAGAATTGATTATAAAATAATACTATAAATAATTAAAATTAAATAAATAATGTAAGAGCAAATTATCTTAGTGTTTTGCCTGCAAAAAAAAAATGTGATATGTTTCCTGGTTTTGGGTAACAATGGGTACTCATACAAATCCCAGTTACGAAACGCTAAGGTTATCGCTCGATCTTTTTCTAAATGTTTAAGTAAATTGATTCTTTCACGGTCCGACACTCGAACATGAGGAACTCGCCAAACTATTTTATTTATAATTATATCTTCGACAATTTCTCCAGAACTTAGTAATAAGGAATTGAGATTTGTATTACTTCTCAATAGTACTAATTCATGTTTACAGTTCATTATGATTTTTTCATTATCTTCTGCAAAACCTAATATTTTATTTAACGGTATATACACAGAAAATCCTCCATCGGAGGTAATGCCTGAAGGAGACCAACCCCAAACTTTTGCGCTTTTGGATTCATTTTCGTTCAATGATAGATAAGATTTAATTGTTGTGGTAATACCTGCATTTTTAATCTTATCTATTTCTATCCCATTTAGTTCATATCTTATATCTTATATCTTGAAATAGAAATAGTACAGGGTTGTTTACGAAATGCACACTCGGCACTTTTTCTTTGCCAGCGTTATTTTGTTTATATACATCGACTCTGCCCTCAATATACAAACAGCTGAGTGCAGGCAACACATACAAGTCTTGTTGATTAATCGGTATCCGTATTTCATCATTTTACATAAGGCTTATACGAATGATATTCAAAACTTTCTATGCTATTGTCGTAAGACGCGGGTTGGCATATATTTAAAATGTTCATATTGACAAACCTAGTAGCCTTAAAAAGTCTTTATTTTTTTTTTTTGTTAGTTTTTTTTTAAATCTGAGTCTTCTAATAGGAGTGAAGGTGTTTTTATGAAAATTTAACATTTTGGTTTAAAGTGCAAATACAACTGTACTTCTTCACCGCGTAAGTTAATTTCCTTATTTTTATTATATATTATTTATACAATTAATGATGTTTCCAAAATTCTTTTAAAAACTTTAAACAAAGGTGTCCACAGTTTAAAGTACCATAAGATTGATATTGCAAATAATTATAATTTATAGTTAATGGACTTAAATAATTTACTAGTTCCAATGGTGGTTTTAAATCACCAAAACTATCAAAATATTCACAGTAATTAATATATTTAACGTAGGCTACCCAATGTGTTCCAGGATTGTCAGAACTATCTAAATTTAATATAGCACACTCAATTTTTTTTGGTTTCTGAGGAAGAGTATCTCTCATATACACTCCGCGAAAGTAAGGAATATCAATAGCATGTTCCATTATATCTAAATTGGTTAGTGCTCGTCTGGGTAGCCGCTTTTTCAGTTTTTTGAAGGACTTAGATATAATCCTGCTACCTTTTTATATGGTTTTATTTATTTACTAATTTATGTACACAGAAAACATCGAGACTGATAAACACAAGAAACAAAATTACAAAGGTTCTGTACAAGGCCTTTCCTAAGCAACAGATTCCATCATCTTGTTATGTCGTTTAGACTCTTCAAAGTTTTTCTGAGCTACTTTGTAATCATTAACAGCCTTTGCTATACCTGCCGCGCCACCAGCAAGTGAACCTAAAGCTGACAGACCGGCAAAGATGGGAATGAGCGGTAAAAAGCCTCCGCATTTAGGAATGGGTATACATCGTGGTAAACGTGTACGTGATCCGTTATTTTTAGAAAATAGTCTTTTTGCGGTTGCATATGCATAGTTTATAGTTGAACGCTTGTCCTTTGATTTAATATTTTTAAGCTTAGATTGTATATTTTTCACTACTTTCATAAATGAACGAACTCCAGCGCCAGCTTTGAGTTTTGCTTTCATTGCATTTTTTACAATCCATGAAGCCAATTTTCTCCTTTTCCAGCACTCTTCGATTTTATACTTTTCTTTGCCATATTCAAAAGGTCTAAATCTGCTTTATGTAATGCTTTATGTAATGTTGTCAAAGATCTAGGTGTTATGTTTGATGACAAACTGACTTTCAGAGCACATTACGACCATATAACAAAAAGAGCAAATCAGCTCCTTGGGTTTGTATTCAGATCCACTAAAGGTTTTAAAAAGCCTCAGTCAATTATATATTTATTTAATACCTTGGTCAGATCAATTTTGGAATACGGCAGCCCAATATGGTCACCACACTACAAGGTACATGTGGATGAAATAGAGCGAGTTCAAAAAAAGTGCTTACGATTTTTATGTTATCGTCAACATTTGAGTCGTACCGCTCTCGATTATGAGGCAAGACTATCAATGTTTAACATACAGAAGTTGGAATCACGCAGAAAATATTTTGATTTTATTTATTTGTATAAAATAATTCACTCTATAATTGATGTTCCTTCCTTGCTCTCTCAACTATCTTTTAACACTAGATATAGCAACCGCAGGGCTAATCGAACAAAACTTTTCGCTTTACAAACTTATAAAAATAATACCTCATTTTATAACCCCATTGTTAGGATGGCCCGTCAGTATAACGAGGTGATGTTAGATAACCCTGAATTTGATATTTTTAATTCAAAACTTGGCTCCTATATTAAAATAGTCAAAGACATCCTGTACTGTGTTACAGGAGCATAATAACTAGGGTACCTACTTAATAACTTATATATTTAGTTTCCTTTTTTGTATTAAATTCTTCTTTTTTGTATTAAATTTGTATTGAATTCTTCTTTAGGTTATCTCTTAGACCGTAAGAATTTTCTCGATTAATTGTTTTTTGTGTACACACATGTTTTGGATTGCAACCCGTTTTTAATATCTTTTTTTTTTTTTTTTTTTTAATGTAATTTTTGTAATAGTTGTTATCTGTTTTGTGTGATAATAATAAATAAAATAAAAAAAAATTATGTCGAATGTTTCAATCCTTATTATTGTATGCAATATCGTGGTACATACAAGCTTCATCCAATTTATTTATACCTCGCTCACCTCTTAATAATCATTTTTGAAGTTTAGTACCTGGTCCACAAAACTGATATCCAGGAATATGTAGTTCGAAAGGTAAATTATTGATGACGTTATTTAAAATACCTCTTCCCTTCTTCATAGATATTCTTAAAATGAAGATACATATTTATTATGACGCTCACTTTATATTACAATAGTAATGCATTCTTGTCCACCCAACTATTTTCTTATTCACTTAAACCTAACCACTTTACATAAAGTTTATGACCTTTACGTTTAATAACTCTTTCAATAAGATAAAGTTCTGGAAATTTCATTTTTTGTAATTCATATTTGTGGCTACCAACATACTTACCATCAAGTACCAACATACTTATCAACAAGCTTACCTTACCGAATACCGAGCACAACAAGTTACCTTCATAATATTTACCATTACAATACCAAATTTACCTGGATATAACAGATATAATACATATATATATATAAGAGATGAATAAAACAAATCAAGCACTTTAATATCATGCCGACTTCGTTGCCCAGAAACCAGAAGAAGCTAGTTCTGAAAAGAACTGTTTGTGAGCGCGTGCATATTGACATGCCACACATCGTGCATCAGTTCTTCCAGGCAGCATCAGCATCTTCACACGCCAATTCTTCACACTGCATAACCGTCCATCGGATCTCCGTCCGAAACAACAAACTCAAGAGTTCGACGCACACACTGCACTTCGCGCGAGCTTCACGAGCGCGACCTCACGCCGCAAGTTCAAATTCACATTGAGGCGGGGATCCGTGGTTGTCATCTGATGTCTCGCACGACGTCGGGAATCAGCATCGAGGCGGGCGCCTCCTGGCTGAGAGATCAGGCGCTGTCCGTTAAAACGAACAGGTCCTTGGGACGTGTACTTACACAAAAGATGCGTAGGTTTGTTTTATCTCGCGAGTCGACTCAGCGGGCTGTAGGGCCGGCGAGCGTTCTCAGCGACGTAGAGAAAACAAACCTAGTTGTCTGAGTCAGATGGGGTCTCTACGAGGTCTCTAGCGTACTGCTTGGCGTCGGGCGGTCTGGCGTGGAGGGGTGCCAACTCCTGCACGTATGGCAGAGTCGACTCTCCCGTTCGCTGGAACTGCCTAGTAGCTAGATGCCTAATAAAGGCGTCCAGGCTCTCCATCCGCAATCCCTTGTGAATCACGGTGTTTCGCACATAGCGCGGGGCGTCAGTAACTATTCTAAGTGAAAGCGCCTGTTGTGACTGCAGTTGGTCTTTACGCGTCTTGTTAAGGAGCGCGTACCAAGCTGGGGCGGCGTAAGTTAAGCGGGGGCGTATGTAAGTTTTATACACACCGAGTTTCACGTGCAAGGGGAGTGCGGACTTAAGCACAGGATGCAAGAGAGCTCGCGCAGCGCGTGTAGAGTTCACAACATGCTTGACGTGTACCTGCATCGTCAAGTACCGGTCGATATGAACCCCCAAGTACTTGACGTTGGGGGCCCACTCGATTACCTGTCCTTGAAGATGCAGGGGGGACGGGGGGCGGGCGCGGGTGACACAAATCGCCTGCGTCTTCGCTACGTTGACGGCTAGCCTCCAACGGGATAGCCACTTTGGTATCGCGTCTAAAGTCCTTTGAACGGCTCTCACGGCGTAATTCACGTTGACATACGACGCATAATACGCCGCGTCATCCGCGTAGAGCGCCAAATGAGTGCCTCGTTCGACGGGGATGTCATCCGTGTACCAAGAGTAGCAAATAGGAGAGAGACAGCTCCCTTGCGGGACGCCTGCCTCTACCTTACGTTCGCTTGATGTAGCGCCCTCGACTGCGACTCGGAATCGTCTATCTGAGAGGAAGCTGGCCACGGTCTTGACGACTCGACGAGGAGTTGTAGAGGTGGAGAGCTTGTAGACTAGACCTGGATGCCAAACGCGGTCAAACGCTCCTTCCATGTCAAGGAACACTCCTACGGTTTTCTCCCCTTTGTTGAAAGCAGCCGTCATGTGATGGAGCACCCTTGTGAGCTGGAGCGTGGTAGAGTGGCCGGCTCGAACGCCGAACTGCTCGTCTCTAGGAGTCAGATGAGTTGTGAGATGTTGCAATAGCAACCTCTCGAACAACTTAGAGATGGTAGCCAACAGCGTTATGGGACGGTAGCTTCCTGGAAGCAGAATGTTCTTGTTTGGTTTGGGAAGCATGATGACCTTACCGATCTTCCAGTTGGAAGGAAAATGGCCGGTACGTAGGATTCCATTGAATAGCCGCGTCAGTACCGCGATCGCTCGCGGTGGTAAGTGACGTAGCGCTTCGTTGGGGATGCCGTCGATACCGGGGGCTTTGCGTAGCTTCAGTTTGAGAATCATTCTCGAGACTTGGCCGGGGGAAAAGACTATGGGGTCTTCGTCCGGGGTAATGGGACGCTCGAAGTATTCGTCCAGGAGCTTCTGAACCGTTTCAGCGTGTTCAGTGTCGGCTGAGGGATTCGGTCGAAAACGCTGTTCGAGATTATCTGCGAAAATTTCGGCTCTATCATCGGCGCGATAGCGGGGAGTGCCATCGGCGGCCAAGAGGGGGCGGATGGGTAGAGACTTGCTAGCGAATTGCCTGCAAAGTCTATGGATGGACGTCCAATCATCACTGGCCTGCTCTATCATGCGAAACCAACTGTCGCTGGACTCTGTTTCCAGGGCCCTAGCGATTCGCTCCGATAGAGAATTGACCTGTGTCTTGAGGGACGGGCATCGAGTTTGCTGCCATCGTTTACGCAGGACTCTCTTTTTGGTTATCATCTCTCTGATGTAGGACGGGAGGGGACGGCTCACGCGGGTACTCACTCTATCTGTCGTGGCGAGACGCAAGGCTTCTTGCAACACCTCACACGCGTGGGCGGCGAGTTGCTCTACATCTGCGATATCGCTGACCGGTCTGGATTCAAGATGTTGCTCTACATGCGCGCTGAACGAGTCCCAACAGATACGAAATCTGGGGGGAGGGGTAGGCCTTACGGTATGGGCTGCATCCACTGTGACGAGGACAGGATGGTGGTCAGACTCCATGTTGTCCTCTAGCACATCTGTAGTGATTACGGTGGCAGCTGGGAAGCCTGCGGCCTGCCTGCCGAAGGATGGCGCAGGCGTGGGTCCCTCTGCGACATCGGAAATTGTGCGGGAGCGGTGTCCTCGGCACTAAAAAACTCCTCTCCTCCCGAGTGGACAGGGGATGGCGAGGGCAGAACGGCGGCGGGGGAGGGGGCGTTGCCGGCTATAATCGCCTCCCGAATTAGTGAAACGGCTTGCGGCCGTTTCACGAATTCGAGGGGGTTGTGAACCCTCGTTGGCTTAGCGTGCATCTTAGCCGGACGCCTGGGGGATGCGGGTTGGGCGTGCGCTCGACCGGGCTTCACCGGGAGCGGCATCGTAAAATATCTCAAACACGAGGGTACTCGCGTGTGAAATAATTTTACGAGTACCCACCTCCTGGCAAGGCCACCTTCCGAGACCTAAGCCTCAAGGAAGGCAGCCCTGGAAGCAGAGGCTCTCCCGGTGGCACTAAAAGGGTGAGGCACTTACCGCGGAATACCGACGAAAATACCCCTGGGATCCGAAACGGGGCACCCGGTAATCAGTGCCCGGTGCGACCTCCGCTGCACGGGAGGGGCCGGGCAAAAGACACCGTGTCCCGGTTCCGGGGGGTAAGTGTCGCAGAGACAGGAACAAAAGTACTCCCCGCCGAGTTCCGCACTCACGCGATCCACTTCACACACGAGAAGGGCTACGCAGAACTCACCGAAACTCTCACCTGTCGCACTGAGACGTCCGGAGCGATCGACCGCGACCGCGGCGGGGAGCAAGCAGCAAGACAGTTTTATACGCAAGCAAGTTTCACCCAACAAACATCGCGTGCAGATCGCACGTAGCGCCCTCGGAGCGCCTGCGGCCGCACCGGGCGTCACAGAAACTCAAGCTCGACACGTGTAGTGGAAACGGGACGGAGCTATCCAGACTCAAGAGACAGCAATGCAAAATTCTCAGAAATCTATGCAAATCCATTTTGTTATCCTCAAAAACTTTTCGATAGATTTCTACTTGTAAATACAATCACACTATTAGCTTTAATTCGATATTTCTGATTTGTTAAAAATAATCTCTCTTTATCATTGGTTATAATTCCGTATTTCTGATTCGTCCTTGCCTTTTTCTTTGTAAATAATAAATAATTTTATATAAATATGTCCAACTTTTGTAAATAAATCATTCCATTCTCACCTTCTGAAACGGACTTTTACTAACCATGGAGAACCTCTCTCTCTCCAAATTGGTGTCCCGTCGGCCCAGCGGAAAAATTCCTGAAGAAAATTTCAACGCGGAATCTCTGCCCGACTGCAACAAAAGAAGGAATCAACATGGACGCCGAAAAATCTGCCGCAAATGCCGCCGCTGCCGCCGCATCGCAGACCACACAGCCCGATCCAGCCCACGTCCACAACCAGCCCGAAATCGCCAACATATCCCTCGCTCTGCGGATACCACCGTTCTGGCGCGACCGACCACGTCTATGGTTCTACAGTTTCGAGGCTGCCACCCACGACCAAAAGAAGGGTGAACAGAAGATGGCGCAGATGGTCATCGCTCGTCTGGAAAAGCAAGACATAGAGCAAATCAGCGACCTTCTCTACAATCCGCCAGAGACGAACCCATATCAGGCCATCAAGGAGCGTCTCATCACCGCCTACGAAGAATCGGACAGTCGGAAATTTCAGAAGCTTCTGTCTGAAATGGAACTAGGCGACCAGAAGCCGACCCACCTGCTACGACGAATGCGCGATCTCGCTCGAGACCGAATTCCCGACTCCACACTACGACTTTTATTTATATATTCATCAAAACAATCATACCATACTCTAGGACTTTCTTTAAGGCCATAGAGAGCTTTTAACAATTTGTAAACTTTATTATCTCCAGTTTCATAACCAACCGGTTGACTTACATAAACTTCTGACTTAACGTAGCCATTTAAAAATGCGGTCTCCACATCCATTTGTTCGATAAATAAATTATTTTTACAACTGTATGACAATAAAATTTTCAATGTTTGCATTTTTCCTACTGGCGAATAAACATTTTCAATAACTTCTTTTTGCTGAAATCCTCTTACAACTAATCTTGCTTTATATACATTATTACTTTTCTTTCTAAAAACCCACTTAACATCTAAAATTTTTTTATCTCTTGGTCTTTTAACTATTTTCCAAGTATTGTTCTTATTTAGGCTATTTATTTCAGAATCCATTACTTCTTGCCATTGTTTACATTCATTTGAGTCCATTGCCTCCTCAAATGTATTAGGTACATTTGCATCTACATTGTTTACATATATACATATACACATGTAACTGGATTACCATATTTGGACACTGGAGTTCTTTTCCTTTTCTGTGATTCTAAAATTACAAGATCATCACTATTATTATCTAAATTATCATTTTTATTCAGATCCTTATTATCAATATTAGTGTCATCTACATCATCAAAACTAGCATCACTTTTATAATCGGTTGTAAACATTTCATTTGACATGTCTGAATTTTGACCATCAAGTTTTTCTAAACAAATTAATTTAGTATTATCTTCTACTACCAAAACATGTCTAGCATTAATTATTTTGTTATTTAATAGAACTCTGTAACCATTTTTATTATAACCCACTAAAATTCCTAGTTGGGCTTTATTATCCCATTTACTTTTTCTTAAAACTTCAGGAACCCTGACAAAAACTCTACTACCATAAATTTTTAAATGCCCAACATTATGTTTTATTCCAAAAAATATCTCATAAGGAGTTTTATTTTCAGCTGTATTAGCAATAGTTCTATTTTTTAAGTGTGCAGCTGTTTTTAGAACTTCAGGCCAATACCTTCTATGAATTTTAGCTTCTCTCATTAAACATCTACCTATATCCATAACAGATCTATTATACCTTTCCGCTACTCCATTTAATTCATGGAGGTATGGTGGGCATGATAATAACTCTATACCCTTTTGCCGTATAAAATCATACATATCTTTATTTAAATATTCCTTGCCATTATCACACTGTATTTTTTTTACTTTTTTTTTAAATTTATTTTCTATAATATCAATAATAATATCTTAACTTTTCAGATTCATCTAGTTTTCCTCCAGCCGTCTTAAAATCATTTCATGTTTTTTCAAACTCCACAAAAAAATCTTCTATCCATACATATAATAAAACTGTAACTCAACTTTGTCTGTACATTGAAGATATTTAAGAAAAAAAATTATAAGGGGTCTTTTTAGGGTCAATAGAAGCCAAAACAATTTTTTTTAGAATTTTTGTCTGTCTGTCTGTCCGTCTGTCTGTCTGTATGTTTGTACGCGCATCACGCAAAATCTACCGAACGGATCTGAACGAAATTCGGCACAGATATAGTTAGTAACCTGGATTAGAATATAGGCTACTTTTTATCCTGAAATTCTATCCCAAGGGGATGAAATAGGGGGTGCAAGTTTGTATGGAACTTCGTCATTTTTGATTTAAATCGATATAAAAAACTATAAATAATTATACATACATACATACATATGGTCACGTCTATATCCCTTGCGGGGTAGACAGAGCCAACAGTCTTAAAAAGGCTGAATGGCCACGTTCAGCTATTTGGCTTAATGATAGAGTTGAGATTCAAATAGTGACAGGTTGCTAACCCAACGCCTAAAAAAGAATCCCAAGTTTGTAAGCCTATCCCTTAGTCGCCTTTTACGACATCCATGGAAAAGAGCTGGAGTGGTCCTATTCTTTTTTGTGTTGGTGCCGGGAACCACACGGCACTATAAATAATTAATTCTTATATTTATTATGATGATGATGATGATGATTAAAAAAATAGCATTTTATTGATTTAATTCATTATGCTTTGTTTATTGATTTAGTTCCCGTGGTTTAGGTATTTATTTTTTGACCACCCGATACGAGATGGCGCCCCATGAGAATTTAAGAAATAACACGATTGTAGCCGCCGGCAAAATTTTTTATTAATTAAGTTTTAATTAAGTAATTTTAGTTCCGCCAGTACTTACTGTTTCACCACATCTTTAAGAAGATTTTTTTTTATGTATGAGAAGATTTATTTATGTAGGTAGTTTGACTAACCCCGCATCGGCGACGGTTGCCATGTTCCTCAAGATTAGCAGGAATAACACACATATAGCAACGTCAGTACTTACCGTTTCACCATTGATTTAGTTCCCGTGGTTTAGATATTTATTTTTTGACCACCCGATACGAGATGGCGCCACATGAGAATTTAAGAAATAACGCGATTGTAGCCGCTGGCAAATTTTTTAATTAATTAAAAATTCGTTTTTCATTGATTTAGTTTCCATGGTTAAGACATTTACTTATTTGGAGAAAATAACAGGGAATCGCATTATGGGTGGTACCACTGTATTATTTTGTGGTGATTTCCGCCAGACTCTACCCGTAATAAGCCGAGGTACTAGAGCTGATGAAGTAAGCGCATGTCTCAAACGATCCATACTCTGGCCTCAGGTTAGGAAATTAAGTCTAACACGTAATATGAAAATTATATACCAATCCATAAATACAGTTTTAAATAGTACCGATACTACAACTTATCCGGTAGAGTTCCTTAATTCACTTTCGGCATCTGGACTGCCCGCGCATACAATTGCACTAAAAGTAGGCATTCCAATTATGTTGCTACGCAACTTAACGCCGCCGAAACGTTGTAATGGGACTCGCCTTAAAGTGGTGTCGCTTCATAACAATATTACAGAAGCTAAAATTCTTACTGGTTGTGCAGCTGGTGAAATTGTTTTTATACCGCGCATTCCCCTCATTCCCAACAACTTTCCATTTCAATTTAAGCGTGTACAGTTTCCAGTGGCTATATGTTTCGCGATGACAATTAACAAATCGCAAAGTCTTGGAGCAGCCGGAGTCGACCTCAGGACGAATTGCTTCTCCCACGGACAGCTCTACGTCGCTTGCTCGCGGGTCACCAGCTGTGACAGTTTATTTGTGATGTCTCCAATGGGCAAGACAGCAAATGTTGTATACAAAGAGATACTTTAACTTTCCATTATTATACTTACATTTTTTTGTCTTTAGAATTTATTCGTTTTTTAACAGCTGCGCCCCCGGGACTTTGCTTTTGTAGGAAAAATAAAAACTATTCCAGGCATTATTCTTCCCGTGTACGTAAGTTTCATCAAAATCTATCCAGTTGAATTTGCATGATTGAATAGCATCCTCAAACACGCACTCACGTAGGCACATCTATTTTTTTGCATAATATTAGTTTATGTCAATGCAAGGCTCTTAATCTAAGCAATCTTTTTATGGAAGCGAAATTAACGCAGGCGAAGCCGCGGGCAAAAGCTAGTTGTATTATAATTGTCGAGCCTAATCTCTTCAATTTTACCTCTGCATATGATTTGCATAGCTGTAGACTGTGTTAAATACATCTTGTCGAATTTTGAAATCATTTTATATGCCGTTTTACACTCGCTGACGAAATCAAGTTGTTTATCTGATATTGTGCTCATTATAATGGTTCTAGCTTTTAAATCTTTTTTCCTCCAGTTCATCCCGGCATTTTCATCTTTAATTATAGCATCATGGCAATGGCCGCCTCATGGCACTCTTTATATTCCAACGAAGTCAATAATCTTAATTTCCAACTGGAATAATTTGCTCCTTCAAAAATGGGTATTATAATATCTTCAATTCTTGCTTGTTTCGCCATTGTGTTACTTGCAACAATTTCTATTGCAGTTTTTCTTCACAAATTTGCAGGTCTATAACCTCAATCTTGTTTCACGAATAATATCTTGTTACATCTCCAATATTGTTTTTGTATCACACTGACTGCTTCAATCTTTTAAACCACTACCGAACTACGCTCTGCTACCATGTTGTATTTTAATAAAAAGAAATATATTTAATAACTTTTATTTGCTTTATTATTGCACGACAAAAGACAAGATACATTTTTATATTTAACAAAACCATAAAGTTATAGTGTTGCCGCATTCTATAATTTTAATAGACAAGAAAGAAGTTGTTGCGCACCGAAACCGCTAGGTGACGCTACTTATACAAGATTATAATATTTACTCTTATTACAACAATACGTGTTCCGGTTAACCAAAAATGCGAAGAAAGTGGTTAAAGCTGGCAAGGAGGGATGGTGTTCATTGTTTATCAACAACACCGAGAATGTATTTTTGTGAAGATCATTTCGATGTAAGTATGATAAAATATAAAGTAGTGACTACATATTCAACTTGTACATCTAAAGAAAAACCAAGCTTTATTTGTCTTAAAACAACAATGCAATATTTGTTTTGAGAATGTCTCAAATTTGTATTATGTAAAACACAGCCTATATATTTAATACTAACCTCAAAATCTATTAATTGGCAATTAGTATACATTTCTTCAAATGATAATTAACTGCGTGTTAAAGTGAAATATAAGTGAAAAATATAATAAGCAGTATTTTAGTATTGTTTATACTTACATAGAAGTTTTAACATTACGAAATTCCGATGAACTTCGTAATGTTATGTATATATCTATTTATTTGATTTTAATTTGTAAAAATAACAATAATCATAAATTTTTATGTGGAATTATTTCGGTTTTCCTTGTTTAAATATTACAATTTACGCCTAGAAACATTCATCCATAGGTTTCATTGTTAGTTGACACAAGCCTATTTGAGGGTGTGTGTGTGCGCAGTCAACGGGTTTAATTGGTGCTAGTGCATTAAGCCCCGCCCACTGGCGGTACACCGCAAAACAGTTGATGTACACGTATCCTTCCTTCCACTTTAGGGTAAGTTAGGGTAAAATGATGATCCCACCTGATTATTTACGTTTGAGATTAGTAAACTTTTACTTTGTTTAATTTTATCGCCGCATTCATAAAAAAGTTGTCAACATTTAGTCAACCTAGGAAACACGTTTTGTACATGCCACTTTTTCGAAATGGTAAGAGTGGTAGTAAGTATGGTAAAATTTTGAAATAAAATAATACTGTTTTTAACCCGTTTATTACGAGTATGGTAAAATTAATAAGATTTGAATCAAAAGGACAAAACATATTTGTACTAAAATAATTTTATGTAACCTTTGTTTGCAAAAATATTTGCCGGTTAAAGTGACCATGGTCGTCATTTCCCGTGTTTTCTCTGTACTAGGATGCCATAGTCGGCAAGCGGAAATGTACAATTATTTTAGCAGTTAATCACTGTCAATCAGTCGTTAGCTATCAGTTTACGTGACGACATTGTTTGTGCTTGTATTTCTTCGTATCCGTGCTGTCTTTCGTGATGTCTTTGATTAATTCAGAATATTATGACAGGTGCAGGTGCAGCAGACGGCAGTCTGAGGGCCGCCCGAGAATTATACTGTCAGCGATTTGTCGATGGTCGACCACCTGCTAAAGCTAGGCGCCTGCCTTTAGTACGTTGCTTCGCCCGTATGGTCAACCGTCTCCACTCAACTGGGTCTTTCCACACACGAGTGTCGGTCGGTCGCGCTACCTCACAAGATGCAGAGTTTGAAGAAGCCGTGTTGCAACATTTCGAGAATAACCCGAGGAGCAGTACGCGTCATGCTGCCCAGCTGGGGGCTTCTAATTACATGCAGGTCTGGCGAGTGTTGCACGCAGACCATCAACACTCATATCATTTTAGGCGCACGCAGAAATTAACTCCAGCTGATTTTGGACCTCGCGTGACTTTTTGTGACTGGCATCGTCGTGAGGTCGAGACCTCATCGGAGTTTGTCTGTGGATAGATAAAGCTTCCTTCACAAGAGCTGAAATTAGCAACATCCACAACGAACATTATTGGTCGCATACCAATCCACATGTTTTTGGAGTCATCTTTCCAGGACCAGTGGCAGATAAAAGTGTAGGCTGGAATAGTCGAAGATGTTGTCGTCGGACCATCGTTTTTGCCCAACAGTCTGAACGGCGAAAATTATTTAAATTTTTAGAAAATTACTTGAATGAGGAATTGACGGTAATGCCAGTGAGAAGTTACGTTGATCGCGTAATGGAAAACAACTTAATATTCCAACACCATGGCGCTCCTGCTCACTTCGCTCGTGATATGCGCAGCCACCTTAATGCCCGGTTCCCGCAATGGATTGGACGAGGACTACGAGGAGGACGTATCGCATTGCCTTCGCGGTCCCCAGATCTCACACCGCTTGACTTTTTTGTGGAGATACTTCCGAAATTCCGATAGAACTCCACACGAACGCGAGCTCTGATGGATACGGAACTATCCTAATACAAAGAGAAAATAATACACCACGGGTTGTAGCATATTTTAGCCCTCGCACCACGGATGTCATGTCGGTGAAGTTAGCATAACAACTTTCAGCATATCAAATTTTGTAAGAGTTCTATTCGCGTCAACAATAGTTCTATAGTTCCTGGTAGTTTTTACAAAAAGTTCTAGTAAAATGAATTTTTCAAAAAATTTTGAAAAAATGATATGCCAACTTACGTTAGCATATCAGTTCGGACCAATTGCAATTTTATTGGTTGTAAATTATTCATAAGGATCACTTTTACAGGTACTTCTAACAAAAAGTTCTGGCTTATTTGCTTCGGAAAAAAATATTAATGGGAACATGTATGATCGCGTTTATATCTGCAGTCATAGTTTTAAAATACTTACAGGTTAAAATAGCATGCACTATGGCTCCATTAGATACACACACACACATGCATATTTAAAAAAGAATATTTATTCTATCAAATGAATACGGTCTTTAATACCAATAATAAATACATACATAAACGCCGCCTCTTTCCCGGAAGGGTAGGCAAAGACTGCCTCTTTCCACTTGCCACGATCTCTGCATACTTCCTTCGCTTCATCCACATTCATAACTCTCTTCATGCAAGCTCGGCGGGTTCGGTTACTTTTGACCTGACCCTTTACCAGGACGACCTTAATTTGATCAAGATACGTTCGTCTAGGTCTTCCCAATCCGACCTTTCCCTCCACACTCTCCTTGTATTTCTGCTTAGTCAACCTGTTTTCATTCATCTTCTCCACATGACCGAACCATCTCAACATACCCTTTTCTATTCCTGTAACTACATCTTCTTTCATATCACAACATTCCCTTATCACACTGTTCCTTATCCGGTCACTCAACGCTCTCATTTCCACTGCATTTATTCTGCTTTCGTGCTTCTTTTGCCATACCCAACTTTCACTCCCATACATTAATGTCGGGACCAACACGCCCCTGTGCACAGCCAGTCGAGCCTTTTTGGATAGTTTCTGACTGCTCATAAAGGCATGTAAAGCTCTATTCACCATGTTCCCCGCGTTCACTCTCCTTTCAATATCACTATCACACTTGCCATCTGATGTAAACTTTGATCCTAGATATACAAACTCTTTCACTTGCTCAACTTTTTCTCCTCCAATCAAAATATTACATGCTGTCATTTCTTTCTCCATTTCAAAAACCAGTGTTTTAGTTTTACTTACGTTCACTTTCATTCCTTTCTCTTTTAAAGCTTCATGCATACAGTTTACCATCTCCTGTAACTCCTCCGCTGATGACTCCAGTATAACCTGATCGTCGGCATAGAGCAGACATTTGACGAGTAACTCATTCATCCTTAATCCACTTTCAGACTTTTTCAAATCTGTCAAACAACTATCTATAAATAGGTTGAACAGCCACGGTGACGCAACACATCCTTGCCTAACGCCTTTCTCAATCTTAAACCACTCAGTGTGCGCTCCGTTTATCCTGACACAAGCACTCGAATCCTCATATAAGGATTTCAGTGCTCGTATAAAGAGACTGCTCACCCCATGTATAGAAAGTGCTGACCACAATTTATTCCTCTCAACTCTGTCATAGGCCTTTTCCAAATCCACGAATGTGCAATAGACTTTTTGACTCTCGGCTAAAAACTTTTCGGCTATGCACCGCAAGGAAAAGACCTGATCAGTACATCCCATTCCCTTTCGCAATCCCGCTTGAGCATCCCATATTTTGTCATCAGTTTCATTCCTGACTCTATTAATCAATACCTTAGCATACAATTTGCCGACGACGTTAAGCAGGCTTATACCACGATAATTTTTGCAGTCCAGTTGTGACCCTTTTCCTTTGTAAAGTGGCACGATAACAGCCTTACACCAATCTTTTGGTACTCGGCCGCTTCTCCAACACAAATTGAAAAGGCAGTACAACTGTCTAGCTACGATGCCTTTTCCTGCTTTTAGCATCTCGACCGACACTCTATCATACCCAGCAGCCTTACCCGCTTTCATACTCTTAAGTGCTTCCACAATTTCAAACATTTCAATTTCGCCTTCCATCTCATTCTCTTTTTCTTCGCTATAGCAGAAATCTTTGTTATTTCCTTCCGTTTTTTCAATTAAACTTTCAAAATAGTCCGTCCATATCTTTAGCACACATTCTTCTACTTTCACAACGCTACCATCCTGGCATCTGATCCTAGTCAGCTCTCTAGTTATAGTTTTTCCTCGGGCTGACCTTACGGATTTCCAGAATACTTTCAGATTTGACTGAAAGTCTTCTGAATGCCTTTAATCAAATTCCTCTTTATACTCTTCTTACTTTCTATTCACAGCTTTCCTAACCAAATCTTTCATTTTTTTATATTCCTTACGTGCTTCATTCACATCTTCATCCATAACCTCTTGCATTCTTAAGTTAGCCTTTGCTGCTAACAAATCCAGCCATGCTTTCTTCTTTAATCGCGCAAGTTCTTGCACATCTTTACTCATCCACGCACTTTTGTGATTTTTTCCTTTTCTTCTTCTACTTACACCACACCCTTCAACAGCTACTTTCACAATGCTTTCTTTAAATTCCTTCCATCCATCTTCAATATTGCTCATCTCATCTAAATCTTCAAATTCATCCTTCAGTCTATTAATATACTTCTAACCTACATCCATATCTTGCAAATTTTCTACTTTCACTCTTTCTAAAGCGCTGGTTTGCTCCCTAACCCTGTGCCGCCAGCGATTGAAGATACCCCTTATCCGGGATATAACCAGTAAATGGTCCGAGCCGTGTGGTTCCCGGCACTATTACAAAAAAGAATAGGACCACTCCATCTCTTTCCCATGGATGTCGTAAAAGGCGACTAAGGGATAGGCTTATAAACTTAGGATTCCTCTTTTAGGCGATGGGCTAGCAACCTGTCACTATTTGAATCTCGGTTCTATCATTAAGCCAAATAGCTGAACGTGGCCATTCAGTCTTTTCAAGACTGTTGGCTCTGTCTACCCCGCAAGGGATATAGACGTGATCATATGTATGTATGTATGTATGTATGGTCCGAGTCAATGCCAGCACCGCGATATGCACGGGTATCCAATACCTTGTTCTTCAATCTTTCATCTACAATCACAAAGTCTATCATACTTTTTAAAATACCTTCCACCCTTGTGTAGGTGTGGATCTTTTTATATCGAAACATTGAGTTCAACACAAAAAGATCCCACTCTAGACAAATGTCTAATACACTTCTTCCATTATCATTCAAGTTCCGTCACCAAACGCACCAAGGACCTTGAACGCGCCGCTTTATTTTACTGTTCCTATCCCTTTTCATTCCGCACAATACGATAGTGACAGCATATGTGGTTTCTTCGGAGCTCGACAACACTCGACGGCTTACGAATGGAGCCATAGAACATTTCAATTCAAATTTGAAAACTAGTGATTGAAGAAAAAATATGGCCGCAAATTGACCGCTCCGCTCATATAATAAAAATAATAAAAGTGCGCATCTTTGAAACAAGAAGAACCCTGGCCAGGGCCCAAGAAGCCAAAATACAAGAAATTAAGGTACGTGTTGTGCGTTTACATTCCCGCTTCCCGCTTCTTCCTTTCGGTTTTTCAATTTTCACAATATTCACTCTTTACCAAACATCCAGCGACCTAAATAATTGTTTTTCCGCTATCCCATTTTGTGGTCCTTCGAGCCGGATAAAACCCGCTTCAAACCCGCTTCATGCGTATTGTTATTGACGAGATTTGTTTAAAAACCGCGATTTTCTGTAGGTAATCATAACCGCATTGCGCCGACATTCGGCCGGCTTCTGTGTAGAATCTACCTATACAATTAAATAAAAACGTCCGCTCACAGTACTCTCACACCGCTCACCGCTTATTTTGAATAAGATTTTCCATCTTTTACCATGGAATCTAAACTCAAGTTGTTACAAACGAAAAATAAGGTTCAATTTGAACGTCTTACTAAATTATACGAGGTAGGCAAACATTTGTCGCCATCTACTATCGAATTGCGCTCGATTGAGACTTATGTCCGATAGTCAAACTGTAGACATATTGCGTAATGATTTCATGCAAACTTTGGATGAAATTAACCTATTACACATGGAATTAGATCCCAAATTCCAACCAAATTATAAGTCACTTTCATCATTTGAAAATATTTATGCTCGTGTTGTAAGGTTTCGTGTAAATCTAAAAGGTAAATCCGTTTCTACGAGTGCAGTTCCGCAAACAACGAATAATACTCCCTTCAAACTAGCTCCGCTTAATATTCCTAGCTTTGACGGAAAAATTGAAAATTGGCCCGTTTTCTATGAATCTTTTAAAGCTAATATACATTGTAATCCAGATTTAACAGACTCTCATAGAATTCAATATTTAGTTGGAAGGCTCACCGGAAATACATTAAAAATTATAGCAGGCGTGATTCCTTCTGGCGAAAATTATAAGTCCATTTGGGACAGTTTAACAAAGAAATATCAGGATAAGAGAGCCCTAGGTTCGTGCTTTGTTTCCACGTTGCTTAATATTAAAGCCGCTTCAAATAACTCTGTCGCGTTAAATAATTTCATAGATACATTTGACGCTGCCGCCGCTGCACTAAATCAATTAAAAATAGAAGATACTTTTGATTTTATTTTATTTAATTTAGCATTCCGCAAATTAGATTCAAGTACCGCTCAGGCGTTTGAAATGACTGCTAGAGATAAAATGATTCCGGGTTATTCAGATTTAGTTGAATTTATTAAAAGTCAAGTAAAAATCTTAGATCGCACTACTAATAATAATAATTCATTCAACCGCACTACTCAAAATAACAATGCTACTATTAATAATTCAAACCGCTCCCGCCATACAGTCCATACGTTCGTAACCCGCAATAATAATAATATCGATAACCGCTCTGTATGTTCGATGTGTAATACGTCTGAACACTTTCAGCTTTATACTTGCCCCGCATTTAAATCTTTGTCATCGAAAAATCGCCTTGAATTTATTAAATCGAAAGTAGGGTGTGTAAACTGCCTTAGCTTGACACATTCCGTGTCAAAATGTAATTCGAAGTATAAATGTAGACAATGTGGAAAGAGTCATCATTCTTTGTTGCATTTAGATTCATCCTCAAATAAAAACTCACCTTCTGCGTCATTTCGAGATTCGTTCACTAGGACAACCATACAAGACAGCGCTGCTTCGGCTGAAACTGGTACAGAGAATTGCGCCACCACCTCCGCGGCATCGATGCCCGTTATTAGCAAAGATCGCGAACACGTATCGCTTTGCGCTCGCTCACCTGACCTAACGAATGTTCTTCCCTGTACCACGTTAACTTGTCATAACCGTACTGAAGTGCTTCTTTCTACCGCCAGTATTTACGCGTATAATAATGATAAGAATATAAAAGAAACTGTTCGATGTCTTATTGATAATGCTTCACAGAACAATTTAATTACTCTAAACTGTTGCAAAAAACTTAATTTGAAAATTATTCCGCTGTCAAATTCGACTTTAAAGGGTGTTGGTTTGACTTCCCGGCCTGTTATAGGGTATGCTAATTTTACGATTTCTGCAAAAAATAATAAACAAACATTTAACTTAACCGCATTAGTCATAGATTGTATTACCGATCGTCTTCCTATAGATTATATTGACACATCTATTGTTAGGCATCTAGTAAACATACCGCTTGCAGATCCATTCTGGCATATTCCTGGAGAAATCGAAATTGTCCTAGGAGCAAAGTTATTCCCATTCTTACTTCTTAGTGGAAAAGTCATTGCACCGCCAGCTCCGCCCGCTATTGAAACTGTTTTCGGATTTGTTTTCATGGGTGACGCCGCTGCTAATACCGCTTCGTCAGTCATTGGCGATATAACCGCAATTCAGTCTTCATCTTCTGCTTCATTTCTTACTTGTTTTGAAAAAGGTATAGATGCCTCTCTTTCTAAATTCTGGGAATTAGAGGAAGTTACGCTTCTACTGTCTCTCGCGACTCAATTGGTCGCTATTGCACCGTGTTACCATTTGCTAAGGATCCCAGTAGCTTAGGGAACTCGTACACTGTTGCTCATCGCCGTTTATTGGCACTGGAACGCAGACTTAGCGACACAGATTTACGTGTGAGCTATAACGCCGCTATCATGGATTACATAAATAACAAATACTTAGATCCAGTGTTACCATCGGACGAGTCTGATGGAGGGTATATAATTCCTCACCACCCGGGTTGTCAGATTGGACAAACAGACTACTAAAGTCAGGGTTGTTTTGGACGCGAGTGCTCAATGTCATAATGGTGTATCTCTCAATGATATTTTACACACTGGACCTAATCTTCAAGCTGATTTATTTTTATTATTACTTAATTTTCGTTTATTTCCAGTAGCTATAACTGCAGATATAAGGCAGATGTATCTTCAGATACTTGTAACTGAGGAACATCAAAAATACCAAAAAATACTCTTTCGATTTGACCCTTCTGAACCAATTCGTATGTTCAAGTTCAACAGAGTTTGGAGACGTTTGGACTTAGGTCGAGCCCATTTGTTGCAATGCGCACAGTACGTCAACTTTGTAATGATGAACGTTCTAATTTTCCTGTAGCAGCAGCTATAGCTGAAAAGGAGCTCTATATGGATGATTTAGCTAGTTCAATTTTAAATGAATCAGATGCTGTCGATGCTTCCACACAGTTGATTAAAATGTTTAAATCAGGTGGTTTTGATTTAGTTAAATGGTCGAGTAACTCTAAAATGGTACTTGATAATATTCCGCTACCGCTAAGACTTTCACAACAAGTAGAATTTGATAAATCCGCTTCTCTTAAAATATTAGGGCTGGAATGGCAGCCGGAGAGTGACACATTTGTTTTTAAAATAAATAACGATAATCGCTCTTGTACCAAACGTTCTATACTTTCTTCAATCGCCCGCTTATGGGACGTGTTAGGTTTTACCGCGCCTGTAATTGTTTATGCTAAACTTCTAATTAAAGAACTTTGGCTTCAGAAGGTTGGATGGTATGAAGCACCTCCGACAAATATATCCGCTATGTATATTAAATTTAGAGAACAATTGCCACTTCTAGCTAATTTAAAAATTCCGCGTCATGTGGCTGTAGCTCAGGGTTCTAGGGTTAATATAGTTGCTTTCGCTGACGCTAGTATGAAAGCGTATGGCTGTGTTGTTTTCTTACATGTTACCGATCCAACTGGTGACATATGTGTCCGCTTGGTGTGTGCAAAGTCAAAGGTTGCGCCAGTCAAAGTAGTTTCACTTGCCCGCTTGGAGCTCTGTGCTGCCGTCATAATGTCTAAGCTAACCAAATTAGTCTACGATAATTATTCAGCGCGCACGCCTATACATAATGTTTATGCTTTTTCAGACTCAAAAATAGCTCTTTCGTGGATTCATTCATCTCCACATCGGTGGAATATTTTTGTCAGCAATCGTGTTGCCAAATGTCACGAGAATCTAGAGCCTAAAAACTTCTACCACGTCGCCGGAGTTCAGAATCCCGCAGACTGTCTGTCGAGAGGTTTATTACCTGAACAATTACTCACGCACAAATTATGGTGGAACGGTCCTGAATGGTTAATTACGCCTGTACTTCAGTGGCCGATAGAATCTTTTCAGCCTGAAAAATGTGAAGACTTGCCAGAATTTAACAGTAAAACGCTTGTCGCAACCGCTTCTCATGGTGTAGAATTGTCTCCTCTTTGTTCTCTATCGTGCAAAGTTTCTTCATGGAATAAACTGTTAAGAATAATTGTATATATGTATTTTACGCTTTGTAAGATTATTGCCCCGCTCTAAAAGGTTAGAGACCTCTCATATAATTACCGCTGAAAACTATTTGCTTCGATCAGTTCAAATCGCTCATTTTACACATGTCATAAATGATTTGAAAAAGGGTAATATACCTTCTGCCCCGCTTAATAAATATATATATATATAAATATAAATAAATATAAATATATAAATAAATATAAATAAATATATATAAATATATACGGGACAAATTACACTGATTGAGTTAGCCTCGAAGTAAGTTCGAGACTTGTGTTACGAGATACTAACTCAACGATACTATATTTTATAATAAATACTTATATAGATAAACATCCAAGACCCAGGCCAATCGGAGAAAGTTCGTTTCTCATCATGCCCTGGCCGGGATTCGAACCCGGGACCCCTGGTGTCACAGACAAGCGCGCTACCGCTGCGCCACAGAGGCCGTCAAATTAATAAATTAGACTTATTTATATCGGAAGATAAACTAATCAGAATAGGAGGTCGATTAGCTAATTCAAATTTACCGTTCGAAGCGAAACATCCTTTTATTTCCTAAACATGATAATGTTATCCATTTTAATGTTCATCCATTTTACTTCCTAAACATGATAATGTTACTTACTTGATTATATGTAGACTATTTTCACCGCGTACGATCGCGTTCATATCTGCAGTCATAGTTTTAAAATTCTTACGGGTTAAAATAGCGTGCACTGTGGTTCCACTAGATACACACACACATGCATATTTAAAAAGAATAAATATTCCTTCAAATGAATACGGTCTTTAATACCAATGATTACTAAGTAAAACAGTTTATTATTCTATGACATATAACATAACAAAACAGAAAGAGACTGTAATCAACGATGGCCGAACTGGGCCCGATAATTGTCGATCTTGATATCGTCGTCTCTCATTATTTGCATAAGATTTGCCTATAGAGGGAAGCCTGCGACTGCCTGACTTATATCATTTCAATAAGGTTGAAAGTTTGTCTGCACCCGACCCTAACATAGGTAGTGGTTCCTTTGAAAGTTATTGGGTAGCAATTTTATTACTTCGTGTGAGCAAGTGAGATCTAAGATATATGAGATAATCTCGCTTGCTCACACTCGCTTGTTCTAGTTACTAGCGTTACTTGGATTCCGAAGTTATTCAAAGATTTTTTTTTGTCTATTTTAGTGTTACTGACAATTTTTAATGTTTCAAGGTGCCATTTGAACTAAGTAACTGACTGACTAACTAACTAACTGATATCTAAGAATTACAATACCCGTGTCTTCAAACACGGAAATCAACAAGAAATATTAAACAAGAGGGAGCAAATTAAAACATTCAATAATTAAAATTAGTAAATTTTATTGAAACAGTTTACCTATAGTTTAATTTACAAATTGATGATTATATAAAGCTATACATATATAGTATATTACACTAATTGTATCAACCACTTATCTCCTATTATTAAGGTTACAGCTTAATTATTCGTTTTCATAAAGAAAAGATATTGAAGCTGTCCTTAAAATACTATCTAAGTAATTAGTATCTACTTTTAATATAAATTGGCAGAACCTTTCACGCACTATATGGACTCGATGCACAGGGCAGTTGTCTTGCACAAATTATATTGTTGGCATATCATCAATCGGATGAATACACCGCACAGTTGGTAACATGGTTTCTTGCAGCACTTGCACATAATGAGCAGCTGTAGCGCGTCCTGCTATCCACACCTGTTCCCCAAGTCCAGCAGCACTCATCCAGCCCCACATATTTGGCACAATATTTTTTTCTTCATATCGAGTTGCATTTCTTCGCCATAAATGAAGCCTACCGTGTTGTGATGACATAAACGAACTTTTCGTCCGTAAATATCGCTTTTTTCCAGTCAAAATCCAAATACTGCCGAGAAAATTCTAAACGTTTTTACTTATTTATTTCGGATAAATACGGCTTTCTTGCTGGCTGTCTGTGGTGCAGTCCCTCACGGTGCAAACTCGACGAACAGTAACCACTGATGTGTCGAACTGTTCCGCAAATATTCTGGTCGGTATGAAGCCATTATTTTCGTACTGTTCCACCATGGATCTCCGCTGTGTGGCATGTCACTGTGTTGATTAGCGGGCGACTTGTTATTTTTCACTACCCTCTTCTTGATGGCGCGTTACCCAATGCTTCGCCGCTTGTTGTTTATTGTGTTATTTGTGTGAATGTGTGAGTGATAGCAGCGGTGCAAGCTATAAAGTTTTGCGAACTATGACTGCAATTATGAACGCGACCGTACATTGTCATACTGGTGCCGCTCTTCTTAGCTCTTTGATTCGCCAAAAATATTGGATAATATCGTCTCGATCTGTTGTACGGCAACGAGTACATAATTGTAATTTTTGTTTTAAAAATTCTCCTTCGCATCCAACTCCTAAAATGGCGAATTTACCCGCATTTCGTGTTCAAGAGACAAAAGCTTTCGTTCATACTGGCGTGGATTACGCTGGGCCTATTAACATTACTATTTGTCGACGTCGTGATCAGCGAAGTCAAAAGGCATATATTTGCCTATTTATTTGTTTAGTGACGAAAGCCGTTCATATTGAACTTGCCTCGGATTTATCTTCTATTACATTTCTTTCTGCGTTTAAGAGATTTATATCCCGTAGGGGTCCAGTTTCTCATCTATATTCCGATAATGGAACTAATTTTGTTGGCGCTAAGTCTCATTTGAATGAGCTTTATAATTTTTTACTTTCTTCAGATTATAATGATTTACTTTCGAGCGAGCTTGTAAATCGCCGCATAGAATGGCATATGTCTCCTCCCCGCGCTCCGCATTTTGGAGGAATTTGGGAGTCAAATATAAAAAGTTTGAAAACTCATTTGTACCGCATTATTGGCAATCAATTACTTACATATGAAGAGCTTTTAACAGTATTAACACAGATTGAAACAATAATGAATTCCCGACCCCTCTGCGTACTACAGGAAGAACCGCATCTTGAGCCTTTAACTCCCGCGCATTTTATTATGCCTTCTCCACTACAATACTTGCCACTTGCACCTGTTTCTTCTTCGCCACTAGTTACACGTAAATCGCTTCTCGATCAAATGATTCGCTCATATTGGAAAAGATGGCATTTAGAGTACTTGAATAATTTACAGGTTCGTCAGAAATGGTTGAAAGATGTAACGAACGTCAAAATTGGTACTGTAGTGTTGATACATGAAGATAATGTTCCCCCATTACGATGGCCAATGGGAATCATTGAAAAGACTTATCCAGGTGCAGACGGTACTGTGAGAGTAGCTTTAGTTAAAACTCAAAATGGTTTTCTTAAAAGACCAATCGTTAAATTAAGTCCACTGCCGTCGCAATAACATTACCGCATTTTCTTAATAAATTCTTATTTTATGAATGTTATTATATTATTTTTTCCGCTTTAGTTAATATTAAAATCCACTACTATTTACGCTACTCTATGAGTGATTTCCTTTTATTTTTCTTTTGAGAAAGCGATGTTTCTCAAGGCGCCGGAGGATGAACGCGCCGCTTTATTTTACTGTTCCTATCCCTTTTCATTCCGCACAATACGATAGTGACAGCATATGTGGTTTCTTCGGAGCTCGACAACACTCGACGGCTTACGAATGGAGCCATAGAACATTTCAATTCAAATTTGAAAACTAGTGATTGAAGAAAAAATATGGCCGCAAATTGACTGCTCCGCTCATATAATAAAAATAATAAAAGTGCGCATCTTTGAAACAAGAAGAACCCTGGCCAGGGCCCAAGAAGCCAAAATACAAGAAATTAAGGTACGTGTTGTGCGTTTACATTCCCGCTTCCCGCTTCTTCCTTTCGGTTTTTCAATTTTCACAATATTCACTCTTTACCAAAAATCCAGCGACCTAAATAATTGTTTTTCCGCTATCCCAGACCTTTTCATATCCATCATAATTTACACCTAGCCATCCATTAAATTCACCTAGAATAATAATCTTCTCATTTGGCTTGGTAACTTTCAATACTTCTCTTACACTATTCCAGAACTCCTCGTTTTCGCTTTTTGCTGTTGTTGTACCCCCCGAACCCACATCCCACGGTGCATAAACACCTAGAACGAAGATCCAAGTGATTCCAACTTTCAGCCTAATCCATAGAAGACGAGGGCTGACACACTCATACTCATTCACACACTCAGCCATTCGTGCAGAAAGAATTAGACCGACCCCTTGACAGTCTCGGCTGGTACTGGAAATTCGAGACCAATAAGCCGTGTAAGAGCCGTGCTGCCTCGCATCGCATCCTTTCTGCTTCGTTTCATTCACGCACAACACATCCAAAGGTCTTTCATCCATCATCTGGCATACTTCCTCAATCTTATCCTTCATTTCTCCTCTTACATTCATCGTCGCAAAGCGGCTTTCAGCAGACCGCATACCGCTCCCGCCGGGAACGAGACGTGATGAGGTGCGGACACCTTCGCCGCCATTAAGGTGCTTTTTAAGAGTTTGCATCATGCGATTCCTACGAGGCGCAAGGGAAAAATAATGTCTGTCCCAGCAGAGCTCCGCATGCCAGGGTAAGGCTAGCCATTACCTGGGGGTCGCCCAACCCCATGGCGGAGGTGGCACGCTCGAGACTAGGCTCGCCCCTAGCCATGCATCCATCGGCGCGGCAGACCTTAGATTGGCAGGAATTGGCATTAAAAGAGGAATCCCAAGTCTATCACTTAGTCGGCTTTTACGACATCCGTGGGAAAGAGATGGAGTGGTCCTATTCTTTATTGTAATGGTGCCGGGAACCACACGGCACTAAACTACACGAATAACACACACAACAACAAAACATCGATAAAAAACACATCGCACTAGGGGTATTTATACATACATACATACATAAAATCACGCCTCTTTCCCGGAGGGGTAGGCAGAGACTACCTCTTTCCACTTGCCACGATCTCTGCATACTTCTTTCGCTTCGTCCACATTCATAACTCTCTTCATACAAGCTCGGCGGTTTCGGGTACTTTTGACCTGACCCTTTACCAGGACGTCCTTAATTTGATCAAGATACGTTCGTCTAGGTCTTCCCACTCCGACCTTTCCCTCCACACTCTCCTTGTATATCTGCTTAGTCAACCTGCTTTCATTCATCCTCTCCACATGACCGAACCATCTTAACATACCCTTTTCTATTCCTGTAACTACGTCTTCTTTCACATCACAACATTCCCTTATCACGCTGTTCCTTATCCTGTCACTCAATTTCACACCCATCATACTCCTTAACGCTCTCATTTCCACTGCATTTATTCTGCTTTCATGCTTCTTTTGCCATACCCAACTTTCACTCCCATACATTAATGTCGGGACCAACACGCCCCTGTGCAGTGCACAGCCAGTCGAGCCTTTTTGGATAGTTTCTGACTGCTCATAAAGGCATGCAAAGCTCCATTCACCATGTTCCCCGCGTTCACTCTCCTTTCAATATCACTATCATACTTGCCATCTGATGTAAACTTTGATCCTAGATATACAAACTCTTTCACTTGCTCCACTTTTTCTCCTCCAATCAAAATATTACATGCTGTCATTTCTTTCTCCATTTCAAAAACCAGTGTTTTAGTTTTACTTACGTTCACTTTCATTCCTTTCTATTATTTATTGATTTAAAAAAGGCCTTTGACACCGTTAGCCACAAATTGCTTTTAAAAAAGTTGGAAGTCATTGGTATAACTGGCAAAGCGCTAAACATATTCAAGTCCTATCTTACAAACAGACTTCAGATTGTTAAAATTGACAATAACTATCAAAGTCCTCCAATAGCGATTGAGCATGGAGTCCCGCAAGGGTCAATACTAGGCCCACTTCTGTTCTTAGTTTATATCAATAACATGCATGAAATAGGCCTAAGCGGTAATATCACTTTATATGCTGATGACACATGCCTGTTTTACTTCGGATCATCAATCCAAAGCTTAATTTCTCAAGCCCAAAATGACCTAAATATCCTTCAGGATTGGTTTCAGTATAATTTACTGACCATAAACGTCTCCAAAACTAGCTTTATAGTTTATAAAGCTAAAAATAAACCAATACCCACTTTCACTCCTCTCAAAATAAATAACAAACCTATACAACAAAAAACTACAGAAAAATATCTTGGCCTCTCATGGATACTAATTTAACATGGAATAGTCACATAAAAAAAATAATAACCAAATTTATATCGCTCCATGCCTCCCTCCGGATAAATGTTCGATATATACCACGTAAACTACTATTAACAATGCTCTAATAAAACCACACCTATTATATCTCATTGAAGTTTGGGGAAGCGCCGCGAAAACAAGATTGGACAAATTACAAACACTACAAAATAAAATAATAAAAATGCTATTTAATTATAACTTTCGAACACCAACTACTAAAATTTATCGTGAAACAAAACTAATGACTATTAAACAATTATATACTTATCATACTTGCATTCTTATCTGCAAAATCATGAACAACAAGGTCCGCACTAACCTTAACTTTACGGAGCGAAAACAAGTTGGGCGCACCTGCACTCGACGCGCAAGCTTCATCATTTTGCCTAGAACACGAACCAAATACTACGGCCAGTCGACAATAACGTGCGAAGGTGCGCGCCTTTTTAACAAGATACCCTCTGATATCAAAATAATTACCTCGTTCGATGTATTCAGGAGACAATTAGCCGAGCACATAATCTCAATTTACTGAACTTTTACGATTATATTTCGTTTATTAGTGTGACAACGAACTTATGTATTATTAGTTTTTGTATTATATGTTCTTATGTAAGTGATGTAAAATATGTCTTTATAAGAATAAAAGTCTATAAACCTAAACCTAAACCTAAAACCAATGATTACTAAGTAAAACAGTTTATTATTCTATGACATATAATATAACAAAACAGAAAGAGACGGTAATCAACGATCGCCGAACTGGGTCCGATAATTGTCGATCGAGATATCGTCGTCTCTCATTATTTGCATAAGATTTGCCTATAGAGGGAAGTCTGCGACTGCCAGACTTATGTCATTTCAATAAGGTTGAAAGTTTGTCTGCACACGACCCTAACATAGGTAGTGGTTCCTTTGAAAGTTATTGGGTAGCAATTTTATTACTCGTGTGAGTGAGCAAGTGAGATCTAAGATATATTAGGTAATCTCGCTTGCTCACACTCGCTTGTTCTAGTTACTAGCGTTACTTGGATTCCGAAGTTATTCAAGGATTTCTTTTTCTATTTTAGTGTTACTGTGAATTTTTTATGTTTCAAGGTGCCATTTGAACTAAGTAACTGACTGACAAACTAACTAACTGATATCTAAGAATTACAATACCCGTGTCTTCAAACACGGAAATCAGCAAAAATATTAAACAAGAGGGAGCAAAATAAAACATTCAATAATTAAAATTAGTAAATTTTATTGAAACAGTATACCTATAGTTTTGTTTACATATTGATGATTATATAAAGCTATACATACAGTATATTACACTAATAATATCATCCACTTATCTCCTGTTATTAAGGTTACAGCTTAATTATTCGATTTCATAAAGAAAACATATTGAAGCTGTCCTTAAAATACTATCTAAGTAATTAGTACTTTTAATATAAACTGGCAGACCCTTTCACGCACTATATACTCGATGCACAGGGCAGTTGTCTTGCACAAATGATATTGTTGGCATATCATCAATCGGATAAATACACCGCACAGTTGGTAACATGGTTTCTTACAGCACTTGCACATAATGAACAGCTGTAGCGCGTCCTGCTATTCACACCTATTCTCCAGGTCCAGCAGCACTCATCCAGCCCCACATATTTACAGATGTGCATCCAGACTCCATATTTGGCACAAAATTTTTTGCTTCATACCGAGTTGCATTTCTTCGCCATAAATGAAGCCTATCGTGTTGCGATGACATAAACGAACTTTTCGTCCGTAAATATAGCTATTTTCCAGTCAAAATCCAAATACTGCCGAGCAAATTCTAAACGTTTTTGCTTCTTTATTGAACATGAACATGAACATTGGTACCACACCCAGCCAAGCAAAGCCTGACCCAGTCTAGCTGGATACACCAGGGGGCACAGATTTTATAGGGAGTGACACGCTCAGGGATGGGAGAGGAAGGCCGACCAGCCGCAACCAGTCGACCACAATCGACCGACTATACAGCCTATAGCCAATATAGGAATTAAGGAAGACGGGTATTTCGACGGAGGAGAGCGTTGATGTGTTGCGTGTTTCCTTCTTCCTTGTATCTAGTTCTTGTTTTAACGGTTCGTTATCAGTTCCATTTATTTCGTAGGAATCTCGTGCTGCTGTGATGATTTTTGTTATAAGTCGCGATGTCTGCCCATTCTAAAGAATTTGTAGTGTAGGATTTCATTAGGCCTTCGTTATTATGTAGGAATTTTATCCCCGTTTCGATGGTTTTTGTGATTGGTTGGTCGGCTGTTTCAGATCTTTATTCTTGTCATCCAAATTTGCCTTCAACCTGTGGCTTTCTCTCAAGTTGGCCGCGTTGTTTCCAATGTAAGTACTTCCAGTTTTAGATATTGATGTCACACGTTTCGTTTGTAGTGTTGTTTCTAAAGTGTCGTGTTTCTTGTACACTTCCAGTTGCAGCATTAGCCCTAATGCGTCGTGTTTCTCCAGTTCGTAGCATAGATTCCGATTTTATTTACTGTAGTTTTTCCAGATCTCATTTTCGCCTCCTATGCCCGTGTTTAATCAGGTTCTTAGTATTGATTCTATACGTCGTGATATCTTTAATTAGCAGCGTTTATTCCTATACGTCGTGTTTGATGATGATGATTTCCATCAGTTCGCAGCATTCATTCCTAAACATAGTGTTTTCTCGGATCCAAACCTATGATTCCAATACATTGTGTTTTCTCAGGTTCGCAGCATTAATTCCAATACATCATGTTTTCTCTAATTCGTAGTCTTGATTCCAATACGCCCTGTTCTCTCAGGTTCGCAGCAATGATTCCAATATGACCTCTATCAGTTCGCAGCATTAATTCCAATATGACCTCTATCAGTTCGCAGTATTAATTTAAATACATCACGTTTTCTCTTATTCGTTGTCTTGCTTCCAATACGTGATGTTACCTCAGGTTCGCAGCATTGATTCCAATAAGACCTCTCTCAGTTCGCAGCATTAATTCCAATACATCATGTTTTCTCTAATTCGTAGTCTTGATTCCAATATGTCGTGTTCTCCCAGGTTCGCAGCATTGATTGCAATATGACCTCTATCAGTTCGCAGAATTAATTCCTATCCATCATGTTTTCTTAAATTCGTAGTCTTGATTCCAATACGTCATGTTGTCTCAGGTTCACGGCATTGATTCCAATATGACCTCTATCAGTTCGCAGCATTAATTCCAATACATCATGTTTTCTCTAATTCGTAGTCTTGATTCCAATATGTTTTGTTCTCTCAGGTTCGCAGCATCGATTCCAATATGGCCTCTATCAGTTCGCAGCATTAATTCCAATATGACCTCTATCAGTTCGCAGCATTAATTCCGATGTGACCTCTATCAGTTCGCAGTATTGATTGCAATATAACCTCTATCAGTTCGCAGCATTGATTCCAGTCCATCAAGTTTTCTCAAATTCGTAGTCTTGATTCCAATACGTCATGTTGTCTCAGGTTCCACACTTCCTAATTCCTAACTGATGATCGGTTGAAAGCACCGTGGTAAGTAACTTTCTGCGAGCCCGTGGTAAGATCACGCACCGACCACACTTCCTAATTCCTAACTGATGATAGGCTGGAAGAAACCGTGGTAAGTAAACTTCCTGCGAGCCCATGGTAAGATCACGCACCAACCACACTTCCTAATTCCTAACTGATGATTGGCTGGAAGAAACCGTGGTAAGTAAACTTCCTGCGAGCCCGTGGTAAGATCACGCACCAACCACACTTCCTAATTCCTTACTGATGATTGGCTGGAAGAAACCGTGGTAAGTAAACTTCCTGCGAGCCCGTGGTAAGATCACGCACCAACCACACTTCCTAATTCACTTTGGTTAACAATAATAGCAGAAACTTTAAATTATAAATAAACAGACCGACATTATAATCTTAATAAATTATCACACACAACACAACATCACAACTTAGTTCTTAGCAACAAAATGGTCTAATGTACGAACGAGTGAAATACGCAAAGTAAGCAGATACACAGTAATTAAGGGTGTTTACACACTTACTGAGTAAACACTTTTATATCAATTGTAATTTGTTTGAAAGACAAAACCACTTTCAGGTATGTACTCATAGGTATATGTACTAGAATTTGGGCTACATTCCAGCTTTCTTATGGTTACGTACTATTGCTTTATCAAGCACCGTGTTAGTTAAGTCTACGTAATCAATATTATTATTAGAGAATAACATGAATCCCTATTGAAACTTGTAAATGTAATTGGACAACCGCTGCCTACTTAAGGATTTCATAGGTATGTATGTAACACAGAATATCAATACCATACTTTGAGTTTGTAAGTAAATTAAGTGTGTAGTCGTCCTAATAGCAATATGCAGACATGCAATTGCAATATAATAAAAATTATGTCTAAGCGGATGTGCTTTGTAGAATGACGATGATCGAATATCAAAGTAAGTTTTGTAACAAAATACATAATTTGTTTATACCGATCTCTCATCCGCCGTGTGGTTCCTGGCACCAATGAAAAATAGGACCTCTCCATCTCTTTCCCATGGATGTCGCAAGAGGCGAGTAAGAAATAGGCTTCAGCGTGGTCTGTCAGCCTTTCAAGGTTGTTGGCTCTGTCTACCCCGTCAGGGATGTAGACGTGATTATATGGATGGATGGACTATTTCTCATTAGAGCGTGTTCCTGGTTGCATCCTCAAGGGTTTGGCTTGGGAGCCCGGGGTCCGCTACATTTTGTTTATACCAATATTAAATGTTTCTTAAAGCTTTCAACGCATACATTTTACATTAAAACCTTATTCATGAATTTCTTCATTTTAATCTAATTAATATTGATTTTGAATGGGATATGGTAATCATTATAAATCCTATGTCTCCATCGTTCTCGTAAATTATATAATCTATATTTTGAAAAAATTGTGGGCTCTGTCTACCGTAAAAAAAAAACATAATAATTGTTGATGGCAACATTTTTATTTTGCTGTTTCCTTTTCCGTTTCTATTCCGCTTTGGTGTGCGTCTCTTTATCTTGTTAAATTAATAAATAAGACATTATAAAAATTTTAAACGTTTTTATTTACTAATTTATTTACTAATTTATGTACACAGAAAACATCGAGACTGATAAACACAAGAAACAAAATTACAAAGGTTCTGCTTATTTCAAAAGAAATCTCTTCCAGCAGACCCGAGATAGGAGACATGATGGAAAGGGTGACAGGCGTGTACTCCACTCACACAACTAATAATAGACATACATAAACAAATACATAAATAAAATAAAATAAGATACATATATAAATACAAAATAATAATAATAAACTTACATAAAGTATATACAATATATACCATATTAGCAAGGCTTGGAGAGGTAATAATTTTTAATTAATTTTTTAAATTGGGACAGTGATTTAGAGTCACGTATCTCAGGAGGCAGTGAGTTCCACAATCTAACAGCATGGACAGAGAAGGAGTTGGAGAAAGTGGCCGAACGATGCGTAGGGAATTTAAGTATGGTTCTACGATGAGACCTGCATGGAGTATCGACAGGACAAACAAAGGTGAAGCGGTTGCGCAGATATGAGGGATATGCAGGATTATAGAGAGTATTGTAAAGAAGGCAAAGTATTCTCATATTTCTACGCAGACGAATGGGCAGCCAGTTTAGTTGCCTGCGAAACTCCGAGACGTGATCATACTTCTTGAGGCCAAAAATGAATCGGATACACAAATTCTGTAGACGTTCCAGTTTATCAAGGAGTTCCTCGGTAGCATCCAAAAAGCACGCGTCAGCATAGTCGAGGAGAGGAAGAATGAGGGATTGACATAAGGAAACTTTAGTTTGAAAGGGCAAAAAATTTTGGAGACACTTCAAAGTGTGGAAGGAATAGTGTACCTTGCGACTAACCTCGTGAACGTGCTTCGACCAGCTAAGTGTAGAATCAAAAATAACACCAAGGTTCTTCGCAGTTTCCGCAAAAGCTATAACCGAACCATCCAGAAGTAATGGGGGTAAGTCACACAGGTCAATACGACTGCGTAGATGCTTACCACCAATGAGCATAGCCTGAGATTTCGATGGATTTATTAATAACCCAAAAGAGCTAGCCCAGCGACTCAGCTTGTATAAGTCATCGTTCATGGAAGCCACAGTTGTCTCAACCTCATCAGCCAAGCAATGCCGGTAAAGCTGCAAGTCGTCTGCATAGAGATGTATACTAGAAGAAAGAATATTAGTAACAGTATTAATAAACACAGAGAAAAGCAAAGGAGAAAGGACACCACCCTGGGGTACACCAGCACTGAGCTCACGCCAGTCAGAGGAGATCTCTCCGAGGCGAACACACTGCGAGCGACCCCGAAGGTAGGAAGAAAACCAGGCAAGAGCAACAGGTGACACGTTAATAGACCGGAGAATTCCGAGAAGGACATCAAAATCAACAGAGTTGAAGGCACTGCTGAAATCGAGAAGTACAATCAAAGTTAGGGATTTGTTTTCCATAGCCCAGCGGATGTCATCGGTAACATTAAGCAAAGCCGTCACAGTACTATGTCCCGCACGGAAACCTGACTGATAAGGACTAATTATGTTGTTATGATTTAAAAAATAAGATAACTGCCTTTGAACAATCAGCTCAGAAACTTTAGATAAAAAGGGTAAGATAGATATAGGTCTAAGCTGTGAAAGTGATGAAGGATTAGAGACTTTAGGTAAAGGAATAACATGAGCTAGTTTCCAAGACGCAGGGAAATAACCGGAAGTTAGGGAGAAATTAATTATATGAGTAACAACAGAAAGAATAGCAGAGAGAAGGAGCGTTATCATTTTTGCAGAGATCTGATCATCCCCAGCCGCGTTAGAAGTGACATGAAAAATAAATCTTTCAACTTCATCCTCAGTAACACATGAAAACTCAAAGGCAGGGTAAGGCGGAACAGGAAGTTTGTATAGTTGATTCAATGTGTCAGATTTAGAGGCAGAAGACAGAGTAACAGGCGGAAGAGAAAAATGTCTGTTAATGTCGTTTGGGTCTAAGTTACTGTGATCGAGAACCGAAGATTTGCCAATACCCACAGATCTAAGAAACCTCCACACATCAGCAGGGCTACGACCAACGAGAGAATCATGAAAATAACTTCTTTTAGCATCCCTACACATACGACTGCAGCGATTGCGAAGGACCTTGAAAAGCGAGAGATTGTGTTCTGTCGGGTGACGCTTATACCTGCGCTTGGCTTTATCTCTTCGTGCCATAGTTTCTTTAATTTCGCTAGAAAGCCACGGTGCAGGGTTTCGCTTAGCCTTAATACGTCTGAGGGGAGCATGTAGATTGTAAATGTTGATTACAGCATTGTTAAAGCATTCCACCTTCGCATCAACATTATCACTGTTATAAATAGGAGACCAGTCAATATTCATAGCCTCTTGATGAAATTTCTCCAAGTTTATACCCTTAAAATTACGACGGAAAATATAATGAGGAACCCTCTTAGGGGGAGAAATACAATAAGATAAATAAAGGAGGTCATGATAAGAAAAAGGGGCAGTAAGTTGACCATGACACGCCACCAAATCGCAGGAAGATACAATTATAAGGTCAAGGAGAGAGGGTTTACGATTAGGCACATGGTGGGTAGTCGAAAGAGGTAAAATGTGAAGATTGTAAGATGTTAAAAGGTCTTGAAGTCGATGAGTCCGTGAGTCATTTTTGACGAGGCATGTATTTAGGTCACCCATCAGAATTACATGCTCATAATTAGGGCAAAATTCGTTGAGGAGATTGTCTAGGGAATCAAAATAATCAATGCGAAGGCTTGGACTGTAGTAAACTGCTATAAGTATTTTTGTATGGTGTAGATTAATTTCAATAAAAAGGTGTTCAGCAGATTCAGAGTGAGCAGGAGAGGCGCTAAGCAGTTGATATGGAATATTATCACGTAGATAGATCGCAACACCGCCACATTGCTTACCCACTCTATCATTGCGCAACAAAATAAAACCTGGTATGACGAAGTGAGAAGAAGGGAGAGAAGGCTTAAGGAAGGATTCGGAAATCAACAAGGCGTCAAGATGAGCACAATCAAAAGACGCGATGATATCAGAATAATGTCCAGGAACACTTTGGGCGTTGATATGTGCGAGATTGAGATTACGAGGGTAAATGGAAAAAAGGGAGGAGAGTTGGTCATGTAGGCCGTGACTGTCAGAAGCACACGTGAAGGACTCGTTACCTCCCGCGCTGACAAAACTATCAGATGAGGAGCAACTGAAAAAGCTGTCATCAAGGTCAATAAGGTTATCATCTGCCATGCTAGATAAAATATATAAATAATAAACAAAAATATATAATAATAAAATATAAATCAGAAATAACGAAAGCAAAAATAATAATATAAACCTTAAGACATTACGGTCTACCAAACTCACCAAAACCCCACGGGTATGTTGAAAGAGACTTAACAAAATATACAAAAAAAAAAATCACATTCATAGTCTCAGTTGAAAAAAAAAAGCCAAGGAAGGAAACATAAAAAATGACATGTCGGTGACAAAGTATGTCACTGTCAACTAAACGTCACGGATTGTAAACAAAGTAGATACAAACAATACTTTCATTAGTGAATCGGTCAAAAAAAATAAATTATAAAATAAAAATATTTAAAGGTACCGTGACCGTTAGCAATAAAAGTTAAAATTACCTACTACGACGTAAATTGAAAATTCACAAGGTATTTAAGAACCACCCACATGAAGAAAAAGAAACAAAACAAAATAATAAAATATAAGAAAAAAAATGCAACAAGTTGCCAATTGGGTCCAGTAAAAGAAAACTGATGCACAGAAGAAGTAAATCACTTATGGCGCCGGGTTTTCCTATAGACCTGCTGTGAACTCTCGGTACCGCCGGAGCCAGTCGTTCCGGTGGCCGATGGATAACCTTCTATAAGTTTCTTAACCTCCGCTAATGTATCCACTTTGCGTCTTGTCTTATCAGGAAGCAGAATAACAATTCTTCCCTCCACAGACCAGCAGCTTTTGATTCCAAAATGCTTACGAGCGGTGGTGAAAGCCAGATGCCTTGGCCTAGTTAGGAATTCTGACATAGTAATACCAGAACCTTTAAGACCTGTTTTGTTATCCCAAACATGGTGACGGTGTTCCATAGCAGCAAATCTAACAAGCACAGGGCGGGGTTTAGTACCAGGGGAGCCAAGACGGTGGCAGGCTTGTAGCTTGTCCCGTGGGAAGTCTGGTAGCTTCAGTTTGACAGAGATGACTCGAAGAATTGAGTCATCAAGATTTTCATTCTTCTCCTCGGGAAGCCCATGAAACAGAAGCACTTTTCTACGCATTACCATCTCATGCCTGTCCTGTGCCAGTGTCAATAGTTCCAACTGAGTTTTTATTCTTGAAATGGCACCCCAGATGACAGACTTAAATTCAGTGTACTCACGGGATAATGTGGCAATATCAGGATTGGCAGCCGGTCCAGTTTTCATCCCTTCTAACTTCCTGTCATACTCTGCCATGCGGGAAGTGAAGAATTTCTCAAGGTCTTCCAAATTACTTGAGAGTTGTGCATCCATTATGTAAAAATATGTGTGAACTTCCAGATGTGAATAATAAAAAAAAATACCTAAGCGAAATGCTAAGGAATGATTATGAAGTGAGAGCAGGTGAGTTTGGCAGAAAGAATAATTAATTATTTACAGCTATTTTGTGTGTTTACTATTTTTAAAAACAAAAACAAATGCAGCTCAAATTAAAACAACTTTTATGCTCTGCCTACCCACAAAGGAAAAGTTTTTATGTTCTTTCCCGAACATAAACTTGGTGCCGAAACCCGGGAACATATAAATATAAGTTCAATTTTAATAAAAAACATAAAATTGTTAAACGACGCCGTGCCGTGCCTCCATTTTTGACGCCATTCAAGAAAAAGCTTTATAAAACACGCATACCAACAATTCGGGAACCCAAGGTAATATTATAATAATAAAATGGCGCATAAATCTGCGATTTCAAATGATCCAGCAGTCCAGAGAACCAAACTAATAGCCCAAATTGGACAATTTAAGGGACAACTAACAAGGGCACAAAAATTCGCCATGGAACAACAAGAACAAGTACTCGTCGATTGCGAATCCATCGAGCTACGAATTAAAGGTCTCCAAGATTCGCTAGTTTCTTATAGAAGCCATAAATTGAGTTTGCAGCTTCTGGATGATAAAATTGACGACTCTAATTTTGAGGAGGATGACTTAGAAGAACTGTGCTTATTTACAATAAGCAGCATGAAGAAAATATTAAATTCTGCGAAAGGGCCTGAAAACCACAATAGCACGATTTTTAAGGATACCACGCAGGAGTATAGCACCATGACCAGGAAGTTACCTCAGCTTGAAATACCATACTACGATGGAAAGGATGTGGTGCAGTACAAAACCTTCATGGATGTATGTTTATGGCAGTAATCGGTGGTGATACTAACCTTGCTCCTATACAAAAGCTATTCTATTTGAGAAAATATTTAAAGGGAGATGCGCTAATGCTGGTTGAAGGTCTACCTCTAGTAAATAGCTCTTATGATGATGCATTTAGGTTGCTAAATAATAGGTATGACAATAAATACATTCTAGTAACTCATCATATTAATAAACTGCTAGACATACAAGCAATCTCAAAAGGTACTGCGCAGAACTTAAGACAGTTTGTTTCATCAGCTCGTCAGCTACTAGGAGCTTTAAATGGGCTTGGTCAAAAGACGGAGCATTGGGACATGATAGTTATTACCATTTTAATGAGAAAGTTAGATTCTTATTCTTGCAGGGCTTACTTTACAGATAGAAACCAAGATGCCTTAACAACCTTGGATGAATTTTTCAAGTTTGTGGAGAAGAGAGCTTTGAGTTTCGAAGAAAGTCAGCATTCAGAAGGTAAGTCTAACATTCCTTCTAAACCTCATGTCTCAAATCATGCAAGTACATCCCCATCTTGCAAGTTTTGTCAATCATCTGATCACAAGTTGTTTATGTGTCAAAAACAATTATTAGGCATTAATAAGAAGCTAGAATTGTTGAAAACAATAAACTGTGTAAGATCTGCCTTAATCTTCATAATAATAGATGCAAGTTTTTCTTTAAATGTGGTATTTGTAAGAGTAAGTCGCATCATACAGTATTGCATGAGGATGATAAGGTGTGCTGTCAAAATAGTGCTTCTTATGGGAGTATGGTGTTGTTGCTCAATACTCAATACTCAATCATTTATTGCATACCATAAAGTTGACATGATGTTATGAATTATATAAAAAGAACATATTTATGGACCCTGGCGGGCACAGCAATATGGATAGATAAGAGGAGGTCGCACTAATTTTTTTTAAATATTCAACTTAATTTAATTACATTTATAAATAATTTAACAATAGTAATTGGATTTTAATAATGTCATTTTAATTGCGTTGTAGTTACAATCTGTCATCGAGGTAGTCTTCTATACTATAATAAGTTTTGTCTATTAACATTTTTTTCAATTTCTTGTAGAACATTTTATCGTTAGCCTCATCTTGTATGTCTTTAGGTAAAATATTATATAATTTTATAGACATAATTAGCGTACTATTAGAATTTAATTTTAAACGGCTAATTGGTAAGACTAGCCTGTTTTCATGTCGGGAAGGGTATTTGGAGTTGACATTTCCGCGTCTGGTGTATAGCTCTGGGTATTTACGGACAAATTTACATATCTCTAATATATATAAGCTGGGAAAGGTAAGAATATTTAATTTATTGAAATGCGGTTTGCAACTTTCCGTTCCTTTAATATTAACTAATATTCTAATTAATTTCTTTTGCATCGTAAACAAGGTGGAAGCGTCTGGGCTGCTACCCCATAGTTTTATACCATAGGATAACCATGCATACGCGTAGGCATAATAAGTGCTCAGTGCCGTTTCAAGGTCAGTTGTTTTCTTGATTTCTCGAAGCGCGTACACAAAACTCGATAGTTTGGCTTTTACCTTGTTTACATGCGTTTTCCAGTTTATATTGCTACCTATGGCTAGTCCAAGAAGGTTAAATTGTTTTACACATTCTATGTTTGTGCCATTATAAGTCAAATTTAAATTTAAGGATTTTTTTTGGTGAGGGTGGAAGCACATTAACTTAGTTTTTTTGAAATTTATTTCTAAATTGTGATCCGTCATCCACTCTGAGGTACTGGCAAGCAAACTGGTTAATTTATTTTGGATGGTTGTTTCGTCCTGACAAGAGGTAAGTAGTGAAATATCATCCGCAAATAACACACATGGGTCTTGTATGATTTTAGGGAGGTCGTTAATATAAATAAGAAACAAAAGACACCCCACCACACTCCCCTGAGGTATAGATGCATTTATCACTTTGTTATCAGAACGAATGTTTACTATTTTGCTGGACTCATAGTCGTAGTATTCAATTTCGACAATTTGTTGCCTGCCCCTCAGGTACGATGCGAACCAATTCAGGGCGGCACCGCGAATACCTATTCCATTTAATTTATTCAATAATATGTCATGTTGTACATTCAGTCAGAAAAGTATCGGGAATGGATTATTTGTTTATGGTTCCAAATTCAAATTTTTGTTTTTTTTTGTTGTTGTTAGATTGGCACAACTGTTTTCCATTTTGGCGCGGAGTTTGAGTTGCATCTGTTGTTTACATTAAATACAGTGCTATTTTTAGTTATATCATATCTAGTGTGTATTGCTAATTTCATAATGGATAAAAACATCGAACAAAGAGTTTGTCTTAAATTTTGCATTGCCAATGGAATATCGTGTTCGGAGTCACTGAAAATGTGAATCGACTTTATCAAAAACTCGTGCTTATGAGTGGTACAAAGCGTTCAAAAGCGGTCGAGATGTGATGGAAGATTTGCCTCGCTCTGGTAGGCCATCAACGTCTGCAACTGAAGTTAACATCGCAAAAGTGAAGGAAATAGTGACTGAAAATCCTCATTCAACTTTGAGAGAGATAGCCACCGAACTTTCTGTATCTCACGAGTCGATCCGTACCATTTTAACTAATAATTTGGGTATGAAACACGTTGCCGCTCGGCTAGTCCCAAAAGACCTGAATTTTTTTCAAAAACTCAATCGCATGAGAGTCGCTGAGGACATGCTAGAACGAGTCAATTCCGACCCAACATTCATGAAACGCATTGTTACTGGTGACAAGACGTGGGTTTACGAGTTTGACATGCAAACTAGTCAACAAGCTTCGGAGTGGCGCCTTCCAACTGAACCGAAACCGAAAAAACCACGCCAAAGTCGTTCAAAAGTCAAAGTCATGTTGACTGTTTTCTTTGACTATCGCGGTGTTGTGCACTCGGAATTCTTGCCGGAAGGTCAAACGGTAAATAAGGAATATTATTTGAGTGTTATGCGGCGTTTAAGAGAGCAAATCCGACGAAAAAGGCCAGATTTGTGGAAAGAAAATTCTTGGATTTTGCACCATGATAATGCACCTTCGCACAAGGCCATCATTGTGAACGAATTTTTAACCAAACACTCAACAAATACCATCGAGCAACCACCATATTCACCAGATATGGCTCCAGCCGACTTTTTTCTTTTTCCTAAACTCAAATTACCACTTCGTGGCACCCGTTTTCAATCGGTAGAAGACATAAAAGAGAATTCGCGGCGAGAACTGACCTCAATTCCGGAAACAGCGTTTAAAAAATGTTTTGATGATTGGATTTTTCGTTGGCGTAAGTGTATCGTTTCTAAAGGAGCATATTTTGAAGGTGATAAAATAAATTTGGATGAATAACAAACAGTTTGTGTATTATTGATCTTTTCCTGCTACTTTCTTGACAGAGTAGTACTTTATCATAAGCTTTCGTCATATCTAATAATATTCCTATGCGGAAGCGGAACTGTGCGGACGGGCCCACATATGCCAAAGAACTGACTTATGCAAAAACAATAAACGTCATAGTGACAACCATCATTTACGCGTATACCAACATTCAAAATATTAATAAAAATTCCAATTTACGCGTCGCCAACATTCCCCTCCCTAGTGCTGGTGCAGCACTCTTCACTCAGGAGTATAGGAGCGACGCGAGCCGCCGACCTCCGCAACGTTCCGCTCGCCGTCCGTACTTCCACCAACCTTGTACGTCCATCCTTTCCTGGAACGCGCGAAACGCGAGTCACCAAACCCTTGGACCAAACGTTTCGCGGAGAATTAGGGTCCACCACCAGTACCAGATTACCAACCTGCAGCGATTTCTGTTCATCGCGCCATTTCGTCCTAGGTATAAGGTCTGGTAGAATTTCTTTGACCCATCTCTTCCAATACATATCGGTCAGCCTTTGTGCTGTGCGCCAATGTTTCCGTAGGTATAAATCTGAGTCATCAAACTGCCCTATAATAGGCAAATTTGAAGAGCTACCGAGTAGAAAATGATTTGGCGTCAGCGACTCAACGACCCCAGGGTCAACCGAGACATGCATTAAGGGACGACTATTCACTAGATTTTCAACCTCGGCCAACAGCGTATTCAAAACCTCATCCCTTGGGGTACGTTCAGTCAAGACAACCTTCAAGGTTGTTTTGACACTTCGAATTAGCCGTTCCCATGCGCCACCCCAGGCGGGGCTGGCCGGGGGAATAAAACACCACTCCATTCCATTATTGATTCCTTCAGCCTTTAGCTTCTCAATGTCTAATAGTCGCATCGATTTTAGCAACTCCATTTCTGCGCCTCTTAGGTTTGTACCGTTATCAGAATATAGACATCGCGGCCAACCACGCCTGGCTGCCATTCTTCGCAGCGCCATTATCAAGGAGTCTGACGTGAGAGAAGTAACTACCTCGATGTGAATTGCACGCACTGTAAGGCAAGTAAATAACACACCATACCTTTTTTCCCTTCGTCGACCAACGGTAACTTCCATTGGACCAAATAAGTCCAACCCACAGTAGGAGAAAGGGCGCTGGTGATGGGCGACGCGAGCATTCGGTAAGTCTCTCATTCGCGGTACCCGTGGTTTACTCTTACGAATCCTGCATAACATGCACTTGGAGACGACGGATTTCACTGTAGGTCTGAGCCTCAGTAGCCAATACCGCTGCCTGAGCTCGTTGACCACGGTCTCCTGGTTCCCATGAGCTGCTTTTACGTGATAGTGTCGGACAATAAGCCTAGATAATGGATGTCGGCCGTCCAGTATCACGGGCCGCTTAACGTCCACGCCCACATCTGCCGCTGCGTCGATGCGACCGCCAACCCTGAGAATGCAATGCTCATCCAAGTAGGGTGTCAAAGAACTCAGCCTGCTGCTACGAGTTAATGACTTTCCTTCCCTTATCGCTGTGATGTCGTCGTTGAATGTCTCGGTTTGCGCGTATCTTAATAAAAGACGTTCCGCACGTTCCATAGCGTCGCAATCTACTGACCCGGCACGGCGACATCTACAATTATCAATGATACACTTACGCCAACGAATAATCCAATCATCAAAACATTTTTTAAACGCTGTTTCCGGAATTGAGGTCAGTTCTCGCCGCGAATTCTCTTTTATGTCTTCTACCGATTGAAAACGGGTGCCACGAAGTGGTAATTTGAGTTTAGGAAAAAGAAAAAAGTCGGTTGGAGCCATATCTGGTGAATATGGTGGTTGCTCGATGGTATTTGTTGAGTGTTTGGTTAAAAATTCGTTCACAATGATGGCCTTGTGCGAAGGTGCATTATCATGGTGCAAAATCCAAGAATTTTCTTTCCACAAATCTGGCCATTTTCGTCGGATTTGCTCTCTTAAACGCCGCATAACACTCAAATAATATTCCTTATTTACCGTTAGACCTTCCGGCAAGAATTCCGAGTGCACAACACCGCGATAGTCAAAGAAAACAGTCAACATGACTTTGACTTTTGAACGACTTTGGCGTGGTTTTTTCGGTTTCGGTTCAGTTGGAAGGCGCCACTCCGAAGCTTGTTGACTAGTTTGCATGTCAAACTCGTAAACCCACGTCTCGTCACCAGTAACAATGCGTTTCATGAATGTTGGGTCGGAATTGACTCGTTCTAGCATGTCCTCAGCGACTCTCATGCGATTGAGTTTTTGAAAAAAATTCAGGTCTTTTGAGACTAGCCGAGCGGCAACATGTTTCATACCCAAATTATTAGTTAAAATGGTACGGATCGACTCGTGAGATACAGAAAGTTCGGTGGCTATCTCTCTCAAAGTTGAATGAGGATTTTCAGTCACTATTTCCTTCACTTTTGCGATGTTAACTTCAGTTGCAGACGTTGATGGCCTACCAAAGCGAGGCAAATCTTCCATCACATCTCGACCGCTTTTGAACGCTTTGTACCACTCATAAGCACGAGTTTTTGATAAAGTCGATTCACTGTAAGCTTTCTGTAACATTTTCAGTGACTCCGAACACGATATTCCATTGGCAATGCAAAATTTAAGACAAACTCTTTGTTAGATGTTTTTATCCATTATGAAATTAGCAATACACACTAGATATGATATAACTAAAAATAGCACTGTATTTAATGTAAACAACAGATGCAACTCAAACTCCGCGCCAAAATGGAAAACAGTTGTGCCAATCTAACAACAACAAAAAAAACAAAAGTTTGAATTTGGAACCATAAATAAATAATCCATTCCCGATACTTTTCTGACTGAATGTATAACTATGAATCATTGCGTAATCGTCACAAACTATTATGCCTTTCATGGTCTGTTTTACTCGCAAAATATATTTCGATCTTTACCTGGTTCTCGTAAAACATCATTTCTTAAGTTAGCTTTATACAACCCTGGATCCTTGGGAACGGGCTATGAAGACTTTCTGGTAGCTGTGAATCGCTTTGATTCTGACATCGTAGCAATTAACAAGTCATGGATCCGTGAGGGAGAGGAGTGGCGCGCGCCCGCCGTACCTGGCTACAAACTAAGAAATACACCGCGGCCGAAGCGTTTGTGTGGTGGTCGTGGTGGCGGGGTTGCATTTTATATCAAGCGGGATATGCGTGCTCGCATCGTCTCCCACCCGGCGGGCGGTATAGAACAAATGTGGCTATCGTTATCTGTCAATGGTCGTAGTTTTATAATAGGAACAGCTTACCGCTCCGAACGGACAGGCGTGGATATTTTTATAGATGCATTAACACAATCACTTTCTCATTTCTCTCATTATGATAACATTATTTTACTAGGAGATTTTAATATCGACCTTTTAAAATCTAATGAAAAATCGGAAAAGTTAATTACATTTTTAAACTACATGAGTTTGCAACAGGTGGTGACCGAGCCTACCCACTTGTATGAGAGGAATGGAATTTTGAAGGAGTCTCTTATCGACGTGGTTTGTACTGACGCCGCCGTTCGTGACGTTCTCGTGACTAATATCACGGGCTCCCTAGGACATTATATGATAAGCGTCACTTTTATAATAAAAAGAGAAAAAAATCCTCCGAGAACTATTACCTTCCGACCAATAAAAAATATTAATATGGATTTATTTAACAAAGATTTAGACTCCATTGATTGGGACTCAATTAAAAGTTTATATACAGTGGATGAAATTGTATATGTTTTTAACCAAAATGTTTTACTTCTTTTTGACAAACATGCACCTTTTAAAACCTTAAAGCTAAAATATAACACCTCTTATCCTTGGATAACTGGAAACATTAAATTAATGATGGCTAAGCGTAATGAGGCTCATGACAGGTATCGAAGGTTAGGTTCTGACAGTTCAAAAAAATATTATATTGAACTAAAAAATTTAGTCAAAAAGAGTATTTTGAGTGAACAGCGGGCTTACTATAATCATCATGTAAATTCTAAATCAAAAAATTCAAAACTATTATGGCAAAATATTAAAAAGACTTTATCAGATAAAAGTTCAAATAATTATGACTGCTTTCCTGATGCCCTTCGTGACGCTAATGCAATTTACAACTTCTTTCTTGACGTTCCCGGTAGTAATGTAACGCCACAGTCAGAAATGCATTTCTTTAACTCTAATAAGTACGGTCACTCTTCCTTCTCATTGACTCCCGCCAGTGAAGAAGATATTGGTAAGCTGATTTTGACTATTGATACCAATGCTGTGGGGGACGATGGTATCGGTAGGGACATGATATTCTTAACGCTCCCACGTACATTAAATATTTTAACCCACATTATTAATACATAAATCATTAACTTCTGGAGTGGTGCCGAGTATCTGGAAATCCGCTATCGTTACACCATTACCGAAGGTGGACAGTCCCGTGGAGGCGAAGGACCTAAGACCGATAAGCATCCTTCCCTATCTTTCAAAGTTGCTTGAAAGGGTAGTATATTTACAACTTTCCAATTATTTCGAACTTACCCATTTTTCAATCAGGCTTTAGAAAGGGAATGGGTACTGTAACTGCTCTTTTGGATGTTGTCGACAATGTATTATCCGAACAGGATGCCGGTAGGGGTACTTGTCTCGCACTGCTCGACTTCTCACGTGCTTTTGATTGTATTTTGATCCCTCTTTTACTCTTTAAATTATCTTATTATGGCATTGTGCAGAGTTCTCTTGCTTGGTTTTGTAGCTATCTTCAAGGTCGATCTCAACGTGTAAAAATTCGTAAAGAAGATGGAAAATATATTTTCTCTGACTCGAAACCTATAAAACGTGGTGTCCCACAAGGATCAATACTCGGCCCTCTTCTTTTTATAATTTATGGCGCAGATCTTGTGAGTAATATAAAACATTGCAAATATCATTTATATGCAGATGATGTTCAACTATACATATCTGACAAACCGGAAAATTTTGACAAGGCTGTATCTAATATTAATGAAGATTTGGAAAACGTGGCTCTCTGGGCAGATAAAAACGGTCTAGTTTTAAATCCCGATAAGTCTAAATTTGTTATTCTTGGGACAAAATGTCAAATTTCTAATATTCTTGCTACCCATGTGTCCGTCAAAGTCTGTAACAAAGATATTACACGAGTCGAGGAAGCAAAAAACTTGGGAGTACTCTTCGATAGCCAACTTCGTTTCGAAAAACATGTTGCTAGCTTGGTTAAGACTTGTTTTTACAGACTTAAAATGCTTTATCGTATTAGACATCTTTTGAGCACAACCATTAAAATTACACTTTGTGAGTCATTGATCCTTTCGTGTTTAAATTACGGTGACCTGATTTACGGACCTAGAATGTTGGCTAAATCGCGTCGCCTAGTACAGAGAGTGCAGAATGCATGCTGCCGCTTCTGTTATAAGATTCCGCCTAGAAGCAATATCTCACCATATTTGAATGCAGCCTTGACACTGAATATGACTTCAAGGAGGCACTTGCATTTGGCGTCTCTCCTGTTCGACGTGATAAATTTTAAAAAACCCGCCTATCTATTTTCAAAGTTAAGGATATCCGCTTTCCATGAAAGGTATGGAACTAGAAGGACACGTGGAATATTAGCAGGCTTTTACCATAGAACAGCAGCATTTGCAGGCAGCTTCCGTTATCTAGCAATCAAGTGCTGGAACAATATCTCTCCACCTATAAGAAATTTGCGTTCCAAATACTCTTTCAAAAAACATCTGAAAGACACATTATTGTCCAAGCAAAAGGCTGGTATACCGCACGGTTGGTCGATAACGGATTTTGTCATATAATTATAATATTTGTATTTCACAATTATTTAACTTAATACTTTACGTCACAATTGTTCATAGTTCATGTACGATATTTATATCTTTATAATACATGATTTTCTATTTACTGTTTATTTATATTACGTATAATATGCATAAATATGAATATTCATATGTAACTGACACAGGATTGTACGTACGTAAAGCTGTGCTGTTGATTCTTAGTACTTAGTAGTTGCGTGGAAATACCGAGACGGTCAACCGGGTCATAGCTGAAAACCAGTGCTTTGCTTATCCCGAGCAAAGCAATCCGCTGAGCTTATGACCTTTTTGAATTGCTGTGGCGTACACCTGCTTAGAGTTAAGTTATATTTTTTTTTTTAAATTATTTTATGTTGTATTTGACAAGCTTGTGTACGTTGTGTTATTTAAATAAAAATTTAAATAAATAAATAAATAAATAAACATTGGGAAACTCATTCAATTTAGCATTGCAACGATTAAATAGTTTAGCAAAAAGATTTAGCAAAGATCCTGAACTAAAGAAAAATTACACAAAGTTTATTCAGGAGTATTCTGACCTAGGTCATGGCAGGTTTATCGATTTAGCATTATCAAAGATGCCCATCGATCAATATTACTTTATGCCCCATCACCCTGTGTCATAAGAGAGCATAGTCAGACAACCCGTCTCCGAGTTGTTTTTGATGCAAGTCTCAAAACAAGTTTAAATTTAAGTCTTAATGATGTTCTTTATAATGGGCCCACAATGCAAAGGAAGTTGTTCGAAATATTAGTATTGTTTCGCTCATATGAATTTGTAGCCTTGTGTGATATCCGTCAAATGTATAGGCAAATAAGAATTGATCCTTCACAAAATCATTTACAAAATATCCTTTGGAGAAGTAATGTTAATGATCCATTATTGTGCTTGCAGCTTCAAACTGTAACATATGGTGTCAGGAGTTCCAGTTTTCTCGCCACGCGATGTCTGGTTGAGCTAGCAATAAGGTATGGAGACAAATATCCATTAGCAGCCAGCGTGTTGTTGAATAATATAGTATATATATAGTCTTACAGTATTGAGCAAAGTAAAAAGCAGGTATGTAATGAATTAATTACTTTATTAAGGCTTGGAAGCTTTGAGCTACATAAATGGAGCTCAAGCAGCAATAGGGTATTATCTGATATTCCAAAGGACAAGCAAGTATTTTCTGAACATCATCAATTTGATAACAGTGAAGCTGTGTTAAAGGCTTTAGGATTATTTTTAGATATGAAAAATGACCAATTTAGAATATGCAAGCCAGAAGGCAAACTCCCTAAAGAGTGGACGAAACGAATTGTCTTAAGTTGTATTGCGACATTTTTTGACCCTTTAGGCCTTGCTGGCCCTATTGTTACAAAGGCAAAGGAATTTATATAAAGGCTATGGATTGAAAAACTGTCTTGGGATGATCCACTACCTGATAAATTGTTATTATCTTGGAATAATTTTTTTTGTGATTTAATGAATATGGATCCCCTTATAATAGACCGAAATCTTAAAATATGTAATGCTGATCATGTAGATCTAATTGGCTATTGTGACGCATCAAATATTGCATTTGGCAGTTCTGTTTATATAAGAGCTATACATGGAAAAATGGTGCATGTATCATTAGTTTGTAGTAAATCAAGAATTGCCCCTGGTAATACAAAAATATCCATACCGAAACTAGAGTTAAATGGTGCAGCATTGCTGGCCAAATTGTTAAAGAAAATATTATCATTATTTCATAATGTTAATTTTAGATATAAGTATTTGTTTACTGATTCTCAGATAGTACTTTGGTGGTTGAAATCGGATAATAAGCCACAATATATTCAAAATAGGGTACGTACTATCAATGAATTAACGAAAGAATGTAATTGGTTTCATGTTAATGGGTCAAACAATCCGGTCGATTGCTTGTCTAGGGGTTTAAATCCCACTCAATTGGCTTCTTGCCAAACTTGGTGGCAAGGGCCACAAGAACTTTATGATGTAAACTAGCTGTGCCCGCGACTTCGTCCGCGTGGAATAGTTATTTTGGGCATCATATTTATTTTTACAAACATCCTCCTCGGCTTTATCAATTAGGTATAGCTGCTAATTGTTATGCGACTTGGCGACGACTTGGGCCACATCATTACCCGTGACGGAACGGAGACCGTATAGTGAGATGAGAGGCCTTTGCCCTGTAGTGGGATCTTACAGGCTGATACTTTACTTTACTTTAAAATAGTAATATCTTCTAAGATGTTCATTGAAATTAAGTGATATCAAAGATAGTTGTGTTTACAATGAAATACTCATAATCAACAACAATCTTAAAAGATAGACATAATCAGTTTAAAAATAGGTAAGAGGTAAAAACAGTACCTATCTATAGGTATGTAGGAAGTGGACAGAGCAGGGCGTCAGGCGGTCACGCGTATTAGAAAGAATGCTGGTTCGCCGTATTAAATGTTTCGCTGCAAATTGCTTATAACGACTATATCTCAAAACCTATTCGTCTGATTTATATACTGTAAATGGCAATTTTAATCTACATGAAAAACTGAAAATAATAAACATATTTATTTGGATAAGGATTAATACTGAATTAAAGAAAATTGGTTTCAAAATAACTTATGTTTATAATGAAAAAATAATCTTAAAAAATGAACATAAAAGTGGTTATTGTAAGTAAACCTTAAGAGATAGATATATGCTCTCGCGGACTTTTTTGTGGCAAAAAATGAGTACTTCACATCTTTAGTACATTGTTTTACTATATCTTTGTTGGTTTGCGCAGCGTTCGCGTGGAAAGCTCGCAAATGGCCGACTCGTTCAACTTTCACCTGCATTGTTGACGTTTCCCGTAGGAAATCCGGGATAAAATGTAGCCTATAGCCTTCCTCGATAAATAGACTATCTAACAGTGAAAGAATTATTCAAATCGGATCAGTAGTTTCTGAGATTAGCGCGTTTAAACAAACAAACAAACAAACAAACAAAACAAACTCTTCAGCTTTATAATATTAGTATAGATTTCATTCCCAAAGAAATAAGTTTAAATAAGGTTATATCAGACGTTATTAACGATCTCAATGTTGTTAATTGTAGCATACAACAAGAAATGTTTCCTATTTCAAATGTATCAACGTTAACTAGGTTGCAACGTATATATGCATATGTTCTTAGATTTATAAATAACTGTAAACTTGCCAAAGATGATAGGAATTTAAAAAATCTCACTGCCTCTGAAATTAGATACTCAATGTCACGCTTGATTGTGTATATTCAATCTTTACACTTTAATCAAGAACTTAAATGTATGGCAAAAACATACCTATAAAAACAAATGTTAAATCTCTTAATCTTTTTTTAGACAAATTAGGAATAATTGGTTTTATTAATTGGAGATAACTGCTCTCCACTTATATGGCCTGTTGCTAAATCATTAACATCTTGTGATAATGATGTGAAAGGTCTTGAGTTCAATATTCCTTCAATTTGAACCATTATTGTGTAGAACTGTTCATATGTGAAGCATATTTCTCCAATAACGCGCTTAAAATGGTATTTAAAAAGTTTAACAGAAGCTTCAAAAAGTCCTCCAAAAGTAGGGCTATAAGATGGAATGAATTTGAACTCAATTCCCCTTGTTGCACAAAAATCTGAAACATTGTCCTTGTGGACTTGAGAATTATTCAAAAGATATAATTGCCTTAACTTATTATTAGCACCTTTTTAAGTTGATTCATTATCGCAGAAAACGGTAGCTGGGATTCCTCGCCTGGAGCAAAATCTTTTAAAAGCTGCCAAAAAACATTCAGTAGTGAGATCAGATACTAACTCTAAATGAATGCATTTAGTTACAAAGCAAACTATTACTAGCACATAGCCTTTACTAATAATGGATCTGCGAAGAGTTGACTGTTTAATTTGAAATGGCCCACAATAATCCATTCCAATCTGATTGAACACCCTATCCTGAGTAATTCGAGCGCCAGGTAGTGATCCCATTAATTGGCTAGCCCGTTCTGCTCTAAATTTGAAACATATGGTACATCTATGAACAACCTTTTTTATTTCTCTTACTGCACTTACAATATAATACCTTTGCATTAAATTAGACAAAGTTAATTTTAATCCTGAATGCAATAGTGACAAATGCTCATTGCGTATGATAAGGGTTGTAAAATGACATTTATTTGGTAAAATTATTGGATACTTTTGATTATAAGGCACATTGGCATTTTCCAACCTTCCCGCAACGCGCATTATTCCTAATTTGTCTAAAAAAAGATTAAGAGATTTAACATTTGTTTTTATAGGTATGTTTTTGCCATACATTTAAGTTCTTGATTAAAGTGTAAAGATTGAATATACACAATCAAGCGTGACATTGAGTATCTAATTTCAGAGGCAGTGAGATTTTTTAAATTCCTATCATCTTTGGCAAGTTTACAGTTATTTATAAATCTAAGAACATATGCATATATACGTTGCAACCTAGTTAACGTTGATACATTTGAAATAGGAAACATTTCTTGTTGTATGCTACAATTAACAACATTGAGATCGTTAATATCGTCTGATATAACCTTATTTAAACTTATTTCTTTGGGAATGAAATCTATACTAATATTATAAAGCTGAAGAGTTTGTTTTGTTTGTTTGTTTGTTTGTTTAAACGCGCTAATCTCAGAAACTACTGATCCGATTTGAATAATTCTTTCACTGTTAGATAGTCTATTTATCGAGGAAGGCTATAGGCTACATTTTATCCCGGATTTCCTACGGGAAACGTCAACAATGCAGGTGAAAGTTGAACGAGTCGGCCATTTGCGAGCTTTCCACGCGAACGCTGCGCAAACCAACAAAGATATAGTAAAACAATGTACTAAAGATGTGAAGTACTCATTTTTTGCCACAAAAAAGTCCGCGAGAGCATATATCTATCTCTTAAGGTTTACTTACAATAACCACTTTTATGTTCATTTTTTAAGATTATTTTTTCATTATAAACATAAGTTATTTTGAAACCAATTTTCTTTAATTCAGTATTAATCCTTATCCAAATAAATATGTTTATTATTTTCAGTTTTTCATGTAGATTAAAATTGCCATTTACAGTATATAAATCAGACGAATAGGTTTTGAGATATAGTCGTTATAAGCAATTTGCAGCGAAACATTTAATACGGCGAACCAGCGTTCTTTCTAATACGCGTGACCGCCTGACGCCCTGCTCTATCCTACTTCCTACATACCTATAGATAGGTACTGTTTTTACCTCTTACCTACTTTTAAACTGATTATGTCTATCTTTTAAGATTGTTGTTGATTATGAGTATTTCATTGTAAACACAACTATCTTTGATATCACTTAATTTCAATGAACATCTTAGAAGATATTACTATTTTAAAGTAAAGTAAAGTATCAGCCTGTAAGATCCCACTACAGGGCAAAGGCCTCTCATCTCACTATACGGTCTCCGTTCCGTCACGGGTAATGATGTGGCCCAAGTCGTCGCCAAGTCGCATAACAATTAGCAGCTATACCTAATTGATAAAGCCGAGGAGGATGTTTGTAAAAATAAATATGATGTCCAAAATAACTATTCCACGCGGACGAAGTCGCGGGCACAGCTAGTTTACATCATAAAGTTCTTGTGGCCCTTGCCACCAAGTTTGGCAAGAATCCAATTGAGTGGGATTTAAACCCCTAGACAAGCAATCGACCGGATTGTTTGACCCATTAACATGAAACCAATTACATTCTTTCGTTAATTCATTGATAGTACGTACCCTATTTTGAATATATTGTGGCTTATTATCCGATTTCAACCACCAAAGTACTATCTGAGAATCAGTAAACAAATACTTATATCTAAAATTAACATTATGAAATAATGATAATATTTTCTTTAACAATTTGGCCAGCAATGCTGCACCATTTAACTCTAGTTTCGGTATGGATATTTTTGTATTACCAGGGGCAATTCTTGATTTACTACAAACTAATGATACATGCACCATTTTTCCATGTATAGCTCTTATATAAACAGAACTGCCAAATGCAATATTTGATGCGTCACAATAGCCAATTAGATCTACATGATCAGCATTACATATTTTAAGATTTCGGTCTATTATAAGGGGATCCATATTCATTAAATCACAAAAAAAATTATTCCAAGATAATAACAATTTATCAGGTAGTGGATCATCCCAAGACAGTTTTTCAATCCATAGCCTTTATATAAATTCCTTTGCCTTTGTAACAATAGGGCCAGCAAGGCCTAAAGGGTCAAAAAATGTCGCAATACAACTTAAGACAATTCGTTTCGTCCACTCTTTAGGGAGTTTGCCTTCTGGCTTGCATATTCTAAATTGGTCATTTTTCATATCTAAAAATAATCCTAAAGCCTTTAACACAGCTTCACTGTTATCAAATTGATGATGTTCAGAAAATACTTGCTTGTCCTTTGGAATATCAGATAATACCCTATTGCTGCTTGAGCTCCATTTATGTAGCTCAAAGCTTCCAAGCCTTAATAAAGTAATTAATTCATTACATACCTGCTTTTTACTTTGCTCAATACTGTAAGACTATATATATACTATATTATTCAACAACACGCTGGCTGCTAATGGATATTTGTCTCCATACCTTATTGCTAGCTCAACCAGACATCGCGTGGCGAGAAAACTGGAACTCCTGACACCATATGTTACAGTTTGAAGCTGCAAGCACAATAATGGATCATTAACATTACTTCTCCAAAGGATATTTTGTAAATGATTTTGTGAAGGATCAATTCTTATTTGCCTATACATTTGACGGATATCACACAAGGCTACAAATTCATATGAGCGAAACAATACTAATATTTCGAACAACTTCCTTTGCATTGTGGGCCCATTATAAAGAACATCATTAAGACTTAAATTTAAACTTGTTTTGAGACTTGCATCAAAAACAACTCGGAGACGGGTTGTCTGACTATGCTCTCTTATGAAAAACAAAATATTATATTTTGATTATGATTTCAACAAATTGTATTTAGAGACAGTTTTAAAATTTAAAAAAAGTATTGAGGAATCCGAACATCGCGCTCCCCGCGCTCGCAGGGATCAAGTGTACCCGGAACTGATTTTTTTTCAAAAACCAAATTTTTGTTAAAGACATATAGCAATATACAAACTTCAATTAACAACTTTTCTAGTCTTTAGAATCTGGTTACTAATTTATAATTAATAATAACTATAGATAATGATTTATTTATTTATTTTTTATTTATTTAAACTTCATTGCACAAGATACAAATGTATAGCACAATTGGCGGACTTAATGCTAGAAGCATTATCTACCAGTCAACCATTGGGTCTTACAGAGAACTTCATGTGGGATTAAACTAAATAAATATATTTATACCTACACAAAATATAAAATAAAATAATTATAATATACATACATAAAAACCACAATAGATAAACAATATACATAAATAAATAGGTGCAGCGATTACCGAAATGAGTGAAAAGGCGATATTAAATACCCTCGCGACTCAAGAAAAACCCGTATACCCGCGATTTGAAACTAGAACGACTTGGGGATGTCCTGATGGACTCGGGAAGTGAATTCCAGAGCCTAACAGCCATAACGGCGAAAGAATTGGAGGCAATACCTGTACGGTGAAAAGGGATAGCAAGAGTTAACTTATTTGAAGAACGTAGGATTTTTTCGTGAGTAGAACTTAATAGTTGGAAGTCTTTTTTAAGATAGTCTGGGGCAAGCTGATTATTGAGAATGGTATAGAGCTGACATAAAATGTGAAGATTTCTACGGTTACGGATGGGGAGCCATTTTAGCTGAGAACGGTATTCAGAAATATGATCGTACTTCCGAAGGCAGAATACATACATACATAAACTCACGCCTCTTTCCCGGAGGGGTAGGCAGAGACTACCTCTTTCCACTTGCCACGATCCCTGCATACTTCCTTTGCTTCATCCACATTCATAACTCTCTTCATGCAAGCTCGGCGGTTTCGGGCACTTTTGACCTGACCCTTCACCAGGACGTCCTTAATTTGATCAAGATATGTTCGTCTAGGTCTTCCCACCCCGACCTTTCCCTCCACACTCTCCTTGTATATCTGCTTAGTCAACCTGTTTTCATTCATCCTCTCCACATGACCGAACCATCTCAACATACCCTTTTCTATTCCTGTAACTACATCTTCTTTCACATCACAACATTCCCTTATCACGCTGTTCCTTATCCGGTCACTCAATTTCACACCCAACATACTCCTTAACGCTCTCATTTCCACTGCATTTATTCTGCTTTCGTGCTTCTTTTGCCATACCCAACTTTCACTCCCATACATTAATGTCGGGACCAACACGCCCCTGTGCACAGCCAGTCGAGCCTTTTTGGATAGTTTCTGACTGCTCATAAAGGCATGCAAAGCTCCATTCACCATGTTCCCCGCGTTCACTCTCCTTTCAATATCACTATCACACTTGCCATCTGATGTAAACTTTGATCCTAGATATACAAACTCTTTCACTTGCTCCACTTTTTCTCCTCCAATCAAAATATTACATGCTGTCATTTCTTTCTCCATTTCAAAAACCAGTGTTTTAGTTTTACTTACGTTCACTTTCATTCCTTTCTCTTTTAAAGCTTCATGCATACAGTTTACCATCTCCTGTAACTCCTCCGCTGATGACGCCAGTATAATCTGATCGTCGGCATAGAGCAGACATTTGACGAGTAATTCATTCATCCTTAATCCACTTTCAGACTCTTTCAAATCTGTCAAACAACTATCCATAAATAGGTTGAACAGCCACGGTGACGCAACACATCCCTGCCTAACACCTTTCTCAATCTTAAACCACTCAGTGTGCGCTCCGTTTATCCTGACACAAGCACTCGAATCCTCATATAAGGATTTCAGTGCTCGTATCAAGAGACTGCTCACCCCATGCATAGAAAGTGCTGACCACAATTCATTCCTCTCAACTCTGTCATAGGCCTTTTCCAGATCCACGAATGTGCAATAGACTTTTTGACTCTTGGCCAAAAACTTTTCGGCTATGCACCGCAAAGAAAAGACCTGATCAGTACATCCCATTCCCTTTCGAAATCCCGCTTGAGCATCCCATATTTTGTCATCAGTTTCATTCCTGACTCTATTAATCAATACCTTAGCATACAATTTGCCGACGACGCTAAGCAGGCTTATACCACGATAATTTTTGCAGTCCAGTTGTGACCCTTTTCCTTTGTAAAGTGGCACAATAACAGCCTTACACCAATCTTTTGGTACTCGGCCGCTTCTCCAACACAAATTGAAAAGGCAGTACAACTGTCTAGCTACGACGCCTTTTCCTGCTTTAAGCATCTCGACCGACACTCTATCATACCCGGCAGCCTTACCCGCTTTCATACTCTTAAGTGCTTCCACAATTTCAAACATTTCAATTTCGCCTTCCATCTCATTCTCTTTTTCTTTGCTATAGCAGAACTCTTTCTTATTTTCTTCCTTTTTTTCAAATAAACTCTCAAAATAGTCCTTCCATATCTTTAGCACACATTCTTCTCCTTTCACAACGCTACCATCCTGGCATCTGATCCTAGTCAGCTCTCTGGTTATAGTTTTTCCTCGGGCTGACCTTACGGATTTCCAGAATACTTTCAGATTTGACTGAAAGTCTTCTGATAGCCTTTTATCAAAATCCTCTTTATACTCTTCTTTCTTTCTAATCACAGCTTTCTTAACCAAATCTTTCATTTTTTTATATTCCTTGCGTGCTTCATTCACATCCTCATCTATAACCTCTTGCATTCTTAAGTTAGCTTTTGCTGCTAACAAATCCAGCCATGCTTTCTTCTTTAATCGCACAAGTTCTTGCACATCTTTACTCATCCACGCATTTTTGTGATTTTTCCCTTTCCTTCTTCTACTTACACCACACACTTCAACAGCTACTTTCACAATTCTTTCTTTAAATTCCTTCCATCCTATAATAATAAAACAACGTGGTGAGCTTGAAGGAACTCGATCAAGTGAAGTACTTTATTTTAGAATAACTATATAACGGTAAACGGACATAGATGGCGCTACGAGTAACAAAAAGGATATTTTGTTTTTACATAGATAATAATAACATCCCCACTCAAAATATCTCTTAACAAAGAAAATTTACCAAACATTACACTTCAACAATACCTAACATTTTCATAAACTTAAAATGTTTTACAGAGTTCAAACTTTTTGTAAATAGATCTGCTGGCATGTCTGCAGTACACAAATATTTAATCAACACAGTTTTATTACTTATCATTTCTCTACAATAGTGATATCTTACTTCAATGTGTTTGGTTCTGTTATGAAAAACAGGATTTGCTGTCAATTTGTGTGCACTCTGATTATCGTTATATAAAGTAATTTGATACATCTGCTTAGTAATTTCATACTGTAAATTTCTGAGATACACAGCTTCTTTGCAACACTCTGAAATAGCTACATACTCCGCTTCTGTACTGGAAAGCGCAATGCATTTTTGTTTAGAACAATTCCAAGATATAACAGATCCTGATAAAGAGAAACAATAACCTGAGTAAGATTTCCTGTCATTGACATCATTCGCCCAATCGGCATCAACAAAACCTTTTATATGTGCATTTTCATTTTTACAATACTTTAACCCCACATTTTTAGTTTTCTTCAAATATTTTAATATTCTTTTTACACACATCCAATGCTCTTCATTGTAACAGTTATTAAATTGACTTAGATATGACACTGAATAAGCTATATCGGGACGAGTTAGAACTGCAAGATACATTAAGCTGCCAACAAGCTGTTGATATGGAATTTGAGTTTTACAAACTTCAGCTTTCTTGACCGTTAACTTGGCCTCCATTGGAGTATCTGATGTTTTACTGTCAGTCATATGAAATCTGGTTAGTAACTGATCAATATAATTCTCCTGACACAGAGTAACAACATCATTACTCTTATTAAAATTAACAGACATACCAAGACATTGTTTTATACATCCTAAGTCTTTGATTTTAAAGTTATTGCACAACATTTCCTTCAAACATTTCAATTCACATTCATCATTTGAGAAAATAAAAAAATCATCCACGTACAATGTTACAATAGTTCGCTTAGAACCTACAATTTTTGTATATAAACATGGCTCTAGTTTAGATTTATTATAGCCATCTGCTATCATACAATTATCCACTTTCTTGTGCCAAGATCTAGAGGCCTGTTTGAGACCATAAATAGCCTTTTTTAATTTGAGAACTTTATTTTCATCTGAACAAACAAGACCAGAAGGTATTTGCATATATATAGTCTCATCAAGGTCACCATTTAAAAAAGCTGTCTTGACATCAAGATGAACTGAAGTTAAATTTAATTGAACTGATAAGGCAAACAATAACCTTAATGTTGTGTGTCTTACTACCGGAGAGAAAGTCTCTTCATAATCCACACCATATTTTTGAGAACACCCTTTAGCCACCAGTCTCGCCCGATAACGCACACTATTATCACTTTCATGTTTCTTTTTAAGAACCCACTTGCACTTGACTACCGTAACACCACTCGGAATGTCCACTATTTCCCAGGCATCATTGTCCTTGAAGCTTTGAAGCTCGTCCTGAACAGCTTGCTCCCATTTCTTCCTTTCCGGCCCTTGTAGCGCTTCCTCTAGTGTCAGTTCCTCAAGATGAATTTCATTATTTTCAGTGCACATTAAACCATATCTATCAGGCTTCTTCCTTATTCTTGGTGGTAAAGTTGATGGGATGATATTGTCAAAACTTTCATCAGTTTCAGTTGACTGCTCACTCACAAAAGTTTCATCAGTTATAGAATCTTCATTTGGTACATATGTTTTATCATTTAAATCTGCATTTTCCAAGGAAATGAAAGAATCATTGGACTCATTGTTATCCTCCGTATTATCCCCCACTGAATCCTGACTTACTGAGCTTATTTCTGGCTTCACATCTGCTTCTCTCGCAGCAACCAAATTTTCCTGATGTACTTTATTTTCTTCAATAATGATGACATCTCTGCTCGTTGTTATTGTGTGATTGACTGGGTTATATACTCTGTAACCTTTAATATCATCAGGATAACCTATCAAAATACATTTTTCTGATTTTTTGTCCAATTTATGTCTTTTCTCTTTGGGGATGTGCTTCATAACTGTGCTACCAAAAACTCTAATGTAACCTAGATTTGGCTTTTCATTAGTCCACAGTTCATACGGAGTGCGGTTATTCAGTCCAGTTTTCACAATACGATTCTGTAAAAAGACAGCAGTGTTAACGGCTTCTGCCCAAAATTTCTTATCTAAATTGGCTTCAAACAAAAGACATCTGGCTTTTTCTATGACAGTCCTGTTCATACGTTCACAAAGCCCATTTTGTTCAGGGGTATATGGGTTTGACTTTTGATGAATAATTCCCATTTGCTTTAAATAATTTTCAAAATCATTATTGCAGTACTCCCTGCCATTGTCACTGCGTAGAATCTTAATTTTCTTTGATGTTAAGTTCTCAACTTTTGTTTTGTAATCTTTAAAACACTGGAAAGCTTCACTCTTATTTTTCAAAAAATAAACATAAGTCATGCGGCTGTAGTCATCTACAAAAAGAACAAAATACCTTGATCCTCCGAGAGAAACATTTTCCATTGGCCCGCAGATATCACTGTGCACTATGTTCAACAGCTCAGTGCTTCTGTTACCTTCAGAAGGAAAAGGCAATCGACTTTGCTTGCCCTCACAGCACACTATACAATTTGTTTTGTTGATATCGGCTTTCTTGTTCAACATGACTCCTTCTACAGCTTCCGGCATGTTATTCATGTACTGACTGTTTATGTGCCCCAACCTACGATGCCAAAGCTCTGGGGACTCCATCACAGCGGCCAATAAACAGGTAGGTGTATTTAGCTTGTATACTCCATTTGTAAGAGAAGCAGTAGCTACCAAAGTGTTCTTCTTGTTATAAATTTCACATCCATCACTTATAAATATCACCTTATTTCCTTGTTTTATTAATTGGCTGACAGATAAAAGGTTCGTAGATAAATTGGGGACACACAACACATTTTCAACCATAACCTCAAAGTCACACTTTGCAGTTGAAGTCGTGATTTTCACATTTCCACAACATAAAACTGGTACTTTATTCTGATCAGCGATCATAATTTCTTTGGTAAATCCAGAATAATACGCGTCGACCACCCAATGTTCGTTTGTTGTCAAATGTGAACTTGCGCCAGAGTCGACGTACCAGTCACTTTTATGAAATGATCCATTACAAAATACAGCACTAAACGCATTAGTATATTTCTTTTCACTTTCTTCCAAATTCTTTTTTTTTGGATTTTGGCAGTGGTTCCGATAATGACCGGTTTCTCCACAGGAATAACACTTGACATGTTGTTTATTTTTGTTGTTGACAGACATCTTCTGCCCACTCGCGCCATCTTGTCTCGGCGTGGGTTTGTTAGTTTTCTTATGTTGGTAACGGAAACATGCCATTGCATTAGTCACACTATTTTCCGGTTCCGGTTCCATATCAATTAATTTTGATTTAATGGCGTCGGTCGATAAAGACATGCCTGAGTGCTCGATGGCCATTATCATGGGCATGTATTTTTCAGATAATCCTGCCAGCATGATCGAACCAATCCACTCGTCGCTGATGTCAAACCCCGTTCCTGCCAGCTTTTGACCCGCTTCCACGATCTGAGTTATATATGACGTCATCGATGTACAGTTTTCTAGTCGAATAGATATAAGATTTCTCAATAGACTGATTCTTCTAGTAAATCCCGAGTCATCAAATAGCGATCTCAACTTTAACCATAACTCCTTCGATGTACTGACGTTTTTGATGTGAACATAGATTGATGGATCAATTGTTAAAATCAATTTTGCTTTCGTTCTCGCATCTTCTACAGCTTCTGGTTCTTGTCCCGGCTCTGGTTTAATACATTTAACCATTCCCTCTAACACCAGAAAATTCTCTGCGGCGAAACACCAGTCACTATAATTTTCACGACCTTTTAGTTTAGGTACATTAACTATATAACTTGAACTATTAGCGGCCATGATTGAAAATACAAAGTGACTCCACGCTGTTTTTACACTTATTTCTTCAATGTAACTTTGACTAACCGCGACACACAAATCTATTGTCCATCTGACTGATGATAATACTGACAAAAACTTAGATAATTCGCGAACAAGCAGTGAAAAATGAGTCTGGGCCCATAACCTATAATAATAACACAACGTGGTGAGCTTGAAGGAACTCGATCAAGTGAAGTACTTTATTTTAGAATAACTATATAACGGTAAACGGACATAGATGGCGCTACGAGTAACAAAAAGGATATTTTGTTTTTACATAGATAATAATAACACATCCATCTTCAATATTGCTCCTCTCATCTAAATCTTCAATTTCATCCTTCAGTCTATTAATATACTTCTTACCTACATCCATATCTTGCAAATTTTCTACTTTCACTCTTTCCAAAGCGCTGGTTTGCTCCCTTACCCTGTGCCGCCAGCGATTGAAGATACCCCTTATCCGGGATATCACCAGTAAATGGTCCGAGTCAATGCCAGCACCGTGATATGCACGGGTATCCAGCACTTTTTTCTTCAATCTTTCATCTACAATCACAAAGTCTATCATACTTTTTAAAATACCTTCCACTCTTGTATAGGTGTGGATCTCTTTATGTTGAAACATTGAGTTCGACACAAAAAGATCCCACTCTAGACAAATTTCTAATACACTTCTTCCATTATCATTCACCTTTTCGTCACCAAACGCACCAAGCACCTTTTCATATCCATCACGCTTTACACCCACCCATCCATTAAAATCACCTAACATAATAATCTTCTCATTTGGCTTGGTAACTTTCAATACTTCTCTTACACTATTCCAGAACTCCTCGTTTTCGCTTTTTGCTGATGTTGTACCCCTCGAACCCACATCCCACGGTGCATAAACACCTAAAACGAAGATCCGAGTGATTCCAACTTTCAGCCTAATCCATAGAAGACGAGGGCTGACACACTCATACTCATTCACACACTCAGCCATTCGTGCAGAAAGAATTAGACCGACCCCTTGACAGCCTCGGCTGGTACTGGAAATTCCAGACCAATACGCCGTGTAAGGGCCGTGCTGCGTCGCGTCGCATCCTTTCCGCTTCGTTTCATTCACGCACAACACATCCAAACGTCTTTCATCCATCATCTGGCATACTTCCTCAATCTTTTCCTTCATTCCTCCTCTTACATTCATCGTCGCAAAACGGCTTTCAGCAGACCGCATACCGCTCCCGCCGGGAACGAGACGTGATGGGGTGCGGACACCATCGCCGCCATTTAGGTGCTTTTTACGGATCATCATGCGATTCCCACGAGACGCAAGGGAACAATTTTGTCCGCCCCAGCAGAGCCCCGCATGCCAGGGTAAGGCTAGCCATTACCTGGGGGTCGCCCAACCCCATGGCGGAAGTGGCACGCTCGAGACTAGGCTCGCCCCTAGCCATGCATCCATCGGCGCGGCAGACCTTAGATTGGCAGAATACAAACCTGATACAATTGTTTAGAAGACGTTCTAATTTGTTGAGATGCTCTTCAGTTAAATCCAGATAACACACATCAGCATAATCAATTATAGGGAGAAGAAGTGCTTGGGCAAGCATAATCTTCGTCTTTGTTAATGAGAATGAATGTTTTAAGCGTTGCAGATAATGTAGAACACTGTAAACTTTCCGACTGGTTGCAACAACGTGTGAATCCCAATGTAAGTTGGTATCAATATGTAGGCCAAGGTTTTTAACCGTCGTACTAAATTCAATTATAGTTCCGTCAAAGATCAGCGGTGGCAAGGTGTTAATGTCAATATTATTAATCTGATAGAAACTGCCAACTACTATAGCCTGACACTTTTTTATATTAACAGAAATGCCAAATTGGTTAGACCAGTCTAGAACTCCATTTAAGTTATGATTCAGCAAATCAATGGCCTGTTCCATGTTATCAATATTCGTCTGTACATAAAGCTGCAAGTCGTCAGCATAGAAGTGATAGAAACAGTTAATATATAATGAAAGCAAGTTTATGAAAACTGAGAACAAAATAGGAGACAAAATACCGCCTTGTGGAACGCCAGCTTTCAATTCGCACCAATCGGATTCATCCGTACCGTTACGAACCTGTTGCCGGCGTCCATGAAGATAACTGGAGAACCAAGAAATCACTGAAGAAGAGACGTTGCAACGGGAAAGGGTGGCTAAGAGGATATCAATGTCAACAGTATTAAATGCGTTACTAAAGTCTATTAATACTAAAATTGTGACTTGTTTATGTTCCATGCCCGTTCTAATGTCTTCTGTAACTTGAAGAAGTGCAGTGGTGGTACTATGCGCCTGCCTAAAACCAGATTGATATTTGTTTAAAAAGTGGTTATCAAGTAGATGTTTTGATAACTGGTTGAAGGCAGATGCTTCTAGGACCTTCGATAAGAATGAAAGTATGGAGATAGGACGTACGTCATTCAGATGAGTAGGATCTGGGGTTTTTGGGAGAGGACGTACATAGGCCATAAGCCATGATAGAGGAAAGCGATTTTCTGAGAAACTGTAATCAATAATATGGGTGATGATAGGGAGGATATAAGAGAGGATTGGAATTAACATCACACGACTTATTTGATCTGGACCAACGGCATTAGAGGAGATGGAATGAATAATTTTGTATACGTCATCTTCAGTGACAGCTGAGAATTCAAATGGCCTACCGTCGGGAGAAGGCAAAGCAAGAATGGAAGAGATCGAAACTAATTTTATATTTTCATCTAAAAGAGGAACTGAGGAAAAATGATTTTTAAGCTCATTCAAAGTGAAAGGGAATTTTGAACATGATTTCTGTACTTTACCTATACCCTGAGAATTAAGAAATTTCCATATATTAGCTGGAGAAACATTTTCTATGTTGTCGGAGAAATATTGGCGTTTTGCATTTCTACAAAATCTATTGCAGAGATTCCTTGCAGCCTTATATAAGCACCAATTTTCGTTAGTACGATCCCGCTTAAACTTTCTAAAAACACGATTTCGTTTTCTCATGGCGATACGTACCGCCTCCGTGATCCATGGTGCAGGAGGGCGCTTTATTTTGATGGCACGTACGGGTGCATGTTTATTGTACAGTGTTAACACTTCATTATTAAAACTAGCAATTTTTTCATCCACTGTATTAGCCGACAAAACCGGAGACCAATCTATCCTAGCTGCATCAGATGTCGATGGCTCCTACGTATACTATCGTAATCCACAAAATAGCCATTTTCGTTTTATTAGTATTTCCGAAATATTTTATTATAAACTATCTAATTCACAAACAAAAAAAATTCTATCATTTATAATTAAAAAGTTTTCACACGTATACATTCAGTCAGAAAAGTATCGGGAATGGATTATTTATTTATGGTTCCAAATTCAAATTTTTGTTTTTTTTGTTGTTGTTAGATTGGCACAACTGTTTTCCATTTTGGCGCGGAGTTTGAGTTGCATCTGTTGTTTACATTAAATACAGTGCTATTTTTAGTTATATCATATCTAGTGTGTATTGCTAATTTCATAATGGATAAAAACATCGAACAAAGAGTTTGTCTTAAATTTTGCATTGCCAATGGAATATCGTGTTCGGAGTCACTGAAAATGTTACAGAAGGCTTACGGTGAATCGACTTTATCAAAAACTCGTGCTTATGAGTGGTACAAAGCGTTCAAAAGCGGTCGAGATGTGATGGAAGATTTGCCTCGCTCTGGTAGGCCATCAACGTCTGCAACTGAAGTTAACATCGCAAAAGTGAAGGAAATAGTGACTGAAAATCCTCATTCAACTTTGAGAGAGATAGCCACCGAACTTTCTGTATCTCACGAGTCGATCCGTACCATTTTAACTAATAATTTGGGTATGAAACATGTTGCCGCTCGGCTAGTCCCAAAAGACCTGAATTTTTTTCAAAAACTCAATCGCATGAGAGTCGCTGAGGACATGCTAGAACGAGTCAATTCCGACCCAACATTCATGAAACGCATTGTTACTGGTGACGAGACGTGGGTTTACGAGTTTGACATGCAAACTAGTCAACAAGCTTCGGAGTGGCGCCTTCCAACTGAACCGAAACCGAAAAAACCACGCCAAAGTCGTTCAAAAGTCAAAGTCATGTTGACTGTTTTCTTTGACTATCGCGGTGTTGTGCACTCGGAATTCTTGCCGGAAGGTCAAACGGTAAATAAGGAATATTATTTGAGTGTTATGCGGCGTTTAAGAGAGCAAATCCGACGAAAAAGGCCAGATTTGTGGAAAGAAAATTCTTGGATTTTGCACCATGATAATGTACCTTCGCACAAGGCCATCATTGTGAACGAATTTTTAACCAAACACTCAACAAATACCATCGAGCAACCACCATATTCACCAGATATGGCTCCAGCCGACTTTTTTCTTTTTCCTTAACTCAAATTACCACTTCGTGGCACCCGTTTTCAATCGGTAGAAGACATAAAAGAGAATTCGCGGCGAGAACTGACCTCAATTCCGGAAACAGCGTTTAAAAAATGTTTTGATGATTGGATTATTCGTTGGCGTAAGTGTATCGTTTCTAAAGGAGCATATTTTGAAGGTGATAAAATAAATTTGGATGAATAATAAACAGTTTGTGTATTATTGATCTTTTCCTGCTACTTTCTTGACAGAGTAGTATAATAGTATGTTGCCGTTTCCTGCACAGTATACCGTCGTAATGTCTTATACGATCGGCTACGGGGAAGACGGGAGCGGAGTTGGCAATCGTAACGATTACTTGCGGTTTGGTACGCTGCAAAGAAGCGCGATATTTTCGTACAGCGCGTCTGCAGATTTCACACAAAATACAATAACTAAATTGATGTATGTTAAGAATGAGTAATAAGTATAGGATTGATTATTCAAAACAACACGCTAGAGGTCGAAAATTATGCGATATTACATTAAAAACGACAACGACAAGAAATGACACTGTTGTTTCTGAATCAATTTCTGTCACCTATGATTTGGCGTTGCTCAATAATAATGTAGAAGAAACTGGAAGAGTACTGAGTAAGTATTCTGACAAGAAATTTGTAATATTTAAGTATTTGCTTATTTTTTGCCAATAGTTAAAAATTAAACTATTGTAAATATAACACACGATTGTTTACGTTATTCATTTGTATTTAACAAGTATCGTTAGTATCATTTACTATTATTTACATTGTCATCAAAACTTTTTTTTTATCGTATGCAATACATACGATTTTTTACGTGGTTAATATTGAAATATTTATTATAGCATTTACACTTACTACAATTTACGTTGTTTAACTATATTTTTTTATTGATAGTAATGTTTAGTTAAGATTGTTTACGTCTTAGATGCAAAATAAATATGTATCTTATGTATCATTTTATTTAACAAAACGGCCATTTATAAATCTTACCGAATTACTCTCGTGCTATTTAAATTTTTTTATACTCATCATTATCAGAAGAAGCAGATTTATAATAAATTGACACACTTTCTAAACTGAATATGATGCCGGTATTTTGATGCAGTACCCGTCTTCCCCTGAATGTACAACTAAGCATGTAGAATAAATAGGCATGATTTTACTTTATTGGTGATCAGATCTATTCGACATCCTTAGCAAACACGCCGTCAACATATTTTAGTGATGTTACACCTACTCTCAAAATAAAAAAAGGTAACTAAACAGACAAGGGCCATTAGAAAACAGTACATTTATTAGAAGACAGTATAAGAATGAATGGATATAAGCAAAGAGAAAAAAAACTTGGTAAGGTGTACGTGACTCGTGAAGGTATACAAAATCCGAAAAAAGAAATAAAATCACCGTGTAAATGTCGATTAAAATGTTTCAAAAATGTATCAACTGACCAAAGAAAAGCAATTTTTGCGTTGGCTTTCTGGAAATTTGAACGATGGATTTATGTATCTAATCTAGTAAGCCGAAATCTTAAGCAAAGAGTTGATATTCATACCCGATCCCACCGAAAATATAATGATTGGGGTAATCAATACTTATATACCAGATACTTATATTCCCGAGTCAGATAGTATAGATGAAATTACATTATAGTTTGCAAAACAGTTCTTATCTACGCTGATGATCAGTGAACAATTTGTTTACACAGTAATACAGAAGACAGACTCTTCTACAGGTACTGTTTCTACTGATATCGAGGCAAGCATTAAAATTATCCATGTAAATATCTGCTGATGCCAGAAAAAGCGTACCTATGTGACCATATCAAATGCTTCCAACGTGTTGAATCCAATTATTCTCGAAAAGATAATTTTACTTATGCTCTTTGCGCGGTCTTAAGTTGTCCGATTTCATATTTAAAGAAGTAGATGCAGGGGCAGTCGAATCTAGGTTTTGGTCAGATACCGCCACAGGGTAAACCGGAATAGAATAGATTATGCAGCTGTAAGCTGTTAACAACATGTAATGTTTGTGTTTTTTATTTGGATTTATTGGAAACAATAAGAAGAATACAACAAGAAGAAGACAGTGTTCATGCATTGATTAAAAGAACTGACAATAATAAATATAACTATACTCCTTTCGAATAGTTTGCATAAGGGCTAAGCAAGATGGAAAACCTTATAATGTTGTTGAGATGGATCATACCAAGTTATTGAATTATAAATCAAATTTGGGCATTAAAAATTGGTCTGAAAATATTAACAGTGAAGTAGTGCAATAGAAGACGACGACTGCAAGACTGAGCACATAACTCATATTTTTCCACTTTATGATTATGTGCTCCCCATATCTTTGGCTAAAAATGACCTAATAAGTCTTTGCAATAGTTCAATCATTCCAACAGTTCATCATAACTTTAACTAAGGGATAGGCTTATATACTTGGGATTCCTCTTTTAGGCGATGAGCTAGCAACCTGTTTCTATTTGAATCTCAATTCTATTATTAAGCCAAGCAGTGCCGTGTGGTTCCCGGTACCAATACAATAAAGAATAGGACCACTCCATCTCTTTCCCATGGATGTCGTAAAAGGCGACTAGGGGATAGGCTTACAAACTTGGGATTATTTTTTTTAGACGATGGGCTAGAAACCTGTCACTATTTGAATCTCAATCTTATCATTAAGCCAAATAGCTGAACGTGGCCATTCAGTCTTTTCAAGACTGTTGGCTCTGTCTGCCTCGCAAGGGAAATAGACGTGACCATATGTATGTATGTACATATGTATGTGTAATGTATGTATGTATGTAAGCCAAGCGGTTGACCGTGGGCTCTTTTGATAACTGTTGGCTCTGTTTTCCCCGCAAGAGTATATTACCGCAAAGACGTGATAATATATCGTATAATAATATGTTATCTCTTTATTTGTTCAAATAGTGGGATTGAGTGAGTTTTTTGGTTTGTAATTTGAGTTTTATGTGCATATTGTTTGCATTAATAACACAAAAATCATAAAGAAATATTATTATATCAAGATGAATTTAATTTTAGTTGTTTTTTTTTTTATTCTGGACAAAATGTTTATTTTATGTGCAATTATAATGTTCTAAAAGTATGAAAATAAAATGGTTTTGTTGTAATTTTGTTGTAAAAAATAATCTGTGATTCTTTGATTATGAATGAAAAATTCCGAAAATATTAATTGGTGTAATAATTTACTATGCACATAATATTAATACCTTACAATCAACTGCCTATTATCATAATGAAATTTAAGTTTTAAAGAAGTTTTCAATATAATATCCCAACATACGTGCTTAAACAAAAATCTTATATTCCCATAAAAAGCAGTAAGTAACTCATACCACATTTTTTGTTGACAAATATACAAAGTAAATACTCGTAAAGGAAAGTTACGATTTTTTGATCGACAAATTATACAAAGTAAATAATTGTATAGATAAGTTACGATTTTTAAAAATTATTCGTTTCAACGTAAAGTATCCTAACAACAATATCTCAGAAACTATAACACATTTATAAAAGAATGTTATTATATTCATATACACTATACTTCAAGTAATTGTAGAAAAAAAAATCATGTGTCTAGCTTGAAATTTACAGGAACTACACACTCTAACACGTTCAATCGCGTCTCCTGTAAAGTTACATTTTAAGACATACGATAGTATACTTGGGAGCCATCGATGTAAGAGCATCATTATTTATTTTGGAAAGGCAACGGAGTTTCATTATGGTTGGTTTTGGTCTTGGAACTTTAATTTTATAGGAAACGTAAATAAGATCGTGATGAGAGAATTCAGGAGCGGGCGCTTGACCATGATTGGCAACAAGACCAGCTGAAGAGGTAATGATCAAGTCAAGCAAAGAGGGACCATGTTCTGTGAAGTGTGTTGAACCGGATGGTAAGATTGAGAAATTGACCGACTTGACAATACCCCGCAGCTTTTTGGCCCTGGAGTCATCCTTCATTAGACACGTATTGAAATCTCCTAGGATCAGATGGTGTGTGTAATCTGAAGAAACCGACTCAAGGAGAGATTCAAAAGCACTGAAATAATTAATATTTGAAGAGGGGCAATAAAATACTCCCAAAGCGGCTCCGACTCCCTTAAACGAGACCTCAAGAAATATATATTCGCTGCTGGCGGTGTATTCAGAAGGTGACATAGCGAGCACACGGTAATGTATATCACTTCTTAAATAAATGGCAACGCCGCCTCCCCGGGATCCGACACGATCGTTTCGTATTAAGATAAAGCCAGGTAGCGAATAGCTAGTCGAAGGTAAATTTAGTTTCAACCAGGTTTCGGACACAAGAATTGCGCCAAAGTGCACGGAAGAAAACGTTTCAATGAAGTCTGTGTAATGCGCAGCTATGCTTTGTGCATTGATATGACATACATTAAAATTGTATGGAAAATTGTGGAATGTATTATCAACAAAAGCCCCCAAGGTAATTGTAGAATCACAGGAAACAAAACTTGAGTCACCTGATCCCTCAGCAGAGCAGAAGGTTTCGGATAAAAAAATATTTTCACATTGCTGCATTGTATATAGATAAATGGGTTAATTTAAATATAATAAATAATCAAAGTATAAAAATATAAATATTAATATATTATGTATGTAGGGTGTAGTTTTAAGTCTGTTCCTGCACAACCTGCCGGCCGGATCTGATAACTGATACATATACAAATTTTATTATAAGGTCTATGACACAAGCAGACAAAGAAAAATAAAGACATGAAACAAAAAAAACATTATGTACACACCAAAAGACAAGTCTCGAGTGTATGGCGGGCTTTATAGCGATTGGATTCATTCCAAAGTATATGACGGTTACTTTAAAAAGAAAATTGACATTTGATGACTGACGCCTGTCATTAAGACAGGAAAACGACGGCTGTCAGATAAAAAAGAAAAACAAACAAAACTACCTACATCAGTCATCAGTACCTAACTAAGAGAAAACTAGGAATTTACCCACTCGCATTTAATAAAATATAGTGGACCAACCATCACCGAAACACAGAACCAATAAGCACCGCGTGAAAGCATACACAGGGAGATGAAAGTGAAAGAGGCCAACAGACTCAATTTGTATGCGCAGGTGGTGGCAACTTAGACTTAACCGCCTGTGTCTGCCGTCGGGTCATATTCCTTTTATCAACTACAGCCGTGGTCGTTCTTTTTGGGGGTGGACGTTTGTCTACTGCCGTCGATGAGCCCTGATCACTGCATATCATCCATCCTGAAAATCGCTTGATTAAAGCATTTAGCTCACCTTCGGTTGTGATCTTAACATGCTCACCAGTTGGGATCTTAATATTGATAACTCCATCGAGAGTCTAACAGTGCTTCATACCGAAATGTCGTCGAGCTGCTAAGAACACGCTTTGCCTTGTGTGTGTGAGAAATTCGGCAATACTAATTTTGGTACCCTTTAGTGCTGTTTTCTGGCTCCATATATCAGATTTGATCTTCTGAGAGCAGAGACTTACTAATACTGGACGAGCTCGGTCTGGCCTTCTAGTTCCAATACGGTGACAGATCTTTATTTGTGCGCTTGAATCTGTTAAGTTAAATTTATCAGCAAGAAGATCACTCACTATTACCCCGATATTTTCATTGGGAACCTCAGTGACACCATTCAGCACCAGCACTTTCCGTCGGCCTCTCATCTCCAAGGAGTCCACTCTGCAGCCTAAATACTTTATTTGCTGTTGCAAATTTTGGAAGATGGAATAAACACACTCCTTGAAGTCCCGGAACTCCCGTTGCAACTGACCTACATTCAGTCAGAAAAGTATCGGGAATGGATTATTTATTTATGGTTCCAAATTCAAATTTTTGTTTTTTTTGTTGTTGTTAGATTGGCACAACTGTTTTCCATTTTGGCGCGGAGTTTGAGTTGCATCTGTTGTTTACATTAAATACAGTGCTATTTTTAGTTATATCATATCTAGTGTGTATTGCTAATTTCATAATGGATAAAAACATCGAACAAAGAGTTTGTCTTAAATTTTGCATTGCCAATGGAATATCGTGTTCGGAGTCACTGAAAATGTTACAGAAGGCTTACGGTGAATCGACTTTATCAAAAACTCGTGCTTATGAGTGGTACAAAGCGTTCAAAAGCGGTCGAGATGTGATGGAAGATTTGCCTCGCTCTGGTAGGCCATCAACGTCTGCAACTGAAGTTAACATCGCAAAAGTGAAGGAAATAGTGACTGAAAATCCTCATTCAACTTTGAGAGAGATAGCCACCGAACTTTCTGTATCTCACGAGTCGATCCGTACCATTTTAACTAATAATTTGGGTATGAAACATGTTGCCGCTCGGCTAGTCCCAAAAGACCTGAATTTTTTTCAAAAACTCAATCGCATGAGAGTCGCTGAGGACATGCTAGAACGAGTCAATTCCGACCCAACATTCATGAAACGCATTGTTACTGGTGACGAGACGTGGGTTTACGAGTTTGACATGCAAACTAGTCAACAAGCTTCGGAGTGGCGCCTTCCAACTGAACCGAAACCGAAAAAACCACGCCAAAGTCGTTCAAAAGTCAAAGTCATGTTGACTGTTTTCTTTGACTATCGCGGTGTTGTGCACTCGGAATTCTTGCCGGAAGGTCAAACGGTAAATAAGGAATATTATTTGAGTGTTATGCGGCGTTTAAGAGAGCAAATCCGACGAAAAAGGCCAGATTTGTGGAAAGAAAATTCTTGGATTTTGCACCATGATAATGCACCTTCGCACAAGGCCATCATTGTGAACGAATTTTTAACCAAACACTCAACAAATACCATCGAGCAACCACCATATTCACCAGATATGGCTCCAGCCGACTTTTTTCTTTTTCCTAAACTCAAATTACCACTTCGTGGCACCCGTTTTCAATCGGTAGAAGACATAAAAGAGAATTCGCGGCGAGAACTGACCTCAATTCCGGAAACAGCGTTTAAAAAATGTTTTGATGATTGGATTATTCGTTGGCGTAAGTGTATCGTTTCTAAAGGAGCATATTTTGAAGGTGATAAAATAAATTTGGATGAATAACAAACAGTTTGTGTATAATTGATCTTTTCCTGCTACTTTCTTGACAGAGTAGTATATCTGCTGATGGTGCTGCAGTAAGCCTCTTCTCAAACTCTGCCATGCGACAAGCTAGTGAAGATTCCAGTTGCCTCTGCGTCTGTTGGACTTGCTCCAGTTGCAAATTTCGCTGTGTGTCCATTTTGTTTGTGTAATAAAAGAAATTTATCCACAAGGCAGGCAGGTGCAGGTATTCCTTTTATTATATCATTAACTTAATGATTTGTAGTATTCGTTGTTGTATAATACTAATTAAAAGTATGAAAAATAAAATATTACATAATTAAAATATAGGATCAGCTGTTTTTTAATGTTTTGCCTGCAACTACCCACAGGAAAGGATTCAAATACTCACAGAAAAATATTTTCACCTGGCGAAAACAAAATGGCACCACTGCTCTGAAGTTGTCTTTGTTTGTTTGTTTGTAATATCTTTATTGCATAGAAATTTACACAGTAACAAGAAAATAGTACAAAGTTATAAAATAAACAAATCACTAGCAATGGCGGACTTATCCCATATAGGGATCTCTTCCAGTCAACCGGCAAAACAATAAAGGAACTAAATAATTCAGTAAAAAGCGGCAAGTCACTGTGTTTTTAGCAACAATATAATAATATACTAACAGAAATACATATATGTGCCGTGTGGTTCCCGGCACCAATACAAAAAAGAATAGGACCACTCCATCTCTTTCCCGTGGATGTCGTAAAAGGCGACTAAGGGATAGGCTAACAAACTTGGGATTCTTTTTTAGGCGAGGGGCTAGCAACCTGTCACTATTGGAATCTCGATTCTATCATTAAGCCAAATAGCTGAATGTGGCCATTCAGTCTTTTCAAGACTGTTGGCTCTGTCTACCCCGCAAGGGATATAGACGTGACCATATGTATGTATGTAAATACATATATAGACATATACCTATCCACTAAATATATATGTATAAACTTATAATAAATAAACATACATAAACTAAGATAAATTGCTTGACGTTCGATCTAGGTGCTCAACTGGACAGGAACTTAAATACATTGAGTCAGAAAAGTATCGGGAATGGATTATTTATTTATGGTTCCAAATTCAAATTTTTGTTTTTTTTGTTGTTGTTAGATTGGCACAACTGTTTTCCATTTTGGCGCGGAGTTTGAGTTGCATCTGTTGTTTACATTAAATACAGTGCTATTTTTAGTTATATCATATCTAGTGTGTATTGCTAATTTCATAATGGATAAAAACATCGAACAAAGAGTTTGTCTTAAATTTTGCATTGCCAATGGAATATCGTGTTCGGAGTCACTGAAAATGTTACAGAAGGCTTACGGTGAATCGACTTTATCAAAAACTCGTGCTTATGAGTGGTACAAAGCGTTCAAAAGCGGTCGAGATGTGATGGAAGATTTTCCTCGCTCTGGTAGGCCATCAACGTCTGCAACTGAAGTTAACATCGCAAAAGTGAAGGAAATAGTGACTGAAAATCCTCATTCAACTTTGAAAGAGATAGGCACCGAACTTTCTGTATCTCACGAGTCGATCCGTACCATTTTAACTAATAATTTGGGTATGAAACATAGCTAGTCCCAAAAGACCTGAATTTTTTTCAAAAACTCAATCGCATGAGAGTCGCTGAGGACATGCTAGAACGAGTCAATTCCGACCCAACATTCATGAAACGCATTGTTACTGGTGACGAGACGTGGGTTTACGAGTTTGACATGCAAACTAGTCAACAAGCTTCGGAGTGGCGCCTTCCAACTGAACCGAAACCGAAAAAACCACGCCAAAGTCGTTCAAAAGTCAAAGTCATGTTGACTGTTTTCTTTGACTATCGCGGTGTTGTGCACTCGGAATTCTTGCCGGAAGGTCAAACGGTAAATAAGGAATATTATTTGAGTGTTATGCGGCGTTTAAGAGAGCAAATCCGACGAAAAAGGCCAGATTTGTGGAAAGAAAATTCTTGGATTTTGCACCATGATAATGCACCTTCGCACAAGGCCATCATTGTGAACGAATTTTTAACCAAACACTCAACAAATACCATCGAGCAACCACCATATTCACCAGATATGGCTCCAGCCGACTTTTTTCTTTTTCCTAAACTCAAATTACCACTTCGTGGCACCCGTTTTCAATCGGTAGAAGACATAAAAGAGAATTCGCGGCGAGAACTGACCTCAATTCCGGAAACAGCGTTTAAAAAATATTTTGATGATTGGATTATTCGTTGGCGTAAGTGTATCGTTTCTAAAGGAGCATATTTTGAAGGTGATAAAATAAATTTGGATGAATAACAAACAGTTTGTGTATTATTGATCTTTTCCTGCTACTTTCTTGACAGAGTAGTACATTATTTTTAAATATGTTGAGGGTCTGTGCTTTTTTAGTGTCCAAGGGGAGAGAATTCCAAAGCTTTGCAGCCTTTACGGAGAAAGATTTAGGGTAGGAATGGGAAGAGTGTAAAGGAACACATAGAAGAAGTTTATTGTAGGATCTTAGACGATTGTCCGGTTCGCGAAAAGAGAATTTTTCGTGAAGATACGAGGGGAAAGATCGATTGAAAAGAACATTAAAGAGCAGAGAAAGAATATGGAGATTTCGGTGAGCTCCGATAGGCAACCAGTTAAGTTGATCACGAAATTTCGAAATATGATCGTATTTCCGGAGACCGAAAATATATCGTATACAAACATTTTGTAAACGGTCGAGTTTATTGAGAAGTTCTTCAGTCGGATCCAAATAGACTATATCAGCGTAATCAAGATGAGGTAGCAAGAGTGAGCTAGCCAACATAATTTTAGTTTTAAGAGGCAAGAAGTTTTGAAGTCGTTGACGTGTAGTGAGTAGAAAATCTTTCGACTTACGTCATTGATTTGAGGGGCCCACGATAAAGTCTGATCAAATATGATACCCAAATTTTTAACTTTATTAGTAAAAGGGATAATTTCACCATTGAGTGAAATGTTGGGTACCAAGGATAAATTTAATCTACTAATAAAATGAGGGCTACCGATAATAATTGCCTGAGATTTGTTCGCGTTTATCTTAAGTCCAAAATTCCGAGCCCAATTCGCAATTGAAATAAGATCTGCGTTGATAACGCCGACAGCATTGTGGCATTCATCAAGTGGGGCAGCTGCATAAATTTGGAGATCATCAGCGTAAAGATGAAAAGAGGAGGATAATAGGGCCGTTATTCCATCTATAAAAATAGAAAAAAGTATGGGAGAAAGAACTCCTCCTTGTGGAACACCAGCAGCGAGCCCACACCAGTCAGAACTAATCTGGTTGGCGTAAACTTTCTGATGGCGACCCTGAAGATAGGAGCGAAACCACAGAAGACAAGATGAAGAAACTTTTAAAGAACCCAGAACAGCCAGCAGGATATCAAAATCGACTGAGTTGAAAGCATTAGAAAAGTCTAGGAGAACTAGGGCTGTGAGGCTCTTATTATCAATGTTTAAACGCAAGTCCTCTGTAATTTTTAGTAGAGCTGTGGTTGTACTATGGCCTGCTCTAAAACCCGATTGAAAAGGACTCAGCAATCTATGCCTTATCAAGTGACTAGAGAATTGCCGCTGAACATGGTGTTCTAGGATTTTAGATAACGGTGGTAGGATAGAGATAGGACGGAAATGGGACAGTAAGGTTGGGTTAGATATTTTGGGAAGAGGAATAATGTGTGCTAATTTCCATGCAGACGGATATACTCGAGAACTCAAAGAAAAATTTATAATTGAAGCAAGATGGGGTGCGATTATCGATACAATTGGCTTGACCATGTTTAAAGTTATTCCGTCATAACCCATCGCGTTGGACCTAAGTTTGCCAACAAATTTGATCACCTCATCGGCAGTAATAGGGTCAAGGTCAAAAAAAGGGCAGTCAGGAGTAGGTCTTGCAGCAAGTTGAGTAAGAGTTGCCTGCTTAATATTAGGTGTGAGATTTATGGGAGGTGAGCAAAAATGATTATCAATTGTGAACCGTCAAATTTACGTTCAGCCATAGACAATGAGTGAAAGTAACAGTATTGCCAGTCTTTAAAATAAAAATACCGTGTGCTTATCGATTTATTGACAAGGGATCAAGTCTCCCTGGGGATCAAGTATCCCCAGTCTCCCTATACGTATCATACCGAGGCCTAGATTGTGCTAGAAGGTTTGTAGAGTCTATTATCAAAGACGTAAAGAAAATATATGATATAGTTAACGAACCAGCCCCAATGATATTTACTGATGATGATGAAACGGAGTTTATCAAAGCAACTCGCTGCCATATTTGTAACAACTTTGTATTTTCGGACCGGGTACGCGACCATTGTCATGTTACCGGTCGCTACAGAGGACCTGCCCACCCACAATGCAATTTGCAATTTAAACGTCCCTCGTTTGTACCCATCTTTTTCCACAACCTAGCTGGTTATGACTATCACTTATTCATTAAAGCTTTGGCTGAAGTTCCTGGTGACATAAAAATTATACCCAAAACTAAAGAAAACTATGTTTCATTCATCAAATTTATACCGGTTTCAAATGATCAGTTTTATCAGCTTCGTTTTGTTGATTCATTTAAATTTCTAGCTACAAGTTTAAGTAAATTATCAGACACATTGAAACCAGATGACTTTAAATACCTTAAAAATTTTTACCCCTGTGATGAGAAATTTCAGTTACTTACTCGTAAAGGTGTATATCCGTACGAGTACATGAGCTCATGGGAACGTTATCAAGAAAGTCAACTTCCACCAAAAGAATTATTTTACAGTTCGCTGAATGACGAACATATCTCCGATGAGGATTACAGGCATGTGAATTTAATTTGGTCAACCTTTAAAATTTCTGACCTAGGTTCATATACGGATCTCTATTTGAAAACTGATGTGCTATTACTATCAGATATATTTGAAAATTTTCGTCGGACTTGCAAACAGCATTATCAGTTGGATCCAGCATTTTATTTGACCGCACCTAGTCTATCTTTTGATGCAATGTTGCTTAAAACAGGCGTTCAGTTAGAGCTTATCAATGATTTATCTATGATTCGAATGTTACAACAGGGCATTCGCGGCGGTGTGTGCCTATGTTCCCATAGACATGCTAAAGCAAACAATTCTTTCTTACCTGATTACAAACCCTTAGAGCCTACATCGTATATTACTTATATCGACTGCAACAATTTATATGGGTTCAGTATGTGTCAATATTTACCATTATCCAATTTTAGGTTTCTTAATCAAAATGAAATCAATACATTGGATATAATTCAAGTAGAAAATGATGCTGACTATGGGTTTATACTAGAGGTAGACCTAGTTTATCCTAAGCACTTGCATAATTTACATAATGATTTACCATTTTGTCCAGAAAAATGCATTCCACCTGGTGGTAAAAATCACAAACTCATTCCGAATTTATATGAAAAAATTTTATTATGTATTTCATTACATTCATTTAAAAACTTGTTTAAAACACGAACTGATTTTGAAAAAAATACATAGGGTAATAACATTTAGACAAAGACCGTATTTAAAACAATATATTGATTTGAATACTACTTTAAGACAAAAAAGTTCATCCGCTTTTGAACAAGATTTTTTTTAAACTGTTGAACAATAGCGTTTTTGGAAAAACTTTAGAAAACAATGAGAAGCGAGTTAATGTGCACCTGGTTAATCAGTGGGATGATAATGAAAATCTTACTAAAAAAAGAAATTGTGCTCAAAAACTTATCGCACGTCCAAATTTCCACAGTGCAACAGTTTTTCTGATAATTTAGTAGCTGTTCAATTAAATCCTGAAAAAAATATTTTGAACAAACCCATTTACATTGGTTTTACTGTTTTAGAACTTTCTAAAAGTCATATGTTTGATTTTCATTACTCAGTTATACAACCCCATTACAAAAGTCATGTTAAGATGTGTTACACTGATACAGATAGTTTTATTAGTTTTATATATGATATACAAACAAATAACTTTTATTATGATTTAAAAAAATACTTTTTACATTATTTTGATACTAGTAATTGTGAAAGTAATGAATATAGTTTACCAATTCAAAGTAAAAAAGTTCCTGGTCTATTTAAACTTGAAATGGGGACTAAAGTTATAACCGAATTTGTTGGACTTCGATCGAAGTTATATTGTATTAAAACCACCAATAGCATAATAAAAAAAGCAAAAGAAATTAAGAGAAACATTGTGCGTGATTTTAATGTATCGGATTATGAAAAATCTCTGCATAAAGGTAACGTAATTCGTAAATAAATATTTTATTTAAATCAATTAAACATGAATTATTTACATGTGCCGTAAATAAAATTGCTTTATCAGCCGATGATGATAAAAGAGCCATATCAAAGAATAAGATTTCGTCTAAAGCATGGGGGCACACAAGTATATTTAATTTTTAACAGGTTTTGAAAATGGATACTTATTTGTTAAATTTAAATGTTTTAAAAAAACATACATATTTGTTACATATGGGGCATTTCACGTGAAGCGGCAAAATAGGGTGAGGTTCTGGATTTTGTTTATATTCTGGTTAGTTATACTCCTAGCAGATATGGAAGTGCACACAAAATATTTTTTTCGTCCGAAGCTTTTTTGCCGAATTATGAGCTTTTGAAAAAATACGTTTTAAGAATTCCGTGATTTTCGGATGCCCATTACTTTATATAAATCAATTTGTTAAAAATCAAAATTAAATGGTTTCTTATAGTTAAAAGAGTGGAAATTTAGATTTTTTTATGGAATTCTAAATTTGGTTCTTTTTTTGTATAGTAAACCGGAAATGAAGATTTCAAATAGATTTTCAAGCAACTTCGACATTATTTTATTTTATTTCTTTAGCATTAAATTTAAGCCTTATGTATGCTAATTACACACAAAAAAAAATATAACGTGATCTCCAATAGTTTAGAACCTAGAGCATACTGAGTACATGCACGTCGCTATAACAATTATCTTAACATTCGTGATTATGGGCTAACATTTGAATATACTTCGTTATTAACATTTTATTCGTTAATTTTAAAATGCGAAAATTGATTTTATTAAAATATAAGAATGAAAATATATTTTATACATACATACATACATATAGTCACGTCTATATCCCTTGCGGGGTAGACAGAGCCAATAGTCTTGAAAAGACTGAATGGCCACGTTCAGCTATTTGGCTTAATGATAGAATTGAGATTCAAATAGTGACAGGTTGCTAGCCCATCGCCTAAAAAGAATCCCAAGTTTGTAAGCCTATTCTTTAGTCGCCTTTTACGACATCCATGGGAAAGAGATGGAGTGGTCCTATTCTTTTTTGTATTGGTGCCGGGAACCACACGGCACTATATTTTATATTTTATATTAAGTATATTAAGTATTTTAATTATAATAACAAATTCACACAAAAGAGTTATTTAAAACTGTAAACATTTCTTTCCAAAAAAAACTACACCATCACCTTACTGATCACAGAATTGAAGTTTCTACCATAAAATATATTACTGATGGAGCTCCTCAACATTTTAAGAACAGATTCAACTTTGTTAATTTATTCTATTATAAACAAGACTTCCATAGATTGTCAGTTACATTTTCATGCCACTGCTCTTGGTAAAGGTCCATGCGATGGTCTTGGAGGAAACCTTAAACGATTGGCATCCCGGGCCAGCTTACAATCTAGAAATAACGCTATCAATACACCATTGAGATTGTATGAATGGGCAAAATCATCGTTGACTACAACGACAATATACTACTGCTCGAAGGAAAGTATTCAACAAGAGCGAGATTTTCTACGAACCCGTTTTGCTTCTGCAATCATAATTCCAGGAACTAAAAAATTTCATGCGTTTCTTTCAACCGATGAAGGCTTATGTGTTAAAAAAACTAGTAGTAGTGAAAATAGTAAAAATGTAAGAATTACAAAATAAATCTTTCCTTAAATATCTAATGATGAATAGATTATTCATTAATAAAACAGAACCTGTCCAATGTATTTACTAAATATTATAATTCTTTATAGTCTTATAACAGTATTTAAATCCATATAGGTATACTTTACCTACTCGATGTACTTAAAGTTCGAAATTTAAATAGACCGTCTGAACTAATAAAGTACTGGATATGGCGAGCGATACGATGTGCATGTACTCAATATGCTCTAGGTTCTAAACTATTGGAGATCACGTTATATTTTTTTTTTTTCAAATCAAATCAAATCAAATCAAACATCTTTATTGTAAAACACAGGTAAAAACAAAAAAAAAAAAATAGGTCAACAATAAAATTATAGGTATCACTGTGTCCTGCCCATATGGACGTACAATATTTCCTTTATAATATGATTAAAGATCAATTAATTACTAATACAAATCAAAATAAGCACTTGCAAAAATAAAAAGAAACAAAAATCAAAAAATAATAATAATAACAGTATTTAGGTCAAAAGTAGTCAAAATAATTTGGTGTCATTTAAATAATTATCAATACCATAATAACATTCATTTGCCAATAATAATTTAAGTTCTTTTTTAAATGTCAGTAGATTTAATTGTTTAAGATTGTCAGGTAATTTATTAAAAATAATCGGTGCCATGCCCATAACACTTTTGGTCAACAGCGCTGTCTTGATGCCACCGACTACAAGCTTATGTTGATATTGAGGTCTTATTTTGTCTACTCTCTTTCTCGTGTCACACAATTTCAAAAACAAATGAGGGTTTGTTTTCACAAAAATGCAAATTTCAAAAATGTAGATGCATGGCAAGGTTAATAGTTTGTGCTTCTTAAATACAGGCACGCAACTGTCTGTTGTTTTTAGACCAAACATTGATCTGAGACAACGTTTCTGTAATTTAAAAATTTTCTCTTTTTCGGTTGAGTTTTTTTTTTTTTTTTTTTTTTTTTTTTTTTTTTTTTTTTTTTTTTTTTTAACGTGTGGAAAGACCTTCGTCTACCCGGCCGGCTACGGGAAGTCGGTCGGGTTATGTGGGGCTTGAACCCACTAAAACCACACGGTGCCATCGCCTACCGCTTCGTTGCCAGGAGTGTGAGCTGCCCTCGCTCATACTCCTGACGCGGCGGCCGCTTCCACGGCGGCCTCGGCTCGGCCGCTCTCCACTGAGCGGCCAGCGGGGTGACCCGTCGGCCTTCAATTCTACCCGCTAGGGGAGGGCGCGCCTGGCACAAGCGCGCCTTCGACCCAGGGCCGTTTCGCCAGGCAGCGGAATCCCGTTTCCGCCGCCCGACCGGCCCTTATTGTGGGGGCAGCAGGTGCAGGGCGTATGCCCGCCTCCTGCGCCCAGTGCGCCGGCGGCGTATGGGGAGGTCGGACGTGTCCTCTCTCACCCTTTCCGCCGCCTCTTTGCGGAGCATGACGCTCTCCGCAAAGGTCTGCACTGCTGTCCACGACCTCTCGCTGTCGACCATCTGTCTCACGACAGCCGGCAGAGAAAGGTCGTCCCCCACGACCGCGCGAAGCTCCGCACGGTCTTGGTCCCAGGCTGGGCAAACCTCCAAGGTGTGCTGGGCGTCCTCGTCAGCACATCCGTCACAGTGGTGGCAGACAGCAGACGGCTCCCGACCGATCAGACACAGATACCCTCCGAAACAACCATGTCCGGAGAGCATCTGGGTCAGACGGTAAGTCAGGCTACCGTGCTGCCTCGCCAACCACTGTCCCAACACCGGACGGACCGCCTCGACGGTTCTACGCCCAGCAGTCGGCTGCTCCAGCCTTTGGGACCACTCTTCAATGGAGCGCTGACACAGCTCATTGCGGCGTCCTGCGATCTCCCTCGGTGCTAACCGGTGACCCTGGGCCACGGCCTCCTCGCGCCAGAAGAACAGCGACGCGAGGGTTTTCGCCTCTAGGTCCCAGGGAATGGAACCGGCCAGCACAGACGCTGCCTCAAAGGAGATCGTGCGATATCCCCTTGCGGCTCTCGTCGCCATCAGCCTCTGTGGCCTCCGCAGGGAGGCGAGGTTTTGGCGAGAGAGCGCATCCGCCCATACGGGGGCCCCGTAAAGGGCTATTGATCGCACGACCCCCATGTACAAGCGCCTGCAGGACGCTTCTGGACCTCCCAGATTCGGCATGAGCCGAGTCAGCGCTCCGGCCGCCGTCGTCACGCGCGGCGCTAATTCCGCGAAGTGGGCGCCGAAGTTCCATCTGCCATCAAGAACGATGCCCAGGTAGCGCATCGATTGCTTGATGGCAATTGAAACACCTCCAACCGTCAGACTGGCGTCTGCAGGCGGCTTCCTCCGAGGGCCATGGAAGCACAGCGCCTCGGATTTGTGGAGAGCCACCTCCAGACCCAGTCGACGGATCCGGCGCACCACTTCAGCGACTCCCGCAGTGGCGAGCAATGACGCCTCCCTATATGTGGCGCCGCGGGCGGTCACGAGTGTGTCGTCCGCGTAGCAGACGACCTCCACCCAGGGCAGAGTGACCGTCCGCAGCACCCAATCGTAACCGATGTTCCACAGGAGCGGTCCTAAGACAGAACCCTGTGGAACACCGCGCGTCATTGAACTCTTCGTCCAACCGTTTCGGTCAGGGAAGATTATCCATCTCTCTGAGAGGTAGTCCTGGATGACCCGACGCAGGTAGGTCGGCACCCCATGGTATCGGAGTGCCTCCACAATGCAAGACCAGGGGAGGGAGTTAAAGGCGTTGGCGATGTCCAAAGACACCGCCACGACCACCTCACCCTGGGCAACCGCATCCTGCGCCAAGGACTTCACCCTCAGCACGGCGTGAATCGTCGACCGCCTCCGGCGGAACCCGTATTGGCGATCCGCCAGGTCCGGTCCGACTCTCTCCAGGTGCTCGACGAGGCGGTCAGCAATGACCCTTTCCAGCAATTTGCCGGCCTCATCGAGCACGACGAGGGGACGGAACCCGGTCGGAGAATCCGCCGGACGTCCCTCCTTCTGCAGTAGGACTAGTCGGCCCACTTTCCACGCCGCGGGAAACCTTCCCTGCTCGAAACAGGCTGTGAACAGCCCCCTCAGCCGTTCCCCCAGAACGTCCAGAGCGAGGACGAGGGCACGACCCGGAACTCCATCAGGACCCGGGGCGACGTTCTTCGCACGCAGCCGTGTAACGGCTGCAGCAAACTCATCCCGGGTCACCTCCGGGATCGCCTCCACGCCCTCGCTTCTTTCCGCCAGTGGCGGTGCCATACTGGGGGGCTGAAAGGCCGCTCCCTGCGGGAACAGAGCGGCCACCACCTCACCGAGGAACTGCGGATCCAAGGTCCGCGTCAGGGGGGCCGCATACGGCCGGAGCTTATTCCGGACCAGCCGATACGGGCGCCCCCAAGGATCGCGGTCCAAGGTACCCAGCAGCTCCTCGCGTGCTGCCTCCTTGGCAGACGCTATCGCGGTCCTCAGCGATCTCTTCGCCTCCACTAGTGTCGCGCACAAGGCGGCCTCTTCGGACTCGTCCCTGCGCCTTCTCCTCCGGTATCGGGCGTACTGGCGTCTAGCCCTGAAACAGGCTTCTCGCAGACGCGAGAGCTCGGGCGACCACCAGTACACCCACCTTCTGGGAGGACGAGTACTGGCCCGGGGCATCGAGGCGTCGCAGATTTCTGCTAACGCGCCCCGGAACCACTCGGTTTCGTCCTCTACCACCACATTCGCCGGCGCACGGGACCAACCTTTTACAATGGCCGCCTCGCGGAGAAACTCCTTGTCGAGGCGCTTCAGCTGCCACCTCGGGCCAGCCTCGTTCGGAGTTCGGCTTGGGCCGCTCGGAGCGACCGAGGACGCGGAGAGATCAAACCGTATGTAACGGTGATCAGAGAGCGTCTCCACGTCCTCCAACACGCTCCAGCCCTCGACACGGCGCGCTAGGTCTGGGCTCGCGAACGTAACGTCCGGTCGCGAGCTACCGTTCCATCGCACGCACGTGGGTGCCGTCCCCCGATTCACTACCGCTAGCCCGTTAGTGATGAGCCACTCCTCGATAAGTGCACCCCGCGCATCTGTTGCGGGGGATCCCCATGCCGTTGATTTGGCATTGAGATCTCCAGCAACCAGCACGGGGAGAGGGTGACTCCTCAGGACCAGCGCCTCGACCTGGGTCAGGAATGACTCGAACTCGTTGAGCGGACGGTTGGGCGAGAAATAAACTCCAACCACAACCAAGTCACCCAGACGAGCCGAGACCATTCCATGACCTCGCACGACACATGTAGGAGGCGAAGAGCTCGCCGAAGACACGATCGCCACCGCACTGTCTTCGTCCCGCACCCAGTTATCCCGGGGCGGGATGAAGTACGGCTCAGAGACCACCGCCACGTCTATCAACCACTGCGCCATGCTCTGACACAACAGGTCCTGTGCACTGGTGCAGTGGTTTATATTCGCCTGGAGAACTTTGAGGGCCATAATTATTAAGAGGCCCCCGTTTCCATCACCTCGGCGCTCTGAGCCGCACGAGCAGGCTGCGTCTGGGCCGTAGCCGCGGACGCACCCCGCTTCCCACCTCTCCTTTTTTTATTTTGGCGCGTGCTGGAGCACGCCTTGCTCCCCACGCGGTGCCCCGTCGGCTTGCCTGCCCCCGCGCACAAGATGCACTTGGGGGCGGCATTGCACGCCGCGGCCTTGTGACCCGGCTCGCCGCACCTGTAGCACAGCAGGCTCCTGTCGGACTCGGCAGTGCACCGCTGCGAGACATGACCCGTCTCTAGGCAGCGGAAGCACTGCATGGGCCTAGCCGGCAGCAGTTTTACCTGCGCCGAAACCCATCCGACTAGGAGTCTGGTGCCGTTGGCGGTCAGCCGTTTGGCCGCCGCGATGGGACACCTTACCCAGGCCGTGCGAACGCCCGAGCGGTCCTCCCGAATGTCCCCGACTCGGATTTCCGATTCGGGGCATTGACCCGCACGAGCGATTGCGCTACATACCAAGGCTGGTGTGGCGGAGTCGCACAGCTCCAGCACGCGCACATCCACACTCTTTAGAGGCCTGGATACCTCTGCTACCTGAGGATCCAGGACCTCCTTCAATTTGGACGCCAGGAGGTTGGCCTTGTCGTCCTTTTCAGTGCCCGCTATCTCTAAGATGCGGGCACCGGTTGCCGCCTTTTTAAATTTGACCCCGGGTATACCCAGGGCGCCGAGGTCCACTTTATCCATGGCCAGATCCATGATCTGACCATATGTCGCTCCCCGCTTTTCCGCGTCCGGCCGCAGCCTGATCACAACCGCAGCCGACCGCGGTGGGCGGAGTTTGGGCGGTTGTGGACCCTTCTCTTTTTTGGCCGCAGCCTGGTTACCCCGGGGTGGGGCAGCGGCAGCGGCAGACTTCCTCCTGGCACCCTTCTCCGGCACCTTTTTCCAGGGCTCTTCGCTTGGCCCAGGAGCCGGAGGCAGAGCGGTTGGCCGTGACGCCGGCGCAGCCGTTACGGCTGCGTAGGATGATGAGTTGGCCGACCTCGTTGACGACCGTGGTGGAGTCACCAACGGTACCGGCTCAGGCGCCGTAGGGGCAGAGTTCCCTTTATTGCCCTTTCCCTTCCTACCCCGTTTGCCTTTGCCCTTTTTGGGCTTGGGTTCAGGGGTCGGTTGGGGGGGCGCCTTCCGCCACACGGCCGTACGGCTTGCCGGAGCCGGCACCGGCACCTCCTCCACATCGGTGTCGGAGACCGGGAGCATGTCGGCCACCGAGGCAGCCAACCCATCACCCGACGTCTCTTTCGCCGGCGTACGGCGTTTATCGGCTGCCAGTGCGGGCCGCAAACTTTTCGCCGGCAGGAGACGGTCCTGGAGGCCCTCAAAACGGGCGTCCAGTACAGGACTCATCGTGGAGAGAATGAGGCGCTGCAGCACCTCAGTCTCCTCCTGCCGGAATTCTGTCAAAGGGGCAGGCGCAAGGGCCGCCCGTTCGGGACGCTCACTATTAATGGCAGCTCTGAGCTGCGCCACTTCTTTCTCAAGTGAGGAGACCTTTGCTTCCATGCGCTCGCATATTACGCGCAGGCGCTCAGCCTCCTCACCTGTCGACCCAGAGCTCAGAGCCGACATCACCTTCTCTAGGGACGCCGCAGCGTCCTTCAGGCCCTTTTGAAAGGTACCCTTGAGGTTCCCTGAATGGGCCGCAATTTCCCGGATGATTTTTATATTGGTTGCGGCCTGGTCCCCAAGGGTGCCCTTGTCTGCGGGCGATGACGCCTGCAGCGTCTCCGCCTTTTTGGCCATCTCGGCCACCGCCTTTTCAGCCTCATCGCGCTTTGCCGCCACTAACTCCCGACGGGCGTCAGCGGACAAAGTCGACTTCGGCCGACCACCTTTTTTCGCCGCTTTCGCGGCCTTCATAATTGGCGCCTTGGGCGCTTTCGGTGCCGGCATTTCTGCACTGGCACCATCCTCCCCCTCACGGCCCCTTTTTGGAGCCCGCTGTCGGGGTTGCACCTCCAATAAGCTTTCTACGCTCACCCATTCCGCCTCGGAGAGTGAGCCAGCCTCTGGCTGCGACGTCAATATTAAGGGACTTGCGTCCCTATGTCGGTTCTTGCCCCCCCCAGATACGGTGGGGCAGCCCGCGCCCGAGGACGCGGGGAGGGATTCTCCGACCGCGGCGCGGCCGGTACCCTCCTGGGGTAGTGAAGTCTTAAGAAGCGACATATCATATATTTCCTTTTTTACAAGGGTTCGGTCCCTGAAAGATTGGGCGCTCGAGACGGGGTTCCCCCCCCGCCATTCATCCCCTAGGCACGCCCGACCGTGGGATTGGGGTTATTTTTTATTGAGGTTTTCTTCCTCGCGGCGCTGGCCATGATAGCACAGTACCCTCGGCCCCATCAGTTGGGGTAACGAGTTGCCCGACGCCGGCCGAAACCGGAACGCCGCGCGAAGAGTTGCGCCACATCCGCTCTCGTCTGAAAGCAGACAAGAGGGAGCGGCGCCCGACACGCGAGGGTCTAAATAAATAGACCCCGCCCACCAAAACACTCGCGAAGGCCCCACAGGGGACCCCGCTTTTGCGGGACATTGGCCAACAACAAACAAGACCCCGTCAATCGGGGAGTTATTTGCTGTCGCCCGGGGTGCACCGTCCCGTGTCCCTCGTCAGCCCACCGCTGTAACCGGATTCATTGGAATCAGGCAACAGAAGCAAGGCCTTCAAGAGACAGGGCACTCGAGGAGGTTTCCCGCACTTAGCACCCCCGGTTGAGTTGACCCAAAATATTACACCATACCGTAAAGTGGGTGTCACTAGTCCATGATATGCTACTAAGACAGCTTCAAGTTTGACTTTCTGAGATAATCGAAATAGCGCATATGCTGATTTACTTAACTTACTACAAATCTCGTCTGCATGTTGTGTCCATATAAGATTACTATCAATTTTGAGACCGAGAAACTGATAAAAGTGCATAATTTTAGTTTTATTAAGATTTATTTTTAGATTATTTAATTCAAGCCATTTTATTATATCATTCAAAGTATTATTAATGTCAATTTCATAATTATTTTCATTATTATATTTTATTACTACAGTACTATCACCCGCAAATAAGACCATACGTTGATGCACAGATTTTGGTAAATCATTTATATAAATAATAAATAGTAGTGGTCCCAGAACGCTGCCTTGAGGCACTCCAAATTTATTTATTTTAGGGTCAGATAAAGATTTCGTTTCGTACTTAGTCTTAGTGCATAAATTGGATATTTCCACAAACTGTGTCCGATTGTCTAAATATGAAGCTATTAGATTTAGAACATTACCTCTTATTCCGTACGCATATAATTTATTTAATAATCTTTTGTGATTTACAAAATCAAATGCCTGCGTCATATCTGTAAACAGTAAGTAAGTAAGTAAGTAAATGCTTTATTGTTCACTAAAGGAGTACATTACAAATAAAAACAGTACAGTACAAAGGCGGGCTTATCCCTAAGTGGGATCTCTTCCAGCCAACCTGACAGTAAGAGGATCATAGACAATATTGAGGCAAGGGTGAACAACAGTTCTTTTACTAGAATTATCCTTAAGACACAACAATTATATACGTAAAATACAAATAAATAAATAAAGAAAATATATAAACATGGATATATTCTAAATTAACTTCAAAACCAATTCAAAACTCGAGAAAGAATTTATTAAGCTTATTTTTGAAGGAATTAGAAGAAGGGGACAATTTTATAAGAAGGGGCAGTTTATTCCAAAGGCGAGCAGCCAACACGGAAAAGGACTTACCGTAGGTTTGAGAATGGTAGTCAGGAATCTGTAAAAGGAGGGTATTACAGGAACGAAGGCGTGGATCATGGATGCGAAAAGTGAATTTTTCTGACAGATATTTAGGGAAAAGGGGATTAAAAAGAACACTGTACAAAAAGGAGACAATATGTAAGTTACGACGTGATCTCATAGATAACCAGTTCAAACGTGAGCGGAACTCCGATATGTGGTCAAATTTCCGAAGACCAAAAACAAAACGAATGCACATATTCTGTATCCGCTCAAGCTTATTTAACAGTTCCTCAGTCAGGTCGATATACGCAACATCAGCGTAATCGAGAACAGGGAGGAGCAATGAACGAGCCAAAAGCGCTTTAGTATCAGAAGGTAGGAACTGTTGCAATCGCCTCAGAGAATGCAAGGAGATAAAAGTTTTCCGGCTAAGTTCATTGATTTGAGGGGACCAAGAAAGAGTTTCGTCAATGATTATTCCCAAATTTTTGACTTTGGAAGCAAGAGGTATAGTGTCATTGCCTAAAACAACTTTGGGAAACACCAATGACTTAAATTTAGAGATAAAGTGAGGACTACCTATAACAATGGCCTGAGACTTGGCCGCATTGATCAATAGACCAAAGGATTTGGCCCATTCAGCAATACGAGCCAAATCGGAGTTGATAACACTGATCGCATGGTTGAAATTATTCAGTGTAGCAGCTGTATAAATTTGGAGGTCGTCCGCATAAAGGTGGAATGAGGAAGACAGCGAAGAAGTGATTCCATCAATGAATAAAGAAAAAAGAATTGGCGAAAGTATGCCACCTTGAGGGACACCAGCATCCAAACTACACCAATCAGAACGATTGTCATCAACCTTGACCAACTGACGCCGCCCAGTGAGATAAGAACGAAACCAGGCCAGGGTAGAAGAGGAGAAGTTAAGACTGTACATTATTGCAAGAAGAATCTCGAAATCGACTGAGTTAAATGCACTAGAAAAATCCAGTAAAACGAGCAGCGTAAGATTTTTGTTTTCTATGTTAAGACGAATGTCATCAGTGATTTTAACAAGTGCTGTTGTTGTGCTGTGACCAACCCGAAAGCCAGACTGGAAGGGACTCAAAATATTATACTTAGCCAGATGGTTAGAAAGACATTTTTGAACATGTTGTTCTAAAATTTTGGATAGAAGAGGAAGTATGGAAATTGGACGAAAGTGGGAGTAAGCAGTAGGGTTGGATATTTTAGGAAGAGGAACAACAAGCCCTGACTTCCAGGCACTAGGAAACACCCCTGAGGACAAAGAGCTGTTGATAATATTAGCAATTACAGGAGAAACAAAGTCTGCTATGGGTTTAATCATGTCTAAGGAAATATTGTCATTGCCCACAGCCTTTGAATTAATAGAATTTATGATTTTTTGTACTTCATCAGATGTAATCGATTCAAAGACGAACGGGGAAATGTCAGTAGAAACATTACTGTGAAGTCTAGCTAGAGTTGCATGTTTTGAATTAGGTGAAGTACAAACTGGCGAGGTAGAGAAGTGTAAGTTCAACTCATTTAGATTAAACTGAAAATCTGTACCAAATCTCTGTTTGCCGATCCCCAGCCCTTTAAGAAATTTCCAAAGTTTGTTGGGTGGGCAATTATCAATATTATCGTGAATATGTTTCCGCCTAGCATCACGACACTTGCGGTTGCACAGATTACGAAGAGAAACATAAGTATTATGATTGAAGGTAGAAGGACAATGACGTAGCCTCAGTTTTGCTTTGTCTCTCTTCGCCATAAGTTGTTGGATTTCCGGGTAGAGCCAAGGAGCAGGAAGGTGCTTAACACGAACAGGATGAAGAGGGGCGTGTTTATCAAAAATAGATAAAATAAAGGAGTTGAAAGCAGCCACTTTATGATCAACCTCATCCAGGTTCAGAATAGTCTCCCAATCCGCACGAGCAAAATCGGATATTAACAAATCTTTATTAATATGTGCAAAGTTGCGCAACAAGATGACTTTGTGTCTACGTTTAGGGGGTCTAAGTCTAAAGGAAGAAAACAGAAGGTCATGGGCTGAAAACCCTGGAGCCTTAAACTGACCGTGCTTAGCGACTATATCGGGGGAGGAAGTTATAATAAGATCAAGCAGAGATGGACGGAGATTGAGTGGAAAATGAGTGGCGTTAAGGGGAAGGACATGTAGATCTAAGGAGTGTAAAAGAGAGAGGAGAGTTTTTGAACGGGAATCATTTTTAAGAAGACATGTGTTGAAGTCCCCCATGAGGATAATGTGATCGAACAAGGTCCGTGTGTTAGTCAAGACAGAGTCGAGTGAGTCAAAATAGTTAATGTGGAGAGATGGACTGTAAAACACTCCCAGTAAAACTTTAATTTTATGAAGAGAGACCCCCAGGAAAAGGTGTTCCGGGCTTTGGGTAACAGGGGGAGATTAAGAAACCACCTCACAAGAAATATCACCTCGCAAGTAAATTGCAACCCCACCACAACGCTCCATTCTAGTGGAGCCATCACTTCGAACCGTGTCACACACTCTGTCGTTCCTTATCAGCCTAAATCCCGGTAGAGGATAGAGAGTGGAAGGCAAAGACGGTTTCAGAAAACTCTCCGAAATTAGAATTGCATGAATGTTGCTGTTGGAGAAGGTATTGAGAAGATCTGCATAGTGACCAGGCACACTTTGGGCATTTATATGCACGACATTAAAGTTTTTAGCTAAAGAACGAAAAGTTATATTAATGTTGTCCCTGAGATTAGGAAGATCCTCGCCATCATTCTCAAGATTCAATAAATTGCTTGAGGAATTGATAAGAGAAGAATATTCAGAATCGGTAGAGCGGGAAAGAACGTCGGACATGAGAATGAATTGGTTAAATAACAATAAATATATAATAAAATAATATATGTATGAATATATTTAATATATAACAAATATTCAACAATAAATTAGGTAATAATTATCTTTAGTTTTCTCGCCTTACCATAAAAATAATACTACGACTTACATATTCTATTACTAAATAAGATAAATCAAAATTACCGTATATTAATAAATTAATAAAATTTAAAATCACAGTACAACCCGAAATCGTACAAAAAAGCAGGACAAAGAAAAAAAAAAAATAAAAAATAAACAATAGAGTAGTGACAAACTCAATGCTGCAATATCCCATAGTGAGAACTTGCTTTATGTGAAAGTAGGACTAAGCGCAAAAAAGAAAAAAAAAAAAAAAAAAAAACAGCCGTGTGACATGAAATCCTTCGGCAGCCCACTCGAACGGGAAAATAACAATGAGTTGTCAGTGTCACTGTCGTGCGTGCCATAAAAAAGACTGCAATAAATAAGTTGAAATGACCGGCACTTTTTACAAACTTACAATGTAGGTAAATATTAAAAGTTCAAAACTATATTTGAAATATTACAGCAAAGATTTTGCAAACTGAAGAGGTCTACTTTTTCGTCTGGGATCGTGTAGGACGTGGTTTATTTACAGGGCGCCCAGCCCGCTCCTTAACGGACACGCCAGAAGCCCCCACAGCAGACTTCACCACAGCAGTGGGAGTGGAGCCAGCCGACTCGAGAGTCCCTGCTTCTGATTTATCGGAAGCATACTCACTGCCAAGTGCGGCATGAAGTTCGCCCAATGTTGAAATTCTGCGCTTAGACCCATCCGCACTAACTATCACTATTTTGCCATCAGCAGTCCAACAGCCCCTAACACCGAGGGACTTCCTGGCCTCCACAAACACAGCATGTCTTGCAGCTGTCAAAAACTCCGACAGAGTCAGACCACTGCCCTTTAGGTATCTTTTGGCAGCCCAAATTTTGTTTCGACAAGATAAGTCTGCAAATTTAATAAGGATGGGACGTGGCTTGTCCATCTTTGAGTTCCTGCCAAGGCGAACAGCTTGTAAGATATTACTTGGCTCAATATCTGGCAGTAGCAGCATGTCATGACAAATGATGAGGAATTTTGTGTGCAAGTCTACATCTGTGTCCTCTGCAACACCATGTAGGAGTAAAATGTTGGATCGAGCTCTCATTTCCATTGCATCTAAAGACTGTAGTACCAAACCCATCTGTGCATTGAGGCCGGAAACTGCTTTCAATATGAATGATTTAAAAGTGTAGTACAGTGCACAAATGGGTTTTTTTTTGTCTACATTTTCCATTACAATTTTAAGTAGGTCATAAATAGCCATATCTATAGTCATGTTTTTTCGGAATCCCTTCTGTTCGTCACATAATATATTAAATTTTATTAAATAATTATATATAGATTCGTAAATATATTTCTCCATAATTTTTGTAAAAACTGAACCCATTGCTACAGGTCTGAAATTAGCCATATTTTGTTTGCTATCTTTTTTATGTAGTGGCTTAATAATAGTAATTTTTAATTTTTCTGGATATACACCGATTTTTTTTGTGTGTAATTAGCATACATAAGGCTTAAATTTAATGCTAAAAAAAATAAAATAAAATTATGTCGAAGAAAAAAATCAAATTTAGAATTCCATAAAAAAATCTAAATTCCCACTCTTTTAACTATAAGAAACCATTTAATTTTGATTTTTAACAAATTGATTTATATAAAGTAATGGGCATCCAAAAATCACGGAATTCTTAAAACGAATTTTTTCAAAAGCTCATAATTCGGCAAAAAAGCTTCGGACGAAAAAAATATTTTGTGTGCACTTCCATATCTACTAGGAGTATAACTAACCAGAATATAAACAAAATCCAGAACCTCACCCTATTTTGCCTGTCCGCTTCACGTGAAATGCCCCATATTTCATATTTTGTTTATATTCTAAGTCAGAAAATGTCTGTATTGTTTGTAAATATGTAGGAAAAATAATAAAATGGGTTTAATAAAATAATAAATTGTTTTATTAATTCATATTTTTAAAATAAAAAGTTTTATAAAGAAACTAATGACGAAAGAATACTATGAACATGCTCACAAGGGATAAATTACATAAATTGAGCCCTACAGTAAGTTGTAAACTTGAGTCGCAAAATACTAACTCAACAATACTATATTTTGTTGATTCACGTATAGAACCATACTCGGGACAAACTGAAAAAAAAGATCATTTTACATCTTGACCCGGTCGGGGATCGAACCCGAGGTCTCTGTGTCTCAGTTCAGCTTGATAACCGCTGAGCCACGGAGCTCTACAAACCGCTGTGTGGACGAAGCGTTCTGTGCATGTATTTTTTGTTCATTGTAATAAATTTTATTGATATACCTTGGTATCTAATTACAATATGAATGAACGTGTTCTAACGTGAACAGTAATTTGAACGACTATGACACAAAACATTTTGGGAAGGACAAAATCGCGCTGCGCATGCATGTTTGTTTGAGTGCAGTGCGCAAACTGTATGTGACATGTATCACTTTTGTACGATCAAGCGCATAGTCCACACCACAGGACGTTGCTTCCAATAAATTTAAAAAACAATGGTAAGTTGCTTTATATATTTAATTGTTTCTTATAGATATAAGATTGATTTAATGTTATTCTAAATTTATGTTTTTTTTTACAGACGCCGCAATACGTAGATGATGTGACTGTGAATTCAGATAATGAAACATTTATTCCCGATTCTTTTGAACATGCTCAACGTCTATCAGTACCAAACAATTTCTTTCTTTATTATTAATTTCAATAAGATGGGATAAACCACACAGATTGAGCTAGCCCCATAGTAAGTGGTAAACTTGTGTCGCAGGATAAGTATCAACGATACTATAATTTTTAATAAATTCCACCCAGGTCAATCTAATAAACACTATTTTTCCATGTTAGCCTGGTCGGGGATCAAACCCGTTTTATTAGAATTATTGTTATGTGTATTTTTATTTTTTGTTACAGACAACAGGACGCAATATCGCTATCTTTCCAGATAGTGAAACATTAATACCAGAGTCATTTCAATGTCCTCGAGATTCGTTTGGATTCTCCGAAGAACTTTTCAAGATACAGAGTCGTCCCACCGAACAATCAAAATTAAGTATTTATAAACGGAAAATGAAGTTAAAGGGGGGTCGCAATAAGGTAGATTTTTCCAAAAAGATTGTCAAATCACATGTTCCCCATCAATCGTTTGTGATAAAAAGTGCTCCCCACAAAGGTCTTAGACTGATCAAGATTCAAGTGCTTGACTTAGAGTGTAATCAAGTAATAAGTGACTGTCTTCAGGACGATAGGGTCTTATTGAGCTCTCAATATGTGGTAAAAGATGTTGGTGATGAAATTATGGACCAGACTGAAAAAAATAATAGTAATATTTCAAAAAAAATTTGTAACTATAGTTATACCAATTGGTTTTAAAATTATATATATATATATATAAATGTATGTCAATTAATGTAATTTCCTTTATCAGTTTTCATGTCATTGTGTTATTTTTTACAGATTTGTGTTATTTGCCTAGTATCAATAAACGTAAAATTTAAAAGATATGTGCCTTTATTTTATAGTTTCATTAGGAACCATAACCTAAATAAATTAAAAAAAAACACAGTATATTTTATTCAGTAAAATATTTTATACTGGCGTCATCAGTGGAGGAGTTACAGGAGATGGTAAACTGTATGCATGAAGCTTTAGTTTTTTAAAAAAGAGAAAGGAATGAAAGTGAACGTAAGTAAAACTAAAACACTGGTTTTTGAAATGGGGAAAGAAATGATAGCATGTAATATTTTGATTGGAGGAGAAAAAGTTGAGCAAGTGAAAGAGTTTGTATATCTAGGATCAAAGTTTACATCAGATGGCAAGTGTGATAGTGATATTGAAAGGAGAGTGAACGCGGGGAACATGGTGAATGGAGCTTTGCATGCCTTTATGAGCAGTCAGAAACTATCCAAAAAGGCTCGACTGGCTGTGCACAGGGGCGTGTTGGTCCCGACATTAATGTATGGGAGTGAAAGTTGGGTATGGCAAAAGAAGCACGAAAGCAGAATAAATGCAGTGGAAATGAAAGCGTTAAGGAGTATGTTGGGTGTGAAATTGAGTGACCGGATAAGGAACAGCGTGATAAGGGAATGTTGTGATGTGAAAGAAGATGTAGTTACAGGAATAGAAAAGGGTATGTGAATAGAAAAAGGATGAATGAAAACAGGTTGACTAAGCAGATATACATGGAGAGTGTGGAGGGAAAGGTCGGGGTGGGAAGACCTAGACGAACATATCTTGATCAAATTAAGGACGTCCTGGTGAAGGGTCAGGTCAAAAGTACCCGAAACCGCCGAGCTTGCATGAAGAGAGTTATGAATGTGGATGAAGCAAAGGAAGTATGCAGGGATCGTGGCAAGTGGAAAGAGGTAGTCTCTGCCTACTCCTCCGGGAAAGAGGCGTGATTTTATGTATGTATGTATGTAAAATATTTTTTATTATTTAAAAAATCTTATTATAATTTAAATAAAGAATTAAACACAAAATTGTCTTGACACCACTTTTTTAAACAGAGTGCATTTTTCAAAGCACACCTTTTTTATGATGAACACAATTTAACACCTGATTATTCTCCCCACAATAATCCTCATATAATTTAAGTAATTTAGGACAACCCTTTTCACCCAGTTCTATAATTTCACAATCGTTGCATAACTCTTAAATCTGTAGTAACTTTAATCACTTTATCGATTTAATTTTATCTGTTTGGTTTTATTATTTACAAAAGTTTTACATTTATTATACAAAACTTTCATTTACAAAATAAATATTTACATAGATTTTTAGATACATCAATTGTTTAAATTTATGTTTACACTTGTCTTATTTTTGTTTACAATATTGTTTTCACTTTTATTTACAAACTTGATTATTTTATATACAACTACTAACTTATTATTTTAAGACTGATAATATCTGGTCAATAAATACATTGCATTATATAACTTACTTATGTGCTATAATGAATTTACCCTTACATTTATTATCTACATATTTACATGTAACATTAATTTAAGTAGCCTAATAAATTATATACAAGATGCAATATATAAAGTGTGCAATATAGTTGTCATATAAAGTTAATAAATGTGTCATCGAGAAACAAGCAGACCGAAAAACAAACAGACCACGTTGTACCGTAGCATAAGAAATTTTCTGTTTAGCTGTGACATGAGACGTGATTGCGTAACCGCTAACCGGTTTGACCGGTAGGCAGTCGCGCGGCGAGCACCCCGCTCCCGCGCACACGCATTCCCCTCAACCGTCTCTGGCCGGCCGGCGCGGCGGCCAGTCTGAATATCAACTTGACGCGAGACGCATGCTTGCTTGTTCCTCGAACACTTAGCACAATAACGCGCTTATTTTTATTTCGCAACCACCTTCAGTTCATCTTTCGCTATTTCTCTGTCTGTGCACCTTCTTAAAAGTAAGCTTTGCCCACATTGGTTCAAATCCATACAATCTACTTATTTCCTTTAATTAAGACATTTTTACTTTTTAAAATGGAATTATAACTCGCCGGAATTCTCGATAATCGATAAACCCTTCATACCAATGTAGTCCCAGATTATTTTCTAACCATCGAACTCGCTTTTTTTCTTCATCAGAAAGAGTTTTAAAAGAATAAGGTGCTTTAACCAAGAAAGTTTGTGTGTATTCCTTAGTTGCAATCGAAAATTCCTTAACAATAAAATTATTTTTCAAATCCTTAAACCCTTGTAAATCTATGATTATTGTATTACATTTATGATAACTTCTTAACAATATTGCTCAATGGCTTGTATTCAAATATGCAATCGTTTAGTATCAGACAATATGCAGCCGTTTGATCGGGTATGTCTTGCAGGGTTACTCTTGACGCGATCGAGATACGATCAAAATCGAGACGACATCGAGAATCAGTAATTTGGTACTCTTGAAAACGACTGAAGCGCCAATCGAGTTGTGGTCGAAAAGTGAAATCGAGTGAACTACTTGAAATCGAAAACCGCCGTTTTGTCCTTACTCTCGACACTATCGAGATCGAGTTAAGATCACGTTGAAATCGAAAACATACGTCAAAGCACTCGATTCACAGGACGCTACCTTTTTGAAATCAAAAGTGTTATAAAAAATGTAATAATAGAAAATATGTAAGTTTCTTTAATGATAAGGAGATACAATGTTTCTGCGAGAGTGAAAGTGCTCGAAATATTTGAATTTTTTATCTATATAAAAGTGTTTGTGGATTGATAGCGGGATGGCTTGATTTGCAGCACAATTAAATTTATTGGATCAAGCCGAGAGGGATGACGCACGCCGAAAAAGGCAAATAGCTCGTAATTGTGCAGCAGGTATATAAATTGGTGATGAGGAATTCGTAGCAAACTACCGCATAACAAAAGAAATTTTTTTGGAGCTTGTGGAGATCTGCCGCACGATTACTAAAAACACGCTAACCCACATTTTCAAGTTTTGAGATACGAGCGAAAAACGCGCGAAATATTTAGAATTGTCGCCATTTCAAAACCATATGTCACACAACGAACTTTTAAATACCCAAAGATAGGCAATCAAAATCACTATTAAAAATCGATAATTTTAATAAGATTAATCAACTATTATTTTGAAAATGAGCGTATAAGGCAGTTTTATTGTGTTTTTTAAATTTTTTTTTACTATGAATACTTTACTAAAAGATCATTAAGTATACCTTAGCGACCTTATAGCATATGATTCGAATATAAATATGACTTGCATTTTTAGGTTCTAAAAACTAGTCTACAATAAATTACTAAAATATCGTTAAGGTGTTTAACGACGTTTTAGTTATTTATTGAGAGCTCTAAATTTGAAACAAAACATGACTGTATCAACTCAAAAGCTTTTTAACAACCTTCAAGACTAGCTTTGCAGTGTTGCTACATTGCTGTATTTTTTTTCTCTATTGTTTACCTTATTATTAAAACACTTAAAAGACGTTACGCCCAAAACCTTGAACATAAGCGATCTTTTAGCTGTGACTTTAGGTTGGAAAAGTTTATGCAATTATAGAAAAATAGGAACATTAACTACCAAATTGAAACAAAATATTATGTATTTTAAGGTTTATTAAAAGAAAGATATGTAACCTGCCTTGCTATGGTTCTCTAAAGAATAGGTAAATTATATCAAACCAAAATCTTCAAACTCTGACTTCAAATAAAACTAAACAGAAATAAAAAAAAATATTATAACACTTATTAAAAGTAATAACCAACACACGATTTTCCACAAATAATAACACTGAATAACAATTAAAAATTACATTACAAATTGCGTTCAAAATATGCATTTTGAGTTGGTAATAAACTTCTCAAAAACTTAAAATAGGCCTGTCGGCAGCACACAGCATATATTTATACTTACTTAGTAAAATGAGATCACATTGAAAGATTTTTTTATAAAATATGTAACACAAATATAGGTATACTTTTAAATAATGACTGTGACAAGCTTAGAACTAAACAAATTTCTCACATAAGACACAATACACTACTTTAAGAAGTTTTAACCGTTCACGTGGTTTTGTACAAAAACAATTACAATTTGTATTAAATTAAAAAGGAAACCTCCTAGAGGTTGATTTTTATTAAAATCTTAATCTTAGTATAACCTTAAATTTGTTAGCAGCAAAAGCTAACTTAAGAATGCAAGAGGTTATAGATGAGGATGTGAATGAAGCACGTAAGGAATATAAAAAAATGAAAGATTTGGTTAAGAAAGCTGTGATTAGAAAGAAAGAAGAGTATAAAGAGGATTTTGATAAAAGGCTATCAGAAGACTTTCAGTCAAATCTGAAAGTATTCTGGAAATCCGTAAGGTCAGCCCGAGGAAAAACTATAACCAGAGAGCTGACTAGGATCAGATGCCAGGATGGTAGCGTTGTGAAAGGAGAAGAATGTGTGCTAAAGATATGGAAGGACTATTTTGAGAGTTTATTTGAAAAAAAGGAAGAAAATAAGAAAGAGTTCTGCCATAGCGAAGAAAAAGAGAATGAGATGGAAGGCGAAATTGAAATGTTTGAAATTGTGGAAGCACTTAAGAGTATGAAAGCGGGTAAGGCTGCCGGGTATGATAGAGTGTCGGTCGAGATGCTTAAAGCAGGAAAAGGCGTCGTAGCTAGACAGTTGTACTGCCTTTTCAATTTGTGTTGGAGAAGCGGCCGAGTACCAAAAGATTGGTGTAAGGCTGTTATTGTGCCACTTTACAAAGGAAAAGGGTCACAACTGGACTGCAAAAATTATCGTGGTATAAGCCTGCTTAGCGTCGTCGGCAAATTGTATGCTAAGGTATTGATTAATAGAGTCAGGAATGAAACTGATGACAAAATATGGGATGCTCAAGCGGGATTTCGAAAGGGAATGGCATGTACTGATCAGGTCTTTTCTTTGCGGTGCATAGCCGAAAAGTTTTTGGCCAAGAGTCAAAAAGTCTATTGCACATTCGTGGATTTGGAAAAGGCCTATGGCAGAGTTGAGAGGAATGAATTGTGGTCAGCACTTTCTATGCATGGGGTGAGCAGTCTCTTGATACGAGCACTGAAATCCTTATATGAGGATTCGAGTGCTTGTGTCAGGATAAACGGAGCGCACACTGAGTGGTTTAAGATTGAGAAAGGTGTTAGGCAGGGATGTGTTGCGTCACCGTGGCTGTTCAACCTATTTATGGATAGTTGTTTGACAGATTTGAAAGAGTCTGAAAGTGGATTAAGGATGAATGAATTACTCGTCAAATGTCTGCTCTATGCCGACGATCAGGTTATACTGGCGTCATCAGCGGAGGAGTTACAGGAGATGGTAAACTGTATGCATGAAGCTTTAAAAGAGAAAGGAATGAAAGTGAACGTAAGTAAAACTAAAACACTGGTTTTTGAAATGGAGAAAGAAATGACAGCATGTAATATTTTGATTGGAGGAGAAAAAGTTGAGCAAGTGAAAGAGTTGGTATATCTAGGATCAAAGTTTACATCAGATGGCAAGTGTGATAGTGATATTGAAAGGAGAGTGAACGCGGGGAACATGGTGAATGGAGCTTTGCATGCCTTTATGAGCAGTCAGAAACTATCCAAAAAGGCTCGACTGGCTGTGCACAGGGGCGTGTTGGTCTCGACATTAATGTATGGGAGTGAAAGTTGGGTATGGCAAAAGAAGCACGAAAGCAGAATAAATGCAGTGGAAATGAGAGCGTTAAGGAGTATGTTGGGTGTGAAATTGAGTGACCGGATAAGAAACAGCGTGATAAGGGAATGTTGTGATGTGAAAGAAGATGTAGTTACAGGAATAGAAAAGGGTATGTTGAGATGGTTCGGTCATGTGGAGAGGATGAATGAAAACAGGTTGACTAAGCAGATATACAAGGAGAGTGTGGAGGGAAAGGTCGGGGTGGGAAGACCTAGACGAACATATCTTGATCAAATTAAGGACGTCCTGGTGAAGGGTCAGGTCAAAAGTGCCCGAAACCGCCGAGCTTGCATGAAGAGAGTTATGAATGTGGATGAAGCAAAGGAAGTATGCAGGGATCGTGGCAAGTGGAAAGAGGTAGTCTCTGCCTACCCCTCCGGGAAAGAGGCGTGAGTTTATGTATGTATGTATGTTATCTTTTCGCTCTTGCTCGATACCTTTAGGAAATGATCTGAAAGATTGTGATACAGCTTTAGGATTTTTGAGATATTTATCATTCAGAAATCTCAATACTATTTCTTCTTCGTCAAAATTATTTTTATAAAATAAGTCAAATTCATTTCTTTTAAAATTAACTTGTACCATAGTTTTCAAATATGCTCTTGGAGAAGATTTTTGAATTCGTCGATCTGAAATATTGTTGGGCATATTTATGAATTGTTGAGCGGTTAGCGATTCTACAATGACTTTATTATTATTAATTGATGATACTGCATCTACAAAGTCGTGATAGCGCAAGCGACACTAAAATGACGGGTCGCGAAGGTTGGGGTGCCAGAGTGATTAGCGGGGATTTTGTATGGTATTGATGCTAAGCGTTATTATAGTATTGTATTTGTAATTTTTATTTTACTTACGTCAATCGCTTTGGGCGGTTAACGTCTCAGAAAAAGTAATAATTTTATTTATGGTTTTACTGGTCATACGCTAAAAAGTCGTTAACTGATTTTAACGTTCATAAAGTGTTTTATTTTGGGAAAACGTTTTTATAGCTTAGTATATTTATTTGCAATTTAAACAGTAAACCTAACTGAATAGTAACTAAAGGATCTTTACGATTCTTTAATGTGGTAAAAAAGGATAATGTTATTATTGCAATGTAACTATAGCGATAATTTTGAAAGCATAACCACGTTAAGGTATAAAAGTGATTTTTACTGAAGTATTGTTGGTTAACGTCTATAAAGCTATGTTCACTATTGTTTTTTTCTTCGCTTAACGATGTATTTGTGTTGGCTATTTTCAAAACTACAAGCGATAGAAAAATGTTTCTAAGACAGATCGATAGAGATTTTTTTCCTGTATAAAGTGGTATCAAAAACTCAAAATCGACCCCTTGAGGCTTAACGACTTTTTAGCTAACGGACGGCAGAGATGCTCTCCCTATACTTAAAGGCACCTTCTCGCAGAAGTGATATTCCCATTAAAATAAAGGCTAGTTTCCGAGTTCTATTTATTTAAATTTGTGCCATGTGTTTACATGTAATCTACAAAAAAAATCTTGTTATAGATATTGCTCTCTTTTTATGCAACAGGCAGTTTTCAACGTATCATAGGAAGATCCCATGGTACTGCCATGTCATGCCAGGAGTTGAAGCCCAGCAACGCATAGTGAATATGTTGTGGACAAGGAGACAAAAATTAATAAACAGAGATATCATATTAATATTGTTTTATTTTATACTTCATTGTAGCACTTAAAAATATGGTACACATAACAAAATACTTCTGTTCATTTTTATTTTTCACTTCTGTTGGTTTAGTATCTATTTGTCAAATAATACTAATGTAATCTACTAGTTCTAACAATTATTGGAACAAGAAAGAAAAACAACTAATAATCAACAATACTATCCATATCCATAAATCCAAAAAGTATTTTGTCTTGTTGTAGACACTTTAATGTGATTACATAAAAGTTTCTACATCATTGACCAGTCTTTTTCCAAATAAAGATATTACTTCAGCTATATTATTGCAAGCTGCAACAAGTCCATCCATATTCTCTTGCAATGCTCATGAATAAGCTCTGTCTCCATCCGCTTCTCCTCAACAGAAACAAGGCTATCTCTTTCATTTGAAGTTGAGATCGCACTCCCTTGTCTGTTGTTCTGGCAGCTCAACGACTCAACCTGGCTCGAATTCAATGGCTTCTTGGGGCTGTAATTTTAAAACATAATATTGGTAAACTTTATTTATTAACTAAATTAAAACTTTGGATAATTATTTCATAACTTATTTATTCTATATGAAAAAGGGGAAGAAATGCAATGTTTGTACTGCATTGCAAATAATAGAGACAAATTTACTAGAATGCGTAGATGCTAAAGTGGAGAGTGGTCTGGACTTTCCGGTAGAGGCAAGATGAAAGCATCTTCCTGTTGTCCTAGTAGTGTGTTACACTGGTTGGTACTAATTACAATAAATTCAGAATTAGTTTAGCAATAGAAAAACAAATTTATCAACTCCTTGGTTTCAACCTGCACATACCAATAAGTACTTTGTTTAATTTAGCACTGAGGGGCAAAGGATTGTGGAATCTCTAAGAAAATATTTTAAATGTAAAGTTTTATGCAATCCCCCTCATTGCTATTTTAACTCATTCTTTAATAAAAATTATTACCTGCTATGGTGGTATTCTCGGTTCTATCATTAAGCCAAATAGCTGAACGTGGCCATTCAGTCTTTTCAAGACTGTTGGCTCTGTCTACCCCGCAAGGGATATAGACGTGATCATATGTATGTATGTATGTATGGTGGTATTGGAACTCTAAACTGAGAGTCCTCTTCTGCTAAACCCCTGCCACCCAGTATAGCCACCATTCTCTCTTCTATACTTGTAAGTGGAGGTAAGTTGGCAGGTCCACCACCTCCGGTTCAGTTCGCATCTGCATTCCGCTGCCAACTTTATTTCGGGCATATTTTTTTGTCAGTCCAAAACTGAAAACCAATAAGTCACCATAACATTATGTGCATACTTTGTAAAAAGTATTATAATACCCTGCATATTCATACCTGTCTAATAAAACATTTATGATTGAATAATGAAACTTGCCTCAAAATTATCTTTACAAACAAACTATTACCAATATTTACTTACTTTTGTGTACCTACATATAACATTATACATTTAACATCTTACCTCTGACCAACATTTGGCATCTTTTTGCGTCCCTCCCATAGCGTTTAGAGTAATGATAATTTGTTCCCATTTGCGTTTATTCTCGCTTTACTTCAACGGAACGCAGATGACCTTTAGCGATTCTTGGATTTTCTTACAAAACATTCACCAAAGCTTCCAACTTGGGATATGTAGACCTTGCACTCTTAACTCACGGGGCTTACTCCTTGACTTACTTTTACAACCCATATCAATAAATAATATAAACATTGATAAATAGGCACCACAAAACCACTTAAACATTTTTTTCAAACATTCGAAGCACTTGCAAGTTTAAAACTTATTTTTTTTTACAATCCCGCGCCCCTTTTTGAATGAAATGTCACTGTCAAAGTTCTTCTTTTTTTAAAAATAGTGCAAAGGTATTAACTAATCCAACAAAATTCTTTTGTCTGATCGAATATAAGTAAAGTTTCACTAGTTATTGTGCCTTTATTTAATGTAAAATAACTCGTATTTACAGATACTTTGCAAAATATGTCTGTTTATAAAAGATAAATAGCCATTGTAAATTTAAAATCTTAAATTGTAGTGTCACTATAAAGAACCTTTCATTCGATGTAAATTACGTCATCACCCGGAAATGGTTAACGGATCGCCATTTTAGGTGGATTTCAACTCGATCTCGATTTCGATTCGATTCGGCTCAAGAGTACCGTTTTGTGATCAATATCAGATTTTGTCGAGATCGAATCGAGATCGAATATCGAGATCGAATCAAAGTCAAGAGTTGGCCTGTTGGTCAGATTCGAATTCAACTCTCACATCAATTGATCCCTTTAACATTTCATGCTGTCGTGAACAGTCTATAACAAATAACGGAGCTATGTCTCTAAATTCTTTTAATCCCATCAACGGCTCCGCTCGGCGACTATGATAAGACTGATGAAATCTTGCGTATTGTTCATATATTAATGAATATCTGTTGTCTGAGAAACTAATATTTAAACCTTCATACGGATAATATGAAGAATTTAGAAATACTCTTATGTCTCGAATATGACAATGGTTGAACTCTGCCATCGACATTGTTGCATTACTTTTACGGTTTGTTTGTAAAGCAATAATAACAAATCTTGGTTTCTCCAACTGTGATGAAGTTTTAATGGACCAAGTATGTTTCCTGGTTTTGGGTAACAATGGGTAGGTACTCATACAAATCCCAGTTACGAAACGCTAAGGTTATCGCTCGATCTTTTTCTAAATGTTTAAGTAAATTGATTCTTTCACGGTCCGACACTCGAACATGAGGAACTCGCCAAACTATTTTATTTATAATTATATCTTCGACAATTTCTCCAGAACTTAGTAATAAGGAATTGAGATTTGTATTACTTCTTAATAGTACTAATTCATGTTTACAGTTCATTATGATTTTTTCATAATCTTCTGCAAAACCTAATATTTTATTTACGGTATGGTTTTATGGTATATACACAGAAAATCCTCCATCGGAGGTAATGCCTGAAGGAGAACAACCCCAAACTTTTGCGCTTTTAGATTCATTTTCGTTCAATGTAGACATTTTTTACAATCAACATTTATTGCCATCGGTTAAAGAGAAAATCCTGAGCGTAGTCAGCAATGAAGCAGAGCAGTGGTTAGGCTGTGCAATGACTTACACACTGTTTGAAGCGCTCAAAGAGAAAGCGTCAGAAATATTAGCGGAGCAGACTGAAGAAGCAGTGGTCGCTGCTAAAGTTGAGAAGATAGTGATTGATGATCAGACTGAATCGAAGAAGCCTGAAAAGCGGGAACAACTGACTAAGGCTCAAAAACGTAGGGCGTGGGATCGCGCCGAGCTGGGGAGAGGGGGGGAGAAACCCAGGGGGTGGGACTGGGTCGACATTGTCAAACATCTCTCGCAAGTTCCCCACCAGCCCGCATCATGACACTGAGAAGATCGTTGGATGTTTAACTTTATAGTGGCCGCATTGGAAGCAATTGACTTGACTATGGAATGTATAAAAAATTACGATGAAACTCTCGTGTCTATGGTAGGGTCTGTTAGTCAAATAAAGTTGAAAAGAATCTCTATTTCATAATAATTATGATTGGTCACAAATATAACCATAGGGTCACTATTTAAATCTCAATTCTATTATTAAGCCTAACAGCTGAACGTGGCCTGTCTTTCAAGACTGCTGGCTCTGCCTACCCTGCAAGGGGTATAGACCTGATGGTTGCACCCTCCGCAGGTAGCACACCTTCCATTTCGGGCCCCAGGGTCTGCCTTCCGAATTTTTATCTCCATTTGGTCCGGTTATCAACGCCTTCACTTTAAAGTCCATTGCCTATCATCTTTTGCGACGTCCAGCCAGGATTTGATATGCCGTGTGGTTCCCGGCACGAATAGAAAAAAGAATAGGACCACTCCCATCTCTTTCCCATGGATGTTGTAAAAGGCGACTAAGGGGTAGGCTTATAAACTTGGGATTCTCTTAGGCGATGGGCTAGCAACCTGTCACTATTTGAATCTCAATTCCATGTTAAAGCCAAACAGCTGAACGTGGCCTATTAGTCTTTACAAGACTGTTGGCTCTGTCTACCCCGCAAGGGATATAGACGTGATTATATGTATGTATGTATGTTCGTTCAATGATACGTGACTTACTTGACTTAAGGTCCTATGTCCCCTAGCTGGGGCAGAGAGCATCCACAGTGCGTCGCCATCCCGCTCGGTCTTGAGCTTCGCGTTTTATTTCGCTCCAAGTCCCTAGATTCTTCACCTCTGCGATGATTGTCCGCCACCAGGTCTGTTTAGGGCGGCCACGTTTACGCTTTCCTTGGGGATTCCAGTCTAGGGCTTGCCTCGGTATGTGTTCGGGGTCCCTTCGGAGCATATGGCCGATCCAGTTCCATTTGCGGCGTTTGATCTGCTGGTCGATCGGAGTCTCACCGGAGCGTTCCCACAGGTCTACGTTGGAGATTTCAGGCCAGTAAACACCGAGAATACGGCGAAGATAGCGGTTAATGACGACTTGGAGACGGTGCGAGATGTCTTTAGTGACCTTCCACGTCTCACACCCATACAGCAAAACGGTTTTCACATTGGACCGGAATATTTTGAGCTTAACTCTCCTAGTCAGTTTCCGTCATTGCCATACAGGACGGAGCTGTGCGAAGGTTGCTCTTGCCTTGGCGATTCTCGAAGTGATGTCCTCTTCGGTCCCTCCAGTTTCCGACACTACGCTACCGAGGTAGGTGAACTTGTGGACTCTTTCCACAACCTCTGTGCCAATAAGCAATGGTAGCCGATAGCCAGTTGCCCCGCACCTCATTTCCTGGGTCTTCCTGATATTCACTTTTAGTCCAACCTTCAAAGCCTCTCGTCGTAGGTCGTCCAGCTTGGCCTGCATGTCGGCGCGTGTGTGACTCAACAGGCATAGATCATCGGCATAGTCCAAGTCTTCTAAGACATTGGAGAGGCCCCACTCTATGCCGCGGCGCTTGTTGTTGGTCGTGTCATGCATAATGCCATCGAGAACGACAAGGAAGAGGAGAGGCGAAAGAAGACATCCCTGCCGCTCACTCTACACTCTACAAGAATAATTTCCGTAGAGGACCCTTATCAAGTTCGTGATTTTCTCGGGGACTCCAATTTTACGTAACCTGTTCCAGATACAACTCCATCTCAGCGTGTCAAAGGCTTTTTCGAAATCCACGAAGGTCAAATAAATTTCCCTCTGCCATTCTGATGCCTGTTCGAGGATAATGCGCAAGGTGTTGATCTGGTCCGTACACGATCGATTGGGCCGGAAACCAGCCTGCTCTTTGCGAAGGAGAGGTTCTATGGCCCTCGACGGTCTATCCAGGATGATTTTGCAAAGCACCTTAGATGGGATCGAGAGCAAAGTTATACCTCTCCAATTGCCACATTCACTGAGGTCTCCCTTCTTGGGCACGGTGATCAGTAGGCCTTTATTCAAGTCATCGGGTAACTCTTCGGCTGACCAGATATTCCGCAATAGGGGTGTCAGCGCGTTTGCAGCGGTTGGAACGTCGGCTTTAAGCATTTCCGCTGTGATCAGTCGACTCCTGGGGCTTTACCATTCTTTAGTGACCGGATGGCATCGATTACTTCCTCTCCAGTAGGTGGGGATACATCAATGTCTAGGCTTTGTGCGGGCAAGCTGACGGCAGGTATGGTGGTGGCGACAGAGTCGTTCGGTACTTGGAAGATCTCCTCGAAGTGCTCTCTCCAGCGCTGAAGCTGTGCCTCCGATGTCACAACAAACCGGCCCTCTTTGTCTTTCAATCTTCTTTTTCCATCTCTGACTCCTGTTCCCGGCCAAGGCCTTTGTCGCCTTGTACATCTCCCTCAGATTACCGGAATCAGCAGCTCGTTGGGCGCAATCCGCAACACTATCCGCCTATACTCGCCGGTCGTGGCGGGTACTGCGGTAAATGTTCCTGCGTACCTGTCTGTATTGCTGCCTCAGATCTTCACTTGCTGCCTAATCGTGGGTATTCAGAATTTTCACGTGGAGTTTACGCCTTTCTTCCACTAGATTCCAGGTTTGCTGCGACATCCAATCTTCCCGTGTGTGTGTTTTGTGTCCTAGAACGACGGAGCTGGTCTCTTCGTAGGCCATTTTAATGTGGTTCCACTCCGCGTTGACAGAAGAAGAGTCCATCTCGAGAGCGGAGAAGCGATTGCGCAGCTCTAGCCTAAAGGCGTCCTGTGTGTCTGGGTCCCGCAACTTGTTGACCTCAAATCGTTTGCCAGTCTTAGTAACCACGCCTGCAGATCGGGCTACAGCTACTTTTAGCCGCACCTCAGCTACAACAAGGTGGTGGTCGCTGTCGATATCCGCGCCACGACGGTTGCGAACATCGAGCAGTGATGAGCGCCATTTAGAGCTAATGGCAAGGTGGTCGATTTGGTTCTTGGTAACTCCATCGGGTGAGTTCCAGGTGTATTTGTGGTAGTCTCTGTGGATGAATAATTTGCCTCCGATGGTGAGGTCATTGTCTTGGCAGAACTCCAGTAATCTCTCCCCATTCTCGTTCCGGACTCCCAGCCCGTGTCTGCCCATGTGTCTCTGAACACCGTCGTTTTCTACACCGACCTTGGCATTCAGGTCTCCCATGACGATAATTATGTCCTGTTTACGGATGTTCTTCAAAGTCAGGTTCAGTGCACTATAAAAATCGTCTTTGTCTTCCTCTGATGCTAGTGGGTGCGTAGCACTGTACGACGGTTATCTTGCGGGCTTTGCTGTTGAACCGGGCTGTGATGATTCGTTCTGAGATCGGCTTCCAGTCCAGAAGGCTTTTCTTCGCAGCATCAGAAAGGAGGAATCCTACACCGTTTTCACGTTATGTCTTCTTCATTTTCCTTTCCGGAGTAAAGGAATGTGAGTCCTCTGGACGTTCTCAGTTCCCCGAATCCGTTTCTGCGCACTTCACTGAGACCGAGTATTTGCAGTTTGTATCGCAGCATTTCTGTTTCTGCTTGGGCTAGTCGGCTATCCTCGCTCAGTGTTCGCACATTCCAGCAAGCAATTCGTGTCCGTTTTTTCATGCCAAAGGTCGTCGTATTATGATCGGTCCGGTTTTGCACTATTTCTGTTTCTATAATCAATTTGTATTCGGGTAAGCGAGTGATTAGCCCACTATATCCTAGCCCTCTAGGTTCTGCTTTATAAAAAGGTGTTTCGCCACTTAACACAGCAGAAGGTTTCTTGGCATTTTGTAGGTAACACTGTCCTCACAAACAGCAATTCCCACCAAGACCATACCCTAGCTTCCCCCCCAAATATACTGATACAAATATATTTTTATTATATTATTTATACAAATAATGTTTCCAAAATTATTTAAAGGACTTAAATAATTTACTAGTTCCAATAGTGGTTTTAAATCACCAAAACTATCAAAATATTCACAGTAATTAATATATTTAACGTAGGCTACCCAATGTGTTCCAAGATTGTCAGAATTATCTAAATTTTATATAGCACACTCAATTTTTTTTGGTTTCCGAGGAAGAGTATCTCTCATATACACTCCGCGAAAGTAAGGAATATCAATAGTATGTTCCATTATATCTAAATTGGTTAGTGCTCGTCTGGGTAGCCGCTTTTTCAGTTTTTTGAAGGACTTAGATATAATCATGCTCCCTTTTTATATGGTTTTATACACAAGGCCTTTCCTAAAGCAACAGATTCCATCATCTTGTTATGTCGTTTAGACTCTTCAAAGTTTTTCTGAGCTACTTTGTAATCATTAACAGCCTTGCTATACCTGTTGCGCCACCAGCAAGTGAACCTAAAGCTGACAGACCGGCAAAGATGGGAATGAGCGGTAAAACGCCTCCGCATTTAGGAATGGGTATACATCGTGGTAAACGTGTACGTGATCCGTTATTTTTAGAAAATAGTCTTTTTGCGGTTGCATATGCAAAGTTTATAGTTGAACGCTTGTCCTTTGATTTAATATTTTTAAGCTTAGATTGTATATTTTTCACTACTTTCATAAATGAACGAACTCTAGCGCAAGCTTTGAGTTTTGCTTTCATTGCATTTTTTACAATCCATGAAGCCATTTCTTCCATTTCAGGAATTCTGGGACACTTTTGTGAATGAAAATTAGATTGTATTTGTCCTGCTTCATCACAAGAACCAAAACGACACGGAAACCTTCTGCCGAACACAATACGTTGTATCGTTTGTGGTCCATCAAATTGTGGAAAAACCAACTTAGTAATAAGTTTATTGTTACATACAGATGGTCCACGATTTTGTAACTTATATGTTTATTCAAAATCTTTATATCAAGCAAAATACTTATTTTTAGAGAAAGTTATGAACATGGTTTCTGGTACAACCTTTCATAAATACAATCACAATTGTGAAATTTTGAGTCCGCACGAAGCGCTACCTGATTCAATTATAATATTTGATGATGTAGCTTGCGAAAATCAGAACAGCATTAGAGATTATTTTGCTATGGGTCGACATAAGAAAATTGATTGTTTTTATATTAATCAAACATATACAAAAATACCTAAACAACTAGTGAGAGACAATTCCAATTTGATTGTATTATTTAAACAAGATGACATTAATTTGAAACATGTTTATGATGAGCATGTTGGGTCTGATATGTCATGGAATCAATTTCGTGAAATGTGTTCAAAAGTTTGGAAAAAGCCTTTTAATTATCTTGTTATTAATAAGGATTGTGATAAAAACAAAGGATGTTATAGGTCAGCATTTGACACTTTTATAGTTCTAGATTAACATACTTAATACAATGTAGTGATAATGAAAGGTCACTTTAAAGTGTGATCTGCGACTGAACACAATATCAAGCAGTAAAATGGAAAAAACATTTAAAAAACAAATAGTTAAGTCAGCAGCAGCTGTTAAAAGAAAAGTGGGGATGATTAACGATACAAAAAACGTAAATAATATGGCACTGGAGAAAATTTTCAAACCTATTGTTGATCCCCTTAATTTGATAGCCAATAAAAATAATGAAAAGTGGGTTGAGAATTAAAATAATTACATTGCCTCTGTTGGGAAAAAATGTAAAAATGAAAGTACATCGTCTTATTTATCCAATGAAGAATCGAATGACACTGTTTCTGAAAGCGACTTTCCTAATAATTACAACAAAACTTTAATTTCCACACCTTCTGAAGATCATAATGTCAGTGAAGGTTCGTTCAAATCTATTGCGTCTTCTCCAGATAATCGTCAAACTTTGTCGTGGTCTACATCATCAGAAGTAATTGATGCTATACCTTTTGGAGTAAGACATGAGCGGGGAAAACTAATGCTTGGCAATATTCGTGTTTTCGATAATGATAACATTCTGAAAATAGGAACTCGAATTTTAAAGAAGACAGATGGTTTACGAGAGTTACTATTTAAAAGGAAACCTGATCTAGAAAAAGTCAGAGAGGAGGACTTGCAAAATTATAAATTGTTACTAATTGATACTAATGCACATCGACGTAATTATGAGTCATCTAAACCTATAAACAGTAACAAAGGTTTTAAATACATTAATGTCATTAAGCCTTTATTTAAATTCTCAAAAAATATGACTTCAATTGTAGCAAGTCTCTCTCAAGGAAAAGGTATTCCACTTCTGAAAAAAGTAAAAAAATATACTGATTATGTTTATTGGGATGATCCCAACGAACTGGTAGAACGATTAATATTGTTGTTAGGATCACGAGCGGATGAAATTATTGCAGTCATAGAAGAATTACGAGAAGCTGGAATTATAAATATAGAACATAAACAGCTATCGCCACAGAAAATGAGCAGTATTATTCGAGATCTCTAATCATCTAGACAGCAATGAATGTAGATAAGTTCGGTCATCACGTCCATAAACGTTTGCGATTATTGGAATTTATCGACACTTTAAACGATCCATTGGTGAAAACTGATGCTGGACACTATGATTTGAAAACATCTAAATTAAAAGGTCTTTCATCTCCAAATGAAGCCGATGAAGCAGTGAACAAAGCATACGTCGATAATATACTACAACAGTTAAGAAAAGAAATAAGAGTGGTTAATGATAATATACAAGTATATTTAAAAAAAATGGAAAAAGCTACATCAGACCGTTTGTCAAAATCGTTTTATACAAAACAAGAAATAGATAATTTGATTGAACTTAAATTGAACCAACACAATGAGCAAAAAAAACATAGTGGATGAAATTCATAAAGCAGCAAGAAGACATTTTCCTCGTCGATTTACAATTATAAAAGGAATAGACGACTTATGGCAAGCTGATCTTATGGATTTTCAGAAATATTCTTATTTTAACAAAGGATATAAATATGTTTTAGTTGTAATAGATACTTTTACAAAATATGTGTGGACATATCCTATAAAATCAAAAAACAAAAAATGTGTGACAAAAGCAATGTTTGAAATTTTATCTCGTTCAAAACGAAATATAAATTTATAAACTGATTTAGACAAAGAATTTTATAATGATGCTTTTAATAAATTGTGTAAGAAATATGACATTAATCATTATTCCACCTACTCCACCAAAAAAGCTTCTATTGTGGAAAGAGTTATTCGTACAATAAAATGTAATCTTTACAAAATGTTTAGTTTGTATGGTTGTTATAAATGGTTAGGACCAAATTTAAATTCCGTTGTAGAAAAATATAACAATACTACTCACCGTACTACTAAATTTAAACCAGTCGACGTAAATAAAGTAAACCAGATACATGTTAGATGTAACATATTGCGTGCACAAAAGCGAGTTTTATATCGCAAGCCTAAGTTCCACGTTGGTGATAGTGTTCGGATAAGTAAATTTAAAGGTGATTTTTATAAAGGATACACTCCCAACTGGTCGACAGAAATATTCGTTATTGTCAAGGTAAATGATTCGAATCCACCAACATACCTATTAGAAGAGAAACATAAACAGGAAATTTTGGGAGCTTTTTATGAATATGAATTACAAAAAACGAAATTTCCAAAACTTTATCTTATTGAAAGAGTTATTAAACGTAAAGGTCATAAACTTTATGTAAAGTGGTTAGGTTTAAGTGAAAAAGAAAATAGTTGGGTGGACAAGAATGCATTACTATTGTAATATAAAGTGAGCGTCATAATAAATATCTTCATTTTAAGAATATCTATGAAGAAGGGAAGAGGTATTTTAAATAACGTCATCAATAATTTACCTTTCGAACTAAATATTCCTGGATATCAGTTTTGTGGACCAGGTACTAAACTTCAAAAACGATTATTAAGAGGTGAGCGAGGTATAAATAAATTGGATGAAGCTTGTATGTACCACGATATTGCATACAATAATAAGGATTTAAACATTCGACATAAAGCAGATTTGGACCTTTTGAATATGGCTAAGAAAAGAATAAAATCGAAGAGTGCTGGAAAAGGAGAAAAATTGGCTTCATGGATTGTAAAAAATGCAATGAAAGCAAAACTCAAAGCTGGCGCTGGAGTTCGTTCATTTATGAAAGTAGTGAAAATTATACAATCTAAGCTTAAAAATATTAAATCAAAGGACAAGCGTTCAACTATAAACTTTGCATATGCAACCGCAAAAAGACTATTTTCTAAAAATAACGGATCACGTACACGTTTACCACGATGTATACCCATTCCTAAATGCGGAGGCTTTTTACCGCTCATTCCCATCTTTGCCGGTCTGTAAGCTTTAGGTTCACTTGCTGGTGGCGCGGCAGGTATAGCAAAGGCTGTTAATGATTACAAAGTAGCTCAGAAAAACTTTGAAGAGTCTAAACGACATAACAAGATGATGGAATCTGTTGCTTTAGGAAAGGCCTTGTATATAAAACCATATAAAAAGGGAGCAGGATTTTATCTAAGTCCTTCAAAAAACTGAAAAAGCGGCTACCCAGACAAGCACTAACCAATTTAGATATAATGGAACATGCTATTGATATTCCTTACTTTCGCGGAGTGTATATGAGAGATACTCTTCCACGGAAACCAAAAAAAATTGAGTGTATTATATTAAATTTAGATAGTCCTGGAACACAATGGGTAGCCTACGTTAAATATTTTAATTACTGTGAATATTTTGATAGTTTTGGTGATTTAAAACCACCATTGGAACTACTAAATTATTTAAGTCCTTTAACTATAAATTATAATTATTTGCAATATCAATCTTATGGAACTATAAACTGTGGACACCTTTGCTTAAAGTTTTTAAAAGAATTTTGGAAACATCATTTGTATAAATAATATAATAAAAATATATTTGTATCAGTATAATAATGTCTTTCACTGTGTCAATAACAGGCAGAGGAGAATTTTTAACAACTAACTATTCCCCTACATTACAACTGAATGGAGAGTACGAATGTGGGCTTTTGTATTTTTCTACATTTAATTCTATACCTAACATAGACGCAAAAAATAACAAATTTTACTATGGAAAAGATGAAGTTATTGAAATTCTTGAAGGATCATACGAGTTTCAAGATATTTGTGATTATCTGAAAAGTAACATAAAGAATGCAGCGTTGAAAGTGGGTTGTAATAATAATACGTTAAAAACAAGAATTTTTTGTTCCAAAGATGTACACTTTAATAAAAATAATTCAATCGGAAAAATATTAGGATTTAATAGAGAATCAATCAAAGCTAATATAAGTACTGAATCTCAGCATCCTGTCAGCATTTTAGCAACAACTATCGTACGCATCGAATGTGATGTTATCAGCGGATCATTTGTAAACGGAAAAGCAAGCCATATTATTTATGAATTTGTGCCTAACGTACCCCCTGGTTACAGAATTATTGAAATACCTAAGAATTTAATTTACTTTCCTGTCAATCAGAGCTCAATAAATTCACTCAATATAAGGTTGTTAGACGCAGAAAACAAGCAAATTAACTTACGCGGTGAAGAAGTACAGTTGTATTTGCACTTTAAACCAAAATGTTAAATTTTCATAAAAACACTCCTATTAAAAGACTCAGTCCTAAAGGATCACCTCACAAAGAAATATCGCTGCGATTAAAAAAAACTAACAAAAAAAAATAAAGACTTTTTAAGGCTACTAGGTTTATCAATATGAACATTTTAAATATATGCCAACCCGCGTCTTACGACAATAGCATAGAAAGTTTTGAATATCATTCGTATAAGCCTTATGTATCAAGTTTTAACAAAAATGATGAAATACGGATACCGATTAATCAACAAGACTTGTATGTGTTGCCTGCACTCAGCTGTTTGTATATTGAGGGCAGAGTCGATGTGTATAAACAAAATAACGCTGGCAAAGAAAAAGTGCCGAGTGTGCATTTCGTAAACAACCCTGTACTATTTCTATTTCAAGATATAAGATATGAACTAAATGGGATAGAAATAGATAAGATTAAAAATGCAGGTATTACCACAACAATTAAATCTTATCTATCATTGAACGAAAATGAATCCAAAAGCGCAAAAGTTTGGGGTTGGTCTCCTTCAGGCATTACCTCTGATGGAGGATTTTCTGTGTACATTCAGTCAGAAAAGTATCGGGAATGGATTATTTATTTATGGTTCCAAATTCAAATTTTTGTTTTTTTTGTTGTTGTTAGATTGGCACAACTGTTTTCCATTTTGGCGCGGAGTTTGAGTTGCATCTGTTGTTTACATTAAATACAGTGCTATTTTTAGTTATATCATATCTAGTGTGTATTGCTAATTTCATAATGGATAAAAACATCGAACAAAGAGTTTGTCTTAAATTTTGCATTGCCAATGGAATATCGTGTTCGGAGTCACTGAAAATGTTACAGAAGGCATACGGTGAATCGACTTTATCAAAAACTCGTGCTTATGAGTGGTACAAAGCGTTCAAAAGCGGTCGAGATGTGATGGAAGATTTGCCTCGCTCTGGTAGGCCATCAACGTCTGCAACTGAAGTTAACATCGCAAAAGTGAAGGAAATAGTGACTGAAAATCCTCATTCAACTTTGAGAGAGATAGCCACCGAACTTTCTGTATCTCACGAGTCGATCCGTACCATTTTAACTAATAATTTGGGTATGAAACATGTTGCCGCTCGGCTAGTCCCAAAAGACCTGAATTTTTTTCAAAAACTCAATCGCATGAGAGTCGCTGAGGACATGCTAGAACGAGTCAATTCCGACCCAACATTCATGAAACGCATTGTTACTGGTGACGAGACGTGGGTTTACGAGTTTGACATGCAAACTAGTCAACAAGCTTCGGAGTGGCGCCTTCCAACTAAACCGAAACCGAAAAAACCACGCCAAAGTCGTTCAAAAGTCAAAGTCATGTTGACTGTTTTCTTTTACTATCGCGGTGTTGTGCACTCGGAATTCTTGCTGGAAGGTCAAACGGTAAATAAGGAATATTATTTGAGTGTTATGCGGCGTTTAAGAGAGCAAATCCGACGAAAATGGCCAGATTTGTGGAAAGAAAATTCTTGGATTTTGCACCATGATAATGCCCCTTCGCACAAGGCCATCATTGTGAACGAATTTTTAACCAAACACTCAACAAATACCATCGAGCAACCACCATATTCACCAGATATGGCTCCAGCCGACTTTTTTCTTTTTCCTAAACTCAAATTACCACTTCGTGGCACCCGTTTTCAATCGGTAGAAGACATAAAAGAGAATTCGCGGCGAGAACTGACCTCAATTCCGGAAACAGCGTTTAAAAAATGTTTTGATGATTGGATTATTCGTTGGCGTAAGTGTATCGTTTCTAAAGGAGCACATTTTGAAGGTGATAAAATAAATTTGGATGAATAACAAACAGTTTGTGTATTATTGATCTTTTCCTGCTACTTTCTTGACAGAGTAGTATATACCGTTAAATAAAATATTAGGTTTTGCAGAAGATTATGAAAAAATCATAATGAACTGTAAACATGAATTAGTACTATTGAGAAGTAATACAAATCTCAATTCCTTATTACTGAGTTCTGGAGAAATTGTCGAAGATATAATTATAAATAAAATAGTTTGGCGAGTTCCTCATGTTCGAGTGTCGGACCGTGAAAGAATCAATTTACTTACACATTTAGAAAAAGATCGAGCGATAACCTTAGCGTTTCGTAACTGGGATTTGTATGAGTACCCATTGTTACCCAAAACCAGGAAACATACTTGGTCCATTAAAACTTCATCACAGTTGGAGAAACCAAGATTTGTTATTATTGCTTTACAAACAAACCGTAAAAGTAATGCAACAATGTCGATGGCAGAGTTCGACCATTGTCATATTCGAGACGTAAGAGTATTTCTAAATTCTTCATATTATCCGTATGAAGGTTTAAATATTAGTTTCGCAGACAACAGATATTCATTAATATATGAACAATACGCAAGATTTCATCAGTACGCAAGATTTCATAGTCGCCGAGCGGAGCCGTTGATGGGATTAAAAGAATTTAGAGACATAGCTCCGTTATTTGTTATAGACTGTTCACGACAGCATGAAATGTTAAAGGGATCAATTGATGTGAGAGTTGAATTCGAATGTGACCAAGACATACCCGATCAAACGGCTGCATATTGTCTGATACTAAACGATTGCATATTTGAATACAAGCCATTGAGCAACATTGTTAAGAAGTTATCATGAATGATAATACAATAATCATAGATTTACAAGGGTTTAAGGATATGAAAAATAATTTTATTGTTAAGGAATTTTCGATTGCAACTAAGGAATACACACAAACTTTCTTGGTTAAAGCACCTTATTCTTTTAAAACTCTTTCTGATGAAGAAAAAAAGCGAGTTCGATGGTTAGAAAATAATCTGGCACTACATTGGTATGAAGGGTTTATCGATTATCGAGAATTCCGGCGAGTTATAATTTCATATTTTAAAAGTAAAAATGTCTTAGTTAAAGGAAATGAGAAGATTGTATGGATTCAAGAGTTATGCAACGATTGTGAAATTTTAGAACTGGGTGAAAAGGGTTGTCCTAAATTACTTAAATTATATGAGGATTATTGTGAGGAGAATAATCAGGTGTTAAATTGTGTTCATCATAAAAAAAGGTGTGCTTTGAAAAATGCACTCAGTTTAAAAAAGTGGTGTCAAGACAATTTTGTGTTTAATTCTTTATTTAAATTATAATAAGATTTTTCGAATAATAAAAATATTTTACTGAATAAAATATACTGTCTTTTTTTTTATTTATTTAGGTTATGGTTCCTAATTAAACTATAAAATAAAGGCACATATCTTTTAAATTTTACGTTTATTGATACTAGGCAAATAACACAAATCTGTAAAAAATAACACAATGACATGAAAACTGATAAAGGAAATTACATTAATTGACATACATTTATATATATATATATATAATTTTAAAACCAATTGGTATAACTATAGTTACAAATTTTTTTTGAAATATTACTATTATTTTTTTCAGTCTGGTCCATAATTTCATCACCAACATCTTTTACCACATATTGAGAGCTCAATAAGACCCTATCGTCCTGAAGACAGTCACTTATTACTTGATTACACTCTAAGTCAAGCACTTGAATCTTGATCAGTCTAAGACCTTTGTGGGGAGCACTTTTTATCACAAACGATTGATGGGGAACATGTGATTTGACAATCTTTTTGGAAAAATCTACCTTATTGCGACCCCCCTTTAACTTCATTTTCCGTTTATAAATACTTAATTTTGATTGTTCGGTGGGACGACTCTGTATCTTGAAAAGTTCTTCGGAGAATCCAAACGAATCTCGAGGACATTGAAATGACTCTGGTATTAATGTTTCACTATCTGGAAAGATAGCGATATTGCGTCCTGTTGTCTGTAACAAAAAATAAAAATACACATAACAATAATTCTAATAAAACGGGTTTGATCCCCGACCAGGCTAACATGGAAAAATAGTGTTTATTAGATTGACCTGGGTGGAATTTATTAAAAATTATAGTATCGTTGATACTTATCCTGCGACACAAGTTTACCACTTACTATGGGGCTAGCTCAATCTGTGTGGTTTATCCCATCTTATTGAAATTAATAATAAAGAAAGAAATTGTTTGGTACTGATAGACGTTGAGCATGTTCAAAAGAATCGGGAATAAATGTTTCATTATCTGAATTCACAGTCACATCATCTACGTATTGCGGCGTCTGTAAAAAAAACATAAATTTAGAATAACATTAAATCAATCTTATATCTATAAGAAACAATTAAATATATAAAGCAACTTACCATTGTTTTTTAAATTTATTGGATCCCCATTTCAAAAACCAGTGTTTTAGTTTTACTTACGTTCACTTTCATTCCTTTCTCTTTTTTAAAAAACTAAAGCTTCATGCATACAGTTTACCATCTCCTGTAACTCCTCCACTGATGACGCCAGTATAAAATATTTTACTGAATAAAATATACTGTGTTTTTTTTTAATTTATTTAGGTTATGGTTCCTAATGAAACTATAAAATAAAGGCACATATCTTTTAAATTTTACGTTTATTGATACTAGGCAAATAACACAAATCTGTAAAAAATAACACAATGACATGAAAACTGATAAAGGAAATTACATTAATTGACATACATTTATATATAATTTTAAAACCAATTGGTATAACTATAGTTACAAATTTTTTTTGAAATATTACTAATAATTTTTTCAGTCTGGGTCATAATTTCATCAACAACATCTTTTACCACATATTGAGAGCTCAATAAGACCCTATCGTCCTGAAGACAGTCACTTATTAATTGATTACACTCTAAGTCAAGCACTTGAATCTTGATCAGTCTAAGACCTTTGTGGGGAGCACTTTTTATCACAAACGATTGATGGGGAACATGTGATTTGACAATCTTTTTGGAAAAATCTACCTTATTGCGACCCCCCTTTAACTTCATTTTCCGTTTATGAGTACTTAATTTTGATTGTTCGGTGGGACGACTCTGTATCTTGAAAAGTTCTTCGGAGAATCCAAACGAATCTCGAGGACATTGAAATGACTCTTATAGCAAACCGTAGCGCCAAATACCCGGTACGAGCGAATCGCGCATGCGCGCCACGGCGATATCGAGACTAATCCAATAGTTATCGACTCTGACATCGCCGTCCAATCATAGGCCACGACGCACGCGCCACCACTACTAGTTCCCACCGCGTCCGTCCGCCATGTTTATGACTCTCTTCCGCCCTTTCTTTCTTTTCTTCTCTTTTGGTAAGTCACCGCGTGCGCGTCTTTCCTAACACTGTGTAGCGGGAGCGATGATTCGGCTCGACCGCCACCAAAGGGAAGATCTTCCGCCAGGCTAGGTGTTATGCCTGGGGAACCGCGGCTCCAACGGTGTTGTGTCGGAGGTTGTATATATAGCTCCAATCCGTGAAATCTCTGAAATCGCGTTCTAGATACTTCGCTGCTATTGGTTGAGCGCGTCATTTTCTTCGCGATGATTGACAGTAGTTGTTTGATTTGATGTTTGTGGCGAATGGCGTAGAGATGTCGCGACAGTACTCCCCCCCAAGACCGGAGGTCTGAAGTCTTGAGATCTTGCTGTGCAATCTGTGCTTCAGTAGCTTGCAAGTGCCAGTTGTCTTCCAGTGAGTCGGAAGTTGCTCGAAGTCCTAGTGAGTCAGGAGTGAGCTATTGCGTTGCTCGTAGTCTGCGGTGAGTCGAGACAGTAGAGAGCGAAGTCGACTGTCGGCGTCGGTAGGAGTCATGCAGAGCTGCCACGCTGGAGAAGAGACGCCGCCGATGAGATCCAGACGTGGGCTGCGTAGACGCGTCGGTCGCCGAAGTCGATGAGAGTGAGTGCGGGTGGAGACAGGACCAGGAAGCTCGTTGCGTTGGCTGCGATGGACCTGCTGCGATACCCAGTTGCTGGCTTGCTGTGAGACTGCTTGCAGAGTGAGGAGTGATGCTGAGGATTGGAGTTGATGATGATGGAGAAGGTTGCTTCCAATCACGTCGGGGTCACCAATGTAGCGGGAGCGATGATTCGGCTCGACCGCCACCAAAGGGAAGATCTTCCGCCAGGCTAGGTGTTATGCCTGGGGAACCGCGGCTCCAACGGTGTTGTGTCGGAGGTTGTATATATAGCTCCAATCCGTGAAATCTCTGAAATCGCGTTCTAGATACTTCGCTGCTATTGGTTGAGCGCGTCATTTTCTTCGCGATGATTGACAGTAGTTGTTTGATTTGATGTTTGTGGCGAATGGCGTAGAGATGTCGCGACAACTGTTTTGTTAAATACCTTAGTCAGGGCTAATTAATTTTAAGAACTCAACCCTTGTTCTCATTAAAATAGTTTATATATATATATTCTGTGTAGTGTACCAAATAAACCTTTTATCAACAAAGTGACTTTTTATCATCTACAACACTACCTCATACTCTGGTATTAATGTTTCACTATCTGGAAAGATAGCGATATCGCGTCCTGTTGTCTGTAACAAAAAATAAAAATACACATAACAATTATTCTAATAAAACGGGTTTGATCCCCGACCAGAACATGGAAAAATAGTGTTTATTAGATTGACCTGGGTGGGATTTATAAAAAATTATAGTATCGTTGGTACTTATCCTGCGACACAAGTTTACCACTTACTATGGGGCTAGCTCAATCTGTGTGGTTTATACCATCTTATTTAAATTAATAATAAAGAAATAAATTTTTTCGTATCTTCTGTTCACGCGCCTTTGCTTTTGGTTTTTTCGAAAGCTTGTATTTTAATTAATTCCTCAGTCAATCCATCTGATAGACGTTGAGCATGTTCAAAAGAATCGGGAATAAATGTTTCATTATCTGAATTCGCAGTCACATCATCTACGTATTGCGGCGTCTGTAAAAAAACATAAATTTAGAATAACATTAAATCAATCTTATATCTATAAGAAACAATTAAATATATAAAGCAACTTACCTTTGTTTTAGTTTTTAAATACTTAAATTTATTGGAAGCAACGTCCTGTGGTGTGGACTATACGCTTGATCGTACAAAAGTGATACATGTCACATACAGTTTGCGCACTGCACTCAAATAAAAATGCATGCGCGGCGCGATTTTGTCCTTGCTAAAATGTTTTGCGTCATAGTCGTTCAAATTACTTTTCACGTTAGAACACGTTCATTCATATTGTAATTAGATACCAAGGTATATCAATAAAATTTATTACAATGAACAAAAAATACATGCACAGAACGCTTCGTCCACACAGCGGTTTGACGAGCTCCGTGGCTCAGCGGTTATCATGCTGAACTGAGACACGGAGACCTTGGGTTCGATCCCCGACCGGGTCAAGATGTAAACGATCTGTTTTTTCAGTTTGTCCCGAGTATGGTTTTCCATACATGAATTAACAAAATATAGTATTGTTGAGTTAGTATTTTGCGACTCAAGTTTACAACTTACTGTAGGGCTCAATTTATGTAATTTATACCTTGTGAGCATGTTCATAGTATTCTTTCGTCATTACTTTCTTTATAAAACTTTTTATTTTAAAAATATGAATTTATAAAACAATTTATTATTTTATTATACCCATTTTATTCTTTTTCCTATATATTTACAAACATTATGACAGAGTTGAGAGGAATGAATTGTGGTCAGCACTTTCTATGCATGGGGTGAGCAGTCTCTTAATACGAGCACTGAAATCCTTATATGAGGATTCGAGTGCTTGTGTCAGGATAAACGGAGCGCACACTGAGTGGTTTAAGATTGAGAAAGGCGTTAGGCAAGGATGTGTTGCGTCACCGTGGCTGTTCAACCTATTTATGGATAGCTGTTTGACAGATTTGAAAGAGTCTAAAAGTGGATTAAGGATGAATGAGTTACTCGTCAAATGTCTGCTCTATGCCGACGATCAGGTTATACTGGCGTCATCAGCGGAGGAGTTACAGGAGATGGTAAACTGTATGCATGAAGCTTTAAAAGAGAAAGGAATGAAAGTGAACGTAAGTAAAACTAAAACACTGGTTTTTGAAATGGAGAAAGAAATGACAGCATGTAATATTTTGATTGGAGGAGAAAAAGTGGAGCAAGTGAAAGAGTTTGTATATCTAGGATCAAAGTTTACATCAGATGGCAAGTATGATAGTGATATTGAAAGGAGAGTGAACGCGGGGAACATGGTGAATGGAGCTTTGCATGCCTTTATGAGCAGTCAGAAATTATCCAAAAAGGCTCGACTGGCTGTGCACAGGGGCGTGTTGGTCCCGACATTAATGTATGGGAGTGAAAGTTGGGTATGGCAAAAGAAGCATGAAAGCAGAATAAATGCAGTGGAAATGAGAGCGTTAAGGAGTATGATGGGTGTGAAATTGAGTGACAGGATAAGGAACAGCGTGATAAGGGAATGTTGTGATGTGAAAGAAGATGTAGTTACAGGAATAGAAAAGGGTATGTTAAGATGGTTCGGTCATGTGGAGAGGATGAATGAAAGCAGGTTGACTAAGCAGATATACAAGGAGAGTGTGGAGGGAAAGGTCGGAGTGGGAAGACCTAGACGAACGTATCTTGATCAAATTAAGGACGTCCTGGTAAAGGGTCAGGTCAAAAGTACCCGAAACCGCCGAGCTTGTATGAAGAGAGTTATGAATGTGGACGAAGCGAAAGAAGTATGCAGAGATCGTGGCAAGTGGAAAGAGGTAGTCTCTGCCTACCCCTCCGGGAAAGAGGCGTGATTTTATGTATGTATGTATGTATGTATTTACAAACAATACAGACACTTTCTGACTTAGAATATAAACAAAATATGAAATATGTTACAAATATGTATGTTTTTTTAAAACATTTAAATTTAACAAATAAGTATCCATTTTCAAAACCTGTTAACAATTAAATATACTTGTGTGCCCCCATGCTTTAGTCGAAATCTTATTCTTTGATATGGCTCTCTTATCATCATCAGCTGATAAAGCAATTTTATTTACGGCACATGTAAATAATTAATGTTTAATTGATTTAAATAAAATATTTGTTTTACGAATTACGTTACCTTCATGCAAAGATTTTTCATAATCCGATACATTAAAATCACGCACAATGTTTCTCTTAATTCCTTTTGCTTTTTTTATTGTGCTATTGGTGGTTTTAATACAATATAACTTCGATCGAAGTCCAACAAATTCGGTTATAACTTTAGTCCGCATTTCAAGTTTAAATAGACCAGGAACTTTTTTATTTTGAATTGGTAAACTATATTCATTACTTTCACAATTACTAGTATCAAAATAATGTAAAAAGTATTTTTTTAAATCATAATAAAAGTTATTTGTTTGTATATGATATATAAAACTATCTGTATCAGTGTAACACATCTTAACATGATTTTTGTAATGGGGTTGTATAACTGAGTAATGAAAATCATACATAGAAAGTTCTAAAACAGTAAAACCAATGTGAATGGGTTTGTTCAAAATAATTTCTTCAGGGTTTAATTGAACAGCTACTAAATTATCAGAAAAAACTGTTGCACTGTGGAAATTTGGACGTGCGATAAGTTTTTGAGCACAATTTCTTTTTTTAGTAAGATTTTCATTATCATCCCACTGATTAACCAGGTGCACATTAACTCGCTTCTCATTGTTTTCTAAAGTTTTTCCAAAAACGCTATTGTTCAACAGTTTAAAAAAATCTTGTTCAAAAGCGGATGAACTTTTTTGTCTTAAAGTAGTATTCAAATCAATATATTGTTTTAAATACGGTCTTTGTCTAAATGTTATTACCCTATGTATTTTTTTCAAAATCAGTCCGTGTTTTAAACAAGTTTTTAAATGAATGTAATGAATTACATAATAAAATTTATCATATAAATTCGGAATGAGTTTGTGATTTTTACCACCAGGTGGAATGCATTTTTCTGGACAAAATGGTAAATCATTATGTAAATTATGCAAGTGCTTAGGATAAACTAGGTCTACCTCTAGTATAAACCCATAGTCAGCATCATTTTCTACTTGAATTATATCCAATGTATTGATTTCATTTTGATTAAGAAACCTAAAATTGGATAATGGTAAATATTGACACATACTGAACCCATATAAATTGTTGCAGTCGATATAAGTAATATACGATGTAGGCTCTAAGGGTTTGTAATCAGGTAAGAAAGAATTATTTGCTTTAGCATGTCTATGGGAACATAGGCACACACCGCCGCGAATGCCCTGTTGTAACATTCGAATCATAGATAAATCATTGATAAGCTCTAACTGAACGCCTGTTTTAAGCAACATTGCATCAAAAGATAGACTAGGTGCGGTCAAATAAAATGCTGGATCCAACTGATAATGCTGTTTGCAAGTCCAACGAAAATTTTCAAATATATCTGATAGTAATAGCACATCAGTTTTCAAATAGAGATCCGTATATGAACCTAGGTCAGAAATTTTAAAGGTTGACCAAATTAAATTCGCATGCCTGTAATCCTCATCGGAGATATGTTCGTCATTCAGCGAACTGTAAAATAATTCTTTTGGTGGAAGTTGACTTTCTTGATAACGTTCCCATGAACTCATGTACTCGTACGAATATACACCTTTACGAGTAAGTAACTGAATTTTCTCATCACAGGGGTAAAAATTTTTAAGGTATTTAAAGTCATCTGGTTTCAATGTGTCTGATAATTTACTTAAACTTGTAGCTAGAAATTTAAATGAATCAACAAAACGAAGCTGATAAAACTGATCATTTGAAACCGGTACAAATTTGGTGAATGAAACATAGTTTTCTTTAGTTTTGGGTATAATTTTTATGTCACCAGGAACTTCAGCCAAAGCTTTAATGAATAAGTGACAGTCATAACCGGCTAGGTTGTGGAAAAAGATGGGTACAAACGAGGGACGTTTAAATTGCAAATTGCATTGTGGGTGGGCAGGTCCTCTGTAGCGACCGGTAACATGACAATGGTCGCGTACCCGGTCCGAAAATACAAAGTTGTTACAAATATGGCAGCGAGTTGCTTTGATAAACTCCGTTTCATCATCATCAGTAAATATCATTGGGACTGGTTCGTTAACTATACCATATATTTTCTTTACGTCTTTGATAATAGACTCTACAAACCTTCTAGCACAATCTGGGCCGCGGTATGATACGTAACTATTATAGTCAGTATTGTCACAACAAACAATATGGTATGCAAACGCTATAGGTATGTGTTAGTTCAAAGTCATAGTGTTATTAGAAGAGCAGCTTATGTCAGCGTTAGTTTGGAGCATTGATTCAAAATCAGCATAAATACAAAAGGGCATATTTTGTTTACGCTCATAATTTTTAAATTGTATCAGTGACCCGTTGTCAGGCAAAACGGTCACTACACCTCCACATGGATGAGTGTCAACTTCTTCTAAAGTCCCAAAATTTAGTAAACAAAAATCACAAAAATAAACCTTACCGTGATGTGATGTGATTTGACTTCTAAAAAGTCTAGAACAGTCTTTTATTAAACAATAATGAGAGGAATTTTTATTTTCTAAAAAGAGTAAATGAATAATTTTGAAATTTCTGTTCCTATCCATTTCTGATTTGTATAAAGGGCCTACAATAGATTTGTTATTTTTTAAACCATATATGATAAACTTAATATTTGAGTTATTTTTTTCAAAAATTTTTATGTCATGAAAAGTAACAGGAAATGACATACCGCTTGTATCAAAAAGATTGTAAAAATGTGGATATGATGTTCGGTTAGGCCGTTTCTTGGTTGGATATAAAGCTGCTGTCACGCACCATAAAAAACAATACTGATCCTTATTTATAATATTTAAACATGCTTTTTTAGATTGAATTGATTTAGGTAAACTTATAAAACTGGAACCGGCTAGAGGTTGGTATTTATTAAGATTGACCTCCATATATAAAATGTTTAAAAATGACCACCCACTGTCGCGATGTTCGAATTCCTCAATACTTTTTTTAAATTTCAAAACTGTCTCTAAATACAGTTTGTTGAAATCATAATCAAAATATAATATTTTGTTTTTGGTAATAAATGACTTAACTGATTGCGAGTTATCTTTGAATTGTACGAATGTACCAAATAATTCAAAATTCACTTTCACACACGTGTGTTGTCCCAGATATTTATCTAAAAGCGATTTTAATTTATCATGAATTTCATTAAAAAATACATCTAAAGAGGATGATTGAGATTCAGTATTCGCTATTATCTTGTAAGTTAAAATACGATTTCGAAATGCAGTGCTGACCATTTCTATACCATCATCATATTTTATAGTATGATTATTCTTTTTATATAAATTGCTTCTCAAATGACCAACCCATGATTTATTGTGTATAGATGAGTTACACACAGTACAGAAAGGCATGTTAAAGGATTTTTTGATGAAACTTGAATCCAAAATAAAGGAATAATTAATGATTTATTACTTATTACACTACTTACATTGAAAACATTTAAGACGAAAATTAGCACAAAAGTAATAGGTAATTTATGCCGAAGGAAGGAATCTTATTTTTTTACTTAAAATTAACCTTGTGACTATAGTACACGGGTTCTACCTCCTCAAATAGACTCCAAGCTCGTCCTAGGAAGGCTTGTAGTGATTCCCAAGACATTGTGGATTCATCACACTGTAGCTTCACCGTTATAAGAGCCTTTTTATAACGAGCATCAGCAGGGTTGTTCACGTAATCCTGTGTTTTGTAGACCTTAAGATCCACAAAATAATCACCCTCGGTCTTCAAAGCACGTCGAGAGGTCCCCGTCGAAACTTTGCTGGAGAAACTTGACGTTACTTCTCCACCGCGATTCCTTGGTTTGCTGCAACCGGCTTTCTCTGCTTGGAGGATGTTAAAAATGTTCTTTTTTGTTCTGTAAAAATAAAAAATATTTTTAATTTTTTAATATATTTTAATAATTATTTTTTTGCAAGTAAGAGACATAGGAAAAATTGTGTTGAGTTAACAAGCCCTGACCGGCTTCTATACGTTCTGCATGAAGATAAGCATTGTTCCCTAATCAAGAAAATAAATTAATAAAGGGTGAAAATCATTTTAAACGACCATTGTCACAAAAATGAAACAAAAATGAAATCATAACAAAAATGAAAATCGTAACAAAAAATAACAAAAATGAAATTATTAGGGTCTCTTCACAATTCGCATAAATAATACAGACATACTATAGGTACCTAAATAATTATTTTTATTGATTGATAAAGTATAATAATACTAAAACACCTTACTTTTTATAATTCGTTTAATCAATAATTTAAATAAAAAATCTACAACAAACATACCTCTTACTAAAGATTATGGAATGTGTAACATAAATCAATAACAAATCTCCCACTAGTAAAAAATCAAAAGAATAAAAATATGAAACTAAACAAAAGCTTAGTACTACCTCTTATCAAAACAAATAAAACATATCAAAAAGATCTTAATTATTTAACATAAACTGTAGCAGGAAACTTCTTCCTGTAAAAATTTAAGAAAACCTCTTATAATCGAAAAAAATGTATCAATAGCAACGGGAAAAAATCCAAAGAATAAAATTAGGAACTAAACAATAACAGAGTTCTACTTCTTATCAAAACCAATAAAACATAACAAAATATCTTCAAAAATGTAATATAAACTATGTAGCAGGTGTAAAGTTGAAAAAAAAATCAATAGCAACTTAGCAAACATATCTACTCACTTTCACTTGAAATATCATCAAAGAAATTTTTTTTCTTTGATGTTACAGTTTCCGATCGTAGAAAGAATTCTGGATAATCCTTTTTTAAGTTATAAGAAGCGATATTTTGCCTCTTTTTATCGAGCATTTGTCTTAACTCTCCAAGCGAATAATTGACTCGGACGTCTGACAAAATAGTCAAAACAGGTTCCGGTGATTTTCGTAGTTTTTGAATTGGTTCTTCACGATAGCCCATATTTTCTTTATTAGTCTCCGGGGCACAGGTATGGTCTATATTAACTGGGCTTAACTTCACAGGTATCTTGTTAGACTGACTAGTCTTCATTTTACTTGTAGAATAAACAGCATCAAATATTTGAAAATCTTCTGGATCAGAGTTATCAATATCAAAATCTCTATTATTGATATGTGTTGACTTCTCGCTGCAAGAAATAGGTGATTTGGACTTTGATTTAGGATTGGCAGTAGTTGTATCAATTGCTTTTTCTTTAGATGTAAAAGTGATATTACTCGTATCTGTTCGTTTTTTAAGTATTATAACCTGACAATCATCTGAATCGGTTAAAGAACTTAGCCGGACTCGCTTTTTAGGACGTTGCTTCAACAGGACGTGTTTTTTAATATCGATACAATCACAAAACATACCTCCTACCATACCTAGAGTTGTAAAAACAACTCAAAACTCTATATTTTACTTCATTTGACAGGTTATCTGCTTCAACTTGTATTTGGTGAATCTTCATGGTATTAGGAATAGGCACTAAAGCTTCGAGTGCTGTTTGGTTTCTGCTTTTTATCTCTTTTATATCCGATTCGTTAACGCAGAAAAGATTCACCTTGGTGTCTTCCTTTAAAGCAGAGTACGCTGCTGAAGAGTCCAAAATATCTAATCTGTGGGACACTTTAGCATCCAAAAGTCGCTTAATCACTCCTCCGATTCCATCAGCAGCACCCTTTCCGTGATAGGATTCTAAAAAGTTCCATGTTCCTTTTTTGAAGTCTAAATGGTCAATATATAATTTGTATAAATAAAAATTCTTTTTCTGCTTATACTGGGTGGCAGGACCATCTGAAAATACGTGCACAGTATCAATTTTTGGATATTTTGTTTTGATATCCATCAGTATTGGTCTTAGGTGTGCCCATATTGCAGGCGGAGAATGATCAGTTGAATCAGATAGTGTGCAGTATGGTTGAGGTTTTGAACCTTGAATATACATCACACTTGTGTGCAAAGAAATTTGATTTTGCGAACCGAAGTGGACAGCTTGTATTTGACGATGCATTTTGCAACTGTAATTATCAGAAAAATCACAATGAATCAGAACCTCGTTGTGTTGAAGACTGTTTTTAAGATTCCTGTATGTCATATATTGATGCCAAATATTAAAATGATGTTCTTTAAACTTTACAAGTTCTTTTTCAAAGAGACTTAAAAGGCTCTCTAGTTTTCCAGTCTTTGATTCAGTAACAACTTTTTTAGTTTTTTTAGTCTCGTCATTCTTTTGATACTTAATATTTTTTGTAGTCCACTCTAACCAGGTAATATTCTCATTTTTTTTCGCCTTATTGAACTTGTAGGTTAAAGACATCGTCTTACAAGTACTGCAGTCTGAATACATGCATTCCATTGATTTTTTGTCACATACAGTCTCTTCTAATATGTCCATTAATTTTGCATGTCGCTCAAAGACCTTAAGTTTCTGTAGTGCCAGGAATTTAAATTCAATATTTGCATGAATTTTACAAACACACGTTTCTCGGTCTGATAATCGTGGTTTGACCACATAAAAAGGTTTATGCCTGCGGAAAGTGGCAATAGACGCGTTGATACCAGTATCTTTCTTAAACTTTTTTAGCAAATTTGTCATAGAATCGAGAAGATAACGTTTTTGATGTTTCTGTTTATTAAAGGTCTTGGTTTCTTTTTTCCCCGCCGAAGCTCTACTGACGTCGTCACGAAGATAAAAGTGTCGAATTTCTCTCACCAATAGGCTTTTTCGTTTAAGAACAATAGATTTTGCAAGATTTCGGATTCTACCTTTTAAACCAATGACTCGTCCCAAACGTGAATGCATTTTATATTTTCTTAAAAACTGAGACATGACGATGTTTTTCAAAACATTTCGAACGTTTTTATTTTTTATGCATTCTTGCTTTATCGCTTCAATTACAACGGAATTTTGGAGTATAACTTTTTTAACTCTCTTTTTATCGTGTTCCGAAAGAGTAGTTAATGTTTCGACAAGTGCATTTGATTTGGTATTTGGTGTTTGTTGCTCCTGTTGAATAATAGGATTCAACTGTTCTGAGACATTGGTCGACATTTGGCAATCGAGTAGATTTTTTTGTCGGAAAACTTTCTTTTTGAGCGCCTGTATTTTTTTTCTTTGCTGATTGATTAGATTTTTTTGTTTTTCATTTTCTTTTTGCAGTCTTTTATAGTAAAGTTGATATTCTTTGGAACTTTTTTTGGTATTATTCTGTGGGTCATGTGTTTTCTTTTGATTTTTCTTAAGCTTTCTCCAGTTTCTTCTTCTAATAGATTTTTGATTTTCTGTTAGTTTGGAAACTTTTACATATTTTTCTTTATTCTATTTAAATTTTTTAATCTTAATTCTTCGTATTTTTCTGGATCCTGGTCTTTCAATCGTTGTCTATATAATCTTTGACGTTCAGCTGCTGACATCAGCATTCTAAAAAGAAAAAAAAATCAGGAACAAAGTTTATAGGTTAATATAACTTACCTCCATTTTAAAAATAAAAAAATACAAAAATCAGCTTCTTATTGCTGTGTGAATTCGGCTTTCTTTCATTTTTGTTATCTCATTTTTGTGACGTTACAAAAAAAAGTAACGAAACATAACAAAAATGAAAAGATATTGTGCTTTGAATATAACCTCAAATATTTTTAATGAAACAGGAGTTGCAATAAGTTAAAGCACCTTCAACCTTAATAATAGTCGACAATGGTTGTCTATAAATCAATTACTAAAATTATGTATTCGCTTACCTGTATTGTTTGTTGAAAACAACAAAGCTGATCAATTTAAATTGGAATTTTCACCAAGAATAAGGAAACACGCCTGCACACACTTTTACATACGATGACAAAATGGCCGATCCAAGTAGCTTCTAGCGTCCGGATTGGCTACTCGTAGAGCAGGTGTTGCAAATGACAAATATCAAATATTACCAAAATTTCGTCGTGACAAAAATGAATAATAAAATGGAAGATAATTATAGACATCAATTTATAAACTAATATTTATTATAAAAATATATATAAATGTAATTAGCTTTATCTGATATCAATTACAAATCATAATATATACCGAAAAAAAACCAATTGTTTTAATATCGTTACTAGAATTTTTATTCGGTTGTATTTTGTAACGCAAGTCGTGAATAGGACAAAATATTTTGTATGGAGATAATTCCGGTTCGGTGTGAAAAAAGAAGGATATTATTAAATACTGGTACAAAAAAAAAAAAAAAAAATTATATTTATTTAGCTAGGCAAGGTACAATTCTATAGTTGTATGTATTCGTTGCAGTAGAATTGATAATATTTTTTTAAATATAGCATGAGGACAAATTTTTATGTCGAAATGGTCGTTTAAAATGATTTTCACCCTAAAGTAATGATGAACAAAATGTAAATCGATGTTTTTGCGACAAAAAAAGAAAGGAGTTATATTATTTACCTGTTCGTTGAGGTAAAATCAGGTGGTGGTGACGTAGCTTTGCGCTTCGATCCAGCAGCCAAGCTATGAACAATTTCTGGATAAGGCGATATGTCTCGAGTCTGCTTCGCAGCAACGGTTTTGCGCTGGCTCGTTTTCTTGCTCGCTTTCTTTGGGGGAGCTACAGCAGATAACACTGACGAGGCTTCGAATTCTGAGTCAGACCTGTAAAAGATATTAAAATTTTAAGTTTTGATACATTGTTAAGTACCTGAAACATAAAAATGTAAATTTCACCAAAGATGAAAATACATTTTTGAAATTTATCAAAAATATGCAGTATTTATACAGCAGTTCTTTTGGCGCAGCGGTTCCGGAGCACTCACAAATAATAATTTAATTTTCTTCATTGCCCGACTATTTAAACAGAAAATATCACTTGCTCATCAAAAAAATTGGTCAAGCGTAGGTTGATTCTGAATTTAATTATTGATAATCAATATCTTAAACTAATGTAAACCTTAACAACTAACGGTGAAGGTATATATTTTTTTAATACTTGATAAAAAAGTTAGGTTTATATTTAAAAAAAAAATACGTAGTTCAAACCGATACATGTATTAATATTTTAATTTTTATAATTTGAGTACTAAGTAAAGATATAATGATAAAAGATATGTTGTCAACTATCAATTTAATTTAAAAATACTTATCTCCAACATTTGGTTTGAAGATAAAATCGAATCATAATGTAAGCAGAATATATAAATCTAAATATATAATAAACTAGCTGTGCCCGCGACTTCGTCCGCGTGAAATAGTTATTTTGTGCATCATTGAAGCCCTGAAGGAGGAATAATTTTTCCCGTTTTTTTCACATTTTTCATTATTTCTTCGCTCCTAATAGTTGCAGCGTGATAATATATAGCCTAAAGTCTTCCTCGATAAATGCTCTATTAGACACAAAAAGAATTTTTTAATTCGAACCAGTAATTCCTGAGATTAGCGCGTTCAAACAAACAAACAAATTCTTCAGCTTTATAATATTAGTATAGATTATGCAAAAAAATTGATGTACCTACGTGAGTGCGTGTTTGAGGATGCTATTCAATCACGAAAATTCTACTGGATGGATTTTGATGAAACTTACGTACACGGGAAGAATAATGCCTGGAATAGAACATAGTTTATTTTTCTTACAAAAGTCCCCGGGACTTTGCCGGGGGCGCAGCTGTTAAAAAACAAATAAATTCTAAAGACAAAAAAAGGAAATTATAATAATGGAAAGTTAAAGTATCTCTTTGTATACAACATTTGCTATCTTGCCCATTTGCTATTTGCCCTGTCACAGCTGGTGACCCGCGGAAAGCGACGTAGAGCTGTCCGTGTGAGAAGCAATTCGTCCTGAGGTCGACTCCGGCTGCTCCAAGCGTTTGACCTTGCAATTTGTTAATTGTCATCGCGAAACATATAGCCACTGTAAGCTGAACACGCTTAAATTGAAATGGAAAGTTGTTGTGAATGAGGGGAATGCGTGGTATAAAAACAATTTCACCAGCTGCACAACCAGTAAGAATTTTAGCTTCTATAATATTGTTATGAAGCGAAAATGTATTGTGAGGGCAATGTTAAAATATTAAGGGTTTTGAAAAAATCTCTAAGTGAATCTGTTTGTTTTATGCCGTAGATAGCTCGAATTGCCCTTTTTTTTGTAAACTATAATAATACTTTTAATTCTCATGTGGCGCCATCTCGTATCGGGTAGTCAAAAAATAAATATCTAAACCACGGGAACTAAATCAATGGTGAAACGGTAAGTATTGGCGTTACTACATTGTGTGTTATTAATCTTGAGCGATGCATTGTCGCCGATGCGGGGCGCGTCAAACTACCTACATAAAAAAAAATCTTCTCAAAGATGTGGTGAAACGGTAAGTACTGGCGAAACTAAATCAATGAAAAAAAGAATTTCTAATAAATTGAAAATTTTGCCAACGGCTACAATCGTGTTATTTCTTAAATTCTCATGAGGCGCCATCTCGTATCGGGTGGGGAAAAAAATAAATGTCTAAACCACGGGAACTTAATCAAAAAACAAAGCATAATGAATTAAATCAATAAAATGCTATTTTTTTAATCATCATTATAAATATGATAATTAATTATTTATAGCTTTTTATATCGATTCAAAAATGACGATGTTCCATACAAACTTGCACCCCCTAATTCATCCCCTTGGGATAGAATTTCAGGATAAAAAGTAGCCTATATTCTAATCCAGGTTAATAGCTATATCTGTGCCGAATTTCGTTCAAATCCGTTCGGTAGATTTTGCGTGATGCGCGTACAAACATACAGACAGACAGACGGACAGACAGACAGACAGACAGACAGACAAAAATTCTAAAAAAAATTGTTTTGACTTCTATTGACCCTAGAAAGACCCCTTATATTTTTTTTTCTTAAATATCTTCAATGTACAGACAAATTTCAGTTACAGTTTTATTATATGTATGGATTAATTATTTATAGCTTTTTATATCGATTCAAAAATGACGATGTTCCATACAAACTTGCACCCCCTAATTCATCCCCTTGGGATAGAATTTCAGGATAAAAAGTAGCCTATATTCTAATCCAGGTTAATAGCTATATCTGTGCCGAATTTCTTTCAAATCCGTTCGGTAGATTTTGCGTGATGCGCGTACAAACATACAGACAGACAGACGGACAGACAGACAGACAGACAGACAGACAGACAAAAATTCTAAAAAAAATTGTTTTGACTTCTATTGACCCTAGAAAGACCCCTTATATTTTTTTTTCTTAAATATCTTCAATGTACAGACAAATTTCAGTTACAGTTTTATTATATGTATGGATATGGACGAAACTAAATCAATGAAAAAAAGAATTTCTAATAAATTGAAAATTTTGCCAACGGCTACAATCGTGTTATTTCTTAAATTCTCATGAGGCGCCATCTCGTATCGGGTGGGGAAAAAAATAAATGTCTAAACCACGGGAACTTAATCAAAAAACAAAGCATAATGAATTAAATCAATAAAATGCTATTTTTTTAATCATCATTATAAATATGATAATTAATTATTTAAAGCTTTTTATATCGATTCAAAAATGACGATGTTCCATACAAACTTGCACCCCCTAATTCATCCCCTTGGGATAGAATTTCAGGATAAAAAGTAGCCTATATTCTAATCCAGGTTAATAGCTATATCTGTGCCGAATTTCGTTCAAATCCGTTCGGTAGATTTTGCGTGATGCGCGTACAAACATACAGACAGACAGACGGACAGACAGACAGACAGACAGACAGACAAAAATTCTAAAAAAAATTGTTTTGACTTCTATTGACCCTAGAAAGACCCCTTATATTTTTTTTTCTTAAATATCTTCAATGTACAGACAAATTTCAGTTACAGTTTTATTATATGTATCTTCAATGTACAGACAAATTTCAGTTACAGTTTTATTATATGTATGATGATATATGATGATATATGATATGATGATGATATATGATATGATGATGATAAAATGTAAGTATATCTTAATTCAGTTGTGATCAAACCCGAGACCTCAAGTTACGGGCAGACTTGTTAACCACTATGTCACGAGGGTCATCATTGCATTCGAATACAATGACTACATAATTTGCTGTACAAGAATAATATTAAAATATCAGGAATCGTGTGGTGCTGACAGAGTAGAAAAACACCACCCAATATCTGCCTGCGGGCATTGTAAGAGGTGATTAAGTGGGAGGTCATCGGATACTGTTCTTCTTGTATTAGACACTAGCTTTTGCCCGCGGCTTCGCCTGCGTTAATTTCGCTTCCATAAAAAGATTGCTTAGATTAAGAGCCTTGCATTGACATAAACTAATATTATGCAAAAAAATAGATGTGCCTACGTGAGTGCGTGTTTGAGGATGCTATTCAATCATGCAAATTCAACTGGATAGATTTTGATGAAACTTACGTACACGGGAAGAATAATGCCTGGAATAGTTTTTATTTTTCCTACAAAAGCAAAGTCCCGGGGGCGCAGCTGTTAAAAAACGAATAAATTCTAAAGACAAAAAAATGTAAGTATAATAATGGAAAGTTAAAGTATCTCTTTGTATACAACATTTGCTGTCTTGCCCATTGGAGACATCACAAATAAACTGTCACAGCTGGTGACCCGCGAGCAAGCGACGTAGAGCTGTCCGTGGGAGAAGCAATTCGTCCTGAGGTCGACTCCGGCTGCTCCAAGACTTTGCGATTTGTTAATTGTCATCGCGAAACATATAGCCACTGGAAACTGTACACGCTTAAATTGAAATGGAAAGTTGTTGGGAATGAGGGGAATGCGCGGTATAAAAACAATTTCACCAGCTGCACAACCAGTAAGAATTTTAGCTTCTGTAATATTGTTATGAAGCGACACCACTTTAAGGCGAGTCCCATTACAACGTTTCGGCGGCGTTAAGTTGCGTAGCAACATAATTGGAATGCCTACTTTTAGTGCAATTGTATGCGCGGGCAGTCCAGATGCCGAAAGTGAATTAAGGAACTCTACCGGATAAGTTGTAGTATCGGTACTATTTAAAACTGTATTTATGGATTGGTATATAATTTTCATATTACGTGTTAGACTTAATTTCCTAACCTGAGGCCAGAGTATGGATCGTTTGAGACATGCGCTTACTTCATCAGCTCTAGTACCTCGGCTTATTACGGGTAGAGTCTGGCGGAAATCACCACAAAATAATACAGTGGTACCACCCATAATGCGATTCCCTGTTATTTTCTCCAAATAAGTAAATGTCTTAACCATGGAAACTAAATCAATGAAAAACGAATTTTTAATTAATTAAAAAATTTGCCAGCGGCTACAATCGCGTTATTTCTTAAATTCTCATGTGGCGCCATCTCGTATCGGGTGGTCAAAAAATAAATATCTAAACCACGGGAACTAAATCAATGGTGAAACGGTAAGTACTGACGTTGCTATATGTGTGTTATTCCTGCTAATCTTGAGGAACATGGCAACCGTCGCCGATGCGGGGTTAGTCAAACTACCTACATAAATAAATCTTCTCATACATAAAAAAAAATCTTCTTAAAGATGTGGTGAAACAGTAAGTACTGGCGGAACTAAAATTACTTAATTAAAACTTAATTAATAAAAAATTTTGCCGGCGGCTACAATCGTGTTATTTCTTAAATTCTCATGGGGCGCCATCTCGTATCGGGTGGTCAAAAAATAAATACCTAAACCACGGGAACTAAATCAATAAACAAAGCATAATGAATTAAATCAATAAAATGCTATTTTTTTAATCATCATCATCATCATCATAATAAATATAAGAATTAATTATTTATAGTGCCGTGTGGTTCCCGGCACCAACACAAAAAAGAATAGGACCACTCCAGCTCTTTTCCATGGATGTCGTAAAAGGCGACTAAGGGATAGGCTTACAAACTTGGGATTCTTTTTTAGGCGTTGGGTTAGCAACCTGTCACTATTTGAATCTCAACTCTATCATTAAGCCAAATAGCTGAACGTGGCCATTCAGCCTTTTTAAGACTGTTGGCTCTGTCTACCCCGCAAGGGATATAGACGTGACCATATGTATGTATGTATGTATAATTATTTATAGTTTTTTATATCGATTTAAATCAAAAATGACGAAGTTCCATACAAACTTGCACCCCCTATTTCATCCCCTTGGGATAGAATTTCAGGATAAAAAGTAGCCTATATTCTAATCCAGGTTACTAACTATATCTGTGCCGAATTTCGTTCAGATCCGTTCGGTAGATTTTGCGTGATGCGCGTACAAACATACAGACAGACAGACGGACAGACAGACAGACAAAAATTCTAAAAAAAATTGTTTTGGCTTCTATTGACCCTAAAAAGACCCCTTATAATTTTTTTTCTTAAATATCTTCAATGTACAGACAAAGTTGAGTTACAGTTTTATTATATGTATGGATTGTAGGTTGAACATAAAAAAGTCTTCAACCCTGGTCGTTGTCTTTGACAATGGGTAAACTATGTTAGTAACCATTAATCAGGGGTAGACAGAGCTAACAGATTTAAAAAGACTGAAAGGTCACATTTAACTGTAAGGGTTATGATAGAATAGAGATTCAAATAGTAGCAAGTTGATAGCTCATAATATACAAAAAGAATTCCAACTTTATTAGCCTAATTCTTTCCTAAAGCAAGTCATCATAGATAATATTGTTTGTTATGAATAGAAAATATTTTTATCGCATAAACTATTCAACCGATTTATATAGGATATACATACATAATTATGTATAATCACGCCCATATCTCTTTTGGGGTAGACAGAGCCCACAATTTTTTCAAAATATAGATTATATAATTTATGAGAACGATGGAGACATAGGATTTATAATGATTACCATACCCCATTCAAAATCAATATTAATTAGATTAAAATGAAGAAATTCATGAATAAGGTTTTAATGTAAAATGTATGCGTTGAAAGCTTTGAGAAACATTTAATATTGGTACCTATAAACAAAATGTAGCGGACCCCGGGCTCCCAAGCCATACCCTTGAGGATGCAACCAGGAACACGCTCTATTGAGAAATAGTCCATCCATCCATATAATCACGTCTACATCCCTGACGGGGTAGACAGAGCCAACAACCTTGAAAGGCTGACAGACCACGCTGAAGCCTATTTCTTACTCGCCTCTTGCGACATCCATGGGAAAGAGATGGAGAGGTCCTATTTTTCATTGGTGCCAGGAACCACACGGCGGATGAGAGATCGGTATAAACAAATTATGTATTTTGTTACAAAACTTACTTTGATATTCGATCATCGTCATTCTACAAAGCACATCCGCTAATGCTTAAACATAATTTTTATTATATTGCATTTGCATATTTGCATATTGTTATTAGGACGACTACACACTTAATTTACTTACAAACTCAAAGTATGGTATTGATATTCTGTGTTACATACATACCTATGAAATCCTTAAGTAGGTAGCGGTTGTCCAATTACATCTACAAGTTTCAATAGGGATTCATGTTATTCTCTAATAATAATATTGATTACGTAGACTTAACTAACACGGTGCTTGATATAGCAATAGTACGTAATCATAAGAAAGCTGGAATGTAGCCCAAATTCTAGTATATATACCTATGAGTACATACCTGAAGGTGGTTTTGTCTTTCAAACAAATTACAATTGATATAAAAGTTTTTACTCACTAAGTGTGTAAACACCCTTAATTACTGTGTATCTGCTTACTTTGCGTATGTCACTCGTTCGTACATTAGACCATTTTGTTGCTAAGAACTAAGTTGTGATGTTGTGTTGTGTGTGATAATTTATTAAGATTATAATGTCGGTCTGTTTATTTATAATTTAAAGTTTCTGCTATTATTGTTAACCAAAGTGAACTTAGGAAGTATGGTTGGTGCGTGATCTTACCACGGGCTCGCAGGAAGTTTACTTACCACGGTTTCTTCCAGCCAATCATCAGTTAGGAATTAGGAAGTGTGGTTGGTGCGTGATCTTACCACGGGCTCGCAGGAAGTTTACTTACCACGGTTTCTTCCAGCCAATCATCAGTTAGGAATTAGGAAGTGTGGTTGGTGCGTGATCTTACCATGGGCTCGCAGGAAGTTTACTTACCACGGTTTCTTCCAGCCAATCATCAGTTAGTAATTAGGAAGTATGGTCGGTGCGTGATCTTACCACGGGCTCGCAGAAAGTTACTTACCATGGTGCTTTCAACCGATCATCAGTTAGGAATTAGGAAGTGTGGTCGGTGATCACGATCTTTCCACGAGCTCGCGGGTGTTTCTTATCAATTTTATAATGGAGTCAGGTGAGTGCATTCGACTAATGTTTTGTGTTTAGAATGAATCGAATTTTGTTTATTGGGAATTCTGGGACACAAAAGTGTCCCAGAATTCCCAATAATATATATGGATACTGTTTTGTCACCTTGCCCTTATTTTAGATAGATTGATAGATAAAACTCTTTATTGCACCATAAGAGTAAAACATACAAAACAACACAAAGCAGATATAGATGGTACAAAGGCGGACTTATCGCTAATGCAATCTCTTCCAGTCAACCTTTGGGTGGAAGGAAACCAAACAGGAGATCGGCGTTGGCGCAGAGCAAGATAAATAAGTGTTTGAATATAATAAAATACATACATAATATATATCTATATATAATACATATAAATATGCATACAAATACGCATAAATACAGATAAATACATAATAATAACATATACTTAGGATAGAGTAGAAAGATAATGAGCCCTAACGAGATTTTTGAAACTATTAATAGTCTGGGCTTTCCTGATATCTACAGGGAGAGCATTCCATAGACGGACAGCTTGTACAGTAAAAGAGTGGGAGTAAAAATTGGTGTTGGATGTCGGTAGTCTTAGTCGTAGGGTCTTAGTCGAACTGAATGCTAAGAACATTTTCCTGCTCACGTCATTAATATGATGCGACCATGACAAAGTTTTGTCGAATATAAAACCCAAATTTTTTACCTTGTCACTAAAAGGAATTACCACATTATCAAAATTAAGAGGAGGCACTAATCTCCAATCAATACGAGAAACAAAATAAGGGCTACCGATTATGATTGCCTGCGTTTTAGACGGATTCACCTTAATTCCAAAAGATCTGCTCCAGTCAGTTTTATTTCGGTCTTTGTGGCTTCTTGGGAAAACTATATATTTTTCTCTAATTTTAATGGAATTAATGCATGCAGTCACCTGAGCAATTGCTTTTGAAACAGTTTGTTGAGCCAAGGAATGCCCACCTATATCACCTATAGGTCTCTGGTCAGAACCAGTTGCAAAAAAAGATAAAGCAGTTTGTTATTGATTTGTTTGCAAAAAGTAAATTACGAAGGCACAAATCGGTATAAGCAAGCACTTACTTTTGTCTCTACAGATAAATTGGTAGCTCTTTTGGCGACGTTCATCATAGGCCGAATCTCTTCACAAAGTTTCGTCACCAAATTTTTTGACAGTCGATATCGCTTTATAAACTCAGTATCTTCCCAATCAATGGGGTTAAACTGATTTCGAGCTACAAGCCATCGTCTTCGCAAAGAAGTATTATAATCGCTTTCTAGGAACTCAAATAATACAAGCTCGTCATCACACATTTTGAAATAATAAAATAAATAGGTACGTAAAATATTAATTGCCGAAAATTACTTCATATATCACTTGTATAACACATGAAGAAAAATTTCCGCCTTAAAAAGCTGTATTTCAATTGTTTCACCCAATTTTATAACTTCAATAAGCTACTCGATTTTGCTGAAATAGTAACTTTTTTTTTGAATCGTTTACTTTGACAGCTAAGCGTATCAACACACGTTATGGTACGGTTTTGTTGTACAAAAATAAATTAATGATATCGAATTGCGACTCAGTTTTGGTGAAGACCTAAACTGGATCGTTTAATTAACGTGGTGATACGAATTTGCGATGCAGATCAGTTTAGGCCCTAAACTGGCTCGCATTTAAAGATGATAGTAAGCCTGCTGATCGTCGGCACAGAGCAAACATTTAACGAGTAACTCATTCATCCTTAATCCACTTTCAGACTCTTTCAAACCTGTCAAACAACTATCCATAAATATGTTAAACAGCCACGATGACGCATAATACATCCTTGCCTTACGCCTTTCTCAATGTTAAACCACTCAGTGTGCGCTCCGTTTATCCTGACACAAGCACTCGAATCCTCATATAAGGATTTCAGTGCTCGTATTAAGAGGCTGCTCACCCCATGCATAGAAAGTGCTGACCACATTTCATTCCTCTCAACTCTGTCATAGGCCTTTTCCAGATCTACGAATGTACAATAGACTTTTTGACTCTTGGCCAAAAACTTTTCGGCTATGCATCGCAATGAAAAGATCCGTACATCCCATTCCCTTTCGAAATCCCGCTTGAGCATCAATTTTTGTCATCAGTTTTATTCCTGACTCTATTAATCAATACCTTTGCATACAATTTGCCGACGACGCTTAGCAGGGTTATACCACGATAATTTTCTACGATAATCTCTAGCTGTGACCATTTTACTTTGTTAAGTGGCACGATAACAGCCTTACACCAATCTTTTGGTTCTCGGCTGCTTCTCCGACACAAATTGAAAAGGCAGTACAACTGACTAGCTAATACGCCTTTTCCTGTTTTTAGCATCTCGACCGACACTCTATCATACCCAGCAGCCTTTCCCGCTTTCATACTCATAAGTGCTTCCATAATTTCGAACATTTCGATTTCGCCTTCCATCTTATTCTCTTTTTCTTCGCTATAACAGAAATTTTTAATATTTTCTTCCTTTTTTCAAATAAACTTCCAAAATAGTCCTTCCATATCTTTAGCACACATTCTTCTCCTTTCACAACGCTACCATCCTGGCTTTTGATTCTGGTCAGCTCTCTGGTTATAGTATTTCCTCGGGCTGACCTTACGGATTTCCAGCATACTTTCAGGTTTGACTGAAAGACTTCTGATAGTCTTTTATCAAATTCCTCTTTATTCTCTTATTTCTTTCTATTCACAGCTTTCTTAACCAAATCTTTCATTTTTTTTATATTCCTTACGTGCATCATTCACATCTTCATCCATAGCCTTTTTTTGCATTCTTAAGTTAGCTTTTGCTGCTAACAAATGCAGCAATGCTTTCTTCTTCTCACGAACAAGTTCTTGCACATCTTTACTCATCCACGCACTTTTGTGATTTTTTCCTTTTCTTCTTTTACTTACACCACACACTTCAATAGCTACTTTCGCAATTCTTTCGTTAAATTCCTTCCATCCATCTTTAATATCGCTCATCTGATCTAAATCTTCAAATTCATCCTTCAGTCTATTAATATACTTCTTACCTACATCCATATCTTGCAAATTTTCTACTTTCACTCTTTCTAGAGCGCTGGTTTGCTTCCTAACCCTGTGCCGCCAGCGATTGAAGATACCCCTTATCCGGGATATCACCAGTAAATGGTCCGAGTCAATGCCAGCACCGCGATATGCACGGGTATCCAGCATTTTGTTCTTCAATCTTTCATCTACAATCACAAAGTCTATCATACTTTTTAAAATACCTTCCACTCTTATTTATTTTTATTATTTATTTATTTACTAATTTATGTACACAGAAAACATCGAGACTGATAAACACAAGAAACAAAATTACAAAGGTTCTGCTTATTTCAAAAGAAATCTCTTCCAGCAGACCCGAGATAGGAAACATAATGGAAAGGGTGACAGGCGTGTACTCCACTCACACAACTAATAAAAGACATACATAAACAAATAAGTACATATATAAAATATAATAAAATATATATATATAAATACAAAATAATAAACTTACATAAAATATGTACAATATATACCAAATTAGGAAGGCTTGGAAAGGTAATAATTTTTAATTATTTTTTTAAATTGGGACAGTGATTTAGAGTCACGTATCTCGGGAGGCAATGAGTTCCACAATCTAACAGCATGGACAGAGAAGGAGTTGGATAAAGTGGCCGTACGATGCGTAGGGAATTTAAGCATGGTCCTACGATGAGACCTGCATGGAGTATCGACAGGACAAGCAAAGGTGAAGCGGTTGCGCAGATATGAGGGGTAAGCAGGATTATAGAGAGTATTGTAAAGAAGGCGAAGTATTGTCATATTTCTACGCAGACGAATAGGCAGCCAGTTTAGTTGCCTGCGAAACTCCGAGACTTTTTCTTTTCTTGAGGCCAAAAATGAATCGGATACACAAATTCTGTAGACGTTCCAGTTTATCAAGGAGTTCCTCGGTAGCATCCAAAAAGCACGCGTCAGCATAGTCCAGGAGAGGAAGAATGAGAGATTGACATAAGGAAACTTTAGTTTGAGATGGCAAAAAATTTTGGAGACATTTCAAAGTGTGGAAGGAATAGTGTACCTTGCGACTAACCTCGAGAACGTGCTTCGACCAGCTAAGTGTGGAATCAAAAATAACACCGAGGTTCTTCGCAGTTTCCGCAAAAGATATAACCGAACCATCTAGAAGTAATGGGGGTAAGTCACACAGGTCAATACGACTGCGCAAATGCTTACCACCAATGAGCATTGCCTGAGATTTCGATGGATTTATTAATGATCCAAAAGAGCTAGCCCAGCGACTCAGCTTGTATAAGTCATCGTTCATGGAAGCCACAGTTGTCTCAACCTCATCAGCCAAGCAATGCCGATAAAGCTGCAAATCGTCTGCATAGAGATGTATACTAGAAGAAAGAATATTAGAAACAGTATTAATAAACACAGAGAAAAGCAAAGGAGAAAGAACACCACCCTGGGGTACACCAGCACTGAGCTCACGCCAGTCAGAGGAGATCTCTCCGAGGCGAACACACTGCGAGCGACCCCAAAGGTAGGAAGAAAACCAGGCAAGAGCAACAGGTGACACGTTAATAGACCGGAGAATTCCGAGAAGGACATCAAAATCAACAGAGTTGAAGGCACTGCTGAAATCGAGAAGTACAATCAAAGTTAGGGATTTGTTTTCCATAGCCCAGCGGATGTCATCGGTAACATTAAGCAAAGCCGTCACAGTACTATGCCCCGCACGGAAACCTGACTGATAAGGACTAATTATGTTGTTATGATTAAAAAAATAAGATAACTGCCTTTGAACAATCAGCTCAGAAACTTTAGATAAAAAGGGTAAGATAGATATAGGTTTAAGCTGTGAAAGTGATGAAGGATTAGAGACTTTAGGTAAGGGAATGACATGAGCTAGTTTCCAAGACGCAGGGAAATATCCGGAAGTTAGGGAGAAATTAATTATATGAGTAACAACAGAAAGAATAGCAGGGAGAAGGAGCGTTATCATTTTTGCAGAGATCTGATCATCCCCAGCCGCGTTAGAAGTGACATGAAAAATAAATCTTTCAACTTCATCCTCAGTAATACATGAAAACTCAAAGGCAGGGTAAGGCGGAACAGGAAGTTTGGATAGTTAATTCAATGTGTCAGATTTAGAAGCGGAAGACAGAGTAACAGGCGGAAGAGAAAAATGTCTGTTAATGTCGTTTGGGTCTAAGTTACTGTGATCAAGAACCGAAGATTTACCAATACCCACAGATCTAAGAAACCTCCAGACATCAGCAGGGCTACGATCAACGAGAGAATCATGAAAATACCTTCTTTTAGCATCTCTACACATACGACTGCAGCGATTGCGAAGAACCTTGAAAAGAGAGAGATTGTGTTCAGTCGGATGTCGCTTATACCTGCGCTTGGCTTTATCTCTTCGTACCATAGTTTCTTTAATTTCGCTAGAAAGCCACGGTGTAGGGTTTCGTTTCGCCTTAATACGTCTGAGGGGAGCATGTATATTGTAAATGTTGATTACAGCATTGTTAAAGCATTCCACCTTCGCATCTATTCTGATAAAATAAACAACGCAGTGTTTTTAACGAAATGTGGTTTTTATTTTAAACTTAGTTTTCAACAACAGTTCAAAGACAAAAATTACCATAGACAAAACATGACAGTAAGTGTTGCAATATCAGGTCTTACAGGAGCAGTCGGTAAAGAAGATAAAGGTGAAATTACATTGCACTATTTCTAGCACCCCCGCTCAATGTAATTGCACCTCAAGATCGTAGTAAATAACATAAGTACATATTACATCTGTTTAGAATTACCTACACTACATTTTCCAAAGAAACGAGTTATCAATTCTTTACTTAAAGATTTTGTAAGCATATCTGCAGGTTGATCACTCGTTTTAACATATTTTAAACACAACTTATTATTCTTAACTAATTCCTTTATAAAGTGATAACGAATATCAATATGTTTCAAACGTTTGACAGTGTCTGTGCAGGCAACAGATATAGCCGACTGATTATCACAATAAATAGGTACTGGATATACATTAGTTATTTTAAAATCATTTAACAAATTAACCAGCCAGCAAGCTTCGCTAGCCGCCATACTAATAGCAACATATTCTGATTCTGTAGAGGATAAACTTACAGACGCCTGTTTCTTTGAACTCCACGAGATTAAACAATCAGAAAATTTAAACAGGTAGCCTGTAGTTGATCTTCTGTCACTAAGATCGCCTCCCCAGTCTGCATCACAGTACCCCTCTAAAACATTATCAGTACATTTATAAACTAACTTATAATCTAGAGTATGTTTAATATAACGTAACACTCTCTTCAGAGCACTCAACAACATATCATTGGCACATTTTTGATATCTACTTAATAAAGACACAGTAAAACATAAATCAGGTCTAGTGCCTGATACAGCATACATTAGAGATCCTATCATTTGTCTACATAACTTTTCAATGTTTTTATCTACTGTACTATTATTTTGAAAAAGTTTTGGATTTATATTCTGATCTATTGGTGTAGACATGGGCTTGCAATCATACATTCCAAATCTTTTTAATACATTCTCTAAATATTTTCTTTGGCTCAGTTCAGTTACTCCTGTATGTAAATTTTGTTTTATAGCTATGCCTAAGTAATCAGTTACAAATCCTTAATCTTTCATTTTGAATTCTTTGCTTAATACAATTTTTACCTGCTTTACTAAATCATTATTTGATCCGAATATCAGAACATCATCGACATACAATAGTAAGTAAATTTGATAACTATCAGCACACTTTGTGTAGAGACAAGAGTCACAATTTGATCTTACAAAACCTTCTTTAAGCATAACAGCATTAAAAGTATTCCAACATTTTGGAGAATTTTTGAGACCATAGAGTGATTTATTCAATTTTACAATTCTATTGCTACCCGAGTATGCTCCTTCTGGCAAGCTAACATAAACATTCTCATTAATATTGCCATACAGGAAGGCTCCAGTCACATCCATTTGAATTATTGGCAAATTTAATTTAGTTGCAATTATTACAAAGAGCCTAACTGTTGACAATTTTGCAACAGGAGCGTAACATTCATTTAAATCTAAAATATCATCTTGTTCGAAACCTCTCGCCACCAACCTTGCTTTATACTGAGGAAAATCTTGGTCACTCCGTTTAATTTTAAATACCCATTTGCTACTTACAACTTTTTGATTTTCTGGTACTTTGCATATTTCCCAAGTATTATTTTCTTCAAGTGTTTGCATTTCTCTATCAATTGCCTCCTTCCATTTACCGCTGTCACTTCTCAGCATGGCCTCTGCATAAGTAACAGGTTCACTCTGTTCAGTATGAACATTTTGACATTGATAGTAAACAGGTGGTTTCTTTACCCGCTTGCTGGGTTCTCTTTGCTGAATTATCGACTCTATTGAGCTGTCACTGGCTTCACTTGGAGAATATTCCGATCTAGACTCTTCTTGCATACTTACAGTTTCCACAGTTTCATTGAGAGCAGCTGATGTAGTTTCCAGTTTATCATTCAACTCATTAGCCCTAGTATCATTTTCTTCTGTGGAATTCAATTTTATTTCAACTTCACTATAATTTTGTTCATTTTTTAAGAGAACTATATCTCGCTTTATTTCTACATCATTCTTATGTGGGAAGTATATTCTAAATCCTTTAACAGTTTCTCCATAACCAACCATATACCCTTTTTCACCTTTGCTATCCCATTTCTTTCTTTTTTCTTTCGGAATATATGGGCGTACACAGGGGTCCCAAATGGCTGTAATTGATGAATGTCAAAGTCTTTTCCAAACCACACTTCATAGGGCGATTTTTCACTGTCTTTACTTCTTCCCGTTCTATTCAAAATAAATGCAGCTGTGTTTATAGCCTCATCCCATAATGATTTTGGCAAATCCTTGCATGCATTCAGCATTGTTCGAGCAGCTTCAACTAATGTCCGGTTCTCTCGTTCAGCTTTTCCGTTTTGTTCAGGGGTGTACGGTACAGTTGTTTGATGTAGTATGCCACGTTTGGAACATATTTCCTTAACCTCCCTGTTGATAAACTCAAGACCATTGTCAGTTCTGAACATCTTTATTTTATTTCCAGTCACATTCTCTGCCTTGTTAACAAAATCTTCGATACACTTCTTTATCTCGAACTTATTCTTTACAAAATAGACCGACCTATAGTTTGAAAAGTCGTCTTTAAAGATTACATAGTATTTTGATCCACCAATTGATGTAACCTCCATAGGACCACAGGTATCAGCATGGATTAATTCACCTGTTTTCTTAGTAAGAGTTTCACTATTTCCAAATGGCAATCTATGTATTTTTCCTTCTAAACAACTCTCACATTTTGTAACTGGAGTTTGTTTTACATCAATGTTATTTTTCAACAGTATTTTCCTTACATATTCATAATTTTGGTGTGCTAATCTTTCATGCCACTCTTGCAGTGTATTTTTAAATTTCTTAGCCACATTAGCCACTTTACTTTTATAGCGTAACTCCAAGTAGTATGAGTTTCCAACTCTATTAGCAACCGCACAAATTTTATTGTTTTTATAGAATTTACATGAGTGTTCATCTGTTAACATGATATAACCTTTGTCCGATGCACAGTTAACAGAGAATAGATTTGTTTTTAATTCTGGAACGAATAACACTTTGTCTATAGTTGTATGAATCCACTCACACCCGTCATATACCTCTACCACTATCTGTCCATAACCTAGAACTCTAATCGCAGCACCATTACCAACAATAACAGAGTCTTGTTCAGTGCTGTTAAATGATGTAAACAGTTCACGGTCTCGGCACATGTGTTCACTGGCCCCAGTGTCTACTAACCACTGAGATTGACAATGTCCTTTTAATGAGTTTGACACTACAAACGCATTACTTTTCTTTTGCACTTTATTCTTCTTAAACCAGCACTGAGATTTGTTATGTCAAGTCTTTCCACAATAAAAACACATGTTATTCTGTCCTTCACTTTTAAAGTTATTGTTATTTTTATTACTTTTACACTCACTAAGAAAGTGTCCCATTTTGTTACATTTATAACACTTTATATTCTTTTTATCCTTAACAAAGAAAGCTGATGAGCCTGAAGATGATGATTGTCCATTCTTTTCTTTCACCCGTTCTTCTTCTACGAGCAATCTTGCAACCAAATTATCCATCGTTTGTCTATCGTCGGGAGCTGACTCCCAAGCTGATACAAAATGTTTATACTCTTCAGGTAATGACATTAATATCTTTGTTATTACAAATTTGTCTGACACTTTTTCTCCCAACTGTTTGAGTTGATTTTGTAGTTCTTGGATCTTAGACAAGAATGTTGACATCTCAGTGCCTGTTTCAAATTTATATTGAAAGAAGCGCTGCTGAATCATATGGATGTTGGTTTCAGTTTTCTGCTCATAAACGCTCTGCAGCTTTCTCCACATTTCAGCTGAGGTAGAACACGATATAACGTGTAACATAACGTTTTCAGTCATTCTTGTAACTAATAGTGTTTGTGCCTTCGCGTCTTTATTCTCCCAAGCAACTCGTTCAGTGGGATCTTCGGGTTTCAAAGCTCGTCCTTCGACAACATCTAACCAACCCTGACCTCGTAGTAAAACTGTAGTTTGGAACTTCCAGATATTCCAGTTGTTAGTGCCTTCCAGCTTCATCAAGCTGTTATTACTTAGATGAACTTCCATTTCGCTGACCTTCCTTGTTATGCACTCAAACAAGTTTTCTTTCTCCTTGCCCACGTTGCCACGCCGCAAACTATAACCTCTCTTGATCAAGCCGCAAACGGATTGCGAGTAAGTATTTTTCTTCGAACAATAACTTCCTGCTTTATCTTATTTTTCGAGTTATGTGTCTGGGACCGTAACCTATTCTGATAAAATAAACAACGCAGTGTTTTTAACGAAATGTGGTTTTTATTTTAAACTTAGTTTTCAACAACAGTTCAAAGACAAAAATTACCATAGACAAAACATGACAGTAAGTGTTGCAATATCAGGTCTTACAGGAGCAGTCGGTAAAGAAGATAAAGGTGAAATTACATTGCACTATTTCTAACAGCATCAACATTATCACTGTTATAAATAGGAGACCAGTCAATATTCATAGCCTCTTGATGAAATTTCTCCAAGTTTATACCCTTAAAATTACGACGGAAAATATGATGAGGAACCCTCTTAGGGGGAGAAATACAATAGGATAAATATAGAAGGTCGTGATAAGAAAAAGGGGCAGTAAGTTGACCATGACACGCCACCAAATCGCAGGAAGATACAATTATAAGGTCAAGGAGAGAGGGTTTACGGTTAGGCACGTGGTGGGTAGTCGAAAGAGGTAAAATGTGAAGATTATAGGATGTTAAAAGGTCTTGAAGTCGGTGAGTCCGTTAGTCATTTTTGACGAGGCATGTATTAAGGTCACCCTTCAGAATTACATGCTTATAATTAGGGCAAAATTCATTGAGGAGATTGTCAAGGGAATCAAAATAATCAGTGCGAAGGCTTGGACTGTAGTAAACTGCTATAAGTATTTTTGTATGATGAAGATTTATTTCAATAAAAAGGTGTTCAGCAGATTCAGAGTGAGCAGGAGAGGCGCTAAGCAGTTGATAAGGAATATTATCACGTAGATAGATCGCAACACCGCCACATTGCTTACCCACTCTATCATTGCGCAACAGAATAAAACCTGGTATGACGAAGTGAGAAGAAGGGAGAGAAGGCTTAAGAAAGGATTCGGAAATCAACAAGGCATCAAGATAAGCACAATCAATAGAGGCGATGAGATCAGAATAATGTCCAGGAACACTTTGGGCGTTGATATGTGCGAGATTGAGATTACGAGGGTAAATGGAAAAAAGGGAGGAGAGTTGGTCATGTAGACTGTGACTGTCAGATGCACGCGTGAAGGACTCGTTACCACCCGCGCTGACAAAACTATCACTATCAGATGAGGAGCAACTGAAATAGCTGTCATCAAAGTCAATGAGGATATCATCTGCCATGCAAGATAAAATATATAGAAAATAAACAAAAAATATATAAAAATAAAATATAAAACAAAAATACCGAAAGCAAAAATAAAATAATAAAAATCCTGAGATGATATAATAAAAAACACATTCATTGCTACAGTTGAAAAAAAAAAAGCCAAGGAAGAAAAAAATAAAAATGACATGTCGGTGAAAAAGCATGCCACTGTCAACTAAACGTCACGGATTATAAACAAAGTAGATACAATACTTTCATTAGTGAAACGGTTTAAGTAAAATAAATTACAAAATAAAAATATTTAAAGGTACCGTGCCTGTAGCAATAAAAGTTAAAATTACCTACTATGACGTAAATTGAAAATTCACAAAGGTATTCAAGAACCACCCACATGGAGAAAAAGAAACAAGACAAAATGAAATTTAAAAAAAATGCAACAAGTAAATAAAGATACCCAAAGCAATAGTTGCCAATAAGGTCCAGTAAAAGAAAACTGATGCACAGGCGAAGTAAATCACTTATGGCGCCGGGTTTTCCTATAGACCTGCTGTGAACTCTCGGTACCGCCGGTGCCAGTCATTCCTGTGGCCGAATAATCTTAAATCAGTTTCTTAACCTCCGCCAATGTATCCACTTTGCGTCTTGTCTTATCGGCGAGCAGGACAACAATTCTTCCCTCCACAGACCAGCAGCTTTTGATTCTAAAATGCTTACGAGCGGTGGTGAAGGCCAGATGCCTTGGCCTAGTCAGGAATTCTGACATAGTAATACCAGAACCTTTAAGACCTGTTTTGTTATCCCAAACATGGTGACGGTGCTCCATAGCAGCAAATCTAACGAGCACAGGGCGGGGTTTAGAACCAGAGGAGCCAAGACGGTGGCAGGCTTGCAGCTTGTCCCGTGGGAAGTCTGGTAACTTCAGTTTAACGGAGATGACTCGAAGAACAGATTCATTAAGATTCTCATTCTTCTCCTCAGGAAGCGCATGAAATAGAAGCACTTTTTTACGCATTATCATCTCATGCCTGTCCTGTGCCAGTGTCAATAGTTCCAACTGAGTTTTTATTCTTGTAATGGCACCCCAGATGACAGACTTAAATTCAGCGTACTCACGGGATAATGTGGCAATATCAGGATTGGCAGCAGGTCCAGTTTTCATCCCTTCTAACTTCCTGTCATACTCTGCCATGCGGGAAGTGAAGAATTTCTCAAGGTCTTCCAAATTACTTGAGAGTTGTGCGTCCATTTTGTAAAAATATATGTGAACTTCCAGATGTGAATATACAAAAAAAAATACCAAAGCAAAATGCTAAGGAATTATTATGTAGTGAGAGCAGGTGAGTTTGGCAGTAAGAATAATTAATTATTTAAAGCTATGTTGGATGTTTACTATTTTTAAAAACACAAACAAATGCAGCTCAAATAAAAGCAACTTTGTGCTCTGCCTACCCACAAAGGAAAAATCTTGTGTAGGTGTGGATCTTTTTATGTCGAAACATTGAGTTCGACACAAAAAGATCCCACTCTAGATAAATTTCTAATACACTTCTTCCATTATCATTCACCTTTTCGTCATCAAACGCACCAAGCACCTTTTCAAATCCATCACGCTTTACACCCACCCATCCATTAAAATCACCTAGAATAATTATATATATACGGTAAAACACCCAATCATCGACACTTTAACGCACGAACTCTAGTATTTTTACAATATTTGTTTTATTTTTATTATTTTATCATATTGCCTTGATTCATTTTTGGTTGCATTACCTGGCTATATACTGATAAGAAATGACCGCACTGATAAAGTTGGTGGAGGTGTAGCCATATATTTACGCAGCAATCTTTCGTATAAAATTTTGTTCCAATCTCCCTCTTCTTACTCGGCATCAGCCGAATACATCTTTATAGAAGTTGAAGTGAGCCACCAGAAAATTGTATTGGGGGTTATGGATTGTCCACCAGGAATAAACTTTTTTTCTTCTCTTGAGACAGTACTTGATCCTGTTGCTTCTGTATACTCTCATTCCCTTGTATTCGGTGATATCAATACTAACCTCTTACTCGACACCTCTTCTTCTTGTAAACTTCGTGATATTGTTTACTCCTTCAATCTTTCGGTTCTTCCTTTTAATGCCACTCACGTCAATAAGGACTCCCCTGACACCTGGCTTGACCACATATTTACCTCATCACTCGATAATATCATGCTTCATGGTCAGCATCCTGCTCCAGCATTTTCTCGACATGACCTTATCTACGCTTCTTACAGGATTCACACCACTAAGACTAAGGCAAAGTCAGTTTTAATGCGCAACTTTGCTGGGCTGGATATTGAAGCGCTGCGTACTGATGCTGCCGGCACTGACTGGGATGCCATATTAGCTGCTGATACCGTGGAATCCAAGGTTGGCCTTCTTAATAGCTCAATTGTTTCTCTTTTTGATCGTCATGCTCCATTCCGTCGTGTAAAAATTAAACGACCTCCTTGTCCGTGGATGACCAGGGGAGTGCGCATGGCCATGGCAAAACGTAATCGAGCGTTCTTAAAATTTAAACGTGATCGTTCTGATGACAATTGGGATATATTTAAGAGGGCACGAAATCTTTGTAATCGTATGGTGAGGTCCGCGAAACGTCGGTATTTCCATGAAAGCATATCGAACTCTTCTCCTGCTGATGTGTGGAAGTTCCTCAAAAGCCAAGGTGTAGGTAAGGGTAATTCCAAGGTATTCAATTCCTCCTTTTCTCTAGATGAGATAAATGATCATTTTACTTCCACTACTTCTCTGGATCCTTCATCTAGGTTGCAAACTATTTCCTATTTAAACTCCTTACCTTGTTTGCTACCTGACACGTTTTTCTTTTCTACAGTGACCATTGAAGACGTAAAAAAAATTGTCCTTTCCATAAAAACAAAAGCCATGGGGATCGATGGAATTAATCTCCGCATGATTCTTCTTCTTTTGGACTTCATTCTTCCGGCTCTCACTCACATCATTAACTATTCCCTTAGTTCAGGTGTATTCCCTTCCTTATGGCGGAAGGCATTTGTGATTCCTCTACCTAAAACTAATAATCCTGGTAGCTTAAATCATTATCGTCCTATATCTATTCTTCCATTTTTCTCTAAAATTCTTGAAGCAGCAGTGTATTCTCAACTATCCTCTCTTGTTCTTTCTAATGGACTGCTCAGTGAATTTCAATCGGGATTCCGCCCGGGACACAGCACGGGTACTGCGTTGTTGAAGGTGACTGAGGACATCAGAAATGGCATGGAGCACGGCAAGGTGACCATCCTTGTACTTATTGATTTCTCCAATGCTTTTAATACGGTAGATTACGATGTTCTCCTTGCTTTACTTGCTCGCCTTAATCTCTCTCCAGTGGTCCTCGATTGGTTCGCCTCTTATCTTCGTGGCCGACAGCAAGCAGTCCGTGTTGAGCAAAATATCTCAAGTTGGCGTGACCTTGTTTCTGGCGTTCCCCAAGGTGGCAATTGTCCCCTCTCCTGTTCTCCATCTTCATCAACTCTCTTACTTTACTCCTTTCTTCCTCTTTTCATCTATATGCAGACGACATGCAACGCTACCACTCATGCGATTGTGAAGGTATTGACTCCTCGGTTGCGCTCATTAACAGGGATCTTAGCATTATTGCAGACTGGTCGACTAAGTACGGAGTAGTTGTAAACCCGGGTAAATGCCAGGCTATAATTATAGGAAGCTCCCGGCAAATTTGTAATATTAATTTCGAGGCTATCAATCCCGTTAAATTTAATGATGCTACGATCCCTTACTGCCCCAGCGTAAAAGACCTTGAACTGCAGATCGATTCAACTTTTAGCTGGGTTCCTCACGTCACTGAGGTCTGCCGTAAAGTAACTGGTATGCTTCGTTCTCTTTATAGACGAAAGAACTTCCTTCCTCTGAGAACCAAAATCTCCCTCGTCCAATCCTTAGTCATTCCTACTATTGATTATGCCGACGTGTGTTACTGCGATCTTACTCAAGTCCTTCTCATTAAACTCGACAGATTAGCCAACAACTGTATTCGCTTTATTTTTAATATCCGTAAATACGATCATATTTCTTCTTTTCGTTCGCAGTTATCATGGCTTCCTATCCCTGAACGTCGTAAAGCCAGAACTCACTCTCCTCTTTACTTAAAATCTAAATTCCCGCTTCTGAGTTCCACCCATTCCCGTTCTCTTCGCTCTTCAGACAACCTGACTCTGCGTACTCCTCTATTCCGGTCTACTTTTTTGGAGAAATCTTTCCAGGTTCAGGCTATAAGGCTCTGGAATGCTCTTCCTGAAATGATTAGGAGAGCTCCTAGTCGCTCTGCGTTCAAACATGCTGTGAAGGGGTTCTTTCTTCGGCAGATTAATGATGGGTCATCCTAATTATATATCCTAATTATATATTTTATGTATGTATATGTATTTATAGTGTATATTATGTATGTATATCTTGTATGTATTTACGCATTTTTTTTTGTAATGTATGTATTTTGTCAGTATGCATGTGCGCTTTATCGCACCACCAACCAAAAGTTTTTTTCTGTTTGGTCAGCTGGTTGACTGGTAGAGAATGCCAAACGGCATTAAGTCCGCCTTTTGTACATTTTTTTGTTTTTTGTGCAATAAAGTTTAAATAAATAAATAAATAAATATTTTGAAGTTTTGAGTAAAATTTAAGGGTATTTTGCATGATATATTTAAGTAGAAATGAATGTGATATAAAAATTTACAAGATATACCAATATAGATTTATGGTAGTTTTGGCCTAATATTCGACTGCAGAAATCCATTTACCGACAACCGGTTTTCGACATGTTCCAATAATCGAGATCTAGTAATTGACATGTTCTATTTATGGACACCCAATATTTAACGGTCCATTAATCGTGCACCCAGCCTAAAATTTTCAAATGGTAGCTTTAAACCGAAAAAAGTTATGAGCAATAAACCTTATCACCTCCTTAGTGATTTCACTAATAAAACTGGCTTTCCGTTAAAAACTTCTGCCGGTCGATATTTAAAGCTCCACCATTTTCTATGAAAATAACCGAATGTAGAAAGTGACACTTGCAATGAGAGCTGGATGAACCTTGTGTATAACCTATGCGTCGTTTACGTTCAAATACACAACATTAGTATATCCTTTTTTTATTTAACTTTTTATGTGTCGATCATTGGTGGTCTGTCGGACATTGGGTACTTTACGCTATATATATATATATATATACATATATATATATATATATATATATATAATATTCTTTTTCAATACAAAAAAGAATAGCACCACTCCATCTCCTTCCCATGGATTGAAACTTGAGGTTCTTTTTTAGGCGATGGGCTGTGACTATTTAAATCTCAATTCTATCATAAAAAAAAAACGTTTATTTACCCCACAAGAAAATGGTCTTAAGTAAAAATGTGTAGTAATACTTATTATCTCTGGTAAATATATCTGTGGACAATGACCCCTTTCCCTTTGGCGCATGTATACCATGCCGTAGCTGGTCCAGCAAAAGGCAAACTAATTAGAGGCGGCAAAGGCCCTTGCAAGGTTGTAAAACCATTTTATCTTTGGTGAGAGGTACTCAGAGATGTACACAGGTTTGGAAGTCCCAACTAAACCAAGATTAGTAGTTGAAAATTCAGTTGACATGCTTCTCTGTACGTCTGGCATAGGTAGCCGTTAATAGTCCTTAGATCTGTGAAACTTGTTGGTCCCCTTATTTCGTGTAACAACATCCGGAGATAGAAACATTCGGCATGTTTGGATGTACAGTGTATACTCGACCTATTGTGTCAGCTTTCATGATTTCTGAATGACCCTCCTCTGGTATTCCTTGTTTTCGTCGTTGAAAAATTTTCCTTGTTTTGTCCCACGTATAATAAATAGGGACATCAACATACAGTAATGTCTTTGCAAATGAATCCGTTTGGCACAGTTGGAAAAAAGCTGTTAATGTTGTGTTCTCAGGTGGTTCGCTTGCAAATTTTCTAGCCGACTCTCTTGTGAAGTAAACTCTTTGTCCATTCTCCAAATGTACTGCTAGATGCTGCACAGCTGGTTCGCGTTCATGTATGGGAAAACTTAAAATCCTCCATGCTGCTTCGTTACTGTTGATGTATCTTCCCATTTGGTACATGAGAATCTCATCATTTCTGTTATTTTGTTCGCTATTTTGGACTATTTGAAATACTGCCATATCACTACCTTTGTTTACGTACTTACATATGTATTTAATAGATTTTACTGAATTGCAGTATTCAACGTTTATGTGAGCTTGGAACATTTTCGAAAGTAGTGGGTTATATGGTACTACCCATTGGTTATCTATTTCCAGTTCATCTTTGCCTTGTATTCGTATTTTTGCTGTGAAGCCACCGTTTTTCGGTGATCGTCTTCTATATTTGGGATAGCCGTCTTCTTCAGTTTTTGTATCATCCAAATATGGTTTTGGATATTTTTTTATACATTTTCCATCACTCATGCATGGTGCATTGAAGTTTAATGATCCACATGGTCCGTGAATCATGTTTTTCAGTACTATGTTGTACAGTTCCGGATCTTTTTGTGGATTGGGAAATTCTGCTTGGATGATTTTGTCAATATCCGTGGGATAAATAAATATTATCGTGTAGCCATATGAGATTGTGTGAGTGAAGTAATCCTCGTTTTTGCCACTCAATTGTATACATCCAGCATCGAACGGTTCCAAAGATGTGGTATTTTGTGATGACTTCAATAAATCTTTTTTGTTTTTGTCGAAAAACTCGGGCTATTATGTCGTGTCGATCCATGGAGGTTTGTCCGTATTTTAGTTGTTCTTTGATGTCTGGCCATGATGAGTTGCATGTAAATGTTATGAAGAGATCAGGTCGTCCATATTTTCTTACGTAAGTCATGGCATCTTGAGTATATTCGTGCCTATGTCTTGGACTTCCTGTGTATGATGAAGGTAATATTACCATTGTTCCAATATCATCAATATTGCCGTCATTCATGATTGCGTCTCGAAGATGGATGTATTCTTCTGTGCGTAGTTTCTTCTGATTTAGTCTTATGTAAAGCATCCGTTCTGCTTCTATTTTTGTGTACATATCTACCAGAAATTGTTGAAATAAACGGCGAGTGTTGAGTATGTGATTGTATATTTCATTGTCTCTGATCATTAAGCGGTAAGCATAGAACTCCTTGGAAGTGACTTTTTTGTTTGTTTCTATGCCTGTTTCAGGATGCACTTGTTTTATATTGAAATGGTATCCGCCCTCTCCGTGCAGAAATATTAATGGATATTGAAGAGCATCATAGGAACGGTGTGTCTCTGCAATGCGTTTTAGTCCTTTTCCTCTTCGTTGTACAATTATGTCACGGCTTTTATTTTCATTGTCTACAATTACGATGGCAACTTCATCTATCTGAGGTGCATTAAATCTACGTTCGTGCTCTCCAGGTGGTCTATTTATATATTTATATTTTATTTATTATACACATAACAGAATACAACTAAGTACATATAATAAGATAAAAAAGAAATAATAGAAACAGATCTGGGTCGTATTCCACAGGATGTGCTTATGCAAAAAACAAACAGGGAAAGAGTTCCATGCGTTAAAATACATTATATTACATTTCAATTAAATCAAATCTTTTAGTCTTTATGATGTATTAGACACCATAATTTTTCGTTGTTTTGAATATGTAAACCCTATTTGTAATTCAGGGGCAAAATCACAAAATAGGATCGTTACTGCCAATGCCTAACGAAGACTATAAATTATTCGCCATAATTCTAACAACAATTAACCCATCAAACCCAAAACGACTATGGGACGGTTTCAAGAGGAGTATGAGTGATGATATATTGTACCAAATCCGACAAACTAATCCAGAACTGACTATAGAATTCAATGATGACATCTTCAATGAAACACTCATTCGCTTAGAAGATAAATGTTTAGCAATAAATAACCAGGCTTTAGTAGAACTTGGAATGCCAGCACCACAAAGAAATGCTTTCAGTGTGTTAAATTATGAAATTGCAAAGGAAAAAAGCTACAACATCAATGAACTGCTTGAATACATTGCTCACAACAAACCACTCCTCAATGACAATCAAAAAAAAGTTTACAACGTTATAATGGACCGGATAATTAACAACACTGGTGGAATTATTTATTTGGACGCACCAGGAGGCACCGGTTAAACGTTTCTACTAAATCTAATACTGGCAGAAATACGTGTTAAAAAACACATCGCACTGGCACTAGCATCATCCGGCATTGCAGGCACACTTATGGAAGGAGGACGAACTGCCCATTCTGCTTTACAACTACCGTTGAATATAGCAGAACAACAATTCCCGGTATGTAAAATCTCAGGAAAATCTGGACGGGGTCAATGTCTAAAACAAGCTTGTAGGGACTTTAAGCTGACGCTGCAAACCTACCGACGACGTGCGGGCAGTAGCGCCAGTCGTTCCCCGCGCGTCTTGAGATATGGGCAGGCACATTGCATAGATTTTAAATTAGTTTAGCTATACGTAATATTGTGAGTTGTACCATACATCCGTATAATCTGTGTAAATTGAATAAACCCGAACTTTCGTGAACCGCACTCCTAGTTTCTCTTGAACATTGCAACCCTTAATTACTGAACTTAAGCATACGTACATTGGTGACACCCTGTGAGTGAAATTAGTGACATTATAGTGCGTGAACATTATTTGCGTTACAACTCGCAATTCGGGAATGGCTCAACTTCGCCCATATCAGACGCGCATCGGTAGTTTCTACTATCGCTTAATTTTTCGTGCTCTGCGGACCGTGAAAAACTTTCGAACGTGATAATTTCCTCTGAAAATGTCGACGCCCGGACCATCGGACGTTACGTACTGTAAAGTGCCGGAAAAAAAAGCATCGGACATAGTGTTAATTTCCGTGTCATCTCGAATTCCTGAGTTCTGGACGGACCAACCTAGCCTGTGGTTCGTGCAATTTGAGGCGACTGTGGCACCTCAAAAAGCAAGCGACGATGCGCAATACCAGCTCTGCGTGGCGAAACTCGGCAAGCAAGTTGTACTGCAGGTGGCGGACCTGTTGACTAGTCCACCAAAAACAGACAAGTATACGACCTTGAAGAGTCGTTTGTTACACGTCTACGAAGAGTCGGAAACCAAAAGGATACAGAAACTAATTGGCGAGATGCAGCTGGGAGACCAGAAACCGTCTCAACTCCTGCGGCGGATGCAAACCTTGGCAGGAAAGCGAGTAACCTCGGACACCTTACTCATCTTGTGGCAGAACCACCTTCCAGCAACAGTGAGATCAGTTCTAGCAGCGACGGCGATTACGGATGCGGAAAAATTGGCGGAAGTGGCGGACAAGGTTCAGGAAACCAGTACCCCAACGCAAGTGGCGGAAGTTTCACGTGGAAGCACTTCCGACGGATCGCTAGCTGAGATCCTGGCCAAGCTGAGCATGGAGGTAGCGGAGCTTCGCAAGTCCAGAGGCATTGGCATCAGAACAATCGCGGAAGGTCCACCAGCCGTGCGCGAAGTGCAAACCGCAGTCGAGGTCGTTCAGCATCACGGGAGCCAGGTATATGTTTTTTCTATAGTCGTTTCCGCGATAAGGCTGTTAAATGCAGGGATCCATGTACCTGGAAGAAAGATAACCAGGGAAACTAGATGCCGTGCAGTCTACGACGGAGACTCGCAGCGGAGGCGTAGCTAGCCGTCGACTTTGTATTAACGATCGGAAAAGTGGACTTAATTTCTTAGTGGACACTGGTGCGGATGTTTCAGTTTTACCTATATCTGTAGCTAAGCGATTTATTAATAACAATCAGGAATGTATAACCTTGTTCGCTGCGAATGGAGCGAAAATGCAAACATATGGTACTGTTACCTTATCACTTGATTTTAAATTAAGGCGAGACTTTCAATGGACATTTGTCGTCACTACTGTTAAACAACCTATATTAGGATCCGATTTTCTAGGCCATTATAAATTGTTAGTAGACGTCGATGCAAGATCGCTCATAGATAAACTCACTAATTTAAAAGTTGTGGCAACAATAGAATTGAGTACAGAAACGTCCGTTAAAACCATTAATGAAAACCATCCTTACCATGATTTATTAAGTTTATTTCCAGACATCTTTCGACCCATGTCTTTTAAGGAGCCTCCACAGCACTCTGTAGTTCATTATATAGAGACCACGGGACCACCGGTGCACGCCAAAGCGAGACCATTACCACCTGAGAGGTATATTAAGGTAAAAAACGAATTTAAGCGCATGCAGGAATTAGGAATTTGCAGGCCATCCAAAAGTCCTTGGGCGAGCGCATTACATGTCGTGCCGAAAAAGGATGGGGACATTCGACCGTGTGGTGACTATAGGCAGCTTAACGCCATCACCAAAGCGGACAGGTATCCTATTCCACGCCTACATGACTTCACGTACGTACTCTCAGGTAAAAAGGTATTTTCATGTGTCGATGTTAATCGTTCTTATCATTTTATTCCTATAAATCCAGCGGACATCGAGAAAACTGCAATAATCACGCCTTTCGGATTATTTGAGTTTCCCCGAATGACCTTCGGACTCAAGAATGCAGCACAATCCTTTCAAAGGTTTATGCATCACACAGTTTTGGAAGGTTTGGATTTCCTTTTTTGTTACATAGATGACGTCATCATCGCTAGCGAAAATGAGGAGCAGCATAGAGAACATTTAAGACTTTTATTCGAACGATTTAACAAGTATGGATTAACCTTATCAAAGTGTCATATCGGTGTGCAGGAACTAGATTTTGTAGGTTTTAGAGTATCACCGCAAGGAATACGACCACTGGACGACAAGGTCAAGGCGATCATCGAGTACCCCAAACCCAAAAATGTCAACGAACTTCGAAGGTTTCTAGGTATGGTGAACTTTTATCGCAAACATATTCCTCACGCAGTTAAAAGTCAAACTTTATTATCAGGATACTTACACAATGCTAAGAAGAACGACAAAACACCCATTGTGTGGACGCAGGAAGCGGAATCAGCATTCTGCGAATGTAAGTTGCAATTGGAGAACGCGGTCATGTTATCGCACCCTAGTACCGACGCTACGCTAGCGTTAGTTACGGACGCTTCAGATACCTGCGCAGGGGCAGTTCTACAACAACTAGATAAAGGTTTGTGGAAGCCCCTAGGTTATTTTTCAAAACGATTATCTGAAACACAGCAACGTTACAGCACATACGATCGAGAGCTAGTTGCTATATACATGGCTATTAAGCATTTCCGCAAATTGTTCGAAGGCAGACCGTTAACGATATACACTGATCATAAACCGTTGGTACACGCGTTTACAAAACTAGGTACCGATTCTGAGACGCCGCGAAGAGCTAGACAGTTGTTATTCATCAGCGAGTTTACGACCGACATTCGTCACATTAGTGGTGATGACAATGTAGTAGCCGATTCATTATCACGCGTCGCGACGATTTCCTGTCCCACGAGTCTCGACTACGAACAATTTGCTGAATCGCAAAAACACGATGGCGATATCGCGCAATACTTGCGAACAAACGGTCTCAATAACAAAAACGTTACATTAAAATCTATAACTTTACCATTTTGCAATAAAGAAATTTTCTGTGAAATGTCAACTGACATCGCGAGACCCTTTGTACCAAAAGATTTCAGGAGGACTGTTTTTAATATGGTTCATAATATAAGTCATCCTGGGGTTCGAGCAACGCGCAAGATGATTGCTCAACGATTTTTTTGGCCCGATATGAATTCGGAAATCGGTAGATGGGCAAAGACGTGCGTTAGTTGTCAAAAGGCGAAAGTAAGCAGACACAACATTTCAGAATACTCTTGTTTTCAAGAAGCAGGCCGTTTTGAACACATCCACGTGGACATCATAGGACCTCTTCCAATATCTGAGGACGGATTCAGGTACTGTGTCACGGTAATAGATCGAGGCACACGATGGCCGGAGGCGTATCCAATTCGTGACATCACAGCAGCAACGGTAGCGAAAGTCATATATGAGGGCTGGATTACGCGCTATGGATGTCCTGTCAAACTCACAACTGACCAAGGTCGTCAGTTTGAGAGCGAGATGTTCAACGAATTGCTAAGGTATTTAGGTGTTAAGAAAAACAGAACTACTAGCTACCATCCGCAGGCTAACGGCATAGTCGAGCGCTGGCATCGCTCGTTAAAAGCAGCGTTGATGGCCCGTCTTAACAACGCTTCGTGGGTAGACGAGCTACCAACAGTGTTATTTGGTCTTCGTGCCGTAGGGCGTAGCGACAATGGCTTTAGCGCCGCGGAGTATACTTACGGTAAGACACTACGATTGCCAGGTGAATTTTTTGACAGCGCTAAGTCGAAATTCGGTGACGCAAACGAGTTATTGAAAAGCATTCATGAAAATATTTCGCGATTAAAACCTATGACAAACACACATCGCCCTAACCGGAAGTGGTTCATTTTTTCGGACATTAAAACATGCAGTCATGTGTTTGTTCAAGACAATACGGTACGAAAACCGCTTAAGGCCCCGTATGATGGCCCATACAAGGTCTTAAGGCGAACTGATAAATTTTTTGAATTGCAATACCCTAACAGACGAGTTAATGTATCGATAGATAGGCTCAAACCCGCTTATTTACTCGACGATTCAAATAACACAGTAGCGACACCGAATTCAAACGACACACTTTTGCAGAACAAAGTTCATTCTGATCAGGCAGAAAAAAGAACGAGCAAAGGTCGCGTCATCAAACCACCAGTGCGATTTATGTAGGTGACAAAATAGCATTTAAGTTATATTTTAAGTTATGTTCAGAATAGCTTCACACTTTCTCTCGGCGTGTTACACAGAACATCTACTTGTACGTTATTGACAAATTTTATTATGGGTCAATACAACAGCAAAACTGAAGAAATCATCGTTGCTCAGTCAGGAGTAAACCAGCAGATAGAAACGCTGAAAAGCACGCTGGGTACCTACAGCATTGCCATAGCGACTATAGCGGTATGTGTTATAGTGATTTTTCTATGTTTTTGTTGTAAGCGTTGCAACGTGTGCGCCAGAAAGTGGGTCCAAGGGCAGCTGAGGGACGTCATCGTACTCCCGCAGACACCAGTAGCCAGCGTAAGGACCGAGCAGCTTCAGTCTACACCTACTAAGGTGATATTTTCTTAGTTTTTAGTTAATTATGTTGTTGTTCACGTCAGTAAAAAATACATTTATTAAAATTTGACAGACGTCTATACTAATAAATGTACTCAATTTATTGTCTTACATAATTATTTCAAATCATTCAATTCCACAACTAAATTAAACAATTGGTTGATTGTTTTTTTTATTGGATTGTATAAATTAAATAATTACAAAAATATTTTGTTCCCCAAGTTTGAACCTAGTACTATGTTTCGACTATGTAATACTCTTAGCAACTGAGTCATAGGCCAAGCAGCGTCAAGCATTTATTTTTTTTGTATTTTTATCAAACATAAATGTGTACTTATTTATACTCGTAATGGTTCAATATCCTTTCACAAAAAGTTTTCTTAATTTGTTCAATATTTTTCATGTAATCAAAGATGTAATAAAAATGAGAACCTCCTTCTTTTTTGTAAGCAGTTAAAATTATTAGTCTCATTCTAAATACAATATCACACTGCCAGTAGGTAACATTGTCAGGTCGTGATTACGACATTGTTATTGTATTCGAACTTTTGCTTAGTGGCATATTTGTGTATCGAGTCTGAACCTTGAAACTATTTTTGTATCGCTATTTAATATTCGATTTAACTTGTTAAAAATTTGGTTTGTATAAAGTTTTTTTTTCGTACCAAATTTTAGGAGGGGTGTGATGTAGGGACTTTAAGCTGACGCTGCAAACCTACCGACGACGTGCGGGCAGTAGCGCCAGTCGTTCCCCGCGCGTCTTGAGATATGGGCAGGCACATTGCATAGATTTTAAATTAGTTTAGCTATACGTAATATTGTGAGTTGTACCATACATCCGTATAATCTGTGTAAATTGAATAAACCCGAACTTTCGTGAACCGCACTCCTAGTTTCTCTTGAACATTGCAACCCTTAATTACTGAACTTAAGCATACGTACAAGCTAAAGTTATCTTATGGGATGAATGCACCATGGCCCATAGAAAATCACTTGAAGCAATGGACAGAACATTGCAAGAATTGCGAAAAAACTCTGGAATAATGGGAGGAGCTCTACTCATACTGTCGGGAGATTTTCGACAAACACTTCCAGTTATTCCCAAGTCAACACCAGCAGACCAAATCAATGCATACTTAAAAAAGTCACATCTCTGGTCACAAGTACAAATACTGCAATTAACAAAAAACATGAGAGTTGAATTATCAAAAGATGAAACAACAGCACATTTTGCTAAAATACTTTTACAAATAGGTAAAGAAACATATCCTACTAACCAAACGACCGGCCTCATTGAACTCAATAGTGATTTCTGTAACATAGCCACTACTGAAAACGATCTAATCGACAAAATTTATCCAAATATTGTTCAAAACTATACCAACGTAGAGTGGTTATTTCAAAGAGCAATTTTGGCCACTAAAAATAATGTTGTTGACGATATCAATTTCAATATTCTAAAGAAAAGACCTGGTGAAGAGAGAATATATAAATCGATGGACACAATGGTATCCAGTGAGGAAAGTGTCAACTTCCCTACAGAATTTCTGAACTCTTTACAAGTACCAGGAATGCCATTACACTGCCTTCGTCTCAAAATTGGATCTCTAATCATACTACTTAGAAATCTCAGGTCTCCAAAACTATGTAATGGAACGAGAATGATCGTAAAACAGCTATCGAATAATATTATTGAAGCTGAACTTAGTTCTGGAAAGAACAAAGGACAAACAGTATTTATACCTAGAATACCACTGATCTCTTCTGAATTGCCATTTCAATTTAAAAGACTGCAATTTCCAATTAAATTAGCTTTTAGTTTTACAATTAACAAAGCGCAAGGACAAACTTTAAAATATTGTGGCATTAACCTCAAAGAACCCTGCTTCTCTCACGGTCAGCTATATGTAGCTTGCTCAAGGGTAGGAAATCCGAAAAATCTATATATATATATACTCCAGACAATAAAATGAAAAATGTTGTTTATAAGCAAATAGTGTACACAATGAGCGAATGTTTTCAATATTTTTTTTAACTATCGCGTCAAAGTTTATTTTTTTATTTCACCTACCGTGTAATCTTATATCAACTCCCGGGCGAAGCCGGGTATTATAGCTAGTGCTAAATAAAATAATACCTTCACGAATTACTTACTTTTAGGTAGTTAATTGCAATTATTATTATTCACAATGATAGAGTTTGAGGAATGCACTTAGCGCACAATGGGAGATGACGGACAACACATGAAGTAGTTATAGTGCGCGGGCGGCGACTGGCGGTGAAGGCATGCGTGGGGGGCGGCGGGGGACGGGACGGCGGCGCGCTATGGAAGTTGCGATGCGTGGCGACCCCCCGCCCGCGCCGCAGGTCTGTCGCGCGTACGTACGATTTATTGAACCATTTTCGATCGATCTGCGTGCTCAGTGGTCGTGTCGCTCGCCTTGCCATGCCGCCCCCCAAATACGAGCGCCCTAGGCAGTTGCCTAGTTTGCCTATATGGATGGGCCGGCCCCGTGTTCATCACAATTACTGTTATTACCGTTATTAACATTTTTTTCTTCATTAGACGGAACAGTCAGCGGTGGCTCTATATACTCTGTGTGATCAATTTCTTTTCCATTGTTTACATCAAAAACTGAGTAAAGGCGATACAAAATTCTCAAATTTTCATCATTATAATCATGATCCGGATTATCAAGTTTCGCCAAAGTTAATGGACCAATATTTTTTTTTAACTCTGTCAAAGTAATTACATTCGAAGAACTTTTTTCGTTTTGTTTTTGATTAGGCAGAGCTGTATTTGAATTATCATTTGTCTTACCAAGGCACTTACTGTAATCAATTGCGTTAGGGTCTAGTGGTACTAATCCACAACACCGGAACCCATTAATTAAAGTATCTGGTTTTATAGACTTTTGTAGTGCAATTTCCAGAACGCATGCAAAATTCACTTTTGTTATTGGTTCTCCGTTGTTTTGTAGATACCACAACTTTACAGCGTCTTTCCAAGCGGTCTTTACTGGCCTGAAAACAGCTACGTCGGCCGGTTGGAGAATTCTACGTTAGGATACAATGCTATTACTTCAATGCCTAACTCTTTACAAAGCTTACTTACACCATAAGTGAGATGGGTTTTGTGTCCATCTAAAAAATATATGACAGGAAATTGTACGCCTTTGGCAATCAAATGAGGATGAAATATGTTTGCTATGTATTCGAAGAATAGTTCTGAAGTCTTCCATCCATTTTCACTTCTACCAATTCCCCAATCTTTGGGAACTCCGCCTGCAATTTTTTGTGGTATTCTCTGGTAGTTGTAGACTACCATAGGTGGAACACGCACTACCATCAGCGGAAAAAGTGAACATAACTTTTACTGACTCCTTGCTATTACCTTGATCAATTTGATAAACATTTTTGGTTCCTTTTTCAGCTAGCACCTTACCCGTTTTCGGACATAATTGAAAGCCACTTTCGTCACCATTATAGATTACAGATGGCTCATTAAATATATGCAGCAGGTTGTTCTGCGATAAGTAGTCTTGAATTTCAGAGAACCACTTTTGTTTAAATAAAGATTATTGCCGGGATGAAATTAAACACTGCGTTGGTTAAAATAAAGTAAACTTATATTATGAAATCTCAAAGAACATGAAAATTATTAGTAACCTCTTTCTTTCTTTCTTTCTTTTCTATATTATGGCTTCCACCGGACTTTCGGTGATTCTGCCAATGTCATGGTTTGAAGAGACACGAAGTTACGAAATTGGACGGTATACAATCTGAAAGGAAGGTTAACAAATGTACAAACACAAAAAGACAAACACAACAAGTAGGTATTGTTAGTAAAAGAGAAGACTGTGTTGATGGGTGATCGGGACACAAGTAAAACAAGTACGAGCTGTGTTGTAACTAACTTTTATTTGATTATAAGGGAACTTATATACTAGTAATACACGTCACCCTCCTAAGTGGGTGGTTGGATGTTTACATTTATTAATAAAAATAAAATATTAATTCAAATAGCGGTGCCTCAAAAGAGTACCTAACATTCCGATGTACGGATCTTAAATATAAACAATAATGTTTTATCAACTATGCCTTATAAGGACTTGCATGCATTCCAAACTATGACATCATAATATAACCAATGTCTTTAATATTTAATTTATTATATCTTAAGTGATACCTATACTACATCTCCACCGATTACAAAAAAAAATATATGTATGTATATATATATTTTTTTTATTATCATTATTTTTTTTTTTTTTAACTAGTACAATTAGTATCGGGTATATATCTCTTAGTACGATTCTTATGAACTACATCTATCTTGCCATTTTTTATTATCTCTACATTTGGACTTAACTCTCTCACAACTTTATATGGACCTGAAAATATGCTAGTAAACTTATTTCTATTTTCATTTCTTATAAGTATGTCATCATTTGGTTTATATACTGTTGGCTTAATATACTTATCATACTTTTCTTTTCTTACAATTTTAGACTTAATTAAATTTTCCCTAGCATCTCTTTGAGATATTTGAAGCCTATAACGAAGTTCCATTGGATAATTTTCATGATTATACAGAGGTTCAATCTGAGATGTTAAATTACTAGGTAGGTTACACTTTTTACCAAATACTAATTCAAATGGTGTAAATTTTGTCTCAGTATGAACTGAAGTATTGTAAGCGAAGCACCAAAATGGTAGCCACTTACTCCAATGTTCTGGATTATTATCAGTTTGTATTCGAAGATAAGCGCCAAGACTTTTATGGGTGTTTTCTAATGCCCCAATACTTTGATGATGATATGCTGTAGATGTATTCTTTTTTATTTGTAACAAATTGCATACTTCTTGAAAAATAGTTGAAGTGAATTCGGAACCCCTGTCGGTTGTTATCATTTCTGGAACACCATAACGTAGTATAAAATTACTTACTAGAGTTTCAGCGATTTCTTTTGAACCTTTCGTCACTAATGGGTAGGCTTCAATATATTTCGTTAAGTCGCATTGAAGGGTTAAAATGTAAGAAAAGTTCTTTGTATCTGTGTCTAAGGGTCCAACAACATCTAAGAAAATTTTCTGGAATGCAGTGCTGGCTGTGGTTGTGATAGTCATAGGTTCCTTAGTATACAAAGAAAACTTTTCTTTTTGACATTTAGAACATTTTTTCACAAATTTTTTAATATCGTCTTCTAGTCCTATCCAAAAATAACGTCTTTTTATATTGTTATACATTCTTTTAATCCCTGCGTGACCGCTAGTGGGTAGTAAATGGAAATCATTTAATATTACCTTCTTATCGTCTTTATTTTCTACTCTTGATACATTTTTTAGTATACATAACTGTGGACTAGTCCAATTAACATCGTTTTTTATTTCATTAGCTAGCTTTTCTACTATCATTTTATTGTTATTATCTTTAATAACAGTTATTTGATTTATTTTCCATTTTTCACATGCTATACCAAGTTCCTTCACAAGGGTATCTCGTACCTTTTGTTCTGAGGAAAGTGGTTTAATATAAAGAGTATTTTGATTTTTAACGTATGCAAAATTTCCTAGTTCTTGAATATCATAGTTTTTACTGCGCATTAATGCTTTTATTTTTCTGAGCTCAGTAACGTTTAGAAAACGTAATTCGACACATCCATTTATTTTGGAGTTAATATCTACAACTTTCGGGTGATCAGTCCTACAGTTGTTCTCCTGATTCATATTTTGGCTCGATTGTTTTGCCATTCTATTTCTCATTGCTCTCGTCATGACATTTATACATTCATTCATTTCTTTTAAATCTTTAACAGTGATTTTCGTACGTGATAAAGCATCTGCCACTATGTTTTCTTTTCCTTTTATGTACTCTACAGTGAAATCATATTCTTCTAAAAGAAGTCTAAACTTTGTTAAACGACTAGAGGGATCTTTCATGTTAAAAAGATAAATTAAAGGTTTATGATCTGTTTTTATTTTAAAATGTGTACCATATAAATATGGTCTGAAATATTTGATTGCCCATACTATAGCAAGAAGTTCTTTTTCTATGGTAGCATAATTTAGTTCAGATTTATTTAAACTTCGGCTTGCAAAAGCTATTGGGCGATCGTCATTATTTGAAAGAACCGCACCTATAGCATATCCTGATGCATCTGTTTGTAAAATAAATTCGTTGTTTTCACTGAAATTTGGATATTGCAATACCGGCGGGGAACTTATTGCTTTCTTTAAACTACAAAAAGCATTTTGGCAATTCTTGTCCCAATGAAATTTAATATTTTTTTTACTTAACTGGGTTAATGGGTAAGCCTTTTCTGCGAACTTGGGTATAAATTTCCTGTAATAATTTGCCAAAGCAACAAAACTTTTTACCTCTTTTTCGTTGTTTGGTGTTGGGTAATTACGAATCGCTTCTATTTTGCCTGGATCTGGTAAAATTCCTTCAGCTGTTACTACATGACCTAAGTATAGTAGTTCCTTCTTTAGGAACTCGCATTTTACTGGATTTAATTTCAAGTTAACTTTTCTTAATCTTTCAAGAACACTTATTAAATTACTATTATGATTTTCTAAATTTCGGCCGAAAACCACTATATCATCTAAATACACGAAGCATTTTTCGTACGTTAAACCTGACATAGCTAATGTTATCATTCTGCTAAATGCACCTGGGCTAATTTTTAGACCCATAGGTAATCGAGTCATTTGATACTGGCCTGAGCAAAACGCTGTAAATTTTCTTGATTCTTTTTCGAGTTCCTGTTGGTAATAACCAGAAAAAAGATCTAAATGACTGAAATAAATAGAACCAGATAAGGAATCTAATATTTCGGTTATGTTAGGCAGAGGGAATTTATCATCCTGGATCCTGTCATTAAGTTTTCTGTAATCAATAACAAGGCGCCATTTCTTTTCGCCCGATGGATCAACTTTCTTTGGTACTAATAATACGGGACTAGACCATTCACTTCTTGTTGGTTCTATTATTCCATCCTTTAACATTTTATCTATTTGTTTATCTAATTCTTTTTTTTGTGTTTGTGGCAACCTATAATTTTTTGTATATACTGGATCAATATTTGGTTTTAATTGTATCGACTGTTTACATAATGTTGTGACGGTTAATTTATCATTTGGTAATTGAAAAACATCGGCGTATTTGGCACATATTTTATTTAATTCCTTTTTTTCTTCCGTATTTAAATGATTGAAATTCAACTGAGTAAACAACGTTTTAACTCTATCAGCATTAATTTCATTAGGTTTTTCGAATTTGCAATAATTGTAATCATCAAGGTCGTGTACTGTGGTATTTATTTTGTCTAATTTTATTTCTTTATTCGTAGTATTTAAAATTAAGATAGGTATTTTTCCATCAATAGGTTTGGCAATAGTGCTAGCGATAAATACTCCTTCATTTAATTCTTTAGCACAAACTACACAATCTTTATTTATGTTACATCTCACATATACAATAGATTCTGAACGTGGTGTTAATGTGTAACATGACTTATTCTTTAATTTTAACGTTATTAATTTGCGATTATTCAATGCAATCGAAATTGTATCTGTTTCATAATTAAGTATGGCTTTATTTTTGTATAAGAAATCATGTCCAAGAATGCCTGTTGTAATACATGGTAAGGAATTGAAAACATAAACCTTTTGAGTAATAACGTCATTCCCTAATTGTAATCGTAAATAAGTATATCCTATTGCTTTTATATTACCTCCAATTCCACAGATTTGTAAATCACTAAAATGCATTTTTATGTTATGTTTCTTAATATATTCATATTTAATTGCTGATATCGTGGCTCCTGAGTCAATCAACCAAGTGTTTAAGTTACCATTACAATATAACTCTATAGTCATTGAATTGCCGACTGTAAATATGTGATTATTATTCACGAAAAAACTCATCAAGTTGTAAATTCTCTTCACTATTTATATTACCTGATGTACTACTAAGCATGTTAATATTTCCTGTATTTTTATATGTATTTTGATGATTGCTCCTATTGTTTTGATATCTATTGATACCTCTATTAATACCTCTATTGTATCCACTTGAAGTATTTCTTCCCCGGAAACTTTTTGATGCGTTATAACCTCGTTGAAATTTCTGGTTATAGCGCATATTATTACTGTTATTTCGATTTGTAGTAGTATTGAATGTCTTATAATAATTTCCCCTGAAATTACCTCTCTGTTGATTATTGCCTACTGCATGACGATAGGTTCCTCTATGTGTGTTATTACGATAGAATAAACTTACACCTTCAGGTGCTCCTGGTGCAGTTGTTTCTTCATCTACTGCTGCCTGAATGGCATCTTTAAGGGAGTCAAAATTTCTAGCTGCGATTATGGTGCTAATCCTACGATTTCGCAACCCATCAGCAAATTTTTTAATTGCCATTTTCTCATTAATTGCTCTTAATGTTTTATAGTCATCGGAATTACCATTGGCTTGTGCAATTGTTAATTTAACGAAAAGTTCTGATAATTCTTGTCCAAATTCGGAAATAGATACACTATTTTGTCTTGCGTTATGTAATTTTGTTTGTACTGCGTTAGCACTTTTTTTTGCAAGTAAATTACTCTTCATATCATTCAACAATGCGACAATAGTAGGATAGTCATTATTTAGTTTTAGTTTCGCGGATTGTGTTAACCTGCTTTTTAAAATAAATTGTATCAATTTTGATATACACTCCGGTTTAGTTAACATTGAGCTATAGTACTCAATATTATCAATTAATTGTTGAATAGCTTTTTCATCCTCTGTCATTACAGGTATTAATCCTAAAGCTGTTTTAATATTAAAAGTTTCCATGTCTTCTTGATTCTTTTCAGTAAATAAATTTTTAATGTTATCATATAAATCTATGTATATTGCACTTATTTTATTAATGTTTTTTACTACTTTTTCGTCAATAGTACCAGATTTTATAAGATCACTATAATTTTTAATTAATTCATTAAATTTTAAATAATTTTGTTCCACGTCTTTAATTTTTATCTCTAAATTCTGAGTTTTACGTCGTGCTGGTCCCAATTTAATTAAATACGTTCTAATATCTTTTAATCCTTCAATTAACTGTTCTATATCTGCCATAGATCTTACTCACTTTTATAAAGTAAATTGATGATACATAATATAAGAACATAATTAATGAATATAAAGGCTAGTTAATATACTTACAATTTATATCACCTAGAGTCCATAGGTGCACTTTTCACACGCACTTTAACACTTTTCACCACTCAGCATATGTGCTGTCTCTTTCCCACACGATTTTCCATATAAATAATAACTTTCCCTCGTAGATTACGGACATCTGGGCTATACCTTTAGTCCCATCTTCAAACTCTACGTCCAATAGTCTAGAAATATCCGCAAATATTTTTGCTGTCATATTCTCGGGACTCCACCGATAGTGACCTTTTTGTCCTTCCACATATGTTACTATCGCTGTGCGCCCTTCTTCCTTGGTAACGTTTGTGCCTTGACAAAAGAGATTATACGACTCACACAATATCTTTATTTCTTCTTCTACGGCCTTAATGTATCTTTCCATTTTAGTTTCTTACTTGTTGTTTAAATATTTCTCCCTGTGCACGTTTCTCAATTCTTTTGTTTAAACAGGTATTGATATAACGAATCAATACAAAAATGATAATTAGAAATCCAGCAACTACCACAATACAGAGGTATAAATTTATATTATTAAGTCCTTGGCTTAAATAATGTTGCTCAATTAAATTGTTTTTTCCCAATTGAGTATAAATCTCGGGAGGTGTGCTAGAGGCAGGCGGGACTGGAGCAGTTTGATGATTCCCCATCGTAAATTACATATCGAGATAGATTGGAATTTAGTCGTATACTATATTTGGAAGGTCCTCTCAGATTCGAGCTAAGTAACTGGACGCGCGCGCACTGGCAGGGTCGCCATGTGTTGATGGGTGATCGGGACACAAGTAAAACAAGTACGAGCTGTGTTGTAACTAACTTTTATTTGATTATAAGGGAACTTATATACTAGTAATACACGTCACCCTCCTAAGTGGGTGGTTGGATGTTTACATTTAATAATAAAAATAAAATATTAATTCAAATAGCGGTGCCTCAAAAGAGTACCTAACATTCCGATGTACGGATCTTAAATATAAACAATAATGTTTTATCAACTATGCCTTATAAGGACTTGCATGCATTCCAAACTATGACATCATAATATAACCAATGTCTTTAATATTTAATTTATTATATCTTAAGTGATACCTATACTACAAGACAAGTTAATGATTATAATGTGAAGTGAGTGTGTAAGGTGTAAAAGTTATGTAAAACAAGGCATATACCTAATAAGAGATTTCGGAAGTAGGAGAGAGAGAGAGAAAAAAAAAATACTGTAATGGGAACTATAGTTTTAAGTTATTTTTAGTTATGAACTTTGCAATAATATAACAGAACCGAGTGTGGACAAGAGAAAGAAATGAATTAATGTCTAAATTTAGATGGGGAATGTTCGTCGGAATTATGTTACGAAGATGGACCACAAGTTTGGGGCAGTTGAAAATTATATGATTAAGATTACCTTCATCCAGGCCACATTCACAGACAGAAGTATCTCTAATTCGCAGTTTATGGAGGAAGACAGGGATACATACATGGCCAAGTCGCATTCGGATTATAACTGACGTTACCCACTTCTCCAAGTTTCGATGCCGGAAGAACCAAGGGACTTTGGGTAAGTTAGGTTGGATATTTCCATACCAGACACCTTTTTGCTGACGAGAATGTTGCCATTGTCTATTCCAATTAGTCATTAACTGTGGTTTAGCTAGAAGTCTAAGGTCTCGAGAGTAATGAAATTTGTGGCAGTCAGAACCTGAAGTAGAAGCTTGTTTAGCCCACATATCTACTGTTTCATTACCCTTGATTCCTGAATGGCTTGGAATCCAAGCAATAACTACATTAATACTGGAAGATTGACAATTATATAAGGCTTCTCTTATTTTCAGGGTAATTGGAAAGTTATCCTTTGCATGGAAGGGTCGTTTCAAAATATCTTGGAGGCAGCTCAAAGAGTCTGAGAGGATAAGTGATTTGTCCAAATTGTGAGATAAAACAAATTGAACAGCTTCAAAGAGAGCAATGGATTCTCCAGTAAATATAGAGGATTTAGAAAAATATTTAAAACTTAATAAAAGATTGAATTTAGGTATCCAAACTGCTGCACCAACATTAGAGTCCTGAGTTAATTTGGAAGCATCCGTAAAAATGAGGGTCCAATCAGACCATTTCTCAGAAATGATCCGGTTGAATATCCTATCAGCACCAGGAAGATTCTTGGAAAGTCCTATGTTTAGAAGAACATTAGGTTGGAAGATGAGAGGGAGGAAGTCAATATCAAAGATAGGATTTTTGGAGAATTGGGCAACTGGGTGGGGAAGGTTATCTATTTTATCGAAGCTTTTAACCAAAGGGGGGTGATCTTTGTTAACCCAATAAGAAGAGGTATGACAATAGTCTGATAGAGAGTTAAGTATTTCTAATAAGGGATGAGAAAATAATTGGATTGTTTTGTAAAGAAATCTATCAGCTAAAAATTGTCTCCTTAATACAAGAGGAGGGTCCAAACATTCAACCTGAAGGGCATTTGTCGGAGAAGATTTCATAGCACCGGTTATAATTCTGAGACATTTATGTTGAATTTTGTCTAATTTCGCCAAAGCTAATTTGTTGCATGGTTCTAGTAAGAAGGCACCATAGTCAAAATGGCTACGTACAAGGGCATTATAAATTAATTTTTGACTATAGGGATGGGAGCCCCAGCGGACTCCAGAGAGAGACCTCATGACATTAACTCCCTTTTCAGCTTTTTGGACAACATGGTTTAAGTGAGTAACACCTGTTAGTTTGGAGTCTAAGGTAATTCCTAAAAATTTACAGTTGTCTTTTTGAGGGATAGTTTCATTATTAATCGAAACAGTTAATAGGGGCAAAGATCTCTTCCGAGTAAAGACGACACAGTTTGATTTAAGCGGGGAGATAGATAATCCATGGTCTTCTAACCAGGTGTTGAGGTAAAAAAGAGCTGAATTTAAACGACGGCTAATGTCATCAAAGGAGTCCGAAGAAGCGAAAAGAACTATATCATCAGCATATTGAAGAATATTGCAAAAGCAATTGACAGACTGATCTAGGTCAGAAGTATATAAATTATACAATATGGGACTAAGTACAGAGCCCTGTGGAAGACCCTTCCAAACAGAGCGAGGGGGAAGAAGAGAACCCTGCAAACGGACAATTATGTGACGATCCATGAGCATATTACAGATGATATTAATCAGCCTCACTGGAATACTCAGCTTATGCAATTTTGAGAGAATAGGAAGTTGAACGTTATCATATGCTGAAGTTATGTCAAGAAAAGCGCCTACCACATGTTCGTTTTTAGAGGATGCCACTCTTATATGGGAGACCAGGATACTCAAGCTGTCCAGAGTTCCCATACCTCTTCTAAAGCCAAATTGAGAATTTGGAAGTATGCCCTTTGATTCAATAAACCATTCCAATCGATTTTTGATGAGATGTTCCATAATTTTATGTATTACCGATGAGAGGGCAATGGGTCTATAGCTGAGGGGGTCTAGAGGGTTCCTCCCAGGTTTAAGAATGGGAATAATAATTTAGTTCTTCCATGATTCTGGGACAGACCCAGACAGGAAGATATGATTTAAAATGGACAGGAGGTATAATTTGGAAGGAAGAGGAGCTTTGCTAATGAAAGAAAAGGGAATGCCGTCAATACCAGGGGAGGAATCCTTGAGACCGTCCAAAGCGGATAATAATTCTTGGAGGGAGAAGGGTTCATCTAGGATGGTTGGGGAAGGACAGTTATATGAAGAGTATGGAAGTTCATCCAAAGCAGGAGCGGTTAGAGGGGAAAGTCTATTTATAAAATCATTGAGCCAAGGTGAAGTGTCATTAGAAGAGGAGTCTTGATGAGCTGTAGCTCTTCTAAAAGATTTAATTTTCTTCCAAACACTTGAAAGAGAGGATTTGGGGGAAATGGATTCACAAAAGGACTTCCAGCCAAGGTGTTTTTTTTGAGATAATAGACGCTTAGTCTGTGCCATTGTTTTGCGAACAAGTAGATAATTTGTCAAGGTGGGGTCACTATTAAAATCTTTCTCAGCTTTGTTTCTTTTCCTGATAGATTCGGAGCATTCAGAGTCCCACCATGGAGGGGAGGGAATTTTGTTGTGTGAAGCATTTTTAATTGGGATTGTTTCATCTGCAACAGAAATAACAGCAGATATGAACTCTTCATACGCCTGTAAAAAGTTTTGGCTTGAGGGAGAGGGAAGGGAGGATGTAAGGACTTTGAGGCAAGTTGAGAACTTGTCCCAGTCTGCCTTTTCGGTTTTGTATTTAATTAGTAACCTCCAACAACAGAACAAAAAACGCCAAAATATGACAATGACAATCGAATTACGCACTGTCTCTTTTTTTTAATTTGAAGTTCTTAGTGGCCTGTATATTTAATGAAAAAGGTTCGTACACATTTTGTACATGCCGCCGGCCAAAGACGACTGTCTTTTAAATACACTGACCATTTATACTTATCATTAATACTCAATACAAAAATAGAGACTGGATAAAATCTTTAAATTTATTACACGGTATTGACAGATCTTAATTTTAAACAATAACACAAGTGGACTGTATATTGTATAGTAAATATAAGTTGAAGTAAATTCGATTAATTACAATATAATTAATTGAACCTTAAAACTAATGTCATTTAATGTACTGAAAGCTAATTTCTTAGCTCTATTTATCTTTATACTCTTATGTATATATTTAATTATTTACAGGTAGTATACATAACTTTGATACAGGACGTTTTAGTAAGGAGTTTTTACAACGTAAGGTTACGACGCGGGTAATATTGTCCATACCAGGATGTTTCTCAACAATTCGCCCTAACATCCATCTAGCAGGTGGCAGATCGTCCTCTTTTACTAATACCACATCTCCTATACGGGGCTCAGGTACCTGACGCGACCATTTATAACGATGTAAAAACCGAGTTAAATAATCATTGGACCATTTCCGCCAGAAATCCTGTAACATACGCTGGCAATATTGCCACCTTCGTAATGTGCTCACAGTTGATTGTTCATAGTTACGATCGGGTGCCACTAGTAATGGCTCGCCTACAAGAAAATGTCCTGGTGTTAATGGCATAAAATCATCCTCGGTCTCAGTATACGCTATAGGCCGCGAATTGAGACACGCTTCTATCTGCGCCAGTAATGTACTTTTTATTTTTTTTTTTTTTTATTTTTTTATTATTGTATGAAAGATCTTACAAAACATTGAGTAGGTATTAACTTAGTATAGCGAAACCACTAAGGTTTGAGATTACACTAAGACCTTATTTCTTCATAAGTTAAAGTTGATTCTCCTATGACTCTCTTCATGTGAAATTTTGTAGATTTTACAGCTGCCTCCCACAAACCACCAAAGTTTGGTGCACGAGGGGGAATAAAATGCCATTGGGTAACATTGTTGGCTAATATGTTGTTAATTTCTGGTAAAATTGTAGATCTTTCTTGGTTGAAAAGTTTATTTAATTCTCGCGCTGCAGGCCTACCATCAACTATTACAAAACTATTCAAATACAGACCTATTCAGTTTAGGAACCTAAAATCAATCGCGTTCAATTCATACCACCACCGTACTAAAACAAAGTCGTAATTGAATCGTTGGTGAACGAATGAAATCAAATAAAAAATAAAATTTGTCTCTGAGTCGCACTCCCCGGTGACAGCTGCTGGCAGACGAAAGAAAGAGAACAAGCTATACGATCTCTCAATATTTTATCTCGCTCGGTGATGTCACTAGATTTGCGTTCCCTTATACGAAATTCTCATTATATTGTGCCAAAGAATGTTTATTTATTTGTTACTTATACAAAAATATATATTCTAAACTAGCACCAATTTACCAAGTTTATGTGAAAACTTCAAAATACAGATAAATTTTATTTAAATAGTATGTACGACTCTTTTTAACTAAAACGTTTAAAGCAATATATGATGTGTACACAAATTCGGAACGGAACGTACTTTGATTTCGAGTTAAGTGGTTCGTAATAAGTACCTGTAGCGGCAGATTCATTTGTTTATGTGCGTGTTTTTGGATATTTGAATATTATTTAAGTGAAAAAAGGATAATTTTTACAAAATCATAATGTCGTAAGTAAATTATTTTACTACTTTAATCGTCTAGCATACATTTTAAATATAAACAAGTGTGTTAGTCAATTTGAATGGGACCTTATTCTTTCAACAAAACTATTTTAAGTGGTTGTTTTTTTTTATAGCGTCTCCCACACTCGAAGAGTTACTTTCAGCCAGCTTGAGCAGCTATGGGAGTTTTTAAATAAAAATAGGTGCTTAGCTACAGGTTTTAATAAAACGTCCCAAGCAAGGGAGTTTTCAAAAAGAATGTGGGAAGAGATGGCGCAGTATTTAAACTCGCACGGTGATGGAGCAACAAAAGATTGGAAAGGATGGTGCAAAGTACGTAAACATTTCTTTTTATGTTGTAGAGGTGATCATTATTTGAATTTCGTTCTGTTATTGATCCATACATCATATCATGGTTCTGCCTATAAACAAGGGATATAGTCGCGGTTATATGTACTCGTATGTATGTAACAAAGCCTAATAACTTCATCAACTTTCAAATTTTCAAGAAAGGTTAAATTTATACTTAAAAGTTTTTGTATTTGAATTTAACTTAAGTTTTTGTATTTTACAGTATTGGAATGTTTATAAATCGAAATTAAAAAAGAATGTTGCGTTAGTCAGAGCGTCGCATCAACTGACTGGAGGGGGCCCTTCAAATGTGAGGCCTCTTACTGAAATAGAAGAGAAGTTTTTGGTTATTGTGGGCCAGGATTTTGGCACTGGTCTGCCAGGAATTAGAGTGCAACCAAATTTTGAAAGGGTAAGATCAATAAAAATGTCCTAATTAATAAAAAATATTATGTAAATTATGCATGTATAAATTTTTTTAATGTCAAAACTAAATTAAAATTAAAAATACTTAATTTCGTTTCAGGAACCAATAGAACCTCAGCCAGTTGCCTCGAATAGAATTTTAACCCCAACAATAGAAGTAAGTTCTTTTTACTGTTCAATTAATTATTATTTTATTTTCATATTATGAAGTCTTATATAGTCATCGTTTTTTAGATTTATGAATTTGAATTAAATTGAAAGGTTTAAATTTATTCATAAAAACAAAAAAGGTATTATATATTTGTCTTTTTATAAATTAATGAGAATTATTATAGTTTAGTTACATATATTTTTAAGTTAAAAATAAATAAAGTATATTTCTTACAGGAAGCTACCCAAGAGTTTGGACAAGACAAACGGAATCTCCCCAATGAAGACGAGGCGCAGGATGGAGGATCTCTAAGTGTTTTAGAATACTGGGAGGAAATGAACCTCAGCCCGGTCCGTCGAGGATCGTAACGTCCCCGCCAGCGCCGCAGGCTACGGAAGTGCAGCCTCCTGCCGCGCGGTCACCGCGCACGCCGCGCCGCTCACCGCGGGCTGCTGGCTCTGCGCCGCGCCGCCCACGCCGCGCGCTGCGACGGGACCCGCCCGTGTCCCAGGAGGCGGCTCGCCGATCTCTCATAGATATCTCGAGCCGCAGAGCCGAAATAGAGGAAAGAAATACTAATCTCTTGGGACAACTGGTGGCGGAGATCCGAGAAATCAAACAAATATTACTATCTAGGTTTTAATATTTATATTTTAACTGCAGTATTTATTTAAATCTATAACACACTTTAATAACAGAAATTAAATAGTTACTAAATTGGGTACTAAACTATTAATGTAATTAAATTTTATAACAATGCTATATAAAGTTAAACAAATTTTAATCTAATGAAACATAAAATTTATCCTAATAATAAAATAAAAGTGGACTTAAAACCTTATGCATTAATTAATTTTAATTAACAACAATGTATATTAAATGTGGTTCCCGGCACCAATAGCAAAAAAGAATAGGACCACTCCATCTCTCTCCCATGGATGTCGTAAAAGGCGACTAAGGGATAGGCTTACAAACTTGAGATTCTTTTTTTAGGCGATAGGCTAGCAACTTGTCACTGTTCGAATCTCAATTCTATCTTAAAGCCAAATAGCTGAACGTGGCCTATCAGTCCGCTCAGGACTGTTGGCTCTGTCTACCCCGCAAGGGATATAGACGTGATTATGTGTATGTGTATGTATGTGTATGTATATTAAATACATTATAATTTATAATTTTTACTTAATAACTTTTATTTCAGGAACGCCGGACATCCCACAGTCGACGAATGAGATCATTCCGAATAGCTACACCCTGTTGAAGTGCTTGGTTGTTTTGGCTGCTACTCACAGTATCTTCAGCAAGATTGGTAGGCTGCATTTGAACTTCTTGAGAGCTGTCTGCATCACTTATTTCTGGTGCTGGAAGATTTGCTTTATTGCAAATATTGTGTAAAATGACACAAGCATTAACAATAGATGCAGCAACTTGGGGTTTATAGTGTAGAACTCTGTGGGCCAAGAGGCAACGAAAGCGTGACTTTAGAAGGCCAATAGTTCTCTCAATTACATTCCTGGCTCGAACATGTACATTAGTGTAGTGGCCTTCCGGAGTTTCAGGGAGAGCATTTACCACTGGTGTCATAAGAAACTTCCTCAGTGGATAGCCAGAATCTCCTGTAAAAATATTTTTTTTGTAATAAATATACTTCATAATATATTTTTATTACTTTTGTTTATTTATTTAATGACGAATCACCCAGTTAAATGTAGCCTTTCGGAAGGAGACTATCTGCTTCGTAAAGGATAAAGATGTGATATTTTAATATATGAATTCATATTATGAATTTATATTATTATAATCATCTTTTGTGCAAGTCTTTTGCTTATAAATTAAAACTTTACACTAAAGTAGTTATATTATTAATATCATGTACATAATTATATAAAATTCGAAATGTATATAAATATGTTGCAATCGGGGAAAAATAAAGCTGACAAATAATAAAGTTTCTTGAGTATCAAAATCAATCTAACTTTAATAATAAATTGCAAATGTATTATAATACATTTTGTATAATGGTATGCTATAGCGTACCATTGATACAAAGGCTGTGCTTTTAAAGCTTATGATAGAAAAATAAATATATTTAAGTTACCACCAATGTACCATCTTACCTAATAACCATGTTGTTTCATCCAAATATTCCAAATGATTTTTAATGGGATGGGAATTCCATATGAAAGAATCATGTGTGGCCCCTCCAAAACTAGCATCCACGCTTGTTATTTGCATATCTGCAACACAAATCTAGAATTTAAATTGCCAATTCTTACAACTAAATAATAAGCTTAAAATAATTTATGGAATTTATAGGGTGGTATATTGGTGGCTCTGACTTCCCCACTAGAGATAAAGATGTGATTAAATGTATGTATGTATAATAAATGATTAACAGATGATTGTACAGGTACTTACAAGCTGAACATTCAATGAATGGTAATGTTTTCTACAGAAATATCGTTCTTCATTTTCTGTTGGTCTTATAATAGCTATTTGTGTGCAGTCTATGCACCCTAGAACCCCAGGAATGCCAAATTTTTGATAAAATCTAGAAAATTTTAAAAATGTATTATAGTATGAATCTACCAATATCAATAAATTAAAAATATGGATACTGTTTTGTCACCTTGCCCTTATTTTATTTCGGTCTTCATGGCTTCTTGGGAAAACTATATATTTTTCTCTCATTTCCATGGAGTTAATGCATGCAGTCACCTGAGCAATTGCTTTTGAAACAGTTTGTTGAGCCAAGGAATGCCCACTTATATCACCTATAGGTCTCTGGTAAGAACCAGTTGCAAAAAAAGATAAAGCAGTTAAAACCTAAAACAAAATAGATTACCTTTGTTATTGATTTGCTTGCAAAAAGTAAATTACGAAGTAAAGGTATAAGCAGGCACTTACTTTTGTACATACATACATACATACATAAACTCACGCCTCTTTCCCGGAGGGGTAGGCAGAGACTACCTCTTTCCACTTGCCACGATCCCTGCATACTTCCTTTGCTTCATCCACATTCATAACTCTCTTCATGCAAGCTCGGCGGTTTCGGGCACTTTTGACCTGACCCTTCACCAGGACGTCCTTAATTTGATCAAGATATGTTCGTCTAGGTCTTCCCACCCCGACCTTTCCCTCCACACTCTCCTTGTATATCTGCTTAGTCAACCTGTTTTCATTCATCCTCTCCACATGACCGAACCATCTCAACATACCCTTTTCTATTCCTGTAACTACATCTTCTTTCACATCACAACATTCCCTTATCACGCTGTTCCTTATCCGGTCACTCAATTTCACACCCAACATACTCCTTAACGCTCTCATTTCCACTGCATTTATTTTGCTTTCGTGCTTCTTTTGCCATACCAACTTTCACTCCCATACATTAATGTCGGGACCAACACGCCCCTGTGCACAGCCAGTCGAGCCTTTTTGGATAGTTTCTGACTGCTCATAAAGGCATGCAAAGCTCCATTCACCATGTTCCCCGCGTTCACTCTCCTTTCAATATCACTATCACACTTGCCATCTGATGTAAACTTTGATCCTAGATATACAAACTCTTTCACTTGCTCAACTTTTTCTCCTCCAATCAAAATATTACATGCTGTCATTTCTTTCTCCATTTCAAAAACCAGTGTTTTAGTTTTACTTACGTTCACTTTCATTCCTTTCTCTTTTAAAGCTTCATGCATACAGTTTACCATCTCCTGTAACTCCTCCGCTGATGACGCCAGTATAACCTGATCGTCGGCATAGAGCAGACATTTGACGAGTAATTCATTCATCCTTAATCCACTTTCAGACTCTTTCAAATCTGTCAAACAACTATCCATAAATAGGTTGAACAGCCACGGTGACGCAACACATCCCTGCCTAACACCTTTCTCAATCTTAAACCATTCAGTGTGCGCTCCGTTTATCCTGACACAAGCACTCGAATCCTCCGAAATTTCAGTGCTCGTATCAAGAGACTGCTCACCCCATGCATAGAAAGTGCTGACCACAATTCATTCCTCTCAACTCTGTCATAGGCCTTTTCCAAATCCACGAATGTGCAATAGACTTTTTGACTCTTGGCCAAAAACTTTTCGGCTATGCACCGCAAAGAAAAGACCTGATCAGTACATCCCATTCCCTTTCGAAATCCCGCTTGAGCATCCCATTTTTTGTCATCAGTTTCATTCCTGATTCTATTAATCAATACCTTAGCATTCAATTTGCCGACGACGCTAAGCAGGCTTATACCACGATAATTTTTGCAGTCCAGTTGTGACCCTTTTCCTTTGTAAAGTGGAACAATAACTTGCCTGCCTTACACCAATGCCTTACACCAATCTTTTGGTACTCGGCCGCTTCTTCAACACAAATTGAAAAGGCAGTACAACTGTCTAGCTACGACGCCTTTTCCTGCTTTAAGCATCTCGACCGACACTCTATCATACCCGGCAGCCTTACCCGCCTTCATACTCTTAAGTGCTTCCACAATTTCAAACATTTCAATTTCGCCTTCCATCTCATTCTCTTTTTCTTTGCTATAGCAGAACTCTTTCTTATTTTCTTCCTTTTTTTCAAATAAACTCTCAAAATAGTCCTTCCATATCTTTAGCACACATTCTTCTCCTTTCACAACGCTACCATCCTGGCATCTGATCCTAGTCAGCTCTCTGGTTATAGTTTTTCCTCGGGCTGACCTTATGGATTTCCAGAATACTTTCAGATTTGACTGAAAGTCTTCTGAAAGCCTTTTATCAAAATCCTCTTTATACTCTTTTTTCTTTCCAATCACAGCTTTCTAAACCAAATCTTTCATTTTTTTATATTCCTTACGTGCTTCATTCACATCCTCATCTATAACCTCTTGCATTCTTAAGTTAGCTTTTGCTGCTAACAAATCCAGCCATGCTTTCTTCTTTAATCGCACAAGTTCTTGCACATCTTTACTCATCCACGCATTTTTGTGATTTTTCCCTTTCCTTCTTCTACTTACACCACACACTTCAACAGCTACTTTCACAATTCTTTCTTTAAATTCCTTCCATCCATCTTCAATATTGCTCCTCTCATCTAAATCTTCAATTTCATCCTTCAGTCTATTAATATACTTCTTACCTACATCCATATCTTGCAAATTTTCTACTTTCACTCTTTCCAAAGCGCTGGTTTGCTCCCTTACCCTGTGCCGCCAGCGATTGAAGATACCCCTTATCCGGGATATCACCAGTAAATGGTCCGAGTCAATGCCAGCACCGCGATATGCACGGGTATCCAGCACTTTGTTCTTCAATCTTTCATCTACAATCACAAAGTCTATCATACTTTTTAAAATACCTTCCACTCTTGTATAGGTGTGGATCTCTTTATGTTGAAACATTGAGTTCGACGCAAAAAGATCCCACTCTAGACAGATTTATAATACACTTCTTCCATTATCATTCACCTTTTCGTCACCAAACGCACCAAGCACCTTTTCATATCCATCACGCTTTACACCCACCCATCCATTAAAATCACCTAACATAATAATCTTCTCATTTGGCTTGGTAACTTTCAATACTTCTCTTACACTATTCCAGAACTCCTCGTTTTCGCTTTTTGCTGATGTTGTACCCCTCGAACCCACATCCCACGGTGCATAAACACCTAAAACGAAGATCCGAGTGATTCCAACTTTCAGCCTAATCCATAGAAGACGAGGGCTGACACACTCATACTCATTCACACACTCAGCCATTCGTGCAGAAAGAATTAGACCGACCCCTTGACAGCCTCGGCTGGTACTGGAAATTCCAGACCAATACGCCGTGTAAGGGCCGTGCTGCGTCGCGTCGCATCCTTTCCGCTTCGTTTCATTCACGCACAACACATCCAAACGTCTTTCATCCATCATCTGGCATACTTCCTCAATCTTTTCCTTCATTCCTCCTCTTACATTCATCGTCGCAAAACGGCTTTCAGCAGACCGCATACCGCTCCCGCCGGGAACGAGACGTGATGGGGTGCGGACACCATCGCCGCCATTTAGGTGCTTTTTACGGATCATCATGCGATTCCCACGAGACGCAAGGGAACAATTTTGTCCGCCCCAGCAGAGCCCCGCATGCCAGGGTAAGGCTAGCCATTACCTGGGGGTCGCCCAACCCCATGGCGGAAGTGGCACGCTCGAGACTAGGCTCGCCCCTAGCCATGCATCCATCGGCGCGGCAGACCTTAGATTGGCAAACTTACTTTTGTCTCTACAGATAAATCGGTAGCTCTTTTAGCGACGTTCATCATAGGCCGAATCTCTTCACATAGTTTCGTCACCAAATTTTTTGACAGTCGATATCGTTTCATAAACTCCGTATCTTCCCAATCAAAGGGGTTAAACTGATTTCGAGCTAAGAGCCTTCGTCTTCGCAAAGAAGTATTATAATCGCTTTCTAGGAACTCAAATAACACAAGCTCGTCATCACACATCTTGAAATAATAAAATGAATAGGTACGTAAAATCTATATTAATTGCCGAAAATTACTTCACATATCACTTGTATAAAACATCAAGAATAATTTCCGCCTTAAAAAGCTGTATTTCAATTTTTTTACCCAATTTTATAACTTCAATAAGCCACTGGACTTGCTGAAATAGTAACTTTTTTTGAATCGCTTACTTTGACAGCTAAGCGTATCAGTTTAGGTTTTCAACACACGTTATGGTACGGTTTTGTATACAAAAATGAGTGAATGATATCGGATTGCGACTCAGTTTTGGTGAAGACCTAAACTGGATCGTTTAATTAACGTGGTGGTACGAATTTGCGATGCAGATCAGTTTAGGCCCTAAACTGGCTCGCATTTAAAGATGATAGTAAGCCTGCTGATCCTACAAAATTGGTGCCATTATCACTGTAAATATTACTACAGTGCCCTCTCCGAGCTGTGAAACGTTTAAAAGCTGCTAGAAAACCTTGCGCTGTTAAGTCAGTAACTGCTTCTATGTGGACAGCGCGAGTAGACATACAAACAAATAGGCAAATGTACCCCTTGTAAGATCGATGTCCTCTACCCTTTGACACTCTTAAATTGATTGGTCCAGCATAATCAACACCGCTACAGCTAAACGGTTTACTTACTGTTACTCTAGAAGATGGAAGCTGACCCATTAGAGGATTATGACTGGTAGCTGAGTATCTGGTACAAGTAACACACTTTCTTACATAATATTTTGTTTTTGTTTTAATACCAATGATAAAATATTTTGATTTTAAATAAGTTAACATTACTTGTGGACCTCCATGTAAAGTTCTAGTATGCGCATCGGCAATAAGAAGTTCGGTAAGGAATGATATCTTAGGAATTAAGATTGGATGTTTCTGTTCTGGATGAATATTGGCTCGTTCCAAGCGCCCTCCAACACGTAGTATTCCATTTTCATCAATAAATGGACTTAAAGACGCCAGTTTACTTTTTGTGTTTAACTCTTTTCCCATTTGAATACTTTTTATTTCTGTTTCAAAACCTTGACCTTGTACTCTTTTAATCACAATTTCCAATGCCTCCTTAAGTTCCTCTGTACTCAAATACCCATGTCTATTGTTTATTCTTTTCTTAAAACGTCTGCAATAGGCAATAACGCGTAGTAATTTGTTGAGTGACGAAAATTTTGCCCATATTTCATCTTCCTTTTCTTCTAAGCAACCAGTGTGTACCTGTATGGTTTTTTCTTCTAAATTTGTATTTAATATTTTAGGATTACTGTAGTGAATTTCTTCTTTTTGTAACCATTCGGGACCATTGAACCACAATTGATTATGGGCTATCTTGCATGGACTTACTCCTCGTGAAGCACAGTCTGCCGGATTGTCTTGCGATTGTACATACGACCACTGGTTACGATCTAGTAACGAAATTATTTCTGATACTCTGTTTCCTATATAAGTCTTCCATTTGCTTGGGTGATGGCTTAGCCAAGCCAATACTACCTGAGAGTCAGTCCAAGCATGAACATTGTGTTTAGGAACATTCAAAACACTCAAAATTTCACTCAAGAGCTTCGCTAGCAACACCGCTCCACATAGCTCTAGCCGGGGTATAGAAATCTGTTTCACCGGAGCCACCTTTGTTTTAGCTGCTATTAAACTTACATGTACTCGATTCTCCGAATCGACAACGCGCAAATATGCTACTGCAGCATAGGCTATGTTCGAAGCATCGCTAAAACCATGGAGTTCGGTTATACGGTCACTTTCAGTTTGTTTAAGCCACCGTGGTAAACGGAACGAGGTAAGTTTGTTCAAATTTTCCCGGTAAACAAGCCATTCTTATTTATTTATTTATTTATTTAAACTTCATTGCACAAGATACAAATGTATAGCACAATTGGCGGACTTAATGCTAGAAGCATTATCTACCAGTCAACCATTGGGTCTTACAGAGAACTTCATGTGGGGTTAAACGAAATAATATATTTATACCTACACAAAATATAAAATAAAATAATTATAATATACATACATAAAAAATACAATAGATAAACAATATACATACATAAAAACTACAATAGATAAACAATATACATAAATAAATAGGTGCAGCGATTACCGAAATGAGTGAAAAGGCGATATTAAATACCCTCGCGACTCAGGAAAAACCCGTTTACCCGCGATTTGAAACTAGAACGACATGGGGATGTCCTGATGGACTCGGGAAGTGAATTCCAGAGCCTAACAGCCTAACAGCCATAACGGCGAAAGAATTGGAGGCAATACCTGTACGGTGAAAAGGGATAGCAAGAGTTAACTTATTTGAAGAACGAAGGATTTTTTCGTGAGTAGAACTTAATAGTTGGAAGTCTTTTTTAAGATAGTCTGGGGCAAGCTGATTATTGAGAATGGTATAATTATAATAATACATTCTTGTAACAATTCTTCATTTAATTGTTCATCCCATCCTAATCCCGAGAGCCATAATTTCTGAATAAAAACTTTAGCAGTAATTAAACTTGGAGCAATCCATCCTAGCGGATCATATAATTTAGCTATATCCGAAACAACCTTTCTTTTAGTTATAGGAGTAGAAATTGATGGAAGCTTAACAGCATACAAAAATTCATCAGAACCCCGATCCCAGGTAAGTCCAAGCATTTTAGATACGGAATTCTGCTTGAAATCTAGTGCCCTTTCTTTTTCAGAATCACCATTCCCTTCCTTTATGATGTTTAACATGAATTCATTGTTACTGTTCCATTTTTGCAGTTCAAAGCCACCCATCTGTATTAATTCATTCATTTCATGATATATTTTTAACGCTTGATTTTCGCTTTGACATCCAGTCAAAAGATCATCCATATAGTAATCAGTTTTTAATCTTTCAGCAGCATGTGGAAATGCTTTACCATCATCTTGAGCCAATTGCATTAAGGTTTTTACAGCTATGTATGGTGCTGAAGATGTCCCGAAAGTCAGACATTGAAGTTTATATTCTTTTATATTTTCATTAGCATCATCTCGCCAAAAAATACACTGATATCTAGTATCCTCTGGAGCGATCTTTATTTGTCGATACATTTTAACTATATCTGCGCAAAGGCATATAGGATGTCTTCGCCATCTCATTAGAAGGTGTCGTAACTCCAGTTGTAAAGTTGGACCTACCATTAAATCATTATTCAAAGATCTGCCCTTAGAGTCTTTACAAGATGCATCGAAAACAATTCTTACTTTGGTGGTATCTTTATCTTCTCTCACTACTGCGTGGTGTGGCAAATAAACCTTGCGCTCAATATCATTTTCTGAAACTAATCGCATATGATCTAATTCCAAATATTCTTTAAAATTTTTTTCATATTCTTCTTTTAAGTACGGGTAATGTTGTAACTTCTTTTCCAAAACCAAAAATCTTTTTAATGCTATTGATCTGGAGTCTCCATACTGACAGGATGGATTGGTGTTACGAAATGGAAGTTTCACGATAAATCGACCTGTCTCATCCCTTTTTGTGGTTGCTTCAAAAATTTCCTCGCATTTATTTTCCTCTTCTGTCATTATTTTCTTAAAGTTTACGGGTTCTGACTCTAACTCCCAAAAAGACTTCAACATATTATCTAGTTGAGCATGCATACTTGTAACTTCACAAGACAACGATACCTTTGATTGTACTATTCCGCTGATTATCCAACCCAACTCAGTATTTTGAGCAATTGTAGAGCCTGATGGCGATTTTTTAAGTCCCTCCAAAATAATGTTTCCATAGACATCAGCACCCAAAAGAATATCAATTCTGTTAGGTATATAATATTCTGGATCGGCTAACTCTAATACCTTTAAATCGGGCCATGACATCAATTCGACATGATTAGATGGAAGAAGTGACGTAATCTTGCTCAGTACATAAGCTTTAATTTCGATGTTACACTCAGGATCAATTCGCGAACGTATCATTAAAGAAACCATAGCTCGTGATTTAATGCACCTTCCATTACCTAATCCAGTTATTGTACCTGAAATTGATGTCTTTTTCAAACCCAGTAATTGCACTACCGCTTCAGTTACAAAAGACGCTTGCGACCCTTGGTCAATTAGGGCGCGAAGCGTTTGCACTTGATGCTTATTTGAAAATGTGTCTACTAAAGCCGTAGCCAACAAAACATGTGGTAAAGTTCCTTTTGAAAAATGACTATTTATGTGCAACTCACCTTCATCTGATGAATGTGGCAACGATACGTTACTTGGAGAATTTGCTACTTCACATGGCTCCCGAACTGTAATATTTGCTTCTTGCGCTACCATAGTAGCCGAAATTTTTGGATGTAAAAGAGAATGATGCCGCCTACTACAAATTTTACAACATATAGTACTACGACAATATTTAGCTGAATGTCTTGGTGTCAAACAATTAAAACATACATTATTACCTTGGACAAATTTGCGTTTATCATTATATTCTAAAGAGGAAAAATCTTTACAACTACTTAGTTTATGGTCACCCTTACAAAATATACATACTATCTCCTTCCCAAACATTGTTACAATTTTTGAGGGACCTGGAATAGTCTGATTTCTATATAATTCTTTATTTTTATTGAAGTCAGTAATTTTGGGATCTAAAAATTCTAAGGAATGAAATCTTTTTTCTAGGAACTCTAAACAATTTTAAATTTGGCAATTTGTTAGATTGAGCTGATAATTCACTAACTAAGGATTCCCATTGTTTGCGGGACTCGTGATCTAACTTTAAGCTAACAATATATATTATATATATTATTAAAATATCCCAAGAATCCGTATCAACACCCAAGCTCTTCATTCCATTTAGCATGTCCAATGTACTGTCTAATAAATCCTTTATTGCAGAGGCAGATTCCGTCAGTATCTTCTTTTTACTAAAAAATCCATTTAATATGCAGTTCACCAAATATTGTTTATTGTCATACCGGTTCTCTAACATCGACCAACATTGCGAGTAATTTTCATTAGTAATTGGAATATGACGTAGCAGTTGCTCGGCCTCCCCAGTGATACTTCCCTTTAAATAATGTAGTTTCTGTACGTCGTCAATGGCACTATTGTTATGAACTAATGAAATAAAGAGATCCCGAAATGTCATCCACTCTGTATATCTTCCTGAGAAAACTGGTATGGATATTTTCGGCAGCTTCACGTTACCTCTGTTACTGCACGCTGTATTGAAAGATGATAATTCGGATGGATTAAAGTCTTGAATAGCCGGTTTTAACTGATTTCAATGAGATCTCTCAGTTCTGATTTAAATTCTATGTAAAACTCATCCATGTCGTCATAAAGTGAATCTCTAAAATAACTGCAGTCGGATAATTCCTTAATTTGTAATAATTTATTATGGTTTGCTGTGAATTCTGACCATTTGCCGTCAATAGTTTGTAACCTGGTTTCAACATTTGTTTTTGACAACCTATCCTTCGGACTCTTCTTAAAATTAACTTTCGACTTTTTTATTTGTTCCATTATATTATTTTGCACGCTTAAGAGCTACATTGTAGTTAGATAAGAACACTAGCTTTTGTTAAAAACAACTTATTAGTAAAAATGTTTGAAAATGTAACTAACGATATTGTCCGGTTTACCAACGCACGTATTATTTCTTCTTCCGCCGCAAACTGCGGGAGTAGTCTTCGTTGAATGATGTTTCTACATAAACCTCCAAAGCTATTGCAAAGCTTGGTATCACTAACGTCGAACTACTGATGCTTTACTCCGGAACTTCCACAACAATTAAAGAATATGAAGGCACTCGGTGCCTACTGCTGGTTACCAAAATCCGGCTCGTAATAACCAAATGTTTAAATAAAGATTATTGCCGGGATGAAATTAAACACTGCGTTGGTTAAAATAAAGTAAACTTATATTATGAAATCTCAAAGAACATGAAAATTATTAGTAACCTCCAACAACAGAACAAAAAACGCCAAAATATGACAATGACAATCGAATTACGCACTGTCTCTTTTTTTTAATTTGAAGTTCTTAGTGGCCTGTATATTTAATGAAAAAGGTTCGTACACATTTTGTACAACTTTCTTATGTCTGATTCCGTTACACACGCACTAGATTGCGTTACACCTTCACTGGTACTTCTCGTCTTCGTCTTTTATCCAAACCTATAAAGTACGCTCCTCTTCTTCGCTCAGAACAGGTGGTGGTCCAAACGTTGTTTTATGGCTTGGGTTTTTAAGTTTGAAATGCAAGGTTGACTTAGGAATACAGTATTTTCTCGCTATTTCTCGAATTTTACCAGTTTCTCTTATTTCTTTTAGTGCTAAATTTAAAGTATTCGGATCATAGTCTTTCTTTTTCCCCTTAGGCATCTTTGTTTCCCTTCAAAAAACTGCTGTCAAACAGTACCTGTAGCTAACAAGTGATTGAACACATTAATATTACTTATTGGACACATTTATATTAGTCATTGGACACTCTGTCCAAAGACTAGTACAAAGGTGCTTATAAACAAGAGTAAAAAATGGAGATACATTAACCTTTAAACTAAAGGCAAGGAAGTATAAAATAGGTCAATTTATTTAAATATAAAAAAACACAATTATTGGATACCTGTCCATTAATTATATTTCAAACAAAAAAAATATTAGTTATTGGACAGCACAATATAACCTAAAATTATATTTTAGGCAACCAATTCTCATCAAATTCTATACGAAATACGATAATAATCTACTGTGTAAATGACTAAGCACATATTAGGATTAACAAAAAGAAAAACGATTGTAATAAACTGTGTTGATAAACTTACCGATTTCTTTATTTTTTTTTAGAAAGACTGTTGACTGTTGACCGACGCCGAGAAAAGTAAATATTTTCAAACTAATGCTGCCATCTATTGCAAATATTTTGAACAATTAAGTGTAAGCATAAAGCAGAGTTTAGAAGTATATCAATTGCTGTGCTCTTGTTTTTCGAGCAGCCTAAATAATCAAGTTTCATTGTGTTTTGTCCAAATGACTAGATTTTTACCCTATAAGCTGTTGGTTTTTGAAAAACCTAGTTTTGTTTTAAACTTTGATAGTTGTTGCTTTGTTGGAAACTAGTTTTTTCTTCTTGGAAAATAGTTTTTCTTCTTGGACTGAACTTATTTGTAACTTAAAATAACTGAATAGTTATTGTTTCATACTGAACTTGAGCAGCTATTGCTTTATTTTGAACTTGGGAAGTCGTGCCTCTGAAGACTTTCCTGTCTCCCTCTTCACCGCCTGAGGACCCTATATAAAGGCGCTGGACCTCCTCTTTTGGACTCCTTGAGCGCAAATATAGTTGCTTTCACGATCTGGGCGGCAAATATTTTTTTTTATCTTTTTCATTGCCTTCTGAGAGTTAAGATTCCGCTGATATTAACATATACTTTCGAAAATAACCTTTATTTCGAAAGAATGCGTGTACGTATCTGCAATTCATCCTTTTCTATTTATCGTTTGTAAAATATGTGCTAAATTCGTACACTTTGTTCAGTTGAGTTGGATCATCTTGTAGATTGTAGGGGAAAGGTGTCCAAGATGATCCCCTTAAGGGAGAATGCTCATAGTTTTAACAATATCTAACTTGACGTAGATCTTGAAGCATACAATAATAGTATATTTATCGGTCTACACGTATTCATACATTTTTTTTAAATTTTAGATTTTACAAATATTATTTTTTTTTTTCTAAAATCTTGCTAATGGATCATCTTGGACACAGGTTGTCCAAGATGATTATAAGGGTATGGGCAAGATGATCCTGGGGAACATCTTACCCCTAAGCAGAGGAAATTCAAAGTATTTGTCAATTTTTTTAATAATAAATGAACTTTATTTAAAAGAATATCCATGTTTTTATTATTTAGTAAATATAAAGTTATTTTTGTATTAACAAACTTTGAGATCACAGAAATATAATCATAATAGGGGAAAGGGGGCATAACGGGGGCGTTAAGGGAAATAAACAATAAAAAAGCAATCAAATATATTTATCAATTAAAATTAATCACAACCCTTTGGTTACACATTAAAGTATCATTTGACATAGAATTTGGTGATAAAAACAATCAACAGTATTATTAATTTTAATTTTACGAAACCCTAGTGAAAACCCCACCATGCCCCAGGGTAGGGGCAGTACGGGGTATATGTTCATTTTATCTCACAGAATGTGCAGATGTGGATTTCTTCTTCATTCTCGTCATCAACACCTGCACAGGCTGTATGTGCCCAACATCCACAAAGTTGACAAACGAGGCCAGCTACTGGGGGGATGCGAGAAAATCGGTCCCAAAGTCCTGGCACAGGTTTATCCCCTCCTGCGCAAAACTGTTTGCTGGGTGTTGGGGAGGGCGTGGCAACGTGTTCCCCCCAAGCGGTGCGGAAAGCTGGTGTCGGCTCGTACTCGGCGTATTAATCACAAGAAGCGACTGGCGAATCCGAACATAGTTGTGTAAAATACACACTGCTTTTATTATATTTGTTACTTTTTCTATTGTATGACATCTTATAGCAGTACCTACTTAATACCTGAAAATTTTCTGCCATCATCCCAAAAGCACATTCAATTGTATTCCTCTCTCGGCTTAGTCTGTAGTTAAATACCCTTCTCAAGTCATTCAAGGTTCTTTGGGGATATGGTCTCATCATGTAAGATAGAAGGGGAAATGCCTCGTCCCCAATAAAATAGTATGGAAATTCATAGTTAGATTGGTCATTAGGAAGTCTGGAAGGTAAAGAATATTATGTCCATGTTCTATCCAACGTTTGATCCTGGAAGCACTGAAAATTCCACCGTCGCTGTTCCTACCCGCAAAGCCAGTCTCGATAAGAGTAAATAGTCCATCGGAATCACAACATGCCATTAATACTATCGAATGGTAGGATTTGTAATTAAAATTACTTGATCCCGAATTAGGTATTTTTCTATTCTGATATGTTTACCATCACATGCCCCTAAACAGTTGGGTAAATTCCAGAGGCGATCAAAACGAGCAGTAATGTCTTTCCAATGTTGCACATCTGGTAATGGCATGTAGTCTCCATTTAATATCTCCCATATTATTACTATAGTTTCAGCTATGACCTTACAAATTGTATTATCTCCTCTTGCAAAATACAATCCTAGGCTTACAAACGTACAACCTGACCCCAAATATCTGAAAAATTATGATTATTAAGGTTAATTTTCAGGACCAGAAGCTAAAGAAAAGTGGAAAAATCTACGAAGTGTTTTAGTTCGCCACTTGAAACCGCCAAAAAGTGGAGCAGGTACTGCACAAAAAAACCACACTACTTATCAGACTATATGCAATTTACTGTACCCTTCATAAAAACAGCAGGAAAACCATCAGGGAATTTTGTTGAATTTATATACAAATCTCCTGTTGTTACTAGTAGCGCCATCTATGGTACTTGTATGTAATTAGTGTCATGTCAGTGTCACATATTGAATAAAGTTCAGTTACTGTCCAACCTCAAACCGGTGATTTCATTATAGGTTATGGCCCAGTAAAACGTTTATTAGTTCGATTAGTCCTCGCAGATTGAGAATACGCTGTGCTGTTTAGAACTGTGAACTGTGATAGTGAAAACTGTTAAATATGACGACGAATTACATTGTGAGTGTGCCCAAGCTAAAAGGACGGGAAAGTATAATGAGTGGGCCTTTGCTGCGGAGAATTTTCTAATATTGGAAGGAACTTTTGATTTAAACTATCCAAAAAGGCTCGACTGGCTGTGCACAGGGGCGTGTTGGTCCCGACATTAATGTATGGGAGTGAAAGTTGGGTATGGCAAAAGAAGCATGAAAGCAGAATAAATGCAGTGGAAATGAGAGCGTTAAGGAGTATGATGGGTGTGAAATTGAGTGACAGGATAAGGAACAGCGTGATAAGGGAATGTTGTGATGTGAAAGAAGATGTAGTTACAGGAATAGAAAAGGGTATGTTAAGATGGTTCGGTCATGTGGAGAGGATGAATGAAAGCAGGTTGACTAAGCAGATATACAAGGAGAGTGTGGAGGGAAAGGTCGGAGTGGGAAGACCTAGACGAACGTATCTTGATCAAATTAAGGACGTCCTGGTAAAGGGTCAGGTCAAAAGTACCCGAAACCGCCGAGCTTGTATGAAGAGAGTTATGAATGTGGACGAAGCGAAAGAAGTATGCAGAGATCGTGGCAAGTGGAAAGAGGTAGTCTCTGCCTACCCCTCCGGGAAAGAGGCGTGATTTTATGTATGTATGTATGTATGTAACTTTTGATTTTATCAAAACTACAAAGCCAGAGGAAGCTGCAACCGACGAAAGCTTAAGCAAAGTTGATCTTAACGATGTTGCCACTTTATTATTAATAATATTATGTTTCATTTTAAAATTAAAAGGATAAAATTATGAAAAAACATAAATTAGCGGTGAGTGAACCGCAATATTCCGTTAATTTTAGGATTGGCTAGGACTACCTTGTAATATGAGCTGTTGGTTTTTGAAAAACCTAGTTTCGTTTTAAACTTTAATGGTTGTTGCTTTGTTGGAAACTTGAATAGTTTTTTCTTCTTGGACTGAACTTATTAGTAACTTAAAATAACTGAGTAGTTATTGTTTAATACTGAACTTGAGCAGCTATTGCTTTATTTTGAACTTGGGAAGTCGTGCCTCTGAAGACTTACCTGTCTCCCTCTTCACCGCCTGAGGACCCAATATAAAGGCGCTGGACCTCCTCTTTTGGACTCCTTGAGCGCAAATACAGTTGCTTTCACGATCTGGGTGGCAATTTTTTTTTTTATCTTTTTCATTGCCTTCTGTCGAGTTAAGATTCCGCTGATATTAACATATACTTTCGAAAATAACCTTTATTGCGTGTACGTATCTGCAATTCATCCTTTTCCATTTATCGTTTGCAAAATATATGCTAAATTCGTACACTTTGTTCAGTTGAGTTGGATCCATCTTACAGATTGTACTGCACGGGTGCCACGTGCACTACCTCTTGTTTAAAATCTCTGCATTTGTTTGGGCAGTTCTTATTATTGCTTTTCTGTTCTTGACGCTTTTATTATTGTCACTTTTTCAAATTCAGTCGTCCTTGACGTCACGGCGGGCTATGTTTAAATTGAATTTTATTTGTCAATAAATAATTACTGATATAATTTTGGTGAGCTATGGACTGTAATAAATCATAAATTTCACTAAGTTTTCGTTTAGCGCCGATAAAGTTGGTTCCGCCATCGCTATAGATCATAGAAACCGGACCTCTTCTACTTATAAAGCGTTTGAAAGCGTTGACAAACAATTCTGAACTGAGATCAGAAACTAATTCTAAATGTAACGCCTTGGTGGCTAGGCACACAAATAGACAAACATATGCCTTGTGGCTTTTGATTCCACGGCGTCGAATATGTGTAATAAAAAAGGGGCCTAAATAATCTACAGCAGTGTTAACGAAACACTTAACTTTTGTAATGCGAAAGGTAGGTAAATCTCCCATGCGAGGGTAAGTGAATTTCGGTTTGAGTTTGAAACAAATATTGCATTTATGTACGCGTTGACGAATTAAGTTTCTAGCGGATAGTATCCAAAACTTTTGTCTTATAAGAGCGAGTAATAGTGAAGGTCCTGTATGAAGGTCAGTAACGTGATAATAATCAATAATCAATTGAGTTATTAAATATTTAGAAGGTAATAAAATGGGATGCCTTTGACCGAAATCGAGTTCAGAGTTTGATAATCTCCCACCGACTCTTAGGCCTTCCTTTTCAATGAAAGGGTTTAACTTGAGTAGAGAACTATCAGATAATTTCCCATTTCGTAAAGCGGTAATTTCTTTAGAGAAATGCTTATTTTGAACATAGCGGATTATATAAAATTTATAAAATTCTAAATCTTGTACAGAAATAGGTTGTTGAGATTTTAATTTTTGTATAAAACGTAACATATAAACAACCGAGCGTAATAATTTCGACCAGTTTGAAATTCTTTCAGCCATAATTTCAATTGGATGAGAAGTCTGAATATCTTCAGGACTTTGAACGACAAAACTAATTGTTTTTGTCTCAAAATTTTCTAAACAACCATTAGGATTAATCGTAAAAGGTTTAATGGCCAATCAGAACAACTAAGGCTTAGCCAATTGGGACCATTAAACCAAAATTGATTGTTGACTAGAGCTTTAGGCGTTACAGGGCGAGATATAATATCTGCGGGATTTTCAATGCCTTTCACATGAAACCAATGTCTAGCGGGAAGTTTTGAGTTAATTTCAGTAATTCTATTAGCCACAAATGTATGGAATTTGTACGGCGGAGAATGAATCCACGTAAGCGCCACAGATGAATCTGAAAACGAGTATATTTCGTTGATATGACATCTCTGGGAAAGAGTATGTCTAACGGCGTCTAGAAGGTTAGCGAGAAGAAGAGCGGCGCACAGCTCTAGTCGTGCGAGTGGCATTTTAGATAGCAAAGCTACGCGAGACTTAGAAGCGAGCAAGTGGACAGAGCCGGGTGAGTATGAGTCTTGACTAACGCGAATGTACACATTAGCGCCATAGCACTTTTCACTTGCGTCTGCGAAACCTAGAAGAATGACATGCGGAGAACGTAATCCGACATGTCGCGGAATTTTTATTTGTTCTAGATAAGCAAGTTCATAATGAAATTGTGTCCATTTATTTAAGATCGCGGGAGGCACTGGATCGTCCCAATCAAGGCCAGCCATCCAGCATTCTTGAACGAGCAGTTTCCTGTATGTGACCACCGGGCCTAGTCCTAATGGGTCGAACAAGCGCGCAGTAATCGGGTAATGAAGCGCTTGGTGCACTCTTGTATATCAGCGTTCGTTAAGAATTGAAAATGATCAGTAGTTGGTAACCACTGCATTCCTACTATCTTATGCGGAGTTGAAGCGATAGTATCAAATTGTATGACGTCTTCACTTTGCGGACGACTTGTCCATGAGGTCGGGACTATTAGAAATCCACTTCGTGAGATTAAAGCCACCAGAGGCAAACATTTGGATCAACTCGGACTTGGCTTTTAGAGCGACGTCTACGCCATCCATAGATGTGATGAAATCATCCATGTACATGTGAGTTTCAGCTTCTGTGGCGGCGAGAGGAAATTGATCGCGGCTATCGGCAGCTAGCTGGCGAATGACTCTCATGGCAAGGTAAGGGGAACTTGATATACCGAAAGATACACGATTGAACTCGAACGTATCGATATCAGATCTAGAATCGAATCGATATAAAATACGTTGGAAAGCGTGATGAGTGGGAGTAAGTTTCAATTGAAAATACATCTTTTCAATGTCCGCAGATAGGGCCACAGAGAACATGCGCAAATTTAATAAAAGGTCAAATATACTTGTCTGTTAATTCGGACCTGTATAAAGAAGGTCATTAAGAGACTTTCTACTAGTAGTTTTACTACTGGCATCAATAACGATACGAGTTTTCGAAGTTAATTTGTAGGGGCGATAAACAGCTCTGTGCGGAATATAATAAGAGCTGTCATCCGACGATGCATTTTCAACCTTAGATAAGTAACCTTTATCAATATGACTTTGCAAAGTGTCGTTGTAATTTGTACGTTAATCAGGATTACTATCAAGTTTTTTCTCTAAATTCAATAAACGGCGTTTAGCGATAAAATGAGAATTTCCTAATTCTGAAGGATTATGTTTAAACGGGAGATGCACACTATAACTACCGGTACTATCTCGAGAATAAGTTGACTTGAAGATTTCTTCACAAGCCTGATCGTCAGGGCTCATATGAATTTTATGAGGGACATTGTCGAGTTCCCAAAAGCGTTGAGTAATTGATTCTAGCGTTGAAGTTTGTTCAGTAAAACAAAAGAAAGTTTTATTATTAGCATTGCGACAGGGCTTGATGCGCGTAACAGCAGTCTTACCCATGGCTACATATCCAAGAGTAGTTTGTAACGCAACTACGGAAGAGTGCGGTGAAGTCACTTTGTCACTTCCTAACAGAAACGGGAAGAGCTCGTTACCAATTAAACAATCCACCTCGCCGGGCATATGGTAATTATAGTCAGCCATTGGTAAGTCACTAAGGTGAGTTAATTTAGAAATATCTAACTCATAGTTGGGTAGGTGGTCGGTGATCGAGTCAATAACACGCGCAACTATATCATACGAACACATAGGATCGAAACGGGAATGGAAGTTCAGAGTAGTGACTCCGTATGATACACTTTCGGTCTGACCGATACCTTTTATCGAGGAGGAAGCGGAAGTAATTTTTAAATTTAATCGATCACAGCAAGATTTTGTGATGAAGTGGCTCAAAGATGCCCAATCTAAAAATAGACGTAAATTATGTCGCTTATTCTTATTATAAACATAAACGGAAGCAGTAGGTAAAACAACGGTATTACCTAGCTCATTACAACGAGACGAAGTAACAACCGACACCGCAACATTATTTAAATTTGCGCGCGAATTCGAGTCCGCTTGTACTTGCCGCATAGAATTCGACTGTGTGAGCGTATCGGCAACAGGGGCTGAATACGGTGCGTGCGAGTGAGACGGATAGCTCACTGAGGTCGCCTGGCGACTAGACGGCGTGATAATGAATGATTGAATGAATGATATATATGAATGATAGGTAGGGTAGGAGCGGCCAGTGTAACAGACGTGTTTTTGTATCGCTCTCAAACATTTATTGTTTTTGGTGCATTATATCATTTGCATTTCAATGATCTATATATAAAAATAAAGTGTAAAACGTGTCTTACAAAGTGTGTTAATCGACAATTACTCAAAGAAAGTGATCGTAATAATATTCAAGATTTATTATCGTGGCGATCTGAGACTGGACGGAGTGAGTCATCGTCGATCCGCCGCATCGCTTGGGACAGCCCGCGTACCACGATACCTTTTATTCAGCGATACTGGCTGTCGTGTTTTGTGCGGTCCAGTGGTAAGGGGCGAATAAGATGCCGCCTAAAAATCAGACCTGTGCCGGATGCCGCCAGGTGATAACTGGACGTTACATATGTTGTACCGCGACATCCTGCAGAAAGACCTACGACATGACCTGCACGAAAGCTGCGGGCCTCACACCTGAAGAAATAGTTATGAGCAATTCTCAAAAATTTTGCCTCTGTTTCAAAAACAGCGGTGAAAAATAAATTACCATAATTTTTATTTTTTGTTACGGATTTTGGTGCATAATTTTGTTAGGTTTTAGATAATTCACTTTGTTCTTGATTTTATATAATATTTAATAAAATAAATTGAAAATATTGAGATAAGGTAGAATAATGACTCCTATTTTGTTACTTTGTTTATCTCCAAAAGTAATTAAACTAACCAACATTTGGAAGTGGTTGCTAATTTTTAATAAAATTTATATATTTTTTAACAACATTAATAAATAAATATACAAAAAACTAATGAAACCAGTTTAAATTTGAATGAAACTTTTTTATTTTGTTACCCTGGACGAAAATTATCTTTAAAGTTTTGGTTGGCCTTAGAATAGATACAAAAACGCAATAAATTATATTTAATATAAATTGTGTGTGTATATATATACTTACAGAAATATATTTTTTAAAATAAATTATCAATAGAAATAAATTACGATGGAATTGTGGATTCGTTTTTCTGGGACAGTAACAAAATAGGAATATGTTGGAACAAAATAAGAAATGTAAGGAAGTGTGTGCACAGTTACATATTTTAATAAAAAATTGAGAAGTCTTTTTTTCACAAACGTGTAATTATTTGGCAATTAAAAAACTAACTTCCATTTTTTATCATTTTTATTGATAGAAAAGTTTAAAAGTAAACATACATTACGTTACTCGTACGTTGCACAAGTTATAATATACCACGTATTTTTTTTTATAAAATCCAATCAGATAAACAACAACATTAAAGGCACATTTTACTTAAATCTTACCCTGAGATATTATAGGCTTGAGGATATTATAGCCAGAGATCGGAAATTAAATATAACATTACAAAGTACTTATAACGAACCATTCTGAACAATTCTGATATGCGTCCAATCAAAAATGCATACTTACAACAAGCTATAGATATATCACATAATCTTTATAAAAACAGTCAAAAAAATTAACAATATAAAGGCACATTTTACTTAAGGCCAGATACGAAGGAAAGTGCTGCCACTTTTGATAATAAATTATTAAAAAAAGGGATGTAATTTAAAATTTGGGTAAAGCTAGGACCTAGATAACCCGATAAGTTATTTTATAAACTACTTTTTACAGTTTTTAGTAATAATGTTTAAGCTTTAGTGTGCGTTTTTACCAGGAACGGCCGGTGTTGTCGAAAATGCCCACCAAAGCTTAACATTCTTACATAAAATTATAAATAGTTGTTCATAATAGTTATCTAGGGCCTGGCCTTGCCCAAATTTTAAATAACATTACCGTTTTTCCTATATAAATTATTTTCCAAAGTGGCAGCACTGGCGCGTCGTATTCAGCCTTAACTCTTACGTTATAATTATACCTGAGATCAAAACTTAAAAAATAACACTTAAAACTATTCTATCTATATATTTCAGGTCTTCATAAACAACAAAATTGGGCACATTTTACATATAACATAATGATAAACATTTGTGGAGATTTAATAAAATTAAACATAAACTACAGTCACAGTATTTGCAAGGATAACAATATATCTCTAGTGAGTCTTTAATCTCTTTAGTATTTGTATTGCTCTTAAAAATAAAACATGAGTGATTGAAAACCTTAGAATAATAACGCCGTTATTATTCTAAGTTGAAAACGTTTAACCTACGCGAATAATTTTCATTACAATCAACAATTTATGTAAGGCAATTATATAATATTAATTTCGCTTTTATAATGGATAAACATAGCATTATTGAGTGAAAACTGATATAAAATAAACCGTCATTAATATGAGCAGAATCAGAATCAGATGCAGTATTCGCATTCGTCAGTAGGAAAATGATCATACAAACTATTGTGAATGCATATTGGACACCAAAAAAATTTGCTTTTCATCAAATTATTTACATTTGTTCTATTCATGACCATGACGAAATGGTTTGGTAGAGTTGGAAATTGATTGCCGACAGGATTTTTACAGCCGTGGCATCGCTTTGTTAATATAAAATGTGTCAATAACCAGGGCCACTCGTAGTTTCCTTTGACAAATACTTTAAAGTCATGTTTCACGAGGAACTTATCAATGTCGAAATAGATTACCATTATTATGAAATGCTGAAAGAAAGAAAAATGTTACTAGATTAATTGTCCTTATGTATTATCGTAAACGTACCATATATAATTGGAAAATTATGTCAGTCTTATATATTAACTATATAATTTTCAAATGAAATGCGACCCAATTCTAGAGGCAGTGAAAAAATATGTTTTATCTTAATCATCTCCAAAACAAGCATTACAAATATAATCAAAATTTGTTTGATTTTCTGTACAGTTTTTACAATAATTTTTTTTACAACACATACACTTCACTAATCCATGTATCGGAGTCGGATTTTTACACTGAATGCATAATACTTGACGAGTTACGACAATAGACAAAGATTTATTCTTGAAAGGTTTTTTGAGCCTTTCTTCCTTAGGACATTTCCCAGAATCACATCCAGGCAATATTTTTGGGTCCTTCTCTACTTGATCAGATGATACAGTTAGATTATTATTTAAGTTTTGCACAGTATGATCAATTACTTTCCCAGAATCACATCCAGGCAATATTTTTGGGTCCCTCTCTATTTGATCAGATGATACAGTTAGATTATTATTTAAGTTTTTTAAATTATGGTCTATTACTTTACTATCGGTACAAATAATAGGACGGTTATTATTTTCATTCAAATCACATACTTTTGGTAAATCAGTCTCGTCAAGAAATATTATTGGCAAATCGTCTATTGCATCTAATAAACTTAAGTCACTTTTAAAACTAACAGTTTCCAAGTCAGGTGATGCAGGCGACTTGTCAATTAAAATGCGATTTTTTGCTTTAGTAGCAGTCTCAAATGTATGACTAATTGGATCATAGCAAGAACAAGATATTTTATTATTACGAGTACTACAAAAGCAACTCAATTTACGATGTTGTATATGGTCATTGTTTGGCTCAGAAATAATTTGATGGATTTCCATAGTACCCTTTATAGTTTTGACATTCTTCGGTATGTACTCTTTTATCGTATTAATTTCTGCTTCGCTTATGTAAAAAACATTAACTGTTTTGACAGACGATTTCAAAGTTGACAAAACATCAGAAGCGTTCATTATATCTTCTCCGTAACAAATCTTTCTGTCAAGAGCCCTTTTTACTATCCCACCTATTGCATCAGCGACACCTTTGCCGTGACCACTTTCAAAAAATGACCAAGTAATATTTACGCCATAAAATGCTGAAAAAGAATTGATTAAAAAGAAATTGTTCTTTTGACGATACTGGGAGCTAGGACCGTCTGAGAAAACGTGAATGTTTCTAAGATTACTAACCATAGTCTTTCCTAAATCTATAATTGGTTTAAGGTGGGCCCAAATGGCGTGCGGCTGGTGCACATTAGAAGGGGATACAGAGCAAAATGACTTTTGTCCATCTTTAAAAAATATGACGCCTGTATGTAAGGTTATCTGTGATTTTGACGCACCAAAATGCATTGATTGCACCTCCTCTGACATTTTACCTTCATAATTTTGGGAAAAGTCACAGTGAATTGCTATTTCATCCTCTGCCAAGTTTTTGATGCATGTTTGATAACATTTTGATTGATGCCACATGTTAAAGCTATGTTTTTTGAATGCCGCTATATCAGCCTCAAAGGCAGTTATCAATTGTTTAAGTGTTCCTGTCTTATGTGTTTTTACAGTCTTTTTGGTTTTAATTTCTTGTTCACCATTTGAGGTAATTTTTTTATAGAAGTGATTTTCAGTTTCCCATGCTTGCCATGTAACTGCCTCATCCATGGATACATTTTGTAAATCGTAATTCAATGAAATATTTGTACAGTTTGTACATTTTCCATACATGCAATCAAACGTCTCTACACTACAAGAAACTTTTGCTAACAAATCATCAGTATTACGTAAATCAATCGTTTTATATTTTTTAAGAGCCAAAAGTTTATAATTTATATTAGAATGTTTAATGCAAAGGCATGTGTTCCGATTACGTAAATTTGGAGTTAAAATGTAAAATGGCTTGATCTTACAAAAGGTAGAAAACGAAACTCTACCACCTTCTTTTTTATATTTGATGTACAAATTACGCAGGCTATTAAGAAGATATCTAATTTGCTGTTTATTTTTTTTTAATGTCCTACACTCTCGTTTACCCGCCGTGGCCCTACTTACGTCATCACGATGAAAAAATTCTATAATATTTTTATTAGTTTCAAATGTACTTCTCCTTTTATATTTGCTATCTCTTACCCTTACACCGATTTTTTTAGAAATAAATGATTTTGATTTACTATTAATAACTGTATCATCTGTTACAATATTTTTTAAAACATTCCTTTCTTTATTTGAACTGCACTTTTTGTATGTCGATTTCAATGCATATTCTAAAATTTCATTTCTTGCCTTTATTTTACTAATTTCCGCATCAAACTTCTTCATTTGCTTTTCAGTGAAAATTTGCAGTCTTCTATATTTTTTTCTTGCTGTCTCATTGTTTCGTTCCAAGACCACAATTCGAGTTTTTGCCTTACTCAGGTTCAATCTTAATTTTTGCGTACACCTACGTAGGCGATTATATTTTTTTAACCATTGGTCCGGTGGATTTGGTTCAATATCTGGTCCCTGTGTAGTGTATGTCGTTGCTGTTGGAATCGATTGTTTTGTCGATTCGGCTGCTGTTTCCGAAGCGGAACCTGCAGTACTTTCCTTTTTTTTTCGTTTTTGTTCTCTCCATTTTGCTCGAACTTTTGTTTTTTCACTTTCTGTCATGTCAGATATCTTTTTGTACTTATATTTTGATTTTATTCTTTCTAAGTTCTTTTTCCTTAATTCCTCATGTTTTTCTGGATTTAACTTTAATCTTTCTCTGTAGCGTCGCATTTTCTCAGCTGCGGATGATAATGCCATTTTGTTGAGCTGCAGAATGTAAACACAGCTTTACATTTTCCGTTTTTGATATTTTATTTTCCCCTTATACGTTACCGTATTAAAGTAACAAAAGAAGAAGTAACAAAACAAGTGGAAAAAAAGATTTAGCAACGAAAAAACATAGGTTAACTTTAATTTCAGACGTTTTGCTAATATATTCACATATCTAATGATACTACCTAAAGAAAATTATAAAAATATCGTAAATACAGTCAACAAACTTACCGTTTTTCAGCTGTAACAAAAAGTGGATACTGCTCAGAACACAATCAACACGTTTGGTGTACGACTACAGAATGGCCAGTAAATATTTTTAAACAACCTGGAATGACTTTGACAGGAGTTGCAATGTTGCCAACGCCAAAAAAATAAATGCTTTGGTAGTTTTATATAAGGTTTACTAGTTCAAAAACAGGTAACAAAAGTTGGAATGAAGTTTTGGAACTTCTTCTGGGACAAGACTAATAAGTTAATTTTAATTGTAAAATATTACTAAACTACTTTGTTACGTTGCTTTTCTGATATATTACTAGTCATACTATATTAAAACATCATAAAATTCTTATAGTTTACTTGGCGATGACTACAATAATTGAGGTTGAAGTTTCGTTTTTCAGAATGGGACACATGGTTTTTCATACATTCACGTTTTTGGTTTTCGACAAAATCAATATTTTAGAAGAAACTTAACAGTTATAGAGACTTTCTATTTTTTTTTGTGTGTCTTAAAACAATCAGCTATATGTATAAAACATCTTCCGATAGGTATTAGTGGTTAAAAAAATAATATTCACATATAAAGTCACGGGACAAACTCAGTTATGTTATTGGCAAAAAAAAATGAGAATCGCTCTTATATGGATTTGCCCAGAATGTCGAGCATCTAGAAGAAAGACAGGGGATACTTCTACACCGCTCCGTTCATCGACATCAATTTCTTCAGAGTCTGAAAATATCACCATGAGGAAAAAAATATCCACTGAGCCGCAGGATAACATAATGCCCCCGGAGGATGGTATGCAGACCTTAGCCATCGAAGTGCGTGGCATGCGATCGGACATAGATATACTTCGAATGGATATGATATCCCGAATTGAAACTTTAACAAGCGCTCTCCTCGATAAAAGTGCCAAGATCCAGGTCCTAGAGGAAAAACAGGACATCCTCGAACGTCGGAATACTGAATCAGAAACCCAGGTAAAAAGCCTCGAAGATCACGTTGCGTCCTTAGCCCAACAATCCCTAAGAAATGAAGTGGAAATTCTGGGTGTTCACGAAGCCGATGGTGAAGAACCTGTGCATATGGTCCTTGTTGCTGCCACTAAAATCGGCCTGGACATGAACACTAATGACATCGATGATGCAGTCCGTGTTGGTCCCAGACGGAAATCTGAAGATAAATGGCTTTCACGACCCATTGTGGTTAGATTTACAACAAAAGCCAAACGTGATAAATTCTTAAGTACTGCAAGATCTAGGCGGTCTCTGGACAGTAAAGATATTGTGGAAAGTGGGCCTACCCGCAAAATATACGTGAACGAGAGGCTGACTCCGGAGAACCGTCGTTTATTTCGTGCTGCCAGAGAACGAGCCCAGGAATGTGCCTACAAATTCTGCTGGGTCAAAAACGGCGGCATTTACGTCAAAAGGCAAGAAAAAAGCCCAGCTCTACGAATCACGTGTTCAGGCGACATTGGCTGCTTGGGAGGACCAGAGTCTGGACCCTCACGTGGACCGAGCAAAATTGATGCTGCATCCGTCTCCCTGGGTGGGCAATGTGCAGGACCGGCGCACTGCCAGGGTTCCTTTTAATTTGGTATACACTTTCTTAATTATAATTAACTTTGTTTCATCTGTTACTCCAGTAATGTCTAAAACAACTATAACACTTTTCGATTATCTTAACATAGTAAATACTCCATCGTCAAAAATGTTGTACAGTGAATATCTTTCACACTTTTTTATGCGGTTTTTTTGCGGCATGGCAGCCCCTGTTGTGATACAATATAAATTAATTTTTTGGGCCCTTTTACGGCCACCTTAGATCTGGTAAACAACATCGACAACGCTGTTAGCATCCCATGCCATGCCGTGGATTCCGCTGAAGAATGTGGCGATTTATTGTCATCACACGACATAAAGATACTTAATGCTAACATAAGAAGTATATATAAAAATTTTAGTGCATTTCTTATTGTGCTTGCGAGATTAAAAATTGCATTCGATGCTATTGTTCTTACTGAATGTTGGTTAAAAGATTCGCGCGCGATTCCTCAGATACCCGGCTACACTTCCTTTCGATCAAATAAATTCATCAATAAATGTGGAGGAGTTGTAATATACATTAAAAAATGCTGGTCTCCAGAATTCTCAGAGCCTCATATTATAGATGCAAATTGTGTGCTTGCTGAGATCCCTGGAGTTTTCTCTGTTTTGGGTATTTATAGGTCACCATCACTTACCGATTCAACTCCCTTTTTAAACTCGTTAGAATCTGAAGTAAACAAAGTAAAACAAAACCCTCGATTAATAATTACAGGAGATCTTAATATTAATATTTATGATCAAAATCCCTCTCACGACAACGATGATATGATCTCGAAATATACATGCCTTATGGCTGAACTTGGTTTTATGGCTGCAATAACTATCCCAACAAGACTCAACTCTTGTCTAGACCACATTTATATTCCTTCTGAATCATCTGCTACCTCATTGGTTTGCCGTACAGAGCTCACTGATCACCATGTTGAGTTAGCTGGAGTGACTTTTAGCCCTACCATCTCAAAGCAAGCTAAAAATCGTTACCGCACTAAGATCGACGACCAAGGGCTAGCCAATGATATTGAAAAAGTTGATTGGAAGGAAATCAAAGATAGCAAATGTCCTACATGGGCTGCAGAAAAACTTGATGCGATTATAAGAGAAGCTATATCGAAAAACTCGAAATTGGTTAAAATAAGTCATAAAGCTTTTGCAATACAGCCTTGGATGACGCCAGGCTTGATCCGGTGTGCTATCCATAAAGATAAACTACACGCACAATGTAGAAAAAACCCAAATAACGTGACTATAAAATGTATTTACTTAAGATATAGGAACTTCTATCAAAATCTTTTAAGGAAACTCAAATCAGAACACGACTCTAAAATGTTGACCGACAATATGACCAATCCAAAAAAGCTCTGGGAAAATATTGGTAATCTGACTCATAAAGGTCGTGTCAAAAATGCCCCAAACGAACTTACTAGACTAGAAGACACACCTTAAGCATCCCTCGATATGTGCAACGATTACTTCTCGTCGGTTGGGCAATTACTAGCTAACAAAATATTAAGTGAGGAAAACGACTCAGAGGAAGCCATATCTAAAAGATTAAAAGAATTAGATGTCATAAGTCCTACTGATTCATTCTTTCTACGTCCGACGGATGCCAATGAGGTTTGGAGGCGCATTGAAAGCCTAAAAACCAATAGTGCACCTGGCCTGGACAACATATCCAATAAAATAATTAAATTAATTGGAAAAATTATAGCTGAGCCTTTAGCACATATTTTTAATGCCAGCTTCATGGCCGGGAAGTTCCCTGAGGTATGGAAAACTGCTGCCGTGACTCCGATACACAAAAATGGACCAAGAGATGATCCGCGTAATTATAGACCTATTTCTCTTCTGAGTACCCTATCCAAACTTCTTGAGGGTCTAGTGAACTCTAGACTTATATCTTTTCTGGAAAAACACAATTTGATCTCTGAGTCACAATTTGGTTTTAGGCAAAACAAATCTACAGAAGTTGCGGATCATCTGGATCAAGGTCGAGCCTGTGTCGGCGCCTTTCTTGATTTGGCAAAGGCATTTGATACAGTGTCAATTCCAATACTCTTACGGAAGTTGGAGCTTATGGGAGTGCGAGGCATAGCTCTGGAGTGGTTTAGTAGCTATTTGAGCGGCAGAAAACAGTGTGTCAAGGTAGGTTCGGACGCCAGCGGATGCAAATCAATCTGTTTTGGAGTACCACAAGGCAGTATTTTGGGACCCACCTTATTTTTGACCTACATTAACGATTTAGCGTACCTGGCATCATCACACTGTTCTATCATATGTTATGCTGATGACACAGCCCTCGTTTTCTCCCATGAAAACTGGGATGAGTGTTTTCGTAAGGTTGAAAAAGGTTTATCGGTAATCGCTAAATGGTTAACAGACAACCTTTTAACCCTCAATATAGATAAAACGAAACTCCTTTGTTTTTACAAAACTGCGGCCTCTGCTCCAAAACATACTCCAGAGATCAGACTGCATAGACGCGGTAACATGGATTCCTGCAGGACATTCTCTTGTGACTGTGCAACTATCCAGAGGTCAAAGTCAATCAGGTACCTCGGAGTTATTTTGGATGAAAAATTAACCTTTTCTGAACACATCGACGTCACGTGTGCAAGAGTGCGCAAACTCATCTATGTCATGAGAATTTTAAGAGATGTTGCGGGACGTGTTTTATTGAAAAATATTTATTTTGCCCTTTGCCAATCAATCATAACCTATTGTATACTAGTATGGGGAAGTTCAGCCTCCAGTTATTTAATAAAGCTAGAGCGTGCTCAACGGGCAGTTTTGAAGGTTATGCTGAGAAAGCCATTTCGTTATTCCACAATTACTTTGTATGAAGAAGCACAGGTTCTTAGTGTGCGTAAACTGTTTATATTGAAAAAATTCTTTCTAAAGCACAAACAAGTAGTAAAATCTGACATGTACAATGATCTGAATAGATCTTCCACTGATGAACACTCGTTTTGCTCAAAAATTTGACCCTTTTGTCTCTTGCCTTATTTATAATAAACTTTCCCGTATCTCGAATTTCAAAAGGGAAAGTCCTAATAAAGCTAAATCCACTATAAAAACACTTTTAATGGATTGGAGTTACATCGAAACAGAGAATTTCTTACAAACTGTATCTTAAATTTAACCACTTTCTTTTTTCAACGTTAAATTTTTGCATGAATTTAGTTAGTTATATATTTTTTTACTGAAATTGTATTTACTTTTGAGCGATGAAATGTAAAATTTTTGTAATTAACAAATCAAAATTTATTTTCTCTTGGTATGCATGTAATTTGTAAGCAGAATTTTGTCGAGTAACTCCCATCCGGCCCGGTGAGCCTGCCCCGGTGACGGGACGGTTGGGAAAAATTGATTCATCGACCCCGGTAGATCGGCCCCGTCGACCAACGGGGTAGATGGCACAGATTAAGTATCAACCATCCCGGTGTGTGTTTTGAACGGGGCGGATAGCACAGAGTGAGTAGCATACGGCCCGGTAGTGTGAAGTAGGAAGAGTTAAATAAAAAAGGTTTGTAAGGTACAATCAGTTTTTATTTTTGACACAAAAACGTTATACATACAAAAATCTATAAAACATTATCTTTAAAAACTCACAGCTAGATATGTTTTAGCAAACGACATTTACTCACACTATCTCCTTACATCGATTACTCTTTATGACTAACATAGCAAATAACAATAGGGCTCAAAAATTCTTGGAAACAGCATCGAACAATAGAACAAACTACCCTTATCTACGAGTATAGTGCAACCAACCAATAGGAAGCGCATCACAAACGCATTGTCCTGTGACATCAGTCGCTCTAAAGCGGTCACAGTTGTGTGTGGTGTCGCATGTCGGTGTTGTTTTATATTGTGAGGGTACATAACTAGGTAAGTGAAGTGACTTAATATTGCTATTTGACTATGTATTTCTATTATTAGTAAATGTTAATGATTCTCAACAATAATTAAATTAATTATTTTAGATTTCATAACAAAATATGGAAGAAGAATTCCCAAGTTGCTCTATTGGCCAATCAGCTATTACACATGTAAAAAGAAACGGTGGCACTGTTCTTTTACGTGGAGGACACCAATATGTATTAAAGGAAAAATATAAAAATGGAACCGCAGCATGGGAATGTATTAACAGAAAAAAACAGAAATGTGGTGGCAAAATAACTGTTAAGGTTAGTGTTTTAGTTTAAGGTTTAATTTAATAAGAATTATGAAGTTTTGAGATTACCCTCAAAACCAGTAGGTGTATCTATGAAGTTTTGAAAATTGGTTAAAATAATAGCTTTGTCTTATTTCATCAATACATACACAGCTGATGATTTTTTTATGTGTTTGTTTGTAAATGACCATATATGTATGCCAATTATGAAAAAAAACGATTCTTTTGAGACAATTAACTTAAATTTATCTTCCTTTTTTATAGGACAATCAAATTGTAACAGAGAAGAGACATGAATGTCAACCGGATTTCATTAAAAACGAAATTGATGAGGCTTTATTTAAATGCAAACAAGATGTATCGTCACCTGAATTCCCAACTGTTACCTCAGTCTATAATGCTGCAGTTGCATCCTACAAAAACTCTGGCTTTGATTTGATACAGAAAATTCCACCTTTAAAAAGTGTAAAAAGTACATTATACCGAGCGAGAAATGCCTCAAAGGGAATGAAAAAAATTAAATACACGAATTTGGCAGAAGTGGAGATACCGTCAACATGCATGGATTTTTTATTAGCCGATTATTCATATGATGAACAACGTATTTTAGTATTTTCTTCTCAAAGAAGCAGAGCAGTCATATCTCAGGGTAAACATTTTATGGGTGACGGAACATTCAAAAGCTGCCCAACTCCATTTCTGCAGCTCTACACAATACATTGCGACATTGGTAGCACCGACAAATCAACTAATATTATTCCAGTTGCTTATGCATTACTCAGCAGCAAAGATACTGATACATATGAAAAACTGTTTTATATAATTAAATCTCAAATACCAGACTGGAATCCGATTACATTCAAAACAGATTTTGAAATGGCAGCCATGAATGCTATTATATCAGTGTTTCCAAATGTTATAAGAAAAGGCTGTTATTTTCATTTTTCCAAAGCCGTATGGAAGAAAGGCAAAGATTTAGGACTAACTAAATCTAAAATAACCCGCAGGCAAGTTGCACTCTGTGCCGTACTCCCATACTTGCCACAAGACCAAATTTTTAATGGCTGGTTCTACATAGCTGCGCACAGCCCAGACGATAAAAAAAGCAAGATTTTTCGTAAATATATGGTTACTCAGTGGCTTCGCGATGATTTTATACCCCTATGGTGTGTATTTGGGGAGCGTCATAGGACTACCAATAATCTTGAGTCTTGGCACAACAAACTTAACAAGCTTATCAAAAAGAAACAACCGAATATAGTGGAATTAATTAAAGCACTGCAAAGCGACGCCTCTTATTACGAAGTTATATCACAACAAGATCGAAATGTATGTAATCGTTTGAAGCAGTCTATACATTGGGATAATTTTATCCTCGAAAAAACTTTAGAATTTATAGATGGACAAATAACAATAGGTCATCTTCTGGAAATGCTACGATAATTAGAAGTGATGAAACTTATCTGTGATTAAGATTAATAAATCAAAACAATTATTTATTATAATAATTGTTTTGATAATTAATGATAAGATTAATAAATCAAAATAATTAAGCAATTAGCATTTAGTGAAACTGAATCTTATCTGTGATTATAGTACTAGTAAGTTAAAAGCAATTATTTATAGTATAACTAAAAAATAAGGTAGCATTAAGTAAAACCGAAACACTACTACTGATAAACATATATATCTGTTATTTTAAATGTATAGTTAGTATAAAACAAAGATAATGTTTTATAGATTTTTGTATATATAATGTTTTTGTGTCAAAAATAAAAACTGATTGTACCTTACAAACCTTTTTTATTTAACTCTTCCTACTTCACACTACCGGGCCGTATGCTACTCACTCTGTGCTATCCGCCCCGTTCAAAACACACACCGGGATGGTTGATACTTAATCTGTGCCATCTACCCCGTTGGTCGACGGGGCCGATCTACCGGGGTCGATGAATCAATTTTTCCCAACCGTCCCGTCACCGGGGCAGGCTCACCGGGCCGGATGGGAGTTACTCCCTAGTTATGTACCCTCACAATATAAAACAACACCGACATGCGACACCACACACAACTGTGACCGCTTTAGAGCGACTGATGTCACAGGACAATGCGTTTGTGATGCGCTTCCTATTGGTTGGTTGCACTATACTCGTAGATAAGGGTAGTTTGTTCTATTGTTCGATGCTGTTTCCAAGAATTTTTGAGCCCTATTGTTATTTGCTATGTTAGTCATAAAGAGTAATCGATGTAAGGAGATAGTGTGAGTAAATGTCGTTTGCTAAAACATATCTAGCTGTGAGTTTTTAAAGATAATGTTTTATAGATTTTTGTATGTATAACGTTTTTGTGTCAAAAATAAAAACTGATTGTACCTTACAAACCTTTTTTATTTAACTCTTCCTACTTCACACTACCGGGCCGTATGCTACTCACTCTGTGCTATCCGCCCCGTTCAAAACACACACCGGGATGGTTGATACTTAATCTGTGCCATCTACCCCGTTGGTCGACGGGGCCGATCTACCGGGGTCGATGAATCAATTTTTCCCAACCGTCCCGTCACCGGGGCAGGCTCACCGGGCCGGATGGGAGTTACTCTAACTAGGTAAGTGAAGTGACTTAATATTGCTATTTGACTATGTATTTCTATTATTAGTAAATGTTAATGATTCTCAACAATAATTAAATTAATTATTTTAGATTTCATAACAAAATATGGAAGAAGAATTCCCAAGTTGCTCTATTGGCCAATCAGCTATTACACATGTAAAAAGAAACGGTGGCACTGTTCTTTTACGTGGAGGACACCAATATGTATTAAAGGAAAAATATAAAAATGGAACCGCAGCATGGGAATGTATTAACAGAAAAAAACAGAAATGTGGTGGCAAAATAACTGTTAAGGTTAGTGTTTTAGTTTAAGGTTTAATTTAATAAGAATTATGAAGTTTTGAGATTACCCTCAAAACCAGTAGGTGTATCTATGAAGTTTTGAAAATTGGTTAAAATAATAGCTTTGTCTTATTTCATCAATACATACACAGCTGATGATTTTTTTATGTGTTTGTTTGTAAATGACCATATATGTATGCCAATTATGAAAAAAAACGATTCTTTTGAGACAATTAACTTAAATTTATCTTCCTTTTTTATAGGACAATCAAATTGTAACAGAGAAGAGACATGAATGTCAACCGGATTTCATTAAAAACGAAATTGATGAGGCTTTATTTAAATGCAAACAAGATGTATCGTCACCTGAATTCCCAACTGTTACCTCAGTCTATAATGCTGCAGTTGCATCCTACAAAAACTCTGGCTTTGATTTGATACAGAAAATTCCACCTTTAAAAAGTGTAAAAAGTACATTATACCGAGCGAGAAATGCCTCAAAGGGAATGAAAAAAATTAAATACACGAATTTGGCAGAAGTGGAGATACCGTCAACATGCATGGATTTTTTATTAGCCGATTATTCATATGATGAACAACGTATTTTAGTATTTTCTTCTCAAAGAAGCAGAGCAGTCATATCTCAGGGTAAACATTTTATGGGTGACGGAACATTCAAAAGCTGCCCAACTCCATTTCTGCAGCTCTACACAATACATTGCGACATTGGTAGCACCGACAAATCAACTAATATTATTCCAGTTGCTTATGCATTACTCAGCAGCAAAGATACTGATACATATGAAAAACTGTTTTATATAATTAAATCTCAAATACCAGACTGGAATCCGATTACATTCAAAACAGATTTTGAAATGGCAGCCATGAATGCTATTATATCAGTGTTTCCAAATGTTATAAGAAAAGGCTGTTATTTTCATTTTTCCAAAGCCGTATGGAAGAAAGGCAAAGATTTAGGACTAACTAAATCTAAAATAACCCGCAGGCAAGTTGCACTCTGTGCCGTACTCCCATACTTGCCACAAGACCAAATTTTTAATGGCTGGTTCTACATAGCTGCGCACAGCCCAGACGATAAAAAAAGCAAGATTTTTCGTAAATATATGGTTACTCAGTGGCTTCGCGATGATTTTATACCCCTATGGTGTGTATTTGGGGAGCGTCATAGGACTACCAATAATCTTGAGTCTTGGCACAACAAACTTAACAAGCTTATCAAAAAGAAACAACCGAATATAGTGGAATTAATTAAAGCACTGCAAAGCGACGCCTCTTATTACGAAGTTATATCACAACAAGATCGAAATGTATGTAATCGTTTGAAGCAGTCTATACATTGGGATAATTTTATCCTCGAAAAAACTTTAGAATTTATAGATGGACAAATAACAATAGGTCATCTTCTGGAAATGCTACGATAATTAGAAGTGATGAAACTTATCTGTGATTAAGATTAATAAATCAAAACAATTATTTATTATAATAATTGTTTTGATAATTAATGATAAGATTAATAAATCAAAATAATTAAGCAATTAGCATTTAGTGAAACTGAATCTTATCTGTGATTATAGTACTAGTAAGTTAAAAGCAATTATTTATAGTATAACTAAAAAATAAGGTAGCATTAAGTAAAACCGAAACACTACTACTGATAAACATATATATCTGTTATTTTAAATGTATAGTTAGTATAAAACAAAGATAATGTTTTATAGATTTTTGTATATATAATGTTTTTGTGTCAAAAATAAAAACTGATTGTACCTTACAAACCTTTTTTATTTAACTCTTCCTACTTCACACTACCGGGCCGTATGCTACTCACTCTGTGCTATCCGCCCCGTTCAAAACACACACCGGGATGGTTGATACTTAATCTGTGCCATCTACCCCGTTGGTCGACGGGGCCGATCTACCGGGGTCGATGAATCAATTTTTCCCAACCGTCCCGTCACCGGGGCAGGCTCACCGGGCCGGATGGGAGTTACTCGCGCTGGAGTGGAGTTCGTTCATTTATGAAAGTAGTGAAAATTATACAATCTAAGCTTAAAAATATTAAATCAAAGGACAAGCGTTCAACTATAAACTTTGCATATGCAACCGCAAAAAGACTATTTTCTAAAAATAACGGATCACGTACACGTTTACCACGATGTATACCCATTCCTAAATTCGGAGGCTTTTTACCGCTCATTCCCATCTTTGCCGGTCTGTAAGCTTTAGGTTCACTTGCTGGTGGCGCGGCAGGTATAGCAAAGGCTGTTAATGATTACAAAGTAGCTCAGAAAAACTTTGAAGAGTCTAAACGACATAACAAGATGATGGAATCTGTTGCTTTAGGAAAGGCCTTGTATATAAAACCATATAAAAAGGGAGCAGGATTTTATCTAAGTCCTTCAAAAAACTGAAAAAGCGGCTACCCAGACAAGCACTAACCAATTTAGATATAATGGAACATGCTATTGATATTCCTTACTTTCGCGGAGTGTATATGAGAGATACTCTTCCACGGAAACCAAAAAAAATTGAGTGTGCTATATTAAATTTAGATAGTTCTGACAATCCTGGAACACATTGGGTAGCCTACGTTAAATATATTAATTACTGTGAATATTTTGATAGTTTTGGTGATTTAAAACCACCATTGGAACTACTAAATTATTTAAGTCCTTTAACTATAAATTATAATTATTTGCAATATCAATCTTATGGAACTATAAACTGTGGACACCTTTGCTTAAAGTTTTTAAAAGAATTTTGGAAACATCATTTGTATAAATAATATAATAAAAATATATTTGTATCAGTATAATACCTTCCGGCGAGGGTCTCGCTGCCGAGGACAACGTCCAAAATCAACTGGGACCGCTACGGAGAAGAAATCGAAGGCGACAAGGCCAGTGTCGCCTTCAAGAGGGTCTCCACCAGCGAAGAAGTCGAGCTTGCGGCGAGCGCCATCACCCGCAGCATCCAGCACGCACTCGACGCCGCACGGACCCCCGTGCCGGCCACCGCCAAACCCGAGCCGCTCCCGGCGCACATCACCGCGCTGCTGGAGCGGAAGCGAAGAATGCGGAGGCTGTGGATGAGCACTCGCTGCCCAACCCTAAAAGCCGAGCTGAACAAGCTGGTGGAAACCGTAAAGGACAAACTGGAGAAGCACGCAGCCAGATCGTGGGAGAACAACCTCATATCGGTAGGCGGTGATATCCCCTCCGTTCACCGCCTCTGTCGGCAGTTGTCGGGCGTGCCACAACCCGTCCGGCCGCTGCTGGCAGCCGATGGCCTCCCACGATTCAAGGCCGAAGACAGGGCTGAGATCTTTGCCGAACATCTGGAGCGTCAATTCACGCCGAACCCGATCGTGGACCAGGCCCACCACGACAGCGTCATCGAGCACCTTCGGGAGTACCTTGCGGAGCCAGTGCCGGAGCAGGAAGACGCGGTGTTCTTCACTCCCGGCCAGGTCAAGAGGACCATCCTGAAGCTGAAGCCTAGGAAAGCCCCGGGCGCAGACAACGTCACGAACGAGGCGCTTCGCCACCTACCGCCGGGATTCATCACGGCGGTGACGCGCCTCTTCAACGGCATTCTGCGCTCGGGCCACTACCCGAACATCTGGAAGACCGGAAGGGTGATCCTCTTGCCCAAGCCGGGGAAGGACCTCCGCATGCCTGAGAGCTACCGGCCCATCACGCTCCTCAGCGCCCTCTCGAAGGTGTTTGAGAAACTGCTGCTCGGCCTCATACTGCCGCACATTCCACCGCGCGCCGAGCAGTTCGGGTTCCGGCCAGAACACTCCACGATGCTCCAGATCGCCAGACTCCTCGGCGAGATCTCAGTCGCTGCCAACCGAAAGGAGACCGTGGCTGTTGTGCTCCTAGATAATGAGAAGGCCTTCGACAGAGTATGGCACGAGGGGTTGCTGTACAAACTGTCGAAGAGCCCCATGCCCAGAAGACTGATCAGGATTGTGGCCTCCTTCCTGAACGAGCGGAAGATCAGGGTGGCGGTCGAAGACGCCCTTTCAACGAAGAAACCCGTCCGGGCTGGCGTTCCTCAGGGCAGCTGCCTGAGCCCGGCCTGCTACGCCGCGTACACCGACGACATTCCGGTCGCAGATGGAGCCAAGCTGGCCCTCTACGCCGACGACGCGGCGTACTTCGCGGTATCCATGAGCGCGAAGCACGCCGCCAAGAAAGCCCAAAATGCGCTAGACGCCCTGCCAGATTGGCTCCACAAGTGGAGACTGTCGGTGAACGTGGCGAAAACGCAGGCTCTGATCTCCGGGAACGCCGCCCAACCGCCGCCCCTGATGCTCTTCGGGAAGGACGTGGCGTGGCAGCCATACGTCACGTACCTCGGGGTCAAGATCAACCGTGGTCTTCGCCTGAAGACCCACGTCGACTCAGTGGTGCAAGCAGTGAAGACGGCCAAAGGAAGACTCCGCCCAGTGCTCTCCTCCAGCCTCCCGCTGAAGACGAAGCTCGGGATCTACAAGACATACATCAGATCCCGCCTCACGTACGCAGCCCCGGCGTGGTACGCCTATGTCGCGGAGACCTACAGGCGTCGCCTCCGCGCTCAAGAAAACCAAAGTCTCCGCGACATCGTCGGGGCCCCACGGTACGTGAGGAACGCGACGATCCAGCGGGACCTTAAATGGGAGGGCCTGGACGCATTCATCTCGCGTCTGGCCAGTGACATGTTCGGCAGGGCGGACAGGTCGGCGCACCCGCACCTCGTGGGCATCGCGCCACTGCACGCTCGCCCGCCGGACCGAAGACACTGGCCATCACCCAGAGAAGCCGTCATCACAGCGAGCACCACTGCAGGCGCCGCACCCGCAGCGCCTGTTGACCCCGCGGGAAGACCAAATTAGTGGCCGCCACGGCCACGCTCGCGACCTGCCTGCCGTTGCAGGCAGCGAAGAAAGTCGCTGAAGAGGGCCACAAGCCCTGAACAGCACCCCACATTTCCGCCTGACGGCGGAAATGCAGGATGATAAGATGAAGGAATGGAAGTGTGGTTGGTGCGTGATCTTACCACGGGCTCGCAGGAAGTTTACTTACCACGGTTTCTTCCAGCCAATCATCAGTTAGGAATTAGGAAGTGTGGTTGGTGCGTGATCTTACCATGGGCTCGCAGGAAGTTTACTTACCACGGTTTCTTCCAGCCAATCATCAGTTAGGAATTAGGAAGTATGGTCGGTCCGTGATCTTACCACGGGCTCGCAGAAAGTTACTTACCACGGTGCTTTCAACCGATCATCAGTTAGGAATTAGGAAGTGTGTTCGGTGTGTGATCGTGATTAAAGTACAAAGATAATTTTCACGAGACCAATCTTAAAATTATACCCTTTGCCCTAAAAGCCAATAGTTTAATATTTTCTTTATTAATTTCAAGTAAGATTTTTTATTTTCTTTTGTTTACAAATTTTAAGGACTTAAGTCGTCCTTGGCCGCCGGAATGTTTGTTTTGTTAGCGCACTGGCAGTTTATAAAAAAAGTTAATTTTTAAGAGATGAGAGTCAATTGTTTTTTTTTTCACATTACCCACACAAAAGTTAGACAAGATAGAATTTACGTTTTATTTTATGTTTATTTCAATGTTTTTAGTTTTATTTTACAATATATTACCTTTACAAATAATAGTGAGTTTTTAATTAACCAAATGGAGTCAGGTGAGTGCATTCGACTAATGTTTTGTGATTAGAATGAATCGAATTTTGTTTAAACATCTTCTCTCTTCTTATATATAAGGGAACCATATGAGTTTATGAGTTTTTAAGCGAATGAAAGTGTAGCGTAATGTAGGTAGTTAAGTATGTAGTAATGAGATGCGTTGCGTGGTGCGTTGGAATTAAGTAAAATATACGATATTAATAGCATGTGAGAAGTTTTGCGTTGAAGAGTAATGTGAGGATATCAGATAGGGATACGGCTCGTGAGGACCACTTGGTCTCGCGGAAGGATATAGACAAGGAGTACCTTTGGTCCGTAACTCGAGCTCTCGTTCAGCGCCGGTATCTTCCACGATACAATAGGTAGTTTTTAGAAAACATAAATCACTTTATGCACTTCACAGACTAACCCCGGGGTGCGTAGTTAATAAAGATTTAGCGTCTTTGATGAATTTTGAGAATATTCAATACCGATGCAGAGAGCGATGCAGTTGCGCGCGGAGAAACGAATGGCGCGCTTTTTTTTTTATTATTTTTGACATTTTGGAAAGGAGTGAGAGTGGCACAGGAATAGGATTGAGTGCGTGCGTGAAAGAGTGCGTGTATGCAGTGTTGCATTTATAAAAAATATGTTAAAAAATAAATAATTGGCGAAGACAATAATCAAAAAGCCACATGCACTAATTAGCTTATAATAAAAGCAACACAATCTCACTGCCTACTACTTTTGTCACTTCCATTTGAAAACCCCACAAGATGACCCCCATAGATGCCGTGCAACAGATCCAGAAATTTCTCCAGACTTATGTAAAATAAATAAAAGACTTGGTAAGGTTATATAAGTATAACTATATAAACACTGAATTGTAAATAATAAAATGTTTTGTAATAATCATATTTAATTGTATATATAACAAATTATCAACATCTACACAAGTCTACACAAGATATAAGATATTATTAAATAAGCTATTAGTTCATAGGTATAGCTCAGCAATATTTTATTTACATTTTATTTACATAAAAATATAACATTACACTCAATAAGTATCTACTTACAAGATATTCTCGCTTCGACGATTGGAGACAGCCCGGTCCCTGTGGCAAGCACCACTCCTATTTATAAGAAAGTAGTGGGGCGTGCCAATGCGACCACGTGTAACAATTGCAGATCTCTTATTTGAAAAACACAGAATTAAATGTCCAATAAATTGTTACTATAATTTAAAAAACATTATTGACTATATGTTTAATAACAGTAAATAAGTTATTACATAATTTCCATTAAACAAAGTACAATTTTGATAAAAATCATCTCTGAAATATTAAAGCTAAAAGTCAAATAAAGCCAAAATTAATATGACATCTGATAACTACTATTAAAATTTGTTTTGTTATATTTATGTAACTTTACAAGTTAACACTTATTTACTTCGGGGAATGACTGACTTTGAAAACCAGCTGAAGATGTCAAAGGAGCCAGCATCACTTAACAAGCTCTGGGAAGACTACAGTAAGTTTAAGAGTGATGTCCGTGATATCATGCAGCTTCTCCAACCACAGCTTGAAGAGTTAGTCAGATCCGTGGACAACATTGAGATGAGGCACCGGAGAAAATGTTTACTTTTTGGAAACATAAAGGAAGCTGATCATGGCGAAAATGAAGATGCTGCTGCAGTAATCTCTACGATCCTGGGGGGAAGGTTTCGTATGGAGGGGATCTCTTCTACTTCGTTTGAAGCGTGCCATAGGTTGGGATCAAAGAGTAATAGCCGTCCCAGGCCAATTCTAGTGAGTTTCGTTTGTCCCACCAAAAAGACCACTGTATGGCGTAAATAGACAACCCTCAAAGGTACGTCGATAGTGGTTTCAGAGTTCCTCACTCGTCGTAGGCAGGCCCTCTTCACTGAGGCTCGAAAGCGATTTGGCATGACCAAGTGCTGGACGTATGATGGATCCATTTTCATTAAGCCACCCTCGGCGAAGCCCATCAGTATAAACGCACTGGAAGATCTGGATCATGCCGTTAAAGCATTTGCGGAGACTGTACCCGCTGCTTCTTCTGCTGGGACTGGAGTGGCTATAACGCAACATCGCCAACATTCCTCTAAAACGTGCGAGGTTGCAGATGGGTCTGGTGACGGGCAGCGGCGAGCAAGACGAGCGGCGACCAAAAATAAGTAGGAAATTACTTAAATTATTAAATTTTTCCTTGTAAGGTAGTTAATTAATTGAGTTTTGTTTAGTTTGTTTACATTGAAACTTCGTCGTTCGCAGATACCTAGTTCGTCCTTATTGTTGATTGTCACGGTCTGTCAGTGTCATTTTGAATGACATTGACATTTTAGTTTTACTCTTAAACTGATATACGTGACTTACTTTTTTGTGTAAACCGGCGGCAGACCAATGCTGATAATTTTGATTATTTTTTTTTTAATTAGTTTTAAATAAGTACTTCTTTTATTTATTCATATTTATAATATTATAACACTATTATGGATGATTCGTTTCATAGTGCTTGTAGTGATAATGACTCCACATTTCACGACACTGATTGACTTCACACTCTTTTAAGTAATGACTTGTTACCTGTCAGAAAGTATTTTAATGTATGCCATAGAAATGCACGGGGAGTAAGGGGGAGAACGGAATTAACATCTTTCCGGCCCCAACAGTCAACCTCACCTGCTCGCACGGACAAAATACTTTTCATCCGCGGCGGTTTTTCTCGGAAGACCGCGGTGCTCCCTGCTAGACAACGGACGAGGCAATGGCGACCGAGCAGTGGCGGTATAACCACACACCCAACCAATGGTTGGAAAAGGTTGCAGGAGCCTGCGGGATTAAATAACCCCAAAAGACTGGTGCAGAAGGCAAGGGGAAACCACTGCAACTATTTTCCCGAGAAAATTGTCATGGAAGTAAATACACAAGAGGTGCTTTTGCCATGCAACCCGCTTAGCAACCGGCGCCGTGCTGCGTCCGGGGCGCGCGGTGAGAAATGGACTACCGGCCTTGCAGAAGTAGGAAACCAGGCTTCTCATGGAAAATCTGTTACTGGAACATCAGTTAAGCTTCGTAAAATCCAAAAGATAGGAACCTGGAACGTTCGAGGCTTGCTACAACCAGGAAAACTGGACATTGTGAGACGAGAGGTGACCCGGTGTGGCTTGAGCATTTGCGGATTGAGCGAAACTCACTGGAAAAACAACGGTCACTTCGTTACTGGTACCCACACCGTCTACTGCTCTGGAAATGAAAGTGAGAGCCAAAATGGAGTTGCTTTGCTTATTCCAAAACATCTAAATAATTGCGTACTTGGTTACGAACCGGTAAGCGATCGCATAGTCTCTATGAAACTCAAAGCTCTACCTGTCAACTTGAACATCGTGCAAATATATGCCCCTACTAGCCGATCTACAGAGCAAGATATTGAGAGGTTCTATACTCAGTTGCAGATTACCATTGAAAAAATACCCAACAGAGAGCTACTTATTATTTTGAGTGATTTTAATGCAAAAATTGGTACTAACGCCCGACAACACAGTGACTCAGTAGGGAATTTTGGACTTGGTATGAGAAATGAGAGAGGTGAGAGATTTATGCAGTTCGCAGATGAAAACAACCTGGTAGTGGCCAACAGTCTATTCCAGCACCATCCTCGTAGATTGTATACTTGGACATCGCCTACTGGACATCGCAATCAGATAGACTACATCCTTATCCAATCGCGTTGGCATACATCCATCCTCAATGCGCACACAATGCCCGGTGCCTGCTGCGGCTCGGATCATGAACTTTTAATGATGAAAATGCGATTAAAACTCAAATCTGCCAGAACTCCTTGTAAACAAAAAAGGATTGAAGTCACAGATATAGAGAAATTCACTTTCACCATCGAGAATAAGTGGACGGAATAGCTAGAAACAAAACGCGGTACGCCAAACCCAAACGTCATGTGGGAAAAGGCCAAACAGCTTATCCAGCAGGCAGCAACAGAGTCTAAAACGCAATCAAAGGCGCACAAGCGGCAACACTGGATGACCTAAGGTACTCTTGCTCTTGTTGAAGAGAGACGTCGGAAGAAAGCTCAGGGAGCAGACATGAGGACTATTAACAAACTGTCTGCTGAAGTCCAAGCAGCATGTAGACGAGACCACAACAACTACCGTCATGCCATCTGTCACGAAATCGAGTCTCATGCTGGAAGACACGAATCGAAAGACATGTACCACAAAATTCGGGTTATCACTAAAACCTTACCATCTAAAACCTGGGCTATAGAAAACAGCGATAATCGTGTGGTAACAGAACTGGTTGAAATCTCCGAAACATGGAAAGGCTACTGTCAGTCGTTATTCCAGGACCCGCACTGACGCGATTTCCCGAGTACTGTCCCTAATACTGAGGATCTGGACCGGACATTCTCCTGTCTGAGGTTAGAGCTGCAATAAAACATCTCAAAAACGGGAAAGCCACTGGAAGAGATGCCATTCCCATAGAAACCATAAAAGCTCTAGGAGAGTATGGTGATGAAATTTTTCACGCCATCTGTAATGAAGTATGGCGGACGGGAAATTGGCCCGATGAATGGACTCACACCATATTTACCCCCTTACACAAGAAAGGTTCCACAAAGAAATGTAACAACTACCGCCTTATTGCTTTGATACCACACGCCAGCAAAATTTTGTTACATATCCTTAACGATCGTCTCAAAACATACCTGGGTGAATTGCGCAAGCACAAGAATTACACGGCAAACGTGAAAACGGTAGTGAGGAATGGTGCTTTATGATTTTTCATATTTTTCCTTAATGAAGTTTGTACTCCTCTACCATGGCAAAAAAAATCATCGAGTTACGGCATCTATTACATGCCAAAAAAAATGACAAAGTGTCACTTTATCATGACGGTGACCTGTCCCGCACCCAATTTTGCTCATAAAATATCTTATCCTGCAAATACGATATTTTTTTTGGATTGAAATCGATTTTAGTTTCATTTAATAATGTATTTCCTATCAACAAAAACTATTTTTGTTTGTTTATCTTCCTTCTCATAGATTTGACAGGCATTCAACTTTTGTCCCGAAAAAAATTATCATTTCAAAGGACATTAAGTTTTAGCAGTAAAACTCCGTCAATATTGCGTTGTTGCGCCCCCCTTACCTTTCCTCGCCTCAGATTAGTCCGGCTTGAGCTCTCGGCGCCTATGCACGCGTTACAACGTGTTGTGATTTCCCGCCAAAAAAGTAAGTGTATCATTTCTGTGATATGGGGTCAAAAAAAATTTCATTTCGGTAGCTGTTATAACTTGTGTTACATTAATTTGATTTATTTCAAAATTGTGCATTAAATACGCTGTAAGTATGGTTTTGTTTAAATAGTTTTGAAATTTTGATACAGACATTATTTCAGAGTTATTGTCAAATTGACATCTGTTTTATCATCTCAGTGTTATCATTTCAGCGGATTCGGTGGACTGTAATACTGATAACAGTCCACCGGAATGAAATGTATCTCCGAAATGATAAATCCGTTAAAAGTTTTAGAGATCCTCGAGATATTTTTTTAAACTTACCTTGCTAGATACTTTTATGTGTAGGTAGGTAGTCGTTTCGCGAAAAAACACAATCTTTTATAATCCATATATCAATCATACCTATATTGATGAATTTTAAAAAAAAAAACACTCATTAGATCAGTTTATTGATTAGTTCAGATCTACATATATTTTAATTTTATGATGTTGTATTTTTAACATCATTGAACTTCTCCATTGCGAGAGAGCTAATGTAAATGCATGGTATATTTGAAGGTATATTAGGGAAACTAGGTATGTACAGCGTGTATATGTTTTTGTGTGTGAAAGTAAGTAAAAAGGAACTGTGTTTCTTTTTATTTTAGGATGCCTCGGCCAAGAACACAGACTAGAGAAGAAAGGTTAGAAAAAAGAAGGTTGTACGAAAGAAGGAGAAAAGAAAGAATAAAGAGCAATGCAGAGACACGCGAAGAGTTTCTGAAAAAAGATAGAGAAAGATATGCAAGAAAGAAAGCAGCAGGATTAATTGTTTCAAGGCATCAAATGAACAAGACCAAATTAAGAAACTTAAGAAGAAGAAACAACATAAGTGCTGCCGCTTATTACCAAAGAAAAAAAAAAAGAGCCACTACGGCTCCTACGGCTACTCGTGCAAACTCTCTAGTTGGAACAGTTCAAGATCATCCAGAACAATCTTCAACAAATCAAATTGGTGAGGATATTAATAATCCTGGACTCAGCACTTCCTGTCAAGATTCACCTTCTTCGACTGCAAGACCTGCCCGTTGCAATACTTTGAGGCACAGCTTACGATTGAACAGTAGAAGTAGCATCAGTACGAATATCCAACCTCAACATACAGCGACTACAACCTCTCGTCCTATATACACAAGCAGTCCACGACAAACCCCGCTCTCAAGGCATCGAAATTTTGTAGACAATAATAATCCTGGTCCAAGTACTTCACGACAAGACTACCCATCTTCATCTCTAAGACCTACTCGTTGCAGCATGATACGGCGCTGCTTGCGGATGAACAGTGATAGTTCCGTCAGTTCCGATGTTCAACATCATATTTACGACAACGTAGTAACTACCACTCCTTGTGTACTACCAAGTAGCGCACAACGAATACCATCTCCATCAAATCTGAGTAGTATTGAGTCAACACTTTGCCCCAACAGCCCTGTGTCAGAATCGTCAATTACATCTGTAGAATTAAGGCGAGCGCTTAAAGATAAATTCCGCATATATCAAAGAACTAAAAATAAGCTAATAACAGAATTACAAAATAAATTATTACAGGTCTCTCGGGAAAAAGAAATGCTCAAAAAAAGGTGTAATAGACTACAAAGCAGTTATATAAATTTGAAAAAAAATACGCAAAAAGTAGAAAAAAAAACAGAAGTAGTTATTAAATCTGATAAGAAAAAAAAACAATATCTCACGAGGGTTGTAACATTTTTAGAAGACGATGAAAATTCAACAATTTGTCCTGGCAAAAATGACACTATATCAAGACATGGCTTAAAAAAACAAAAGAGACTAATGACAGACACACTTAAAAATTTACACTTGAAATATCTAAAATCAGGCGAACCACCGATAAGCTATTCAACATTTTCAAGACTGAAACCTTTCTGGATTATTCAACCAAATGTGAATGCACGAAACACATGTTTATGTGAAAAGCATGAAAATATGAAACTTTTGATTGAATCGATGAAAAGAAATCGCCTGATCAAAGAAAACACAATATCCGACGTTTTAAACAGCCTATGTTGTAGTAAAGATAACATCGATTGTCTGCAAAGAACATGCTCGAACTGTAAAAGTAGACTCATTGATTACCAAGAGTTTGATAATGGAGTACACGTAACGTATTGGAATTGGGAGAAGAACAAAAGTACATACACCAAAAATAGTGTAGAGAAATCTGCTATTAAAGTTGAAAAGGTAAGACACTGGGTAAAACCTCTAGATCTGATTAAAAAATTTGAAAACAGCCTGAAAGCATTCCTTCAACATTGCCTTAATAATAAAAACCAAAACCAAGCTTTTAAGACTTTAAAAGAAAATATGACTACAGAAGACTGCATTATACAAATAGATTTTAGTGAAAATTATACCACTAAATATGGATCCGAAATTCAGTCTCTTCATTTTGGTGGCAGCAGAAAACAATTTACGTTACACACTGCTGTAATTTATTTTAAACTGAACAATGAAACTTGCAAAACTCAATCTTTTTGTACTGTAAGTACATCATTAAGGCATGATGCTGCAGCAGTCTGGGCGCATCTTGTTCCTATTTTGCGTGAAATTGAAATAACTGCGCCTCTAGTCCGCAATCTTTACATTATTTCTGACTCTCCGTCTGCCCAATACCGGAATAAAAAGATATTATACATAATATCACAACTGTCTTCCTATTGTCCAATGCTGACCCACATAGTATGGAACTATTGCGAGTGCGGCCATGGAAAAAGCGCAGCAGACGGAGTGGGTGGGGTGTTAAAGAGAACGCTGGATAAACAGGTCGCATATCAACATGATATTACCAATATTGAAGTACTAGTACAAAACTTAAAGTCTTTTGTTCAAGGCGTGAAAATCGAAGTAGTTGAAGATTATCAAATAACAGAAAAAGACTGGCTTTTGCCCAAAGACTTGAAAACGTTTGCGGGAACTATGAAAGTTCACCAAGTGGTTTGGTCTAAAGAGTCGGGGAACCGTTTGGCACTTCGTCATCTATCCTGTGTTGAAAGAGAATGCCTAAATAAAATCGTAATGTGCCCTCACGGCAAACATTTAGGTTTTCATGATTTAACTGAGACTCAATTACCTACTTTTGTAAATACTACAAATATGGCACAGCTGCGTCCAATACAACTAACAGAGAAGTTGGTACTACGTCCCAAACCATCCAAAGAAAAGAAACATCCAAAGAAAAGAAGTAGTATTATAACTGAACTATCAATACACTCGATCCAAAACATTGACATATCAGTTCTTAAGCCCTCAACATCCAAATCTCCCGTTGGAATGAATAATCAAAAAGAAGAAACTGGACAGGAATCATCAATGATCCCCAAATCACTACTGGAAAAGTATGAAAACTTCATTGAATTCAACACTCCCTCGTGTTCATTTTTTGATAACCCTGATACTGCATTACTTGAAAAGTATGAACAAAGTAACAGTGACAGTGAACAGGAAATCAAAACTAAAGTCAAGAGGAGACCAGTAAAAAGATTATCATCGTCTTCATCGACTTCAGATTTGAATATTTTTGATTGAACTGTTGATTTGATTTTTTAAAGTAAGTAGTTATTCGTTGGTTTCGTTTTTTGTTTTTTTAAGTACTCGACTTGTTTAATGCACGAATGAGCCTGATTTCAAATGCATATTCCCACTTAAATACAAGCTTGCTAATGTGTGGGCTATCTTTCTTAAAGTGTGGTAAAACTTGTAGCAACCCATTGGATCATTCGTGCGTGAATATTTATACTTGTGATATTTGCTATGTTCCTATTAAGTAGTAAGTTAAACTAATGGAGAATTATAGTATACTTAATTATAATGAAGAAGTGTTATCATGTGATAATAAAAAAAAAAACATTTGTTTACTATATATCTAGTTAAGAACCAATATATACATATTTAAAGTCATAAAAAGAGGCTGATTAGCGAATTAGAGACATAAGTTACATCTACGTACCTACTTAAAAATACTGTTTTATTAAGGCTTATAGTTTGCAATAATAAGTATTTAGGCAGAAAAAAACTGCATTCCTTTTTTTTTATTAGATACTATACTGTATTGTTATTAGTGATTTAAGATAACGTGATCTCAATTAAAAGGGTTTTAAAGTACTTAGCTCGTCTGATATAATTAGATGTTTTATAATGTTTCTTATCAAAAAATATAAGAGTTGATTTGTTTAATATAGAAGTTTTACTTATAAAATACTAAATCCCACTTATCACCTTTAACTACTTGCTACATTTGACCGGGTTAAGAGTCACGAGGGTACGTATCTGCCTTATTCCGTAAAGAAACTGTTAATTCGATGAACTCTCCAGTGTGTAACCTTTCTGTTTTTTTTTTAATTTTAACTTCTTATAACATTTTTATACCTAAACGAAGTTCTTTACCTGCTCCATATTTTGGTGTTAAGGCGCTGTGGCAAGCAAAACTAGCGCCACCAATGAAAAAAAAAATCATATCTCAGTAAGTAATGAATATCAAAAATGTACAACACCCGAATACTAAATTAATACGCGCTTTATTTTTTAAACATACTAGGAAAACTGTATGTCATTGTTTTGAGCAACAGTTTTCATCAAAGGAAAAAACGGCCGCTTTTAGCAATAATGCTTTTTGTTTCTCAACACAATGAAACAAAGTTTTCTTATTATTTCTAAAAAACAATGCATAATATGATTATAATACTTTAGTGTTCGGGTGTTGTACATTTTTGATATTCGTACTAGTTACTGACATATTATTTTTTTTCATTGGCAGCACTAGTTTTGCTTGCCACAACGCCTTAATGCAGGTAGTAAAATAAATATTAGCACGCTTTTATTATGGTCGAGCTGTAGGTAACTAAGTGTGTAATAAAATCTAAGAAGCTTAATTATAGCAAACTTCATTATTTACTAAAAATATCACAGTTACTAAAATGACTTTAAAAAAAATTAAACGTGCCTAAAATTAGTCACAGTTATTTGAGTAAAGAAACAATGAGAATAGTCTCAAAGAAAGATATTATAACAACAACTAACTGTATCTTCTTTAACTAAGAATATGAAAACCGAACTTAAAATATTACGGAACCCTTGTTCCGCAGCACGGTTGTTCTTAGCCGTATCATTTCAGTGGGTTTATTTCATTTCGGTGCACATTTAAATCATTTCGGTGGGTAATTTTCATTTCGGTGGGCTTTTATTATCATTTCGATGGATACTTATCATTTCAGTGGACACTTAAAAATTCAACCTTAAATATATCTGCAAGTTTCGATGATATTTGATGACCATTCACGCATATGTTATAAAATAGCTTAAAGTTTTATTTATTATCAAAAAATTGTAGAATAGCATTGAAATAAAAAATCTCACCGAAATGACAAAAAAAAATCACTTGTTGAAATCCACCCACCTATCTAACTCGGGAACAGATTTTGATTGTTCGCCAGATCATCGAAAAAGCGGACTTCTCAAAAGCATTTGACTCGGTGAAATGGCCTGTGTTATGGGACACACTATTGCAAATGGGCACGCCTTTACATCTAGTCCACCTTTTAAGACGGCTATACGAGGATGGAACAGCCTCTGTGCGCACAGAAGACGTCTTGTCAGGAAACTTTCGCCCTAGTACCGGAGTACGCCAGGGATGCATAATATCACCGCTCTTGTTCAATGTATACACTGAGTTAATAATGCGCATCACTCTAGAGGATTGGACAGACGGTGTGAAAATTGGTGGATACAAAATTGCCAATCTACGTTATGCTGATGACACCACTCTCTTTGCAACTAGTACCCAACACATGGAAGATCTACTTCAGAAAATGGAACGTGTTGGCCTCGAGTTCGGTCTGAAAATAAATCGCAGCAAGACGAAGATGATGGTTGTGGATCGCGCTAACAGTAATTCGCCAGAAGTAACTAGAATCGCGAACTGTGACGTGGTCCAATCGTACACTTACCTTGGCGCTCTGATTTCGAATAACGGTGGATGTATCGACGAGATAAAGCGACGAATGGCAATCACAAGATCGGCAATGGACAGAATGAGAAAAGTATGGAGGAATCGTAGCATCACTAAGACCACAAAGACCAGACTGGTGCGCACGCTTATTTTCCCCATATTTTTGTATGCTGCTGAAACGTGGACATTGCGAGAAGTGGAAAGAAAAAAGATAGACGCCCTAGAGATGTGGTGCTGGAGGAGAATGCTTGGTGTGTCTTGGACAGAGTTCCGCACTAACGTCTCGATACTCCAAGAGCTCGGTATTAAGCAGCGACTATTTCCCTTAGTACAATCTCGCATTTTGTCATTCTTTGGACACGTTACAAGGAGAGGCAACCGATCCATAGAACGGCTTGTTGTCCAGGGTAAAGTGTCACCCATGCGATGGACCGACCAAATAAAGTCTGTCATTGGCGGTTCACTTAACGAGTGCAGCAGGATGACTTCCATCAGGGAGAAATGGCGTGACATCGTAAGGCGCACATTGGCGCCCGCCTCCAACACTACATGATGACCACGACTACTCTGTCAAGAGTGACACGACTAAGAAGAAGATAGAAATGCACAAAGTGTACCAGCGCATTATTCAAGTCTTCTGGATCTTGCGTCCGTAGAACACCTTGACGCAATTCTTATTTCTGAAACTTGGATTAAATCTAGTTTAAACTCCTCCTTCTTTACAGTTCCAGGGTTTATATTAATTAGGAATGATCGAGGTATTGGTCGAGGCGGTGGTGTGGCCATATACCTACGTAGCCATTTTCCTTATAAATTACTGAGCAAATCCACTTTATCGCACTCTGCATCCCCGGCGTACCTCTTTTTAGAAGTGGATGTAAATCGGGTAAAATTGTTTCTTGGTGTTTTTACTCTGCCCCCAATGTTTCTCGTGTTGATCTCTACTCTTGCTTCAAATCAGCCTTGGAGCCTTTTGTTTCCTTTTACTCTCATTTTTTATTGCTCGGTGATTTCAATAATAACATGCTAGACGACTCCCTCTCTTCTAAATTTCTTCAACTCTTTAATTCGTTTAACCTCTCTGTTCTCCATCTTAACGCTACGCATCAGAATCTACATACCGATGACACTTAACTTGACCTTAACGTGAAGCTTCGATCTCTGATGTCCTTCTTCACGGTCAATATCCGGCTCCTGAGTTCTCACGACATGACCTAATCTATGCGTCTTACAACATACACACTAAGAAACACAAGCCTGCTGCTGTGTTGATGCGCAACCATGCTAGAATTAACGAGGAAGCCCTCTGTATAGATACCGCTGGCACTGACTGGAGTATGATTGCTGCAGCCGACTCCATTAATGAGAAGGTAAGCCTTCTGAACGAGACCATCATATCACTCTTTGATCGACATGTCCCACTTCGTACAGTTAAATTTAAAAGACCACCATGTCCATGGATTACTTTGGGAGTTCGAATGGCTATGAGAAAGCGCAATAAAGCATTCAGCAAGTTTAAGCGCAAACGCTCAGAGATAAACTGGACTCTCTACAAAGTGGCAAGAAATCATTGCAACAAGATGGTAAGATCAGCTAAACGGCATTAATTTCATGACCATATATCCAACTTATCCGCGGCTGACACCTGGAAGTTTCTCAAAAGTCTTGGGTTTGGTAAAAGTGTATCCAAGTCTATTAACCTTCCGTTCTTCTTTGATGAGATCAATTCTCACTTTTCGTCTGCCTCCTGCCTTGATGACACTACTAGAACACAAACCATTTTTAATATAACTTCCATGCCACTTCTTCTTTCCGAGTCTTTCTCTTTCTCTTTGGTATCTTTAGACGATGTGCACAAAGCATTACTTTCCATCAAATCTGAGGCTGTTGGTCACGATGCTATTAGCCATGTAATAAATTATATGCCATATAACATAATAAATTTTTCAATGAGTACGGGAGCATTTCCTTCTATGTGGCGTAAAGCTTTTGTGTTACCCTACCAAAAATCGACAATCCCACCGCCTTAAGTGACCTTCGGCCCATTTATATATTGCCTTATTTTTCAAAAATTCTAGAAACACTTGCTTTATCCCAATTATGTTCCCTCGTCATGTCTAATTTGCCAATCTAAGGTCTGCCGCGCCGATGGATGCATGGCTAGGGGCGAGCCTAGTCTCGAGCGTGCCACTTCCGCCATGGGGTTGGGCGACCCCCAGGTAATGGCTAGCCTTACCCTGGCATGGGGGGCTCTGCTGGGGCGGAAAAAATTGTTCCCTTGCGTCTCGTGGGAATCGCATGATGATCCGTAAAAAGCACCTAAATGGCGGCGATGGTGTCCGCACCCCATCACGTCTCGTTCCCGGCGGGAGCGGTATGCGGTCTGCTGAAAGCCGTTTTGCGACGATGAATGTAAGAGGAGGAATGAAGGAAAAGATTGAGGAAGTATGCCAGATGATGGATGAAAGACGTTTGGATGTGTTGTGCGTGAATGAAACGAAGCGGAAAGGATGCGACGCGACGCAGCACGGCCCTTACACGGCGTATTGGTCTGGAATTTCCAGTACCAGCCGAGGCTGTCAAGGGGTCGGTCTAATTCTTTCTGCACGAATGGCTGAGTGTGTGAATGAGTATGAGTGTGTCAGCCCTCGTCTTCTATGGATTAGGCTGAAAGTTGGAATCACTCGGATCTTCGTTTTAGGTGTTTATGCACCGTGGGATGTGGGTTCGAGGGGTACAACATAAGCAAAAAGCGAAAACGAGGAGTTCTGGAATAGTGTAAGAGAAGTATTGAAAGTTACCAAGCCAAATGAGAAGATTATTATGTTAGGTGATTTTAATGGATGGGTGGGTGTAAAGCGTGATGGATATGAAAAGGTGCTTGGTGCGTTTGGTGACGAAAAGGTGAATGATAATGGAAGAAGTGTATTAGAAATCTGTCTAGAGTGGGATCTTTTTGTGTCGAACTCAATGTTTCAACATAAAGAGATCCACACCTATACAAGAGTGGAAGGTATTTTAAAAAGTATGATAGACTTTGTGATTGTAGATGAAAGATTGAAGAACAAAGTGCTGGATACCCGTGCATATCGCGGTGCTGGCATTGACTCGGACCATTTACTGGTGATATCCCGGATAAGGGGTATCTTCAATCGCTGGCGGCACAGGGTAAGGGAGCAAACCAGCGCTTTGGAAAGAGTGAAAGTAGAAAATTTGCAAGATATGGATGTAGGTAAGAAGTATATTAATAGACTGAAGGATGAAATTGAAGATTTAGATGAGAGGAGCAATATTGAAGATGGATGGAAGGAATTTAAAGAAAGAATTGTGAAAGTAGCTGTTGAAGTGTGTGGTGTAAGTAGAAGAAGGAAAGGGAAAAATCACAAAAATGCGTGGATGAGTAAAGATGTGCAAGAACTTGTGCGATTAAAGAAGAAAGCATGGCTGGATTTGTTAGCAGCAAAAGCTAACTTAAGAATGCAAGAGGTTATAGATGAGGATGTGAATGAAGCACGTAAGGAATATAAAAAAATGAAAGATTTGGTTAAGAAAGCTGTGATTAGAAAGAAAGAAGAGTATAAAGAGGATTTTGATAAAAGGCTATCAGAAGACTTTCAGTCAAATCTGAAAGTATTCTGGAAATCCGTAAGGTCAGCCCGAGGAAAAACTATAACCAGAGAGCTGACTAGGATCAGATGCCAGGATGGTAGCGTTGTGACTATTTTGAGAGTTTATTTGAAAAAAAGGAAGAAAATAAGAAAGAGTTCTGCTATAGCGAAGAAAAAGAGAATGAGATGGAAGGCGAAATTGAAAAGTTTGAAATTGTGGAAGCACTTAAGAGTATGAAAGCGGGTAAGGCTGCCGGGTATGATAGAGTGTCGGTCGAGATGCTTAAAGCAGGAAAAGGCGTCGTAGCTAGACAGTTGTACTGCCTTTTCAATTTGTGTTGGAGAAGCGGCCGAGTACCAAAAGATTGGTGTAAGGCTGTTATTGTGCCACTTTACAAAGGAAAAGGGTCACAACTGGACTGCAAAAATTATCGTGGTATAAGCCTGCTTAGCGTCGTCGGCAAATTGTATGCTAAGGTATTGATTAATAGAGTCAGGAATGAAACTGATGACAAAATATGGGATGCTCAAGCGGGATTTCGAAAGGGAATGGGATGTACTGATCAGGTCTTTTCTTTGCGGTGCATAGCCGAAAAGTTTTTGGCCAAGAGTCAAAAAGTCTATTGCACATTCGTGGATTTGGAAAAGGCCTATGACAGAGTTGAGAGGAATGAATTGTGGTCAGCACTTTCTATGCATGGGGTGAGCAGTCTCTTGATACGAGCACTGAAATCCTTATATGAGGATTCGAGTGCTTGTGTCAGGATAAACGGAGCGCACACTGAGTGGTTTAAGATTGAGAAAGGTGTAAGGCAGGGATGTGTTGCGTCACCGTGGCTGTTCAACCTATTTATGGATAGTTGTTTGACAGATTTGAAAGAGTCTGAAAGTGGATTAAGGATGAATGAATTACTCGTCAAATGTCTGCTCTATGCCGACGATCAGGTTATACTGGCGTCATCAGCGGAGGAGTTACAGGAGATGGTAAACTGTATGCATGAAGCTTTAAAAGAGAAAGGAATGAAAGTGAACGTAAGTAAAACTAAAACACTGGTTTTTGAAATGGAGAAAGAAATGACAGCATGTAATATTTTGATTGGAGGAGAAAAAGTTGAGCAAGTGAAAGAGTTTGTATATCTAGGATCAAAGTTTACATCAGATGGCAAGTGTGATAGTGATATTGAAAGGAGAGTGAACGCGGGGAACATGGTGAATGGAGCTTTGCATGCCTTTATGAGCAGTCAGAAACTATCCAAAAAGGCTCGACTGGCTGTGCACAGGGGCGTGTTGGTCCCGACATTAATGTATGGGAGTGAAAGTTGGGTATGGCAAAAGAAGCACGAAAGCAGAATAAATGCAGTGGAAATGAGAGCGTTAAGGAGTATGTTGGGTGTGAAATTGAGTGACCGGATAAGGAACAGCGTGATAAGGGAATGTTGTGATGTGTCTAATATAGGAGGGAATGCGTGTAAATTAAACAAAAGCTGAATCGATTCTGATTTATTGATCATCAAGTATATAGTATATAATAGTATAACATATTACAATTAGGGCTACACTACACCACGGGGGTGCAAAAAGAATAAAAATAAAAATATTAGTTTTATTTTTATGATTATAAACAAATACAATGTTATATAGGTATTCGTGTAGGTTTCGTCGACGAAAATTACCTACTGTAAGAATATTAATTAATACAAAGTATACCTATGTGCTAAACAACACAGATAATCTTAATATTAGACGATTATATTATAGATATAGGTATGTATTTAGGTATACTGTTGACAACTACATTTTACAAGGTAAGTACAATTTTTTTTTTTTTTTTTTTACATATTTAAGTATACGATTATTGTACATATTTAATAAATGTTAACATAATGTAAGTACTTAACGATGTATTATTGATATGACATAATAAACCTTTTTGTCCTATTTTTGTGTACTACGTCTACTTTATTATCATCTTTTGCAATTTTCACATTACATCCTAAATCTTCTATGACAGTAAAAGGACCGAAAAATTTACAATCTAACTTTTTACCTACTTCATTTTTAATTAATATTAAATCTCCAGTATTATATGATACATCATTTAATGTTTTATCATATAAACATTTCCTCTTTTCTTTACTATAAATTAAATTCTTACGAGCATCTTGAAGAGATACTTGTAAACGATGCTTTAAATGTAAAGGATAATTTTCTGGATTATACAAGGGTTCTATATTATTATTATTTCTAACTCTACAGGGAATTTTACTAGGTTTACCAAATACCAATTCAAACGGTGTGTAGTTCGTCTCTGTGTGAACAGTATTATTGTAGCTATAACACCAAAATGGAAGCCATTGACTCCACGTATCTTTTTGATCATCACAATGTATGCGTAAAAACGCACCTAGGCTCTTATGAGAAATTTCAATAGCTCCTAGCGATTCGTGGTGGTAAGCTGTAGATGTTAACTTTTCTATACCTAATAAATTACAAACCTGTTCCATTGTAGATGAGACAAACTCCGTTCCGCGATCTGTTGCAATAGTATCTGGTATTCCAAACCTAAGTATAAAATTATTGACAAACGCATGTGCAATACTTACCGTCTCTTTATTTTTTAAAGGATAAGCTTCGACAAACTTTGTTAATTCGCATTGGATTGTCAAGATATAGCGATTATCATCTGAGTCTCTCTCTAAAGGTCCACAAAGGTCTAAATAAATTTTCTCAAAAGCATTGGAAGCAGTTGTAGTTATCTCCATTGGCGCCTTGGTATATCTACAATGCTTCATTTTTTGACATTTGCTACATTTATTTACAAAATCCTTAATATCCTTATCTAAACCAGGCCAAAAAAATAACCTCTTAATGTTATTAGTCATTCTACGAATTCCAGCATGTCCACTGGTTGGTAACAAATGGAAGTCATGCAAAATATACTGTTTGTCTTCGTCATTCTCTATTCTCTTAACACTCTTTATTATATAAAATCGTGGACCGGTCCAATTCGTTCTATTATTTATTTCTTGTAACAAATCATTTATGAATGTTTTTATCTCATTATTTTTTACTATGCATAGTTCTTTTACTTTGATTATTTTACAAAATTCCATTAACTTAGTCACAAATTCGGCTCGCGTAAAATGTGCCCTAAAGTCAATGTTTATATAAATAGTATTCTTTATTTTGCAATAAATGAAACATTCTTTTTCTAAATCTACGTTATTTTTGCTCCTCAATTTATCTAAATCCTTTTTTTCTATAAAAGTCAATTCCATGTAATCGTTCGGTATTTTAAACAATTCCACAACTCGAGGCTGATCAGACCTTTCATCAGTGGGATTACTTAAAATAGAACTTTCACTACTTTCTTCCAAATTTTTACGTTGTCTCCTAGTCAAAACCATTATAATGTCTTCGTTCATGCTTTTCAATGTATCTGACGTAATATAAACTCTAGACAAAGCATCTGCAACACTATTATCTTTACCTTTTATATAGTTAATCTTGAATTCGTATTCTTCTAAAAGAAGTCTGAATTTTAAAAGTCTACTGGATGGGTCTTTCATTGAAAATAAGTAAATTAATGGTCTGTGATCTGTTAAAATTGTAAAATTTCTATTGTATAAATATGGTCTAAAATACTTTATTGCCCAGACTATAGCAAGTAATTCTTTCTGAATCGTAGGGTAATTTAATTCCGCTTTGTTTAAGGGTCTACTGGCATAAGCTATAGGTTTCATATTTTTATTACACAACACTGCTCCGACAGCAATACCGGAAGCATCAGTCTGTAAAATAAACTCATTACCTTCGGAAAAATCCGGAAAATCTAAAACAGGGGGTGAACTTAATTTTTCCTTTAATTTTTCAAATGCAACTGTACACTCTTCCGTCCACTTAAATACTTCATTTTTCCTTGTAAGCTTGTTTAAAGGTGCAGTTATTTCAGCAAATTTTTTTATAAATTTACGGTAGTAATTACAAAAGGCTACAAATCTTTTGATTTCGTCGGTATTAGTAGGTTTTGGATAATTTTTAACTACTTCAATTTTAGCTGGGTCAGGAAGTACACCCTTTTCAGAAACCAAATGTCCTAGATACAGTATTTCTTTCTTTAAGAATACACATTTTTGAGGATTTAATTTCAAATTAATTTTTCGAAGCCTTTCAAACACATCTGTTAAATTACGATTATGAATTTCAAGGTTACGGCCAAAAATTACAAGGTCATCTAAATATATGAAACATTTTTCATAGTTTAATCCTGACATCGCTATAGACATTACACGACTGAAAACACTTGGGCTAGTTTTCAATCCCATGGGTAATTTTTTCATGTGGTACTTTCCTGTGCTCGTTGTGAACGATGTGCAGTTTCTACTGTCTTTATCTAAGCTTATTTGAAAATACCCTTGATATAAATCTAAATGTGTAAAGTAAATTGAACCTGCTAATGAATCCAATATGTCTGTTATATTGGGTAACGGGAATTTATCATCAACAATGCAATTATTTAATTTTCGGTAGTCAACAACAAAACGCCATTTTTTGTCTTTGCCATCCGATTTCTTTGGAACTAACATTATTGGACTAGACCACTCACTTCTAGACTCCTCAATGATATCATTGTCTAACATATTTTTTATCTGATTGTCTATCTCTTTTTTTAAAGATTGTGGTAACCTGTATTGCTTGACATAAACTGGTGTCGTGTTTGGTTTTAATGTAATAGACTGTTCATTAACATTTGCAGAAGATAACTTATCTCCTGGCAAAAAGAAAATATCTGCATATTTGGAACACAAAAGTTGAATTGAATCTCGTTCTTCAGTATTTAAATTTTTTAAATTTATTAAATCTAATAAACGTTTTGCTCGTTCTGAGTTTCTTGAGCAAGACTCGAATTTATATGTATCGTAATCTGACAACAAATGTAATTCTGGTTGAAATGTAGGCAACTCAATTTGATGTTCATTGGTGTTTAATATTTTAATTGGTATTCTATTATTTGTTACTCTAACTATAGATCCTGCCATGAACAAATTTTCCGCTAATTGCTTTGGATAAACAACATAATCCTTGTCACTACTAGAAGAAACATAAACATGATGGAATGATTCGCTTCGTGCTGGGATAAGTAACACTTCTCTAGAATAATCGATTGAATCATAAAGTGGCAAACAACATTCCATTCCGTTTTGGGATACAGTGACTACATTTGAGCTCAGATTGATATTTGAACCGTAGTAACACAGAAAGTCTAAGCCTAAAATTCCATCTGCCTGTAATGGTATGCTATCGAATACGTAAAACTTATGATTGAATACTATTCTAGAATGATCACTATTATGCTCCAAATTAAGATAAATATATCCTGCCGAACGAATTTGTCCGCCTATTCCGTTCACGATAGTGTCGTCTTTATTTAAAGTTACGTTTATAGGTAAAGAATCTCTTTTTATGACAGATAAAGATGCACCGCTATCAACCAAATAAAAATGTAATTTCCTATTAACATAAAAAGACAAAAATTTTGTTTTACCATCTAAAGTCAAAATGTTATGTTTAAGATCGAAAAAACTTTAATTCATTTGTACTAGATGTTTCGGGTTGAACCTCCTCATTCGTTTGTTCATTGTAAAATACACGATGATTCGAACCACGATTCGAAGAATTTTTCATATGTCCCCTACCACGGGTATTATAACGAGTACGATTCTGACCGCTTCTATTATTAAAATGTCCTCTATTAAAATTGTTAAACGAAGTGTTTTGACTGCCACGAAACTGATTTCCTTGTCTAAAATTTCTTACATTGTTATGCTGATACCTCGAATGTTGGAATCTGCCATGCTGCATGCGAGTATATTGAGGATACATACCTCTTCCACGGCGCGAGATCTGCATGATACCTGCTGAGGCCGTCGTCGAAGACGTTGCAGCTACCTCCTCGTCTTTAGCCGCCTGGATCGCGTCCTTGAGATGCTCGTAGTTTCGAGCTGTAATGATGGTGCTCAGACGGGAATCCCGCAGTCCATCTGAAAACCGTTTCACCGCCAACTTTTCATTCAAAGGTTTCAAAACAGCGTATTTTTCTGAATTACCCTCTGCTTGCGAAATTGTCAAATCGGAAAACAATTTTTCGATTTCTGCCCCATACTGATCAATTGTACGCCAACCCTGAGTAACATTTTGCAATCGCGAATGAATTGATGTAAAAGATTTTTTAGATAAAAGAAATTTTCTTAAGTCTTTAACAAGGTCACTTACAGATGAATATTCCTTTTGCATACGAAGTTTAGCATTTTCTGTAAGTCTGCTTTTCAGCACAAATTTTATCAAAATTTGTTTTCCTGGATTGGACAACATTTCAGCATACATTTCTATCGAGTCAATCATGTTTTTCGTATTATTTTCATTACTGTTCATTACAGAGATAAACTCACAGGCCGTCTTCAAATCAAACTCCATTTTTGAGTCTAAAAATTCAGCAGTTTCACTATAATTACTATCACTATCACTACTTATTTCCTCTTTAGGAGTTGAACATAAAAGTTTAATATTGTCGTACACACTACGAATTTCAGTTGTTATGGAGTTAATACTATCTACTGTTTTACTACTCAATCCTTTCTCTTGACACAAAACTTTTACAATACTATCACAACGTTTCAAAATTAAATCTGACTCACTTAATTTATTTTTTATAACGTTTCCCTTGTACCTAGATTTTCCTTTCTTAATCAAATACTTCTTTATTTGTATGATATCTTCCAAGCATTTTAATAATTCTCTTTCCATAACTTAGTATAAAATAGCAATAGAAAAAGTAATATAAAATTACGTACCATATTAATTCCCGTGAGCTCCAGTAGTAGTGGCATCGAGACGTATCATATATGGACATCGCTATGTAAACAATACACGGTAAAGTAATAATTTTGTTAAGTACTTATCATTATGAAATATTATTTATACCACAATTATGCTTTAGCTTTAACACTTTAATATGGATAAGAATAATTTGTATATAAGTATAAAACGTATAAGTATATTGGTAATTTAATATAGAGGTATAATTACTTAATGTCCACTAAATAGGTAGGTATCGTAATCCGTAAATTCTGCCGTATTCGCACTCAGTCCCGACTTCTATACCGCAACAACTCTTAATTTTTATTAACGTAACGCATCACTATATATATCACACTGTACACACCCGAGAGATTTAAAACGCACGTAGTAGGATGAACATCAGGACTGGGTCTGCTAGTCACGTAGTTGGTCGTCATCGTCAATCACGCTAGGCCTGGAACACAGGATCACCCCTATCCTGCTGCCGTCGTATGATACTAGAATATCTGGTCAATATTGCATCTCTAACTTCTTGTCGTATCACAAATCCCTGCCAATTTTTAAAAATTCTGTATATGAATATCAGGCCGCCCGTGGCCACCAAAACCAGCAGTAAGACCAAGATTATATTATTGGTGTTCATATATTTCTCGAATTGGGTCGTATTACTCCCTCCAGATGCAACTTGGGCAATCACCACATCCTCGTTCTTGTTAGATTGAGATGCACCCATTTTTCGTGAAATTTACCAAATTTCCTCCGTGTAACAATAGCGTTGTGATCGCTTCACGAATCTTATTATTGTACTCTTCCAAATGCATTTTCGATCACAGAGAGCCACACGGCCACACACGATGATAAAATTCCGTAGTCCTTAAAAGGCGCGGTATCGGGTCGCGAGCGCGGAGACAGACTCGGCAAGGGTCGCCATCTAATATAGGAGGGAATGCGTGTAAATTAAACAAAAGCTGAATCGATACTGATTTATTGATCATCAAGTATATAGTATATAATAGTATAACATATTACAATTAGGGCTACACTACATGTGAAAGAAGATGTAGTTACAGGAATAGAAAAGGGTATGTTGAGATGGTTCGGTCATGTGGAGAGGATGAATGAAAACAGGTTGACTAAGCAGATATACAAGGAGAGTGTGGAGGGAAAGGTCGGGGTGGGAAGACCTAGACAAACATATCTTGATCAAATTAAGGACGTCCTGGTGAAGGGTCAGGTCAAAAGTGCCCGAAACCGCCGAGCTTGCATGAAGAGAGTTATGAATGTGGATGAAGCAAAGGAAGTATGCAGGGATCGTGGCAAGTGGAAAGAGGTAGTCTCTGCCTACCCCTCCGGGAAAGAGGCGTGAGTTTATGTATGTATGTATGTTATTTATTATATTTTTATACTTTTATTATTTATTATATTTAAATTAACCCATTTATCTATATACAATGCAGCAATGTGATAATAATTTTTTATCCGAAACCTTCTGCTCTGCTGAGGGATCTGGTGACTCAAGTTTCGTTTCCTGTGATTCTACAATGACCTTGGGGGCTTTTGTTGATAATACATTCCACAATTTTCCATATAATTTTAATGTGTGTCATATCAATGCACAAAGCATTCCCGCGCATTACACAGACTTCGTTGAAACGTTTTCTTCTGTGCACCTTGGCGCAATTCTTGTGTCCGAAACCTGGTTGAAACCAAATTTACCTTCGACTAGCTATTCGCTACCTGGCTTTATCTTAATACGAAACGATCGTGTCGGATCCCGGGGAGGCGGCGTTGCCATTTATTTAAGAAGTGATATACATTACCGTGTGCTCGCTATGTCACCTTCTGAATACACCGCCAGCAGCGAATATATATTTCTTGAGGTTTCGTTTAAGGGAGTCGGAGCCGCTTTGGGAGTATTCTATTGCCCCTCTTCACATATTAATTATTTCAGTGCCTTTGAATCTCTCCTTGAGTCGGTTTCTCCAGATTACACACACCATCTGATCCTAGGAGATTTCAACACGTGTCTGATGAAGGATGACTCCAGGGCCAAAAAGCTGCGAGGTATTGTCAAGTCGGTCAATTTCTCAATCTTACCATCCGGTTCAACACACTTCACAGAACATGGTCCCTCTTTGCTTGACTTGATCATTACCTCTTCAGTTGGTCTTGTTGCCAATCATAGTCAAGCGCCCGCTCCTGAATTCTCTCATCACGATCTTATTTACGTTTCCTATAAAATTAAAGTTCCAAGACCAAAACCAACCATAATGAAACTCCGTTGCCTTTCCAAAATAAATAAAGAAGCTCTTACATCTGATGCAGCGAGGATAGATTGGTCTCCGGTTTTGTCGGCTAATACAGTCGATGAAAAAATTTCTCGCTTTAATAATGAAGTGTTAACATTGTACGATAAACATGCTCCCGTACGTGCCATCAAAATAAAGCGCCCTCCTGCACCATGGATCACGGAGGCGGTACGTATCGCCATGAGAAAACGAAATCGTGTCTTTAGAAAGTTTAAACGGGATCGTACTAACGAGAATTGGTGCTTATATAAGGCTGCAAGGAATCTCTGCAATAGATTTTGTAGAAATGCAAAACGCCAATATTTCTCTGACAACATAGAAAATGTTTCTCCAGCTAATATGTGGAAATTTCTTAATTCTCAGGGTATAGGTAAAGTATAGAAATCATGTTTTCCCAAAATTCCCTTTCACTTTGAATGAGCTTAACAATCATTTTTCCTCAGTTCCTCTTTTAGATGAAAATATAAAATTAGCTTCGATCTCTTCTATTCTTGCTTCGCCTTCTCCCGACGGTAGGCCATTTGAATTCTCAGCTGTCACTGAAGACGACGTATACAAAATCATTTATTCCATCTCCTCTAATGCCGTTGGTCCATCAAATAAGTCGTGTGATGTTAATTCCAATCCTCTCTTATGTCCTCCCTATCATCACCCATATTATTAATAACAGTTTCTCAGAAAATCGCTTTCCTTTTTCATGGCTCATGGCCTATGTACGTCCTCTCCCAAAAATCCCAGATCCTACTCATCTGAATGACATACGTCCTATCTCCATACTTTCATTCTTATTGAAGGTTCTAGAAGCATCTGCCTTTAACCAGTTATCAAAACATCTACTTGATAACGACCTTTTAAACAAATATCAATCTGATTTTAGGCCGGCGCATAGTACCACCACTGCACTTCTTCGAGTTACAGAAGACATTAGAACGGGCATGGAACATAAACAAGTCACAATTTTAGTATTAATAGACTTTAGTAACGCATTTAATACTGTTGACATTGATATCCTTTTAACCACCCTTTCCCGTTGCAACGTCTCTTCTTCAGTGATTTCTTGGTTCTCCAGTTATCTTCATGGACGCCAGCAACAGGTTCGTAACGGTACGGATGAATCAGATTGGTGCGAATTGAAAGCTGGCGTCCCACAAGGCGGTATTTTGTCTCCTATTTTGTTCTCAGTTTTCATAAACTTGCTTTCATCATATATTAACTGTTTCTATCACTTCTATGCTGATGACTTGCAGCTTTATGTACAGACGAATATTGATAACATGGAACAGGCCATTGATTTGCTGAATCAAAACTTAAATGGAGTTCTAGACTGGTCTAATCGATTTGGCATTTCTGTTAATGTTAAAAAGTGTCAGGCTATAGTAGTTGGCAGTTTCTATCAGATTAATAATATTGACATTAACACTTTGCCACCGCTGATCTTTGTCGGAACTATACATAATTGAATTTAGTACGACTGTTAAAGACCTTGGCTTACATATTGATACCAACTTACATTGGGATTCACCCGTTGTTGCAACCAGTCGGAAAGTTTACAGTGTTCTGCATTATCTGCAACGCTTAAAACATTTTCTTCCAACAAAAACGAAGATTTTGCTTACCCATGCACTTCTTCTGCCTATAATTGATTATGCTGATGTGTGTTATCTGGATTTAACTGAAGAGCATCTCAACAAATTAGAACGTCTTCTAAACAATTGTATCAGGTTTGTATTCTGCCTTCGGAAGTACGATCATATTTCTGAATACCGTTCTCAGCTAAAATGGCTCCCCATCCGTAACCGTAGAAATCTTCACATTTTATGTCAGCTCTATACCATTCTCAATAATCAGCTTGCCCCTGACTATCTTAAAAAAGACTTCCAACTATTAAGTTCTACTCACGAAAAAATCCTTCGTTCTTCAAATAAGTTAACTCTTGCTATCCCTTTTCACCGTACAGGTATTGCCTCCAACTCTTTCGCCGTTATGGCTGTTAGGCTCTGGAATTCACTTCCCGAGTCCATCAGGACATCCCGAAGTCGTTCTAGTTTCAAATCGCGGGTATACGGGTTTTTCTTGAGTCGCGAGGGTATTTAATATCGCCTTTTCACTCATTTCGGTAATCGCTGCACCTATTTATTTATGTATATTGTTTATTTATTGTAGTTTTTATGTATGTATATTATAATTATTTTATTTTATATTTTGTGTAGGTATAAATATATTTATTTAGTTTAACCCCACATTAAGTTCTCTGTAAGACCCAATGGTTGACTGGTAGATAATGCTTCTAGCATTAAGTCCGCCAATTGTGCTATACATTTGTATTTTGTGCAATGAAGTTTAAATAAATATGAAGTTTAAATAAATAAATAAAAAGTATTTATGGTTTTCAGGTTTCGAATTGGTGGAGGAATATTGTTCCAACACTTGGATGCTGCATATCTAAAGCTGCCTCTAAATGCAACAGAGCGATGCTGGGGTGTTGCAAGTTGGATCGCACAGCTCCTGGTACCACATCTCTTATATTTTCTCACCCATTCCAATTTGTCATACAGATAGGAGGGGGCTTTGCAATTCAAAATGCCAAACAAGAGACAAGCAAGGTGCAGCTTCCGGCGGTGTTTCATTTTTAACATCGAGTTCCGGTTTAAAAATGGTGTTACATGAGCTCTGAAAGGAATATTGAAACAATATCTAGCACAAGCATTCTGGATCCTCTGAAGAAGCCGTTTTGTTTTACTACATAGCCTTGGCCCAACAACCACATCAGCATAATTCAGTTTGGACAAAACAAGGGCCTCCACTAGCTGGATTCTAAGGGACTCACTCAGGAAAGGTCTAGCCTTATAAAGGACCCTTAACCTATAAAAGCAATCTCTTACAGACTTTGCAATGTGTGACTCAAAACACAGATTGGAATCCATTATCAATCCCAAGTTTCTAACCTCAGACACACGCTCTACAACCTCACTAGATAAGGTGACAGTAGCTGAAAGATTAAGACAATTCAGTTGATGTTTACTACCAAAAACTATGTATTTAGTTTTATGGGGATTCAACAAAAGGCAATTATCACTGGACCACTGTGCAATGGATCCAAGGTCTTGATTTAGTCGCCCTATGGCATCATCAATTTCAGACGGGTAGCATGGTATATATAGCTGTGTATCATCAGCATATTTGTGAAATTTGCAGTGCTTGATATGCATTTTTATGTCAGCTGTATAGAGTATGAATAGAATAGAATAGAATAGAATAGAATAGAATAGAATAGAATAGAATAGAATAGAATAGAATAGAATAGAATAGAATAGAATAGAATAGAATAGAATAGAATAGAATAGAATAGAATAGAATAGAATAGAATAGAATAGAATAGAATAGAATAGAATAGAATAGAATAGAATAGAATAGAATAGAATAGAATAGAATAGAATAGAATAGAATAGAATAGAATAGAATAGAATAGAATAGAATAGAATAGAATAGAATAGAATAGAATAGAATAGAATAGAATAGAATAGAATAGAATAGAATAGAATAGATTTATTTTCAAAATTTGATACAAGGTATCACTTATTGACGTCACATAACTTAAATCTAATTATAACTACTACCGCTTCCAAAGCGCATGTGTAGAAGAAGCGGCGGAACAAACTACACTGCAGCATTTTCATAGGACGTCAATTTACAAATATAGATCCCTTAAATCTAAATCGTGGACGAATGCACATTGTCTACATTAAAAAACATGTATGAATGTAGAACTGATTATGTCAGTACGAATATTTCGTCAAATATAATAAATATAAAATAAAATATGTACATACTGTACAAATAATGTCAAGATCATGTCAAAAATACACAAGCATTTAAGAGGCCATTATGTCCAGCTCGGGCCACACATGTTTATCATTAATATAATCATCCGTGCTGTAATAGGCTTTCCTACAAAGCTCAACTTTAATATACTGTTTGAATTTTCTATCATTATTTCAAGAACACTTTTTGGTAATTTGGTAATTTATTATAAAATCTTATACAATTAATCAGAAATGATTTCCCTACCTTAGCCAGCCGATGTGCTGGGATCGACAACTTGTAATTGTTCCGCAGTGATCTACTAGTACATTCACCTACTTTTTTGAAAGAGTCTAAGTTTTTCCTAACATGCATGATGTTATCGAATATGTATTGGGAGGGCAAAGTTAAAATATTTAGGTTTTTGAAAAAATCTCTAAGGGAATCTCTTTTTTTAAGACCGTAGATATATCGAATTGCCCTTTTTTGTAAAATGAAAATAGTTTGTATGTCTGCTGCTGATCCCCAAAGCAGTAGACCATATGACATTAAACTATGAAAATAACTAAAATATACTAGCTTAGCAGTTGCCACATCCGTCAAATGCCTAATACGACGAATAGCGTATGCTGTATGTGAATAAAATAGGACCTAGAATAGAGCCCTGAGGAACACCTCTCTTTATTTCCAACTTCTCTGACAGCACAGAGGACCCGTCAACACTACTATCCAGTTATACCTGCTGAAAACGGTCACTGAGATAGCTCTGGAACCAGTTTATAGTCCCCGAGTCAAAACCATAGTAGCGCATCTTCGATAACAACAAATCTACACTTATGGAATCAAAAGCCCTGGAGTAGTCCAACATCACCAGCACAGTACACTTACCCTGGTCTTGTGCCTGGAGTATATTGTCAGTGACATCTAAAAGAGCTGTTACAGTACTGCGTTGTTTTCTAAATCCCGACTGAAACTGAGGCAAAACATTATTCTTTTCTAAGAACTCAGTCAACTGTATACAAACAACCTTTTCTAGTATTTTAGACAAGTATGGCAAGATGCTAAAGGGTCTGAGCTCATTTAATCCAGAAGGATTAGTTACTTTGGGCAGTGGAAGAACTAATGCAATTTTCCACACATCAGGAAATGTTGAGGATTCAATTGACTTACTACTCTGTCAAGAAAGTAGCAGGAAATGATCAATAATACACAAACTGTTTGTTATTCATCCAAATTTATTTTATCACCTTCAAAATATGCTCCTTTAGAAACGATACACTTACGCCAACGAATAATCCAATCATCAAAACATTTTTTAAACGCTGTTTCCGGAATTGAGGTCAGTTCTCGCCGCGAATTCTCTTTTATGTCTTCTACCGATTGAAAACGGGTGCCACGAAGTGGTAATTTGAGTTTAGGAAAAGAAAAAAGTCGGCTGGAGCCATATCTGGTGAATATGGTGGTTGCTCGATGGTATTTGTTGAGTGTTTGGTTAAAAATTCGTTCACAATGATGGCCTTGTGCGAAGGTGCATTATCATGGTGCAAAATCCAAGAATTTTCTTTCCACAAATCTGGCCTTTTTCGTCGGATTTGCTCTCTTAAACGCCGCATAACACTCAAATAATATTCCTTATTTACCGTTTGACCTTCCGGCAAGAATTCCGAGTGCACAACACCGCGATAGTCAAAGAAAACAGTCAACATGACTTTGACTTTTGAACGACTTTGGCGTGGTTTTTTCGGTTTCGGTTCAGTTGGAAGGCGCCACTCCGAAGCTTGTTGACTAGTTTGCATGTCAAACTCGTAAACCCACGTCTCGTCACCAGTAACAATGCGTTTCATGAATGTTGGGTCGGAATTGACTCGTTCTAGCATGTCCTCAGCGACTCTCATGCGATTGAGTTTTTGAAAAAAATTCAGGTCTTTTGGGACTAGCCGAGCGGCAACATGTTTCATACCCAAATTATTAGTTAAAATGGTACGGATCGACTCGTGAGATACAGAAAGTTCGGTGGCTATCTCTCTCAAAGTTGAATGAGGATTTTCAGTCACTATTTCCTTCACTTTTGCGATGTTAACTTCAGTTGAAGACGTTGATGGCCTACCAGAGCGAGGCAAATCTTCCATCACATCTCGACCGCTTTTGAACGCTTTGTACCACTCATAAGCACGAGTTTTTGATAAAGTCGATTCACCGTAAGCCTTCTGTAACATTTTCAGTGACTCCGAACACGATATTCCATTGGCAATGCAAAATTTAAGACAAACTCTTTGTTCGATGTTTTTATCCATTATGAAATTAGCAATACACACTAGATATGATATAACTAAAAATAGCACTGTATTTAATGTAAACAACAGATGCAACTCAAACTCCGCGCCAAAATGGAAAATAGTTGTGCCAATCTAACAACAACAAAAAAAACAAAAATTTGAATTTGGAACCATAAATAAATAATCCATTCCCGATACTTTTCTGACTGAATGTATAAAGCCTGTTTCACCAAAGATTTCAGGTTTTTGTAGTACACTTTCTTACTCTCTAATCCTGTTTCACGGTAAGCATTTAATGCATCATCTCGCAGCTTCATCATCAACTAAACTGTTTCAGTGATCCATGGATGAGTGCGATCCCTGATAATAACCGTTGATATAGGCGCATGAAGGTCAAATAAAGAAACTAGCAAAGTATTAAAATAAGACACCATATCATTCACATTATCAAGGCTCAACAAATGTTTCCAGTTCAGATTGTTGAGATCCCTATTAAAATTGTCCATACAAATATTCCTTTTAGGTCTGTATTTAACCCTGCAGTGGTCGCGCGGACTACATATGTAGTCCACTGATACAAAATCAGTTTTATTTCTTAAACGCTACACGTTAGGTTCTTGTGCCGCTAGGTACTTTCAAATGACTAATCGCGGAACGTTCACAGTGCAGCACGAGCGCCGGTCACACGCGGATGTAGCAATACTAGCTCCGCAAAGTTCCTGGACTACACATGTAGTCCGTGCGACCAATTACGTAAGTATTTTTTCAGTTCATATTTTTTTTGTTTTAATTTATTTTATGTATAAATTGATGTAAATATGTAATATAAATATTTTTGATTTATGTTATTTTACTATAAATTAATTTAACATTATATTTTTAGGATAAAAATGGATTATCGACAAGCTGCACAAATAGAGGTGTGGTTGAGAGAAGTTGATGCCGACATCGACAATTATCAAGCTGAGTCTAGGTCGGTCGAGGAAGTAGATCAGAGCAGGAACAAGATATTAGAGGAGAAGGGTCGGGTGAAAGCTCTGAAGATGAGGAACCACCTCAGCAAAGACGATGGCGTAATGAATATTACACAGGAGTTGATAACACAGTGTGGTCTAAAACGCTTCCTCAAAACAGAGGAAGAACCCGGAGGCAACATAGTGTTTTTTGTTGATAAAATGTTCTTTGTATGACGTTTCGAGAAACTCTAGAAGATGGCCTCTAACGGTGTTCTTCAATTTACTAAACTTGAGTGCACCAAATGCATTATGTATTTACACAGCAAATAAAAATTATGAAAATATATGCCGTCGGGACTTCCTGATCGACTTATCTTTGGGTTGGATGAAACCATCTTGAAACCGAGGTCTTTGACAATAAAAATTAAAGATTTTCTAGGTATTACGGACCAAAAAAGACAAGCACCAGCTTCAGAGGCGACGTCGAGCAATGTAGGCGCCGTTGCCACGACTATAGAAGAGCTCGCAATAAAAATACTTGAAAGTCGTGCACTGCCTGCAAGAAGTTTTTTTGTGGAGATCATTCCAAGATTATGTGTCTTTCCTGTGTAGAAAATGCTATGAATGATTAATTTTTATTATTATATTTAAATGTGATCTCAATCAATCAAAGCTGTGATTATTGTGCCAATTTAGAGAAGTATTTTTGTTTTTGTTTAATTAATATAAAAAAGAGTTGACATCTAAGTTTTTATTTTATTTTATATAGTCAAGAAAACTATACTGATTATAATTCCATAAGTAAAATAAATAAATTATATAAAAAAAACAAAAGTTATTTCATTTTGAATATGGACTACGTATGTAGTCCGCGCGACCACTCTTGTCTCGATTAGGTGCGCGACCACTGCAGGGTTAAGAATGAAGGGCTTAAGTTTCTCGCTTTTTATGTTAAACTCGCACACTAGCATACAATGGCCATTATCATGTCCCATGTTGTCCAAAACTAAGTTCCTGGCCGGCAGGTCTGTGCAGATTACATCTAAGAGTTTTTGTGAATGGTCAGTAAAATGCGTAGGCAAGGTCACAAGTTGAGTCAAATTATTGTATCTAAGGAAAATGTTGAGTTTAACTGATTTCCAATCTTTTTCATTCAACAGATCCACATTAAAGTCACCCAACAGAATTATGCTATCATAACCTTGAAATGAGGTAATGGAGTCAGTCAAGGCATCCAAAAAAGTATCCAGATTTGTCCACTCAGGCCGATAAGCAGTGCCAATAATAATCCTTCTGCCGTTGACAGTCATTCTAAGCCACATTTGTTCAACAAGGGAGTGGGCGGGATCCACCGGGTGCGGACAAGCGCGCGCTGTTACGTTCCGCCTGATATAAAAGCCAACACCACCACCTCGGTTGTTGTTCCGAGGAACAAGCCTCGGAGTGTGACGGAGCCTGTATCCAGATATTTGAGGAGCACGGGAATCCTCACCATCAAACAACCAGGTTTCATTAATTGCCAAAATATCCATACCATACCGATCAATAGCTGCAATGAGATTATCATGGTTTGCACCCAATGAGCCCGGGTTAAACAAACTAATTTTGAGATGTTTATTAATCATGGCTAAAGATTATCACACTTTGTATGTCACACAACTTAATTAAATTGTATAGTGGGCAAGATATAGCGGGCAACATTGTAGGCCCTTCCGGGGAGACATCGCGTCACTCTCCGCCCCCCTCGTCCATACTACGCCGTTCCCAGCGCCCACGTCAAGGACAGCCCGTGCGCCTCATTGGACAAGTCAGTCTTTAAACAACGCGCGGACCGGTGCGGTATGCACCTCTTATTAGCGAGCGAGTTTTGTATTTCTTTTTATAAGTTACCGAAGTAAAGTTGTTATCCCGTAGTTGGCTTTTACTTCTCAATCTCGCCCCGCTATAATTGTTACATAATAAAAAATGTATAGAAATTTTATAGAAGCAGAAATAATTGAGGAAAAAATGATGCTCATAGATTGAGATATGTAATATTATAACCCATAAAAAAACACATAGACACAAGGCCCAAATTGAACAGTTAAAATGCAGATCGGTCGAGTTCCCACCAACACACATACAGCAAGCACACAAAACTCTAATCGCACAGTTATAAGACTTATTACAAAAATTTAAATAAGGGGACGCATCAAACGACAGGGCATCCAAAAACACGGGTAAGGTCGGTATCGGTGCGGATGAGGTAAGCTTGTTTACCATCATCTTGCCGCGCATATATGCGACCTCGCCTCGTCCAGGAATAGCGCCAGAGCTGCTTACGACATGCTTCCCTGACATTGTGGAAAAGAAGGCGGTTAACCCGTGTCAGTCGCTCGTTAATGTAAACCCTACGAGGCGGCCCGTCGTGTCCGAAGTCTGCAGTGGTGATGTTGCGCCGTACCCGCGCAGCCTGCAACAGCGCGTCGCGCGTCTGCCGGCGCGCCGCCCGCGCGCCCTCTCGCCGCCGCCGCCGCCCGCCGGCGACCCGCCCGCGTGCACCGCCGCCCCCACCCGCTCGGCGAACACGACTTCCCGCTCCTCAAGGGTGATTCCGAGTTTGGCAGCCAGGACCGTCACCGTGTGGTAAATGTTCTCACCCTTCACCTCAGGGAGTTGTCCGATGTCAAGATCGGAGAGCAAGGCATTCTGATCGCGGTCATTAAGATCAGACTTCAGTTGAGCAACTGTTCCTTCTAGCTCAGAGCTCCTCTCACTCCCCGCTCCATCCACCCTTCCCTCAAGGGCCCCCAACCGCTGATCAAAACTATCCAACCTATCGTTGAGCCGCGAAAGGTTTAAATTTAAGGTGTCATATATACCGGACACGTAGGTTTTGGTCTCCTTTATCCCCTCCATATTTCTGCGCATCTCCCCTATTTCCCCCATGAACTTCTTCAATTCTAGCCGCAAGCTGTGCGACTCGAAATCAGCTGTAGGCGTGAGAGACACGGAAGGAAGTGGTAAGCTCGGACCAGCAACTGAGGCATCCAGTCCAATGTGTAGGCTCCCGCAAACACCCTTTACAGGCGTAGAGCTGTTATCCCCCTTGCGCTGCTACTTTTTACATTCCGGGCACACCCATTCTTTGGGTGTATTTGCCTCTGGTATCGCAACGCATCCCTTGTGGTACATGCGAGGGCATTGTGTACATCCCACAGTACCCGTAGCGGATAGATATTTTCCACAAGCTCCACACTTAGCCATTGCAAAATTCATTTAATTATCACAAATCTTAATGTTTATAATTGTAGTGCTTCAGGGTCTCAATAGATGGCGTTATTGGTTTGGCGAGTCCCGTATATGTACCGTGTATAATTTTAACTTATTTATGAGAATTTAGTACATAATGCATCCACTGTTTGCTCCTTTTGTTAATTATCCAATAAAATTACCCTTGAAATTGTTTTAATTATTCACCCAACAAAATGTAAAAGTTACCCTCCGATAAATTGTTAGTGCAATAAGTTGCCGCAATCTAGACTGCTCACACTAATACACTTTATAGGGCAGGAATACGGCTGCGCACACTCACTCTACAGCTTAGCACACAAAACTAACGTATGAACGTAATAATGCAGAGAAGAGAGACTATTTACTATTTTTACAGACAGCACTAATTGCAGAGGTATCCACTCGCACGCGAATCCGTGACGTCACAAACTTCAGTGCTGCATTTTCTACAACGACGTCAATTAACTTACAAACATTATATTAAGCATTCGCTATAGATTATTCTAACACGCTTAATAAAATAATAGTGTACAGTTAAAATTACATGAATTAAGTCTATGATCAGTAAAATAACATTAACAAAATTGAACTGTGAATTAAAAAATAAAAGTGACATTCATCGAAATAATTAAGGTAAGTGATTTTATAATAACTTTATTTTTTTTCCTGTTACAGTCTAGCCCCTCCATCTTGCCATCTATGTCTGATGCAGTTTTACCCATGATAGACCTGCCTTCAACATCTGGGATTATCTATCGTAGAGCTGCCTTCCACCTCTGCCGCTGTTGTACCCGAAGCATAGGACAGATAAAACTATCTACTATATGTGATGCACCTCCAAATGCTGCATCTACACTTGAATATTTAAGTCCGCGTCACAGATCTGTTACAAAAATAAATTAAAAATAAATAAATAATATATGTAGTTGTTTCGTATTTAATCTGTGGTAAATTTCCTTTTTGAATGCTGAGGGCGCCACCGGACTAATGTGTGGTAGAAAGTATCAGTTTTAGCCACCGAGAGAAAAAGTGGCGCTAGTTTAGTCTGCTTCAAGCGCGCTCGCAATCACCATCGAAACTTTTAATAAATTTTGTTTTAAGTGATTTTGGACAGAGTTGTGTGTGTGGTATATCTTCAATTACACGGAGGCCTCCGTGTGGAACTGGGAAATCTGCCGTGCAGAGAAAAGGTGAGTCGTACTCAAATTTCATTGGGGATTTGTCCAACCCTGCCCGGGTTGGACAAATCCCCAATGAAATTTGTTACATACCTACTCTAATTTATCTCCTTTATCCGTGTTCTTCGAGCCAAGATTAATATTATTTTGAGCCATACCTACTTTTGCTTTTTGTTGAGGAAGTGTAATCAACATGGCGGAAAGCGAAACTTTGCAAATTAAAATAAATACATTGTTAGCAAAAAAAGAATATCTTTTCATTAAAATGCAACGTATATATGATATGTCTGGAAAGATTGAGAGTAACTTAGATCGATTGCCTTCATTTTTGGTCCAATTCTCCGATATGGAAAGTGTTCGGAGGCGATTTGAAATGGCCATTTTTGATTTATACGAACTAGAATTACAAAAACAACCGAAGGCAAAATTAAATAATCGTGAACTCGAAACTTTCGACGAGATGTACAATGCATGTCAATTAATCGTAAATAAATACAAGACAGATAATTTTCCAGTAGATTATTCAGTAAAAAAGGATTTAGTGGTTCCAGCATCACCTAAAATAAAATTATTTCAATTTGACGGTCAAATTTAAAAATTGGACAACCTTTTATGACACGTTTGTATCATTAGTTTATAACCGAAACTTTACTGACATTGATAAATTTCATTATTTACTGTCATGCGTTAAAGATTCAGCTTTAAATATAGTTAAACAACTACCTATTACATCTGCTAATAACGCGGTAGTTTGGCAAAGTTTAATCGACAAATATCACGATAATAGAACTCTGGCGTGTAGGTACTTTGATAAAATGCTTAACTTTACGCCGCTCACTAGAGACACGACGGCTAATCTCACATTATGGTTGGACCGATAAGTCCCTTCTTTTCATTATTATTCTATTTACCCATATCTTTAGGATCTTCATTCAAGGCTAGCGCCATCTAGGTAGTGGCGAGGTATCTCTACTAAAACCTAATGCGGAATGCCTCGTTGGTTATCGTCTGACTGGCCACATGAGCGGTAGTGTGTTGTTTTTAAAATAACGTTATGTCAAAATTTTTAATGTCGGAATCTTCCGAGTTTTTTTCTCTCTCCGTTATTTTAATTGACTTTCGACTGGAACTGTTAGTTTATGAGTTTTCTTTAGTCGTTAGTAATAAATTACTTCGATTTGTGAAGTGGACATACAGACAATTGGTGTAGTCAGTGTTATTCACGGACTTTACAATAGCTGGCCGGCAAAACCTAGAAGCCTCCCAAAGCCCTGGTCAGCCTCACTGCGAGGATTTCTTCTGCACGGTGGATGTTGGTGAATACTTTTAAACTGCCTAGTATACGGTCGTCTAGCCTTGAACAATATCATATTTTTCCATTCCCTTTTCCCATACTTTTTTTTCGGTTACGCTCCCCGCAGGATAGGCCCTATTTACACGGGCTATCCATTAATTTATTTGGTCCATTCGAGTACGGATACGAACTGGTTTAGGTCAATCTTTTGAAATATAGTGCGTAACTATAATTGGCACGTAAATTCTTTAGTGCGACCGCCATTTTGTTTTCCAAAGAAAGTGCATAATTATTAGCATTTCTCATTTAAATACTATTCCATCTTTATTAAATATCATTCCTATTAGGATAATTTATGCATATTAGGTAGGAAATACCTAGTTGAGTATTCGTACGTAATTATTGGTACGGAAATTCAACAAAGGGATTTCACCTGTCGTCATATTATAAAATTTGTCATAATTGCATAATTTTTAGCATTTCCCCTTAACGTTATTTACGGTTTTCTGATATTATTTCATACCGAAATAATCAATAATAATTATTTACTGGTTTTGTAAAATACCACAAGACTTTATTTATTTCATTTCTACCTACATAATGGCTTCATCCGATAAAATGGAGATGAATCCCGAAATTTCCCTTTTGAATTCAAAAAAACAAATGCTTTTTTCCCGTATTAGTGATATATTTGAATTTTCAAAGAAGGTAACTAGTTACACATTAAAATCCTGTGAAAGTTTCATGGCCACGTCAAAGACAGTTGACGATATGCGTAATGATTTTGAAAAACTAATCGATGAAACCCTAAATTTGTTCCTAATTATCAAGAGTTGGCCGTCTTTGACGATCTGTACTGTCGTATCAAACGTGTTCGTAATAACGTGAATGACGAGGTCAAGGTCAAGGAGCCCACGATATCAAAATGTAATCAGAAAACTCATATTAAACTTCCTGCCGTTGAGATCCCTAGTTTCGATGGACGTACTGAGAACTGGCCTAATTTTTATGAGTCATTTAAATCTAATATACTACTCTGTCAAGAAAGTAGCAGGAAAAGATCAATAATACACAAACTGTTTGTTATTCATCCAAATTTATTTTATCACCTTCAAAATATGCTCCTTTAGAAACGATACACTTACGCCAACGAATAATCCAATCATCAAAACATGTTTTAAACGCTGTTTCCGGAATTGAGGTCAGTTCTCGCCGCGAATTCTCTTTTATGTCTTCTACCGATTGAAAACGGGTGCCACGAAGTGGTAATTTGAGTTTAGGAAAAAGAAAAAAGTCGGCTGGAGCCATATCTGGTGAATATGGTGGTTGCTCGATGGTATTTGTTGAGTGTTTGGTTAAAAATTCGTTCACAATGATGGCCTTGTGCGAAGGTGCATTATCATGGTGCAAAATCCAAGAATTTTCTTTCCACAAATCTGGCCTTTTTCGTCGGATTTGCTCTCTTAAACGCCGCATAACACTCAAATAATATTCCTTATTTACGGTTTGACCTTCCGGCAAGAATTCCGAGTGCACAACACCGCGATAGTCAAAGAAAACAGTCAACATGACTTTGACTTTTGAACGACTTTGGCGTGGTTTTTTCGGTTTCGGTTCAGTTGGAAGGCGCCACTCCGAAGCTTGTTGACTAGTTTGCATGTCAAACTCGTAAACCCACGTCTCGTCACCAGTAACAATGCGTTTCATGAATGTTGGGTCGGAATTGACTCGTTCTAGCATGTCCTCAGCGACTCTCATGCGATTGAGTTTTTGAAAAAAATTCAGGTCTTTTGGGACTAGCCGAGCGGCAACATGTTTCATACCCAAATTATTAGTTAAAATGGTACGGATCGACTCGTGAGATACAGAAAGTTCGGTGGCTATCTCTCTCAAAGTTGAATGAGGATTTTCAGTCACTATTTCCTTCACTTTTGCGATGTTAACTTCAGTTGCAGACGTTGATGGCCTACCAGAGCGAGGCAAATCTTCCATCACATCTCGACCGCTTTTGAACGCTTTGTACTACTCATAAGCACGAGTTTTTGATAAAGTCGATTCACCGTAAGCCTTCTGTAACATTTTCAGTGACTCCGAACACGATATTCCATTGGCAATGCAAAATTTAAGACAAACTCTTTGTTCGATGTTCTTATCCATTATGAAATTAGCAATATACACTAGATATGATATAACTAAAAATAGCACTGTATTTAATGTAAACAACAGATGCAACTCAAACTCCGCGCCAAAATGGAAAACAGTTGTGCCAATCTAACAACAACAAAAAAAACAAAAATTTGAATTTGGAACCATAAATAAATAATCCATTCCCGATACTTTTCTGACTGAATGTACACAATAATACTCAAGTGTCAGATTCTCAGCGGGTGCAATAATTTAATAGGTAAATTAACGCACAACGTCCTCAAGATCACGGCCGGAATCGTACCTTCTGGCGAAACTTATAGAATAATATGGGATAGCTTAGTTAAACGATACCAGGACAAACACACGCTAGGTGCACATTATTTGTCTAATATTTTTGATTTAAAAAATACTTCTTTTACTGCACATAGCTTAGAGATATTCATTGAGAAATACTCTGCTTCTATATTGGCATTAAAACAGTAAGGGATTTCGGAATTGTCTGATTTTATTTTCCTTAATTGTGCATTACGTAATTTAGACACACAATCTTTACAAGCTTTCGAATTATCGGTACGTGAGAAAGAAATACCGTCCTCTGATGATTTAATTACATTTATTCGTGATCAAGTTAAAATATGACAACGTTCAATTAATTTAAGCTCTAAAAATTCGAACGTCAATAAACCTCTTTCTCAGTCTTCTAATAATTCGCGTAAGAAGAATACGTACACGTTGTTGTCTCATAGTGATAACACTGTTGGTTCCGTGTCACTTGAGAAATGCCCTTGTTGTCATGGCAATAGGCATGCGTTGTATCACTGTTCATCTTTCCGCAATTTAGATTCACCTAAAAGTAGATATGATTTTATTAAATCTAAGAACGGTTGTGTTAACTGTTGTGGATTAAACCACACTGTTTCCAATTGTAATTCGTCAGCTGTTTGCGGATTATGTAACAAGCGGCATCATACTTTGTTGCATTTCGATAAGGTGCATAATTCTGAGCAAAATTCTTTTAAAAGAAAAACTCATTTCCAAACTTTGCAAGTCGGTAAAACTGATTCTTTAACTCGAGTCGAGTGCGCGTGCACTAGTCAGCGGCCCGCTAGTCAGGTCGTAGAGAATGTGTCAAACCTGAGTTTGAACACTCACTCCGCCGCTGGCGGGCAGAGCCCGACGTATTAACCCGGGGCGGGTTAACGTCATCTTTGTTTACCGATGCCGCCTCGATGTCTTTTAATGCTAAAGTGCAAGTTTTTAATGCTAAAGTGCAAATTTGAAGTAAACACCGATGAGGCCTCAATTGTGGACGGTCAACTGGAGGTGGTGCGCCAGGCGGCTCGGACCGTACTAGAGGAGGCCAAGAAGTCCGGTAATCTAAAAGGGACGACCTGGGCTAAAATGAAGTCCGCCTGCACCGAGATCCTCGAAGCGGCGGACAAAATCGCGGACCGAGGTGAAGAGTCTGAGGTCAACCGCAAAATGGCGGCGGATAACAAGAGGATGCGGGAGGAACTAGTTCTGCTAAGGCAAGAGACTAAAGCCCTCCGAATCGCATTCTCTGAGAGGAAGGCCCCCAACACGGAGCCCTTGGCCTCGACGGCCGATATCATGGCCCAGGTCGACCGCTCCATGCGGTCGTTCGGAGAGTCCCTCACCAGGGACCTATTCCTCTCCCTGGGGGGAATGATGAACGACCGCATTAAGGAACTGGAAAAGAGGGCTATTGTTGCCCCTCAGGAGGTACTGCGTCCACCGCTTGCGGCTGACCGTCGCAATAAGGAGGCTGGAAAGGCCCAAGATGCTAAAAAAGCTGAGGCACCCAAACAACCCGAAAATGTGGGGGCAGTTGCAGGTTCCACCCTGATGCCCCCGGCAAGACCTGGCCCGGCGCCCAAAGCGCCAAAAGCCACAACGGCAAAGGCTCTGCAAGCTCCCTCACAGGATGCTTCTGGCGCCCCACCCCAGGAGGAACCCACCCCCTCCTCCTCTTGGACGGAGGTAGTTAAAAAGGGGAAAAATAAGAGGAAGGGAAAAAAATCATCCCCTCCTGGGGTGGATAGTGCGGCTCCTCGCCCTACGGCCCCTGCGCCGGTCAAGCGGCAGTATGCCCTTCCCAAGTCAACGGCTGTGGTGGTGACTCTCAAGTCGGGTGCCACGGTAGATTATAAAACGGTGATGGAAAGGGTCACCACAATAAAATTGGCGACCATGGGTGTGGATCATGTGGCAGTGAGGAGTACGGCGACAGGCGCCAGAATCATCGAGGTCCCCGGAAGTGACAGCGGCGCTGTCGCTGACAACCTCCCCAGTAAAATCCGGGAACTAGTGGGGGAAGTAGCCGAGGTCACGCGGCCGTACAAAACGGCCCAAATTAAAATCTCCGGCTTTGACGAATCGGTCACGCCGGAGATACTGCAGAGGGAGGTGTCCCAGGTCGGCAAATGTCCACCGGAACAAATAAAGGTGGGGCAGATCCGAATGACCCCGGACTTCACCGGGGCCGTCATCGTGACCTGCTCTGTAGCCGTGGCCAACGCCCTCGTGGCGGACGGCCGTATTTTGATTGGTTGGTCGTCCGCCAAAATCACTGGCCTGGAACCCCTGCCTATGCGCTGCTTCAGGTGCATGGGTTTGGGCCACACGAGGGCGCTGTGTCCATCACCGGTGGACAGATCAGAACTCTGCCACAGATGCGGGAAAACGGGGCACCTCACACAACAATGTGCAGAAAAGGAGCCCTGGTGTGCGGTGTGCCATCACGCCAAGCTCCCGGCAAAGCACACTATGGGAGGGAAGGCGTGCAACCCCCCGCGCACCAGGGGGCGGCTGGAGCCCACTGGGCCTAACAGAGCGGGCAGCACAATGGAGCACTAATGCCTAGACACCAGCACCAGCATCAACCACTGGAGCTGCTGCAGTGCAACATTAACCACTCCGCCCGCGCGCAAGATCTCTTGCTCCAGCACCTGGCGGAGTGGGGCATTAGTGCTGCCATTGTGTGTGAGCCATATTTTGTTGCCCCTCTCCCTACATGGGTGGGGGACACGGAGGGAGAGGTCGCTATGACCATCCCCCGGATGGGAGACCGGCCTCCTCTGGTCAAGCAGAGTGCAGGCCGGGGCTACGTCGCGGCTAGATGGGGTGACATGGTTCTTGTCGCCGTGTACTTAGCCCCATCTAGACCACGTCGCGAGCTTGAGTGTCTCCTTCTTGAGGTGGGGCGGATTGTTGCGGGAGCGGCGCCCACGCCTGTAGTGGTGGCGGGGGACTTTAATGCCAAGTCTCCGGTATGGGGTTCCCCCGTCACCGACCTTCGCGGCAGGATCCTCTCCGACTGGATGATGGCATCGGGGCTGTGTGTCCTAAACCTGGGCACCGCCAACACTTGTGTACGGTGGAATGGGGGCTCTATAGTGGACGTTTCGTTCGCTACCCCCTCCACCGCTGCACGTGTCACAGGTTGGCGTGTCCTGGAGGATGTGG